>NC_091437.1:16190986-16933306 GCF_964237555.1 Oryctolagus cuniculus
AGCAGAAAGCTAGATTAGAAGCAGAGTAGTCGAGTCTCGAACCAGCCTACGACGAGAGGTGCAGGCATCGCCAGCCATAGTATAACATGCTATGTTAAAATGCCATTCCCACAGTTTGTCGGGTAAAACTATGGGCAAAAACTAACACCTAGCAGGAAAGCTTAAAATGCAACAAAGCATCCCATAGGGTAATGCAAAGCAGTTGATTTACTAGGTAGAATCAAACTGTCATTCGTAATTTTCAACATTAGCAAGAATTTCATTGTTCCAAATCTGTGTATGTATATATAACATAGCAAATGGCTATTCAAAAATTTAAGCTTTTTCCTGTTAGCTTTCACCCACAAACCCTGAAGAAATCAACAAAAGGTCCAACTCTCCCATGAAGAATACCACTTAGATAGGCAGAAAGAAAGAAAAAGCTCCCATCTCCTCATTTACTACCCAGACTCCCAACATCTAGGGGTGAGCTAGAAACATAATCCAGATCTCCCCTGTGGGTGGCAAGAACCCAACTATCTGGAACCCTCACTACTGCCTCACAGGGTCATTGGTGAATATGCAAATTTCCAACACTCAACCAAATTGCCAAGACAGATGTCAGAAACCTGCACAGTACACCTATTTAATTGAATTTCCAAAACTCCGTGGCTACCCCAGCTCGAAAGCAGCCATATAGTGAATCATAAGTGACCTTTCAATTCTCAGTGTTCACACACGAGAAAGCACATGCTCCACTTCGTCTCTGCCAAAAAAATCCTCACTGCCACCCTCCAAAGAACTTGGGAAAGATTCCAGCAATGTGTGTGTACCCATTATGGATTCTTTCTCATGGTCACTGCTTTTGCTGTACATTTTCTATAACCACATGCTGTTTCTCACCTACACAGCCATGAAAGCAAAAGGAGGGGAGGGAAAGGAGAAAGCTACAGTAAAGCCATAAAAGGGCCAATCTGTTGTAGATGAAAACAACCCTGTTAAAGGTAGGCTGGACGGTTGACCACACACCTGCCAAAATTTAAATATTGATCCATGAACCCAGCCTTTAAATTACTGACCTCATTTTCACTGGATCCTAATGAACTCACACAATTACGCACCCCATCTCCCCAGGTGATGAAGTGAAGCTCAAGCAAGGAAGAATGGGGTCCTTGCCAAGACACACAGAGAACAAGTCTGAAGCCAACACCATCAAAACAGCCTCTTCCCTCTCTTTCCCTTGTATTTTTCTTCTCACTAGTCTCAGATGCACAACATAAAAACAATCTGGAAGAAAGAGACTAAAATTTATTCTCAAACACAGATGTATTTTACTCACCATAAAATTTAGATGTGGTTCTGAAAAGATGATATGGGAACTTAGCTCAGAAGTGTATTTCATACTAAAAAGCTCTCACAGGGTGTTCTGATCGTGCGAAGACGAGAAGGCCAAGAAACATGTGTCAAAGAGATGTAGCCCCACACGCTGTGTTGCTGTGTCGAGTTACCTAGCTTTCCAGGTTACCTAGGGGAAAAGTCTTCTTAGAGAAGATGAACTGGGAGGAGGAAAAGGTGAAGTTCTCATCAGAGTTAAATGATGATCTATTTAACTGAGTGGTAATGTCACCTTGGCAAGCCCGAGAAAATAATGGCTCACAACACAGTTGTGAGCAAGTAACACAGCAACCCCCAGAACAACAAGGGAAAAAACACCACGAGAGCACATTTTTTTGTGGGGAAGGGCCTGAGCTGAAAGCCAGAGAAAAGGACTTAAGAAGGGGGCTCCTGCTTTGCTCCTATCAATCCCTTCCCAATTAGTATGTGAGGGAAAGCTAGTTTTCAATTTGTATCTTCATAATTACCTAGGAATAATTAAGAATACAGTTCTGAGAATAAATCATTTTAGTAGATACATGAGTTCAAACGAAAAATTACGTGTGTGGCGTGAAAACAATTTTAAGTGAATCTGCCATAGCAAATGATCATGCAATTATAATTCTCCCAGTTTACAATTTAGTCTGGTAAGTAACTATTTTTCAAGGGTTTATGTCAAACTTAAGGTGCTGGTGTCCTTAAAACTGTAATCAATAAACTGGGGAGTATTAATCAAATTTCCTTCTTGCACTAAGCTCTCTTAAAACTCTTACATACTACTGCTGCTGTAAGTATGTCATTTCTCCAAAGATCTTTGACATCCATCTTTTCTTATTCTCAACCAGAATGAAAAGTGTATTTTCTTCGCTTACATACCTATAGGAAAAACCTGAGAGGGATGTATTCAGCTCAAATGACAACTAGTGTTCTTTTCTTTTTCTTTTTTGTAAAGGTGGCAGGAGCCCAAGGACTTGGGCCATCTGCTGCTTTTCCCAGACCATTAGCAGGGAGCTGGATCTGAAGCGGAGCAACCGGACCTGAACTGGCACCCATGTGGAATGCCAGCACCGCAGGCAGTGGCTTAACCTCCCATGCCACAGCGTCATCCTCAACTAGTGTCCGTTACTCTTAGTGTAGGAGATGAAGATCATGGATATTCACAGGTCAAAACTTCATTCACTGTTTCTGCCCTCATGACATTTATATTCTAGCTGGGGAGATAGACAAAGACAAATAGAAAAGATGAGTAAACTATATTTCTGAGCAACTGCCATAAAGGAACCAAAAATAGGGCAGAAAGAAAGGAACTAGAGATTAAGCAGATCAGATGGGATAGTGTGGGGGGAGGGGAACCCCGGGAAGAGGAGGCACAGAAAGGCCTGGATAGAAAGGAGGCAGCCAAAGGAACAAGGGATGTGAGATCCAAGCAGAGGAAACAGAGGTGGGAAGGACTCTGAGTGACCAGACCAGCAAGGCAGGAAAACTGGGCAAGGGAAACGAGGTAAGCATTGAGGCCACACAGATTGCCCGGGGCCCCATCACAAGCCTGTGCACCATGCTAGTGTCTGGACTGTGTTCCAAGCAAAGAGAAGCCACGAAGAGCAGGGAAGGGACAGTAGTCTAATGGACCTAAGTCCAAATCCTAGCTCAGCCACCTGGCAGCTGTGTCACCTAAGCAAATTACTACCTCCTCTTAGTTGTCAAAGTCCTAATTTATAAAAAGGCACTCAATAAATAATTGCCATTTACAATCACCAGTAATTGTCAGTACTGTGAGGGCTACGGTATGTAGTTAACAAAGTTACATTCAAATAGACTTACACTAGAAAATAATAAATTAGAAATAAGCCAATGATTTTAATCTCTTATTCAGTAGAGATCATATACTTATTCAGTACAAATAGATATAAATGAGAACATTCAAATTCATTAGGGTTGATTGTGGCTTAATCAGAGTAACTATTGATTATGTCTCATTTCTGTCCTTAATTAGTTTGTATTGTGGCTTTTTTCTCCCTGTCTACCTAAGTCTTGCCACTGGTGTCCAGAAATGTATAACAATTTGGTGGTTGCTACCAGCTACACAGCAGCATTGAGAGTGATTTCATAGTCATTGTCCAAGTCACAACACATGGTAGGCACAGTTGCCTGCCATCATCTACCCTTCTCACCAGCACACAGAGACAAATGCTTTCTTCTGCTAACAGAATCCTGGTTTTCTTCAAGTTCATCTCCTCCTTCCCTCAGGAAACGATGGTGACACCCCTGCGAGTGACTGGCTGAGAAATGTGCACAGGAACCAGTTCCGATCAACAAGATGAGAAGTTCTTGGGGATTCTTTGAGTGATGCTTCATACTCTTCAAAAGGCCTTGGAGAATACTGGAGACCAGTCAAACAAAATATATCCATTTTACCAAAAAAGCATAGATGATAACTGACTAGAGCGCTAGATTAGGATTATTGCTTGAGGAGCTAATGATGAGGCTTGGAATAAAGTAAAATAAAAGATTATATAAATGTCTAATGGTTCACAATAAGCAAAAAGCAGTATGGCTGGAAATCAAATGAACCATTTCAATCTAATAAGCAGTTTTTCCTATGAGAAAATTATAGAATTATAAAGTTAGCCCATAATGGAGGGTAAAAAATGAAACACGTATTTCATAATTTCATACAGTATTTGAGAAACATTACTTGGAAAATGGGGTGAACATTTTAAGTGGTGCTAATTTGCTAAGAGACCATAATTAAAACAGAATAGAGAATGGTGCCTTAGCTGTTGAAAGGGTCACTACCAGGATTCCACTTAACACTTTCATTACGAATCTGCAACCAAAGTGGAAATTCATTCAGTGTGAGGAAGATATCTAACTGTGAGATGTTGCCAGGAGCAGGAAAGTGGCAAAAAAACACCTGAAGAGGTTAGAAACAAAACTTAATTAGGTAGATCAGGAGAAACAACACGAAACACCAGAAGTAAAAATTAAGCAAATTAATTGAAGAGAAAACTGAAATTCATTAGCAAAAACGGTGAAGGCAAAGAAAAAAATGACGATATGACAATAGCTACATGGCAATAACCCAGCCTCAAAAGAGGAAGAGGCTGTGGCTAGTTGGGCCTCCACAACTAAGAACTCATCAACAAATAACGCATCTGTTTATGTGTCTTCTGTTTACAGCAATCAGTGTATGTTTGCCCTTCTCCCTATTTTATGTATTCCTGCTTTGGTTTTTCTAGGAAGATTCATCTCTTTGGTTGTAATGAACACACCTACTGCTAGCAGAGTCTTGAAGTCTTGTTTCTTAATGACACAAGAGTGAATAGGCAGGGTGGGGGCATCCTTAGAAAGGATGAGTAAGGCTGGTGACGACTCAGGTTTTGAGAGGCTAATTATTTTCGCATTGTGCAAGGCTGTCAGAGATTGTACTATCCCATTAGAAAAACACATTGGAATGCTCTAAGAAAGTCCTCTGTGAATGGTCAAAAAGGTAGTTAGTCTTACAAGGAAAAGATTAACGGTGACAATGATTGTAACAGGGCTTTGACAAAGTGAGGGTACTTGCTTGAAGCGAAGATAAGCAGAATATCAAAGAAAGGAAAACATTATTGCAGAGTGGGGCTGAATGAAAGAGAGAACCTGAAATTAGGGAAACTTAAAAGGTTAAGGGGTAAGAAATTTCTGACAGCTCATGTGAGTGTGCAAACGAAGAGGCAGAAGATTTACATTTAGGACACTGAAAAGCAGATTTTAAGAAATGCCAAAGCAAAACAGCCCAGAGCAAATCGCCACAGGTGCAGAGAAGGAATGAGCTGATTCGTTCCAGAGACATGCCTTGACACCCTTACCTGCGGCCTCCCTCCAGTCTTCCCAGCTCCCAACCCCAAAGTTGAAAGCAGAAACCCTGGGATATCCAGGGACAGATGCTCCTGATTTATAAGATCCAAGAGGAACCAATGTTTGAGCCCACGACCCAACCGTAGGTTGCTCATCCAAATACCTTTTAATCCAAATACCTGCATTTTCTACTACCTTCTTAAAAGGCAGGAACAAGAAGAAAGCACCTATGTTAAGTGAAGCTCCATATCTCAAATGAGACAGAAAATTGGGGGCCTTGATCTTTTGCAATCATTGCAAGCCCCGTCAGATGGAACATGAAAGGGCAATCCTAATGGCCTTAACTCAGGCAGTTATGCTTCATTCAGCAGATCCCCAAGCTGCACCTGGCCATACAATCTGCACGCCTGCCTAAGCCTCTGCACTATGTGATAAACTTATGTTGAGGGTGCTTCTTGAAGAACAGGAGACTGACAAATAAAAACAGTTGTGAAAGTCTAAAGCCTACTGGAATTATTTTTAAAAAGAAGAAAAGCTTCCCTGGACACATGTCCAGTGTCCCTATCACACTGAGCTTTGGCCAAAGCAGCCTCTAGCCCGGCACCACTGTACGTCCACAAAGGCAGCCCTCAATCCTCCCGTGGCCGAAACTAGCAAGTCATCTGCACTGCAGGGCAAAGGGGACCAAGTCCTCCACAGCTTCAAAACACAGGAGATGAAGACATTTGAGGAAATGCTGGAGCAAAACAGCACAAGACGAAGGGTCACTGGAGCAGCCAGAGGGTGAGCTGATGGGTACGGCAGTCCTCTGCCTCCACATTCTTGTTTGCGGCCTCCCTCAAGTCCTTCCAGCCCCCAGGGTCAAAACTGGAGGCTGAAGTGAGGCTTCTGCTTTGAATGCGGCTGTCCTAAAACTTAAAGGAGAACCTGTGAATCAGATGACTTTTCAAGATAACAGGGTTCTGACCGGCGGCGCCGCGGCTCACTAGGCTAATCCTCCGCCTAGCGGCGCCGGCACACCGGGTTCTAGTCCCGGTTGGGGCGCTGGATTCTGTCCCGGTTGCCCCTCTTTCAGGCCAGCTCTCTGCTGTGGCCAGGGAGTGCAGTGGAGGATGGCCCAGGTGCGTGGGCCCTGCACCCCATGGGAGACCAGGAAAAGCACCTGGCTCCTGGCTCCTGCCATCGGATCAGCGCGGTGCGCCGGCCGCAGCGCGCCAGCCGCGGCGGCCATTGGAGGGTGAACCAACGGCAAAGGAAGACCTTTCTCTCTGTCTCTCTCTCTCTCACTGTCCACTCTGCCTAAAAAAAAAAAAAAAGATAATAGGGTTCTTCAAAGGGTTCATGGAAAATGCACATAATGAAAAAACTATGCAGGTTTCAAAATGTTTTTGCACCAAAATAAACTTTTAATTCCACTATTCCATAAACTATGAAGTGTCTTTGCATTGCAGGAGATAAGGGACTAAGGAAAAGCCACGTGAGATGGCCCAAACTGGAGTGGAAGTTGGAGACAGCCTTGAAAAAGACTCAGGGGTAGGCAGGAGAGAGGGAGGCAAGGCAGGCAGGAAGGTACGAGACACTGCAGGTGGCTGGGGCAACAGTGCATGCCAGTTCTGTGAGGTGCTAAGACTGGTTCCCTAGTCCTAGCTGAGCACCACAGTTTGGTTGTTGCTACCATGCAGACTCAGGTGCATATCTTCATACGCAGATTGACCTGCGATTCCCCTCGGGCTCTAGTGCACCAAGCAACTATTTCTTGAGTAACTTTTCTTGAGAAGCTGCCAGATGAAAAGTAGGGACCCCCCCAACCTGAAAGAGCTTCCTATCTGGAGGGAAAGAATACAGGACCTCAGGGCTCTGCTCAAAGGGGAACATGGAAAGGCTTCATGTCAAAGCTTGAACAAATACTGAGTTAGCTCAGCAGAAGAGAGGTCCTACCCACGATAGGCACTCAGTTAGCCTCCGTTAATTAATTTCAGCTCCACTGGATGAGTAGTGATTACCTGGAAAATCATTTAAGGATGAGAGCTTATTCTTATCACCACTGTTTTTATTATTGTCAATTAAAAAGACAGAGCTATTCATTTTAGCACAAAGGGCCTTGGGTTGAAAAAAGACTGTATTTTACCTCTGACTGGGGTGAGAGGGTGCACTCATAATTTCTCTAATTATGAGGCCTCATCTTGTTCTAGTTATTGCATGGCAAAAAGTTTTAAAAGCCTTCAAAAAGAACACATTTTGCTCACTTGAAATATGTGCATGTGTGTTTTAGCATAAAATATATTTGGCAGCTCCTAACATAATTGGGTGGCTACGCCTTGAAAAAACTTGATTTCTTTTTAATCAAATTTTTAGAACCATACTGGGTTTCTTGCCAGTGCTGCAATAGTGAGCAATAAATACATCATTAGATCAATGGTGGTCTGATGATGGATTACTCAGAAGATAGTTCCAGCCAAGAAGAACAAGCCCATAAGTCTCGTTGTGCACAGATTAATAAAATATTGTTTAAAACATAGATCCTGAGTTAATACAACAGGGAAGAAAACACAGCAAAAAAGAACAGCCAGGGGTTTTCTAATGTAACAATATTGATCATGGATTTTCCTAAGTGATCCAGAGCAGCCACGCTGTTACACATTCTTCTGGTTAGACCAAAAGATTAGAAGAAAAAGTTATAAAAAGAAAGAAACTAACCAAGGGAAAGCTTGCTTCTGTAATAAATTATTTAAAGCAAGCAGGGTGTGTTCTGAAGACAATATGAAACACAATCAATGCCACCCAGAAGCTCCAAGCCATCCGCACCACTATACATTTCTTACCACCCTGTCTGGCATTTTACTAGAGGTATTTCCTTCCCACCACGCTCCCTAACCCACCCCCCACACCTGACCCTTCACTTCTTGCCCAGTTGTTCCTCAGAGCTTCACATTTGTTTTTCTCTGTAACCCAGGACACTGTCTCCAGTTCCGTTTCTCAGCTTGTACCAGGAGAGAGTGTGTGAAGACACTGAGGAGTGCATCTGTCACTTCATTCATCTGGTCTTAAATTTCCTGAAGATACTGTAAGCTGGGAGGATCTAATGCAATGCACACATCAACATCACTGCTATCCTGCACCACTGTTTCCTGACTACTGTTGTGGTTAAGTCCACAAAGCTAAAGCTAGAGCAAAGCTTCTATAGGTCAAGGACTCTTTTACATTAGGAGATATTACTAGACCCAGAAATACAATGTGAAAGTAGGAGATTGAGAGGGCATGTTGGAGGAAAAATAGTCAAAATGGCTAAATTTTAAGAATTAGGAGACATAAAAGAGGGCAGATACACTTGAAAAGTCAATGTTTTACAAGTATATTTCGCCATCGGAATAAGAATAAGGAAAGAAGGGTCAAAAACTTGAAAAGAATTTGTCAAATGAAAGTTAGATGTCAGAAGTATGCTATGGCCCAAAAAAAGAAAAGTTAAAATAGCTGCAAAGAAGCTTGCTTGCAATGACCTATGGCTCAGTTTCAAGAAAAGCAGCATTCTACTGTAATTTTCTTTTAAACAGGCATAAATCAGTCCCACTTTATGTTCAGGGACTGCTGTAGGATACCTGATTCCTTTTAGTTTTTTCTAAGCCCAACAATCATGCATAAGTTGGGCAAATAAAATATAAGCAACTCTTTTTCCAGCATAAAAACAGTGTTAGCAGCTTAACATGACACTGGACAAAACAGCACAGGGCTAAAACACAGGTCCAGAGATTTTGCACAGAGGCTGTTCTGCCGCTGTGCTCTGTAACCTTTAGCAAATTATTTGCCTCTCTGGGTCAAGGCTGACTGGTTAAGGTCAGGGTCACTGACCCAATGATCATAAATAGTGGTTAACTTTACTAAAGAAAGTTATTCCAAGGTCACATTCAATGTAAGAAGAAAAACTGAAGAAAAAGGTAAAAAAAAATTTCAGAATGACTAAGCATAACCTTATCACAGCACCACCAAGCTAGACAAGAAGAATTCAAAACACAAGGCCAACTTCTCAGTTATTGGTGTCATCTTTGAATATGAAAGACAGGATCTAAATATTATCCTGGGTGTGCTGCTGTTTGCTCATCTGTAACAAAGTAGAAAAAAAAATCATGTTCTTAAAGGATTGTTAAGATAAGTGACCTATCAACAAGCCTGCCAAGTGCTTCTTTAAACAGAAACTGCTCCATAAAAGTCCCAGTGATGATCCAGTGGTGTGGAACAATCCAACTTCAGTTCCCTGGCCTACCCACGTCCTTTTGTCTTCAGGGAAGTAAATATTCTGGGCATTTCTGACCTCTGAGAATCATTCGGCTATTCAGGTTCTCAAATGGTAGAAACAGGGAAGGGCAACTTCAGATAGATCCTTTCAAACCTTATTTAGAAGTCTTAAATGGGGAATTAAGCCACTCTGAAATGGGAGAACAGAATCCAAATGTCAGTATCAAATAATAATAATAAAAAAAACTACCTGGCAACAATTAATAAATCAAAATTCACAATGATTTCAGTAAAAGGAGAGGTAGCAATCAATTCTCATCTCTCGTGGTAAGAAAACCTATTACCCAATTAACTGGACAGGCCAAAAATACTTTCAAAGTGACTTTCAGAATGTGAGTATCCCAGGGCCTGGCCAACAGGCAGGGCAGCCGCAGTGTCCTAAGGAGACCCTTGACCATGCATGAGCCTGCACTAGTGCTGTTGAGTGGGTGTTTTACTTCCAGCCCCCAAAGCCACCTCTTAATAAGGATTCTCTTACCATGCAGGGAGAAATGCCCAACAAAGGTAATTAGGATGGGTAAAGTTACTCCAGAGCCTCCCAAGAAACTACTGGATCTCCGAGTGGGTGGGGTTGGGGGGTGAAGGGAGTGCAGGGACTAAGACTGCAGAGGGGTCTTTTATTTTTTTAAGATTTATTTATTTATTTGAAAGTCAGAGAAAGAAGGAGAAGCAGAGAGAGAGAGAGGTCTTCCAACTGCTGGTTCACTCCCCAACAGGTGCAACAGTCAGAGCTGTGTTGATCTGAAGGCAGGAGCTAGGAGCCTCCTCCAGGTCTCCCATGAGGGTACAGGGGCTCAAGGACTTGGGCCATCTTCTACTGCTTTCCCAGGCCATAGTAGAGAGCTGGATTGGAAGTGGAGCAGCGGAGATGCAAACCAGCACCCATATGCAGGTGGCAGTTCCGCCCGCTATGCCACAGTGCTGGCCCCCAGAAGGGTCTTAAATGGCCTTGCTTCCCCCAGGCAGAGGTCCTTAAAACGGGGGCCAACCTCAATGGTGATGGTCACTGAGGGCTAGAAAACACTTGCCAACACAGGACAGAAGGGGCCCATTGTGCTCACAGGGAGTTAATGCATCACCTATAAATTTTACAAGACCAGTAAATGCTGCCTGAAAATTTCTGAACAATTATTTGTTAAACCAACTAACAGACCATAATTGTTCTTGTATATCATAAAATCAACCCCACTATTTCTCAAAATGTGGTGAGGGGATTCCTGGCGTCAGAATCACTCAAAGGGGCTTGTTAAAAATACAGGTTCCTAAGCCCCACCCCAGCCTCCTGAGCTGAATCTGAGGGACTGGAGTCCAGCTCAAGAACTGAATTTCTAAGGAGCAACCAGTTGATCTGGATGGCTCATATCAAGGCAAGAGCTGTGTCCTACTGTATAGCCCATCAGAAACGCCAAGACATTCATAGATTAGGAATCTCTACATTTCAATGTTTACATATCATAAAAATGAAACAATAGCCCTTCTGATGAATTATTAAAACCACCCCAGTTTACTCTGCCCTCATATAACGAACATGATTATTAAAATGTAATTACAAATAGGAAATTATTGAGAAAAACATCAAGTTCCCCAAAATACTGCCTTTATTGTCACCCAAAGTAATTACGCTATTAAAGGAATTTACAGTTCTCTAAAGTATCAGTCATTTGGCTGCAAGAACTTATTAAGCTGTTATATTCCTCCCATACTCATTTAGTCATCAGAATTTTTGTGATAAAGCCTTTTTATTATTTTTAAAGAGTAAATTGAGAACCATTGCAACTAGTGATTAGGCTGAATAGGAATTTATGTCTGCATTATAAATTCCTAAAAGCATGTTTTATTAGATTTACTAAGACAGCCTTCATGGTAGTCTGCAATGAAGCTCTGCTTTACCTCTAATCAGGTTTGTTTTGTTGGTGCAAAACAATTCAGGTTTAATGCATGCTCTTAAAAAGAAAAAAAGCCAAAATCCAGCCACTGATATACACATCACTGCAAAGCAGTAAACCAGTGTTGCATGATGTGACAACCACATTTCTTTTCTAGAGGAATGATCCCCCCGCCTTCTATGAGCTCCCCCCCCCCCAAACCATAGCTATAATTATTTCACAAAATGCAGCTCACCATTTGTAGAGACAAACATTGCCTTCTCCCCTTCTCCCTCCTCCAAGCTGCAAGTTCAGGCCAAACAGCGAATGAAAATAGAACTTGGGAGGCAGGCTTTGTTTGTGGCATGTTGTTGCTGCTCAGGGCTGCCCCCGGCCCACGCCCCCCGGTGCAGCCCCGCGAGTGTACACGCTGTGTTTTAACAGATGGGCCGGCTGGCCGCTGCTCGGCTGTAAAGCCGGAACGCGGAATCTGCACCCGGCGGTAGTGAACAGAACGCTCGTAAAGTTCACGGACGTCCACTGCCCCAGACAGGCTGGGCGATGCACACAGCTTGCAAACGCGCGCTCGGCTCCCAGGGCCCGGGGTTCGCCGCCCGGGGAAGGGCAAGGCTCAGTCCCCCGCACCTGTCTCCACCGCACGCACTCAACACTGGACAGACGGCCACACTCGCGATATCTGTGTCCACGCACAGCTAACTACACACACGTCTAGACGTTCACATGTATTTTCGACGCTTTAACCAGTCCCGAATCCGCTACTCGAGTCTCTACTGAGTACGCTCAATAAGCTCTCGCTCGTGAAAAATAATTCCAAGAACACATCGCACTGGCTTCTCCGGAGCCTGCGAGCTTAGCATCGGACACAGCCGAGTCACGAGCCAGGCGTCGGGTGTAACCCTGCCTCGCCGTGGCCCCTTCGGTTCCAACTTCAGCCCCTTAAACACACACACGCAGCAGCCCCCCGGGGCGGGAGGTCCCCGCACCGCCCACTCCCGGCCGAGCCCTCGGGCACGCGGCGCGCGTGCCAGGGAGGAGGGGGTCCGGGCAGCTCAGGGGGGCGCGGGTCGGAGCGCTCCTCAAAGTCGTCTCCTCACAAAGTTTCAGGGCCAGCGGAGCCGTCGGGCCCCCGCGGTGCCCGCCGAGGCCCCGGCTCCCTGCCTCCGCGCGCCCCGCCGGTCCTCGGATCCCCGGGGCGCCCACCACGACCCCCGCGCGCGCGCGCGCACCCAGCCGAGGGCTCGGCGCGGCCGCCGCGTCCCCGCCGTGGGAGCTCGCCGCGGGCTCGGACATTCGCCCCCTTGGAACCGCCGCCCGCACACCGGCGGGCCTCCGCGCCCCCGGCCCCACCTCGGCGACCGCAACTAAAGCCGAGTGGGCGCGAACGCGGAGCTGCGTCCCGGGCCGAGGCGGGATGCTGGGCAAACAAGAAGTTCGCGCGTGGGGACAGCGACGCGGGGAGAATCTCGCCCAGGCTGGACCTCTCCACAGCGGCCGCGCTCGGACGCACTGACCGCCCGGCGCCGGGACGCGCCCGGCCCCGGCTCGCCCGCCGCCCATCGCCCCGCGCGCGGCCACTCACCCTCCTCGTGGAGTCTTGACTGCAAACCGATGCTCCTGCTGCGGGTCCTGGGTCCCAAGTTGCCACGAATTGGCCGCTGCTCACGCCCCAGCGGCCTGGGGCACATTGGCTCGGGGGGACACCTCGGGGAAAGCAAGGCAAGCCCGGCGGCTCCGGCTCGGCAGTAGCCCACAGCGCGCTGACAATTCGCGGACCTGCTCAGCGAATGAGGCGGAACGCGAGGCTGAGGCGACTCCGCTCCGGAGGGAGGCGGAGCCGGGCGGCGGGAGGGGCGGAGCCAGTCCCGCACCGCCCCAAGGGGGCGGGACCTCCAGCAACCCCGTGATGGGCGGAGTCGGCACCCTGGCCCAGTAGCTCTGGAATCCCTGGCGACCGTGGGCGGGGCCTGGCCCCCGGGCTCTGAGGACGCTGTCCAATCGCCTGCGATCTAGGGCTGGCAGGGCTGACGCGCCCGCGGCGGGGAAGTTGGCCGCCGCCGAATACGGCGTCTGCCCCGGGCCCTTCGGCTCCGCTGTGGTGGGCTCCGGTCGCCTCCCGGCTGACACCCGAGAGAGACCCGAGACCGGATGGACCTCGCCGGTCCCGGCACCCTCAGGAACGTGGAACTTGGCGTTCCTACAGGAGCCCCATCCGTCGGGGTAAGCTGAGGCCCAAGCAGGGTCGCCCAGGACTGACAGAAGCCTGGGTCCCGGGCGAGCGCTGAGCGCTCCTTGGAAAGGTTCTTGTCTCCGCCTGGTGATCCTGCCGCGAAGCTGTGGCCCCGGCTGGAAAGTTCTGAAGTGGCCGCCCGCTCCGCACCGCGGACCCGCGTGCCTTCTCTCCCCGCCGCGGGGCGTCCCTGGCGTTGGCACAGCCCAGCGGCAAACGGCGGGCTCGGGCGCCCGACGGACCCTCCGGACCTTCCCCTGCGCGGAGGCGTTCGTCGCGGCGGCCTCTCCAGGACTACGAGGGGACCCCGGTCATCAGTCTTCGTGGACTGGAAGCCGAGGAGCCGGGCACAGCTGCCCGTCCCTCATCGAAGTTCCCTGCTAACAGGGAGAAAGGGCGCGAACGCAAGGGATTTCTCTGGCAGGCGGCGCCGCAGGGTCACTCCCGGGCGCGGAGCCCTGCAAGGTGGCCTCGTGGCCTCTGCCGTCTTGCTCCCCGTCCTGTCAGCGGGGAACTCCTCAGCTGCGTTTTAAGCCCTTGCGTGCCTACTGCACACACACCTGCCAGGCTGACAATGTGGAATCCAAAGCAGAGTTGGGTGTCCTAGCTTTCCAGGCCGAGGCCTAGAACGTGAGCAAGCGCTAGACGGTGTGCTTTGTGTGAGTAGTGCCTTTCTGTGCTTCCAGCGGCACCTGCTGTAAGTAGGTGGCCCACTCATGTTCTTAGGAATAAAGAACCACATGGCAGGAAAGGGGTCAGCCCCTGGAGCCCTGCCACCCACCTTCACCACCCTCAGACTTGCAGTCCATGCCTACTAAGACGATTAATAGTCTCATTCAGAACCCAGGAGACCTGAAGGTGTTCCTCTCAGGAAGGGCACCTGTGCCTTGTGAAGGAGCTGCAGGTGTTATTTCCTTCTGGCCTCCTTTATGTCCTATATCGTAGCTGACTTCTCAAGAGAAGGTTCTGATGAGATCACCTGTGGCTGAAAGGCGTGGAAAGTCTTTTCCACTGTGAAAATGGCAGCTCTTACATAAACCTTGGCCTGGATTGAGTTTCAGCTCTGTCTTCTTAGCTCCCTTTCTCACTGGGAAAAAGCCCATAGGTTGACTGTCAGCACACAGAACAACAAGACCTGGACAGTCCTGAGCAGGCCTGAGAAACTGACAGCGATGCAGAAATTATACACATTTAAGCCTTTGTACTGGAAGGATGGGTGCTGTGTGGGGGACACCATCTCACTTCATTCCAGAAGTTGCCTACCATGCTGCTGAGAGGCATATTAGAACGGTTATTGCCCACAAAGAATTGGACCACATGAATGGAATACACAGCAGAGCTCAGCTCAGGTCCTGGTAGGGTTAGGTTGCCTCCATGAGCCTTGCTAGCCTCTCCATTGAAGGCAGAGTTGGGATACCATCTTTGATGACAATTATCAGGACATTCTCATGGAAGAAATATGTTTCCTAGGGTTTCTACCCTGTGCATACACTCTGGATATAGCTAGAGAAGAACTTTGCCACCAGTGCTTATCATATTAACCCCTCAGAAGATTTTCATGGATCCTAATGATTATTTTAGGAATCGTCTTGGAAATAGGAGCCCTGGGTCTACTCTAGTATTTGATGATGGAAAGGGGAAATAAAGAAAATGCCCTTTCATAAAATAATTTAGAATTAATCAGATGACTTTCCTGTCCCAGTTTCCCAGGTTTTTCAGTTGTTCCAGACCCAACCATCCATAGGTTCTTGGACAAGTAACAGGTCTCGTTTTCCCTGGTAGAATGCATTGCCTGGGAAAAAGCACATTTGGAGAATACTCGTTTCCACACCGTCTTTGAAGAAATTGGCTTTCAGCAAGAGCATATCACTTGGACATAAAATTTATATTCCTTTGGTTACTAGTTCTCCCAGTGATCTCTTAACTTTGGGCCACCCACATATACTACAAAGGAATATGAGATGTGTCTGGGCTATGAATCCATGCTAATACTGTCTGAATGAAACAAACAGAAAATCATGAAAATTTGAACATAGAAGTCACTTGTGAATTTCCAACCTATTTCATGAAAAGATGTTCCTTTCACTCAAAGGGATAAAGAAATTTGTGGAATAGCTTGGAAATGAAAAGAATCAAGTGGGACTATGGAAGTGGAGCTGGTCCCTATATAGATGGTAAGCAAATTTGTCTTCAGGTGCTGTCAGCCCTTCTTGGTCATAAACAGTATTTCAGAACCTTGTCATTTTTACCAGGCTGTGACTTGTACAAGCCGTGTGTGTGTGTGTGTGTGTGTGTGTGTTTTAAGATTTATTTTACTCATTTGAAAGGCAGAGTTACAGAGAGGCAGAGAGAGAGAAATAGAGAGGTCATCCATCTGCCGGTTCACTTCCCGTATGGCTGCAATAGCTGGAGCTGCGCCAATCTGAAGCTAGGAGCCAGGAGCTTCCTCCAGGTCTCCCATGTGGGTACAGGAACCCAGGGACTTGAGCCATCTTCTGCTGTTTTCGCAGGCCACAGCAGAGAGCTGGATCGAAAGTGGAGTGGCCAAGACTTGAACCAGTGCCCATATGGGATGCTGCAGGCAGCAGCTTTACCCTCTACACCACAGCACCGGCCCCAAGAGCCATGGATTCTAATCTGAGCAACCACAGTGGGGAGTGCTCCACACGGTCACTTAACCTCCCTTTACCCTTGCTTACTTGGCTGTGAAATAGAGGTGGCAGAATTGACCTACTGTTAAGATAGACACTGTGACAATGGTAAGAAAGCCGGCGCCGTGGCTCACTAGGCTAATCCTCTGCCTTGTGGCGCCGGCACACCGGGTTCTAGTCCCGGTCGGGGCGCCGGATTCTGTCCCGGTTGCCCCTCTTCCAGGCCAGCTCTCTGCTGTGGCCAGGGAGTGCAGTGGAGGATGGCCCAAGTCCTTGGGCCCTGCACCCCATGGGAGACCAGGAGAAGTACCTGGCTCCTGCCATCGGATCAGCGCGGTGCGCCGGCCGCAGCGCGCCAGCCGTGGCGGCCATTGGAGGGTGAACCAATGGCAAAAGGAAGACCTTTCTCTCTCTCTCGCTCTCACCACTCTGCCTGTCAAAAAAAAAGAAAAGAAAGAAAGAAAGCACTACAGATATGTGGCACTTTTGGTGGTACTAACTTCCAAAAAGGAGTAGTGAATGATGTTGACATGGGAAAATAGTGTAATCAACCTATTTTATATACATGCAATTTTATTTTAATCTCATTAGATTATTGCTATCCCTTGTATAAATGGAAATGAGGTAGAAAGGGCTTTTACTATCCTTATTCTTTGATTACCAAATGTTTTTAAATCTTTTAATGGCAATGTGTTGCTCCCCCACTCGCGGAGGAACGACACCGAACCCTGCGCTGTTCTCTTTGCCCGGCCCTTCCCGGGTTTGCTGCCGTTCCCCCACTCGCGGAGGAACGACGCCGTCCTGGGTTTGCTGCCGCCCCCCCCCCCCGCCTCCACGGAGGGGCAACACCCCCCACCGCTATCCCCGCTTCCACGGAGGAGCGGCACACCGCCGGCTGGCTCTCTCAGGGGTTCCTCAGATGTTCCTGGTGCATGTTGTCTCTCTCCTCCTTTATAGTCCTCTTCCACCAGTCCATGCTCTGCTGCCCACACGCCGAGCACACTGCTCTCCTCCAATCAGGAGCAGGATCAGCTCTTGCAGCTTGTTAGTTGAATTGGTGAGGCAGCTGTGTGGAAGTTGTTTGCTTTCTCTCTGTGCCAAATGATGGGAGATCAGATGCATAGAATTAGTCTTAGCAGTTCCAGTAATTTAGTCTAGTCTCGGTTGCTCCCCACAGCAATGAGTGTTCATAATAGGCCAAGTTATAGAAAGAGTCCTACAACTGAGGAAATGTTCATTTAGGTGTATAGTATTTATCTGTCTCATTCTCATCATCTCTGTCAACATTTATTCACTTTGAAAATTGTTCACAATTTGAAGAGTTTGTACTAAAGATTTTAACAAAGAAATGCAGTGAGAGAAACTGCTCCTTTTATTTTTTTTTATTTTTTATTTATTTTATTTTTTAAAATTTTTTATTTAATGAGCATAAATTTCCAAAGTACAGCTTAAGGACCACAATAGCTTCCTCCCCCCCATATCTTCCCTCCCACCCACAACGCTCCCCTCTCCCACTCCCTCTCCCCTTCCCCTTCACATCACGATTAATTTTCAATTATCTTTATATACAGAAGATCAATTTAGCGTATGTTAAGTAAAGATTTCCACATTTTGCTCCCACACAGAAACACAAAGTGTAAAATACTATTTGAGTACTAGTTATAGCATTAATTAAACACCTAAGAGTAATTGTGTATTAATTACAGAGTTCAACCAATAGTTTTAAGTAGAATATAAAATGCATCTTTTGTATTGTTGTGGCTTCCCCCCCGACCTCCCTCCCTCCCATGGCCCTCCCCTCACCCACTCCCTCTCCCATCCCGCCCTTCATCACGTTTCATTTTCAATTACCTTCATATATTGAAGATCAACTTAGTATATACTAAGCAGGGATTTCAACAGGTTGCACTCACATAACCGAACCAGGTATAGGGTATTGTTCGACTAGTAGTGTTGTTTTTGAGTTTCATAGTTAAACATATTAAGGACAGAGATCCTGCGAGGGGAGCATGAACCCAGTGACTCCCTTTGTTGATTTAACAATTGGCACTCTTATTTATTATGTCAGCAATCACCCGAGACTCTTGCTATGAGCTGTCTAGGCTATGGAAGCCCCTTGAGTTCACAACTCTGAATTTGTTTAGTCAAGGCCATATCACAGTGGAGGTTCCTTCCTCCCTTCAGAGAAAGGCGCCTCTCTCCTTGATGGCCTGATCCTTCTGAAACTGCTCCTTTTGATACTATCTCTTCTATGGCTTTATTCTCAGATACGGAGCAGGCATTAACTCTCCCTGTCTTAGTCTCCCATCTGCAACTGCAGACCAGTTTCATCGAGTTGGGACAGCGATTGGGTGCTTTGAAATACTAATTGCTGTGTAGATTACAAAATATCTTGTAGCTGTTTTTGGCAAACCATAGTGCGGATGGTGTTTGTCCACAACTAGGCGGTATCTTTATTAACAGATTTTTCCTGATACACAATCTGCTGCCAGGATGACACCATCTACCGAACAATGCTGTTGACCAGCCCAACAGCAGTGCATCAAGCTGCTGCTTGTGATGCCAGGATCCACCCCCTTCTTCCTTCCCCCCTTTCCCCCCCTTCCCCCCTTTCCCCCCTTCCCCCCTCCTCTCTCTCTCTCTCTCTCTCTCTCTCTCTCTCAAGATTTATTTATTTATTTGAAAGGCAGAGTTATACACAGGGACACCACACACACACACACACACACACACACACACACAGAGATGGTGGGGAGAAAGAGAGCTGTTCCATCTGCTGGTTCACTCCCCATATGACTGCAACAGCTGCAGCTGGGCTAGGCCAAAGCCAGGAGCCAGGATCTGCATCCAGGTCTCCCACATGGGTGCAGGGACCCAAACATTTGGGCCATCTTCTGCTGCTTTCCCAGGTGCATTAGCAAGGATTGGAAGTGGAGCAGCCAGGAATTAAACTGGTGTCCATATGCCTGTAACCAGTGTTGCCAGCAGTGCCTTAACTTGCTGGACTAGAACTCCAGCCCTCAACATCCCATATCTCATATCTGAGTGGTGATTTGAGTTCCAGCTGTTCTGCTTCCAATCTACCTTCTTGCTAATGTGCCTGGGAGAGTAGCAAATGATGGCCCAAATATATAGGCCCCTGTCACCCATGTGGGAGACTTGGATGCAGTTCCAGGCTCTGGGCTTCTGCAAAGAACTGTTTCATTCCTCTTTACATCAAACGACTCCCTTGGCCTTCATAAACAGCTTATGATGTCATGGTCATCTCTTCCTCAAAGTTTCTATCTATACTAGAGGACTGTTCTAGGAATAATATCTTGCTACACATTAAAAGTCAAAATCATCTTTTTATGGGAACTGGATATATGCCAGAAAAATTTACTCTTCTATGGGAAACCTATTGGAATACTAAGAAAATATCATTTTAAGTTAGCTTTGCCTTGTTTTCACGAGGACAGGGCTAATGCACACCTGTCCTGGTCCCAGGGGAGCCAGGATTTGGTGAATGCTTGATAGCATGTATGAGGGTGTCTTCAGAAATTTCACAGAAGATTCATATAATGAAAGAATAGTGGTGGATTTCAAAAATTTTTGAACCAAAATACATTTATCTTTTAATTCCATTCTTCCATGAGCTTTTTGAAGTCCCCTTGTATATCACAATAAAGTGAGGGAATGATTCAGGGTTTAGGATAAACAAGGCCATAGAAAACAAGCAGTGCTTCAAAACCCCAAGTCACTTTTTAGGTCTCATTATAAGCTCCTGAAGGATTTGGGCTTTTCAATGGTGTGCTCATTGTCTGGATTTTAGACTTAATGGGAGATAGCTCTCTTGAGGCAGCAGTATTGCAACAATAAGTGGCCAAAGAGTAAAAAAATTAAAAATGGATTATCCCTTAGAAATGAATTGTATCATTAGTTATTATGAATACCCCCAATTATGACAAATTCATGTGTAAGTATGCCAGGGAAAAGTAGCCGTGAGCTGTAATACACAAAATTGTTTATTACCCTTGAGAATCTAGGTGCTAATGTGGATGGTATTGCATCTGTGAAATTCTGAAACCCACAAAGGACTCAAAGATATAAAGCCAAATAAAACATAATACAGAGGGAAATGATTTTGATTATGTAACATTTATATATAGCATTTCATTTTACATTTCCAAATTGCTTTTCAGTCATTGGTCTATTCTTCCCAGCACACCTGGGGAGTACATCCGTGCTATTGTCCTCTCTTCACAGCTGAGGCAACTGAGACTGAAAGAGGCAAAGTGTTTTGTCCAGCAGCACAACAGGGGCACGGTGAAAAATCATTGATTCATTCAATCAGGCATCCATTCAGCACCTCCTCGTGGCAAGGCACCAGGGTCTGTGTGGTGGCCGTGCACAGACATGGGTACTGTCCCAGAGGTATGTGGGAGCCGGCAGTCTGCAGAAATACTAGCAGGCCACTTATGCCTCCAGGGGTGCCCTAGTCCACAAGCACTCATCTTAGAGGAGGAGTTGAGATTTCTCCACTCCCTTGCCCTCCCCACCCCGATTCCTGAAGATGGTGGACTGGAGACCCTTGAGGGATAGGCAGAATTTTGGCAGATGGAGGCTGCAGGTGTGGGAAGGACAGGGATGTAAAGGTGGGCAAACATGAGATGTTCTGGAGAATGCTTGACTCGAGCAGAGCAGTTGTTGGGAACGAGCTGGGGAGGGAAAAGCAGTTAATGTCTGAGGACACTGATTGCCCAGCTATGAATTTCAGGCTGGATTCAATCTCTGACTTCTCCCATTCACTCATTATTCTAAAGTGTGCTGTCCTGACTGCTAATATATGCCTACCATACAGGTATTTCACCACGCATCAGCTTTTTGACCATATCATTCAAATGCGATCCATTTTATTAGTCCTCCTTTAATGCATGAAAAAAGCTGATGCATCCAGGGGTTAAGAACTGCCCACCATCATGTCACTAATAATCAGCAGAGCTGGGTTTTTCAAGCAGGACCCCTCACTTCTTTATGGAGACTAATGGGAAGAACAGATGCAGGCCATGGAGACTTTACTCAGGACACCCATTTAATGGTAAGCCCCTCACCTTGAACTCAACATCACTCTAGAAATAGTTTGTAGGAAAGAAATAAAATTGCTTAACTTGTACGTCATTTTATGTCTAAAGCCAGTTCCAGGTTAAAAAGAAAGACAAAGTGCATTTCCCCTTATTTTCTTTGCTTTACAATTACAACAAATACCTGCATTTTGATAACATTAGTCTTGTCAGTCTCTTTAATACATTTTGATCTCAGTTTAGTCTTTCCACTAAGCCAGAATCTCTGTCTCAATTTGGTCAATTCATTCCCTAATCCCTCTTAACACTGTAATCTAACCCATTCATCTTAGTGCCCTATGAGATCCCCATCTCAGCTTGAGGCTTTGCCCACCAAGAAGTAGCTTTTTCTCTCTAGATACAGGTTACTCATTAGATGTTTATTGTTTAATCATCAGAACAAAAATACAAGTGAGAGAAAACAAATGAGGGAAGTACTGTTGTTAACCCAAAAATATTTAGAAAGGAAATAGATTGCTTGTTAAAATCTTGCTATATGTATATCAAAAAAAGAGGCATCATTGTTTTGGCACAGTGTGTCAAACCACTGCTTATGATGCTGGCATCCCATATTGGAGTGCTGGTTCAAGTACCAGCTGCTTGGCTTCTGATCCCGCTTCCTGCTTATGTGCCTGGGAAAGCGGCAGATGATGGCTCAAGTGCTTGGGTCTCTGCGACTCATGTGGCAGATTTTTGGAGAGAGTTCTGGGTTCCTGGTTCTAGACTGGCCCAGTCCTACCCACTGTGGCCATTTGGGGAGTAAACCAGTAGATGGAATATCTCTCATTCTCCCTTTCCCCTCTACCTCCACTTTCCCTCTCTACTCTCCCTCTCTCTGTGACTCTGCCTTTCAAATTTAAATCCTGAGGGGCAGGGGAGAAGAGGTGATTGGATAGTTAGACAATAAAAAAATTAAAACAGGACATTTTAACATTTGTTTAATAGGTTACTGCTTGTTGATCTTGTTTGTGTTAGGCTTTTTTGCAATCTAGTCCTTGATCGGTGAAAAAAAGTCTTTCTTTAGATCAAGTATCTACCACAAATGATGGACCAGCGTTGACTTTCTGCAGGAAGATAAATGGGAAACCACCAAGATGGGGCGTTTTAAAATCCTAAATTAAACACACAACATTCTCCTTGTCTCTAACCCTTTCAGATGTCTTGTTTAGCTTTGCTTAGGCTCTGCCTTATGACTCAAGTCATGAATATTTGAGAGTGAAGGTTGAGTGTTTTTCTATGATTTTTTATGTTTTGTATTTTTAAGAAGCCAAAAGAGAAAGCCAAGTTAATAGATAAGATTGATTAAGTTTCACCAAAGATCTTAAGAGCAGAAATGAGACACAAGTGGCCCATTATTTCCCTTTTAATTTGTAAGGCAGCGAGAGAGACAAAGAGATCACTGGTTCACTCTCCAAATGGCCACAATGGCCTGGCCAAACCCAGGAGCCTGAAACTGCATCTGGGTCTTGTACATGGGTGGCAGAGGCCCAAGCACTTGGGCCATCTTCTGGACCCAATCAGAACTCTATTATGGGATGCTGGTGTCACAAGTATTGGCTTAACCAGTTGTGTCACAACACTGGCCCCTGGCCTGTGTTTTCACTGAGAAAAGTGTTGAAACATTCACCATGCCTTGGTCTCTAGATCTGCAAGGTAGAACACTTCCTGTGATATATTGGGATTACAGGACTTTGAAAGACTTAGAGGAAATCATGTAACTTATTGTAACCATCTGCATCTCTTTACAGGGGAAAAATCTACAATGTGCATTTCTGGGACTTTTCCCTATTGATGAAAGACTGTTCAGGATACTTCAGTGAATACCATCGAAGGCATGTATTAGCATTAAGTTCCCCTCACAATTGAAATGGAGCCAGTGTGGCTCTTTCGCCACCTAAAATGTTCAGCAACAATGCTGAGATTCTCAAAGATTATTGAGGTGGAAACATGCTGGAATTAACCTTATTTTCAAAAACAAACAAACAAACAAACAAACAAAAAAATAAAAACAGTTAACAGTGCCCGATAGATAATTTCCCCAACCAGTGAGGCTCATTGCACTGTCTGTTTTCAAGAGAGCTTCTGAGTTCCCATAAGGCCTAATCAGAATCGCAGGTAGAGAAATGTTGTGTGAGAAATTAAATGGCATTTCAACTTCTTAGCTACCAAAAGCCAGTTCAGTAGTCCCAAAGAAACTGACATATCAACTGACTACACCCTAGGAATCTCCCTGGTGAGCTTGTCGGTCTTGTCCTGACTCAAGGTTATTGAGTTAGGGCAACACAGTAAGCATCTTGAGAACTCTTTGCAGCTTCCATGATCAAAAAATGTATGTTAAATATAGTCTAGTTATTAGCAGGTTCACAGCTGCCCTTGGGAATACAGTCCAAACCCTCAGGGACCCTAAAAGAGAATGGTCAAGGTCAGGTGGTCCCTGAAAGATTTTGCTTGCTGTATGTTCGTGGTCCATATTGGCTAAGATGGACCTTGGGGCAGTAATTCCCATTCAGAGTCACAAAATCCAGTTAGCTGTAAATGACCTGGAATATGTAAAATGGAGCTGACCCTTTAAACTATGTGATCCTTTCAAAGCAAAATGGGGTTGAGGGGAGTGAAAAACCATGTGTGTTTGGCTACCTCCTTTTTATAAGGAGCTAAAAGTACCATGCAAATGAGGCCATAGTTGTGGGACAACATCCTCACAAGACCTGCTCCTGGTCCCCAGATTGTTATTATTTTTTAAAGATTTATTTATTTGAAAGGCAGAATTACAGAGAAAGAGGGAGAGGCAGAGAGAGAGAGAGAAAGAGAGAGAGAGATCTTCCATCTGTTGGTTCATTCATCAAATGGCCGCAACAGCCAGAGGAGGGCTGATCTGAACCCAGGAGCCAGGAGCTTCCTGTGGGTCTCCCACTTGGGTGCATCTCCCATGGACTTGGGCCATCTTCTGTTGCTTTACCAGGCACATTAGCTGGGAGCTAGGTGGGAAGTGGAGCAGCTGGGACTCGAACTGACACCCATATGGTATGCTGGTGCTGCAGATGGCTGCCTTTCTGGCTATGCCACAGTGCTAGCCCCAGTTCCCCAGATTAGAGACACCTCCCCTTTCTCTCTCCGAATATGAAGTAAGTTTCAAGGTCTCATCTGGACCACATATTCTTTCAGTTGCACTGGGGAGGAAGAGGCTACATGTAGCTATGCAGAACCCATCAGTAAGCCAGGAAACAACTTCAGACCTAACATCAACAGAGGATAAGTGGCATCTGCTTGAGAACTTGTGTGAACATGCACATAGGTTTTCTAAGAATGTTTCTCAGAAGAGTGTATTTATAGGTATACTTTAATTGAGTGATAGATGATACGTCACAGAGGACTGCGATGATTGGCAGTGTCTTTGGTTACTTCACCCTGTCTGCGGCTGAGTCTCAGTGCTATGGATATTGTACTTTGGTATTGGTAAGAGATCTTCCAAATGATGTTACAGGTTGCAGAAGGGCCTATTTGTTGATTTTCATATCTGTTTCTCTTTAAAGGCTGTGACTAGGACTTAAGATCAAATAGGCACACAGGTAACACTTTTGTGTTTGCTGAGTGGTTTCTGGTCCCCTATTAGTCTTCACAATACCCCTTGAGCGTGGGTCAGCATTACCGCCTACAGTTTACATATGAGGAAATTTAAGACACAAAGGGATTATGTGATTTGTACAAGGTCACCCAGCATGCAAGCCTAGCTAATAAAAGATGACTGCAAAGCTCTTTCCAAATAAAAAGTGCTTGTAAATGGTCCATAGTATTAATGGGTGTGATCCCAGGATGAGTAAAATACTTTCCAGCAGTAAATAGGAATAAAGTGATCATACAGGCTCTGTAAGATTACTTTGTTATTTTATTTTTTTTTTTACCACAGGTTAACTTTTGAAATAGTTAACCTCAATCCTGGCTATGCATCAGAAATGTCTCAAGTGTTTAACACATGTGAACACCTGGGTCTTCCTATTCAAGCTAAAGACTCATAATTTGGGTAGTAGGACCCAGGTAATTTATAATTAGGAAAAGCTTCACAGAGGATTCTTATGCGCAGCTAGGGTGGAGAACCATTGCTCCAGACAACTCTAAAATCCCCCAGTCAAGTGAAGAGCAACCACCAAAACACTATGGATTCAATTCAGGAGAGAGAGTCTGGTGCCTTCCAGACTTCTGTCCATCCAGTTCACAATTGTTATTGGCAAAAGAACTGCCATCATGAAATAATCAACTGTAATTATGTGTGGGTTCCAGGAAATAGTGAAGAGATTAAAATTTATATTTTAATATCTATCAATCTCTGAAAGTTATAATTTACTGAGGAAATTTACTGATCTATCTTTGGTTTTTATTATTGGGTCCACAGTGATGTTTTTATTCTGAGTACTTTGTGTTTCTTCAGAATCAACATAGTAAGAACGTAAAATATTTTCCCATTCACCTAGCTGTCAAACAGTTACGAATATTTGCTGTGTGGAGATCTCAGAGTGAAAATAATGATCTTTTCCCCAAAGAAATTTATAATCTAATGATAAACACAGATACAAGGAAAACCAACCAATTAACCAACCAACCGACCAAACAGAAACTCTAGATTACTAAACCACCCACTAAAGGATAATCACAAAATTTAATCAAGTGTTAGTTGAGGCATTAGTCATAATTCCTAAAAAGTGAAAACAAGCAAAATATTCATTTGCTGATAAATGGATAAATAAATGTGGTATAACTATACAATGAATTATTAACTAATAAAAGGGAATTAAATACTAATACATGTTACAACTGGATGGACCTTGAAAATACTATGCTAAGTGAAAGAGGCCAATCATGTGTATGACATCATATAGTAGATGATTCCCTTTATCTGGAATGTCCAGAATAGGTAAATCTATAGAGACAGAAAATGGATTTTCTGTCTTTTAGTGGTTGCCTAAGACTAGCATGGGGAGGAATGGGTAGAAAGAGCAGTGACTGCTAATGGATACAGGGTTTCTTTGAAGGGTGATGAAAATGTTCTAAAATTGAGTGTGGCAATAGTTGTATACTTGGTAATTGTACTGAAAACATTTTAATCGGTGGTATATGAATTCTATCTCTAATAAGAGAAGTAGGTAGGTAGATACATGGATAGATAAAGCTGTACGAACTTAAAGAGGACTGATTAGTTTGGATTGGAAGAAATTGGTAAAAATTTCCTGGAGGTAGTAGCATTTGATCTAAATTGAAAAGGGTGATTTTGGGGGGGGGGGGGTAAAGTGTGCTGGAGGGAGGGCAGGCATACTCAAAGGTATAGTCCAAGGGCTGTGTTTTGATGCAAGGGCAGGTTATGTGGAACAGCATCTGTTTTGGATACAGTAGATGAGGGCTAGAGGTGGGGCTTTTACTGAAGTCTAAATTCTATAGTTTGGCTTTCTTTTTTGTCATCAGTGAGAAGGTCCTGTGGGTCTGTGAGTGGCCTGATAAGACCTGTGATTTGGAAGGATGGTTGGAGATGGTGAATAGAAGGATGAAAGATGGGCGTGGCAGATGGGCTGGAAGGGCCATTTAGGAGGTGAGGTGAGGTTATTGCAGTGTGTAGGGGAGACACGGTGAAGCCCCCAACCATGGCTGGAGCACTAACGACTCAAACAGGGAACAGATTTGAGAAAATGGTTAAGAAATAGGATCATAAAATTTGTTGCCACTGAGGAATAGCTGAGCAGGCACAGGATATGTACAGCACAGTATCTTAGACCACAGAAGGGCTTCGGTCCTTTTGTGATACGTTATATAGAATGATAATGCAAAAGCTATTGCTGAAATAACACCCAGCAGCCAGGCTGTAGCTCTTTAATGTCTTGTTGACAAGGATTTGGTTACAGACTCTTAGATTTCTTAACAAAGGACTGTGTGTATTTTGAATGCAGGGCTGACTGAAGAGGGATACACTATCCCACCCGTTCAGTGGGTTTTTTCCAATCAGAACTTCCCTTGTTGGAGATGAAGCATTTGTGGCCTGTGCTGAATGCCTATGTGTTTACCTCTTGCTCAGATGGCTTCCCTAAAAACATTTCTTTTGGTGTGAGCCACTTGGATTTATTGCCAGAGCAACACCTCCCTTCCAACTCCCACACTGCCTCTTGGCTCTGTCCTCACCAGCAGGTGTTCATGAGCAGCGTTTTGTTTTGTCTCTAATAGGAGTGCAGGCTCTGAAAAGCATAGGCTGAATGCAATGTACTTTATAACTTCCACTTACAAGTGTTCTTGAAGGGAAGATCTGAAACCATGGAGCCTCGAGGATCAGGAAGAAAACACTGCCTTTTCTCTTAATCATGCAAGGGCACACCCGTGTTTTCCTTTAGAAGGAGCGGCAGGCAGATCTAAGCAAGGTCAGAACAGAAACGCTTTCTCCCAGTGCCTGGCCATGTACTCCCTGGGGACCTGTTAACGCTTCCTTGGTGGACTATGGAAGGTGTTGCAGTGACACTGCCTTCTACTAGCAGTCTGACAACAGTGTCCCTGACAAATGCTTTAAATGGCGTCACTCACCAACATGAGGCTCTTATCTGTTCTTGTCAGGGGACAATGACTAGGACAAGCCCTGTTCCATCACAGTTGTTAGCAGAGCTAATTGCTGCAGTCCTGTGTGTGGAGAATCCTAGCTGATAAGGGACTCTTGTCCAAGGTTCACGCAGGGGCTTTGTTGGAAAGCAATGGAAACGGGCCCCCTGAGGGACCTTTCCACACAGTTCTCTGTAGCGCGGGACACAGACCCTTCTCCGTCCACAGTGGGTGAGTGGTCATGTTCAAAAGAGAGCCATGAAAGGGACAAGGAGGAAAGGGGTACTTAAAACCAGGAGGGCGAATGCTCTGAGTTTACCAGAACAGAGCTGGGTGTTCTATGTCCCTTGGGCTCTCTCTGCCATACAACTATAGGTAGTGTAATTGTTTTTCCCCTTCTCTTGTTTAATATTTTACTTATAAATGATAAAAGGCAACTACAACAGAAATGTTGATGCTATTGTAGATTCTCAGTCTTCATTCTCTGATGATTCCGAGAGGTTCTGACATGGGCTAGGCAGAGAGTCAGTGAAGGGCCAAGAGCTAAGGACTGCCAACACCCAAGCCATGTGCATCGTCCAAATCCTATCACCTTCCATTCTAATTCAACATGGCTGAAAACTCAGCACAACCCACTGATCACGCAGCCAAGCCTCACTTCCCATGCTTCACTGTACACCATGACACTTTGCTGGAGACCACCATGTGTGCTGCCGCTCTACCCCAAACCTTGCTGCTTTGAATGATTCAATTATGCCTCATCCTTTTCCTATAAAAAGGAGACCCAGCCTGGTTGGGGGCATATCTCTCTCTTGAGGTTTCCCGTACTCACATCTAAATATGTACTACCCCTTTGCCTTTTGATAAATCTTGCTTTTCTGTTTATCTCCATCTGTGTTTCCCAGTTGTATCCTTACATGTGTAGGGAGACAAGAACCTGGACTGAGTCTCCCTGGGGGTGTCTCCGAGCCCAGCCAGGGCTCTTGATCCCCACAACATAATTCAGGGTCCCCATCACCACAGTAGTTGGTTTCTCATCTTCAGAGTAACATCCTCTTCCCCCAGTTTGTTTCGAGCACAATCCTTGTATAAACACATTTCCAGTTTGGGAGGTGGGGAGCACCCCGGCATCCTCAGAGGCCAACAGGCCAACATTCATTCAGTCTCCTGTGGCAGCTCAAGTCTCCAGAGCCTCCTCTTTTTTTTTTTTTTTTTGACAGGCAGAGTGGACAGTGAGAGAGAGAGAGAGAGAGACAGAGAGAAAGGTCTTCCTTTGCAGTTGGTTCACCCTGCAATGGCCGCTGTGGCTGGTGTGCTGTGGCCAGCGCACCGCACTGATCTGAAGCCAGGAGCCAGGTGCTTCTCCTGGTCTCCCATGCGGGTGCAGGGCCCAAGCACTTGGGCCATCCTCCACTGCCTTCCCGGGCCACAGCAGAGAGCTGGACAGGAAGAGGAGCAACCGGGACAGAATCTGGTGCCCTGACTGGTACTAGAACCCAATGTGCCAGCGCCGCAAGGTGGAGGATTAGCCTAGTGAGCCACGGGACTGGCCCAGAGCCTCCTGTTATACCTCTCTGGGACCCATGAGTTGGGGGATGTTGGCCTCAAATGAGCATCCCCAGTGCCACACTGAAACTCCAGAGGATGCCTCCAGGACCAAAGCAAAGGGAATCTGACAGGGTACACTGAACATGTCTTAATCTTGGTCTCTGTAACCACATCCTTGTTCCTGCTGAAAACCACAACACACTTGTAACCAAGCAAGGCACATCCACTTTCCTGATGGTGCTGTCAGTGATAGAAAAGGTCCATGGTACAGAGTTGGCAGGGACGAAAAGCAAGATTTATATCCAAGCTTTGCGATATGTCTTTTCCAGATATGTAAAACCAGTTAAAGTTTTTAAAAAAAGCAATGAAAAGTGATCATGTTTTGTGGGCAGAAAGAACCATTCCTGACTTAAAAATATTAATAAAGATTTATAAGGATTGCAAATCCAGAGCTTAAACAAAAAAGAAAAAACCAAGATTTGTCAACAGCACACTGGCAGAACTATCAAACCTTTAATTTCCCCCTTATGTGAGGTAATGACTCCATTTTTTAAAAACATTTTATGTATTTGAAAGAGTTACAGAGAGATGTAAAGCCAGAGAGAGAGAGTGGTCTTCCATCTACTGGTTCACTCCCCAACTGGCCACAATGGCCAGAGCTGAGCCGATCCCAAGCCAAGAGCCAGGAGCAGGGTCCACACAGGTGCAGGGGCTCAAGGACTTGAGTCATCTTCTTCTGCTTTCCCAGGCCATAACAGAGAGCCGGATTGGAAGTGGAGCAGCTGGGACTCGATGCTGGCTGGAGCTGCAGGCCAGGGCTTTAACCTGCTACGCCACACCGCTGGCCGCAATGACTCCACTTTGATCAACTTAGGTCGCCTTCAAGTATTTTCCTCTCTCCTTTGCTCTGCATCATTTAGCTTTTTTACCCCCACTGTTGAGCATAACTAAAAAGCCTATGTCGGGAATTGCACATAATTATAGATGGTGGGCCAGTGGCAAAGTGGTGCACATTCCTAAGTGTTTGTAAGTGTCTATTCTGCTCTGCCTTCCTCCTCTGGACAATTTCGTTAGAATGACAGCCAACTTCTTTATCTCTCTGAAAAGCAGCCTTTGGTCTCACTTTGTGTACAGGTTTATGAAACAGATCAAGAAACACAATATTATATTTTCCATGTGGTCACACACATACAAATAGAACACAGCAGTTTGTGTGAATAAAACTAAAGTGGGAAAAATCTAAATTAAGTTTTATCGGTTAAAATTATTTGGTAAGGTAAGGACAGTTGAAAGACGATCTCCTAGCTCAAAGGCCATGGCCATGCTGGATATGTTGGCTTGCACCTGCCAGTGGGTTGTTTTATGCTGCTAGGTGAGAACTCACTGCCTCCTTTGCCCCTTTAACCTCATCCTAATTACTGGCTTACTTCTGACATAGCTAAAAACCCTATCTGGGAAATGCTTCATAGAGCAGGATCCTTGCCAAAATCAGGAATCTTGAGAGTTTGCGAGGCGAGAGATGTCATGCAGAACAAAAGGCTGATACGAGAAGTCAGCAGTCACAATGGGAATAAATCTCACAGTCTGTGGTGTCTGAATGTCTTAATCTCATTTGACCTTAAAAGTGTGGGACTGGCCTTATTTCTGGAATAACTGTACAAAGAAAACATAGGGTGAGTTGGAGTGAAATCCTGTAACTCATCTCCTCCAGCAGTCCTTTCCCAACTTCTAACGCCTCTGTGGTACCCAGATTTTGAATTGAAGCCTATTCTCTCTTCTTTGCATTAAATTCATAACAAGGGACCCACAGCAGTGCCTCCCTTATCTGGCCAAGGGATAAGCTGTCCTGGATGAAGGAGTTTCCCACTGACAATTACCCTAATGGAATTATGCAATTTTTAGCCATTAAACAAACTACGTATTTGAGAAGCAGAGCTATAGAGAGAGAGGGAGGGAGGGAAGAAGGGAGGAAGAGATAGAAAGATCTATCTACTGGTTCAGTCCCCAAATGCCTGCCAACAGCTGGGGCTGAAGCTAGGAGCCAGGAACTCCATCCTGGTCTTTCATGTGGGTAGCAGGGGTCCAAACACTTTGGAAATCCTCTGATTTCCCAGACACATTAGTAATAGCACTCATGGGATACCAGTGTTGCAGGTGGCTACTTAAGCCCCTTTTAGCCCTTTTGTGAGGGAAATGTGTTCTGATGTTTCTTTCTCTCTTTCCTGCTTCGGTGGCCATGCCATGGGTTGATCTTGTTTTGAGGACAGAGAATTGTGGCAGAGGTCTTTTGTGCAGTGCTGTGCTGCAGTAAGGCCACTGGGGCTTCTGAGGGGAGTCAGGTAGTGTCAGTGCCTTGTGAGTAACTTGCCTTTAACCTGTGCCATGTCTACTTCTTGATGTTCCTGAATCATTAAGAAAAATCTTAGTTGATATTTGGCCTACCCTGTTTCCAGGGGCCAAAGTTTTTCTTCAAGGATAGTTCAAAGATAACAGTTCAGCATGAGGAAGTGCATCTTTGCCTCTCAGTATGAACCTATGGCTGGTCTTCTTACTGTTTCTGACCTGTTGGATGGCTCTACTCCTATGTGCCACTGTTCACTTATTTATTTATTTATTTGACAGAGTTAGACAGTGAGAGAGAGAGAGAGAGAGAGAAAGGTCTTCCTTCTGTTGGTTCACTCCCCAAATGGCCGCCACGGCCAGCACTGCACTGATCCGAAGCCAGGAGCCAGGTGCTTCCTCCTGGTCTCCCATGCGGGTGCAGGAGCCCAAGCACTTGGGCCATCTTCCACTGCCCTCCTGGGCCACAGCAGAGAGCTGGACTGGAAGAGGAGCAACCGGGACTAGAACCAGTGCCCATATGGGATGCCGGCACTGCAGGTGGAGGATTAACCAAATGAGCTACGGTGCCGGCCTCCTTTTTTTTTTTTTTTTTTTTTAAGATTTATGCCCTTCTAGGCTCTAGAATTCAGAAATTGAGCTCTGATTATCATCTCTTTTGAAGCGGAGATGAGATGTAAAATGCAAAACATCAGTGCCTAAACTGAAAGCTCAAAAATGTGGTCATTCTCTCTTGCCTCTGCCTCCATGGTCTACATGGACTTCTGTGTCAATGGAGAGACATAAGATCAGTGCCACGTACAGAATTTTGGGTCACATCAGCAAGGTATCCTGGCTTCTGTTGTGAACAAGTGTCCTGTGTTGAGTGTGTTTCATGGACTAGGATGGGTTGCCATGGTTTACACTCCAGTGTTACAGTCACCCTTGAGGCCCTTGAACTTTGCTGCCCAGTTGCTTATCTCTTTCCAGGTAGGCTGGAGGTTATGGTTGCTTTTGTTCTAGCATTGCCCTGATCCTACCTGCCTTTTATGGTTGCTGACCCATTTCCATGGGTCGAGATCAGGATCCCCAGGGTTTAGCAGTAGCCTGCTTTTCTTATCACATGGCAGGTAGATATAGTCCCAACCATACTCTGTGGGCTTCCAAATCTACACGTCAAGCCAAGATCTCTGTTTTGCATACCCAACTTTAATCTTTACCTGGATGTCACATAAGCATGGCAAACTCATGGTACTGCTTCCTTGCTATCTACCAAGCACAACCCACGACTAACTTACCCTTCCTTTTCAGTCTCTCTCAGGCTATACGTACCAGGGTTTATCCAAGAGTTGAAGACAGGGAGCCACTCAAGACCCATGCGTTCTCTTCCTGCTCTACTATCACCTTCTCAATGCAGTCAGCCATGAAGTTCTGTCAACCTCACCCTTAAGTTTCTCCTGATAGCTGTTTCTCTCTAACCCCCACTGCCCTGGTTCAGGCCATCGTTATTCCCACGGCATAGGATATAAACCAATTAACACAATTGTTCCTCTTGACTTCTCCTGAATGTTGGTGTGGTCTACTCTTAGTATTTCTGAGTGTGTATCAGAGTGGCTGGTCACTGCCTGCCCTGCTCCCATTCTCTACTGAAAGTGCAGTGACTGTAACTTACATTACCACATGATCTTGGCCCAATACTCCATGGGGCTGGGGATTGGCAACTATCCTGAAAGTGGTAGTTCTTTCTATAGATTTGGTCAGCTAATTTATGAATTGGATGACTGGTTGTAAAATACAAGCTGAGTAAAATTCCTCTGTTACAGTATGAGAACAGGGAAACCGAGAGCTCAGGCCTCCATACTGCTGAACAGAAAGCTGAGTGGGAATAACAGGCATGAGCGAGGTGAGCAGATTATAGTGAACCATGAGAAAACAGAGTAAGGAAGAAGTCTAGGTAGTCAGAGAAGGGTCCTGTCCCAGTTTCTTGTAGTTCTGTAATTGTATTTCCTGAAGCCTGGGTATATTGTGATTCTTATTGTCAAATGTCCATGATATTACTGCATCACTTAAAAACAAACAAACAACAACAACAAAACCAAAGCAAAAGCAAAAATTCTAGTGTGAGCAAACCCCTGTCTTCTGCAATAAACTGGCTATGAATTATGTGTTTCAGTACTTCCTGATAATGTTATGATGGTACTTCTAGAAGAAAGAAGCCTCTGTCATTGTTTTAAGCATAGCAATAGGAAGCTCCATGCACAGTGTCTATCCCACTCCTTAAAGCATTCGCATAAGAAAAAGAAATGAAAGGTTGTGTTTCTTTTCCCTTTGGGGTGGATGATCTTCCAGTGTCAAACACAGCCTTTGTATTAGCATAAACTGACCCCTGCAAACACAATTTCAGAAAGGGAGAGTAATTGTTGCTACAAATATCTCATGAAAACCACTGTAATAAGTGATGTAACATTTTCTGGTACTTGTCAACAGTGGTAAAATCAAACCACCTTTTGGATGGCACCTTTCTACATACTTGCCTTTCATTTTTGCCAGCTGTTGGGAAAAGAGGGATGGCTGGAGATCTCTGGGATTCTTAGTTACATGACCAAATTATTTTCTTAAATAAGAATTAATAGGTAAATTTATCAAAGATCCATGGGTAAAAAGCAACATCAGGCACATATAATTATACTCTATGGGGGTAGGCATTTGGTATAGCAGTTAAGATGTGGCTAGCTATGCCCATATCTCATGTTTTAATGCTTGGGTTCAAGTATTGTCTCCACTTCTGATTCCAGCTTCCTTTAATGTGTACCCAAGGAGGCAGCATGCAATGGCCCAAGTATTTGACTTCCTGTTCCCACATGGGAGACCAGATTGAATTATGGGCTGTTAGCTTCTGTCTGGCCCACACCTGGCCGTTAGGGCATTTGGGGAGTAAACCAGCAGATGGAAGATGTCTCTCTGCCTTTCAAATAAAGTAAAAATAAATAAATTTAAAATTAAATTTATTGAATAATAAAATGTACTCTCTGGGACACATTCAGAAAGCATCTCTAGTAATGGGAGACATAAATAAATACATCCTATAAGATGAATTCATTATAGGAGTTTCTCATGCCATTTAGGATAAAAATACCTGGCAGTGTCAGGATTGTCTTGTGCATTCTCAGTCAACAATGTCCCATGGTCCCTTTAACTTGTTCAGTGCTTAGAATCACTTGTCAAAACCAAACCTTTAGACTTGGTTCAAAGTGAAGCCTTACTGGTTTGTTTCCTACTGAGAAGCCATATGGTGATGGGAAGCCAAGCAAAGGGGAGCATCTTTCTGTTCTTGGTCCTGCCAGCTCTAGTCCGTCTGCAGCTAGGAAGGAAAGGGGAGAAGTAAAAGGTGGGGGGAGGTGTTGGCATTATTATTTTTAAATTTTTAAATTTATCATTTTAAAATTATATATTATTTTATTATTAATTTTATTATTATTTTAAAATTTTTTAGGTATTTTTATTTTATTTGAAAGGTACAGAGCGAGGAACAGATAGTTTCTCTCCAATGGTTCACTCCCCAAACTGAGGCTGGGCCAGGTTGAAGCTAGAAGCCTGGAAATTAATTTGGGTCTCCCATGTGGGTGGCAGGAACCTAAGTACTTCAGTCATCATTCCCTGGCTCTCAGGGTGTGCATTAGCAGGAATGCTGGAATTGGGACTGGAACGGGGACTTGAACCTTGGTACTCTGATGTGGCATCCAAGTGGTATCTTAACTGCTGTGCCAAATGCCCGCTCCTTGAACATTCTTCTTTGAATGGGGACTTGTTAGCTGGCCTCTGGTTTTGCAGCAGATCACATTTCATAGAGACTGTAGTAGGGTCTTAGGAGATTGCTGGCAATGTCTCACCTGATGTTTGGATTCAGGCAAATGCACTGTCCACTGAGCAGCCCCTTCAGCCCCTAAGAACCCAGTGTTCCCGCCTCTCTGCCACTGCCCACACCAGGCCTACCTGTACCTATAGTGCCTCATACCAGCCCTCGCTCACACTCAGCTCCCATCTGGTCCATGGGGATACACATGCACACTTGTACACACACTTGATCATCTTCCTCTTGACACACTGCAGCAAAGACACTTGCTAGCCCATCTAACACAAGTTCCCAGATTAGACCTCTGTGTTCTTCCTAGGGATGCAGGGACATGCATCTGGCTTCCCCATGAGTGCCACTGTGTCCCCTTTCTTGATATGACGCAACTCCTGACCTTTCACTTTGGTGGGAACTGAGCAAAGGCATATTCTTATAAAAATCCTCCAAATATTCTCTGTCCCCAGTCTCCAACACCACTCCCCAACCCTGCCCCCTCAACGTGATCTATTATTTCCTTGGAATATGGGCCTATTGTTTCTTGGTGCCTTAGCATACTTTCATTTGAACATCCTGTGTGTCATGGGATTTTTGTTTGAAATTCTAATGTCAGAAATGTGTTATTTGGATAAAATGTTCAGTTCATCCTTAGTCTCAGCACTTCCCGTACACTGTAACCACTTGGTTTTACTAAGGAAAGAAGTGCCCCAAACGAATCTTTAGGCTTTCTGGTGAGCCCTGTGTTTTGAAAGGAACCAATGGTATCTCTCTCTCTTGCCTGAGAAGCACTAAAAGCAACTCTTGGAACTTTTCCAGCTGATGACCCAGGAGAAAGATCAGCAGTCCTCGGACCCAGGAGCCACACAGACACACGAGGCAGGAATTGTCTATGATGGCCTCTGGTTGTATTGAGGGTAAGTGTCCTGGAGGACTAGCAGAGGTAGGCCAGAGGCCTCTAGGGAACCAGGAGCTAGGAGAGCTGACTCTGGGTGAACGCAGGAAGCAAGAGGGGGGAAGGCCCCTCAGCAGCCATGTGGGGCACAGCTCATCTCACCAGTTGCTCTCCTTCCTCCCTCCCCTTCACTTCCACCTTACAAAGCCACCTGCCATCTCCTGGCTATGCCCTGTCATTCCACACGCTCACACTGAGTTGACTGATGCTCTTCCCTCTGGGTAGCCTGCCCTCTTCATTCCTGTCTCCACTCCATCGCTTCTATTTGATCTTCAAGACCTGGCTTAGGTCTAATTCTCTGTGAAGCCCTCCTGCTGTGTTCCCTGTCTGACTGATGGGCTGCTCTGCATGTCTCAGTTCCAGTCCTCTCTGCACCATGTGGTTGTGCTTTATTACCTTGCTTCTCCCTGCTCCTCCTGAGATACTCAGTGTCTCCAAGGCAAGGATTATGTCTTCCTCGTTTTTATACCCTCACCACCTGCCACTGTGTTCTGATATCATGAAAACTTGTATTAGTTTTCTCTTGTTGGTAAGATATTTATCAGTTTTGCCATAAATTTAGCAGCTTTAAACAACATACCTTTATCATCTTACAGTTTCTGTAGATCCAAAGACTAGGTGTGCGGTAGAGTTCAGAGTCTCTCTGAGTTGAAATCAAGATGTTGGCCAGGGCTCACATTTTCATCTGGGGCTCAGGGTCCTCTTCTAAGCTTGCTGATTATTGGCAGAATTCATTGCCTTAAAGCTGCAGAACTGATGTCCCCATTTTCCTGTTATCTGTTGGCTAAGAATTAGCTTAGTTCCTCAAGGCCAACCACAGCTTCTGGCCATATTGCTCCACTTGGCAGTACACGAGTGGGTTATTTGCTTTCTCCCCAGTTGGCTGGAGCACATTTTGCAACGAGTCAGACAGAACTCTGCTACTATTATTTATTTATATTTCATTTTATTTGAAAGGCAGATATAGACAAGAGAGAGGGGAACTCTGTTTCCAAAGTGCTCTCCGCATGAGAACAGGCCCATCCAGGGTTATCACCTTGTTGTCTGAGAACGTGACATTATCACAGTACTGATGCTTCCACTCATACCCAAAGTACAGGGAGTTGTGCAAGGCTGACAGTCATTGGGTTCATGCTAGAATTCTGCCTACCCCAAGACTCAATGATTATATCAAATGAGTTGTGTTTCAGAAATTTGTAGATTATATATACTGTTATTCAGTTGTAAGATTTTTGTTTGTTATTCGAAGGGCTTGCAAACTTGTGTTGGATCCAGAAGGGCTGGGAGGCTGTATGTGAGTCACTCAGTGAGCCCTGTGGAAAGTGGCTGTGGGCAGGACCTGGCCCTCCAGCTGAATGGCTGTGTGACCTTGGCCTAAGTCCATGATATCCTCTGAATTTCAGATTCTTCCTCATACATTAAACAAGGGGGTTACACTAGATGATCCCAAAGATTGGTTAGCGTTAACATTTCATAATTTCTACGACTGAATCATACCAATCAAATTAAAATCTAGCAACTCAAAATATTCAAATTCATTCAAATAGTTCATCAAAGAATTTCATTATAGATGGACCTGCAATGACACAATTTTGAGAGGAAAAGGTACTTCTGTTTTTAAGTGAAGCCATTCCTGTATTGGGTGAACCTAACTAAATATAAACAAGGGTACACAACTATATTTTTAATATTCTATATAGAGTGGTGACAAATATTCTGTCTTTAGATGATCTGTCTGTCCAGTTAGCACCAGATGTGATTTTTTCCAAGATATTAAAACTTGATAAAACTACTCTCTTAAATGAATTACTCACTTGATGATAACTGTATAACTATCAAAGGCAGTCCTCTAATAGTACAAATCAATTTACTGACTACATGGAAAGCATGCAGAAAATCTTTTATATATTTTGAGGGGTTAAATCTTTTCTTTTGCCTTTTCCGAATGAAGCCTCTTTGGCTAAGATAATTATTCTCTTCTACCCAACATAAATGAATTCTAATTTTAAACAGGTATTATTAAATCCCAGTGAAATAGGCTTCAGGCAGATGTATTCTCTAAAACATCCCTTTATTGACTGTGCACGGTTATTAACAATTCACATTTCACTTGATCTACTGCATAGAAGAGCATCTATTCTTTCACTAAAAAGTTAAGCCCTCCGGGGCAGCAGCAGGGACACAGAGCCTCCTTCGTACAAATGGCACTGTGCAGTGCATGGAAAGTGCTTCCATGTTCATATAAGAGGGAAAAGCAAACAAGACAAACAGACATTTCCTTCTCCATCACTCCCTCCCTGCCAACACACTCCTTTTATTCTAGAAAATGCCAGTAAGCAAACAGTTCCCACATGGGCACGTCCATCCATGAGAAGAGGAACGTCAACATGTATTTGGCACCAGTGAGTTCAGAACATCCTTTGGGCTTTGTGAAAACGACAGCAGGAGTGTGTGGCTGTGGTCATTTCCACTAGAAGCAGCCTTATGACCAGAGAAGGTGGCAAAGCATGAGGGCATTAGTCACTTGCTAGCTTCTTGCTGCTCAAGTTTCAGGAGCTGTTTTTCAAGTTTTGAGGTGTTTACTCGATGCATCATCAGAAACTGGCCATTCAGATGAAAGACAGGAATGTCCAATCTATACCTGTCATACCAAGCAGAGTTTTCTGGTAGTGTGATGTCCACCTCCTGTAAAATAAACTGAAACACAGGCCAACGCTTTGCATTTTAGAGAACACAGAGCATTGAACAACGGCATGATAAACCGATCCCCAATTTCCAAAGCTGATAGCATTTTGTTGTGGTTGTCGCTATTTTTCTCTTTGAGGTCCACAATGATCTCATGTCCCTCATTTCTAGAAATTTACCAGTTTTATTGTATTCTGTGGGGAGCAACTCGGACTAGACTGTTACTGGAATTAAGACTTATTCTATGCATCTGCTCTCCCACAATATGGCGCTGGGAGAGGAGGAAACAGCTTCTACACAGCTGCCTCCAGTTCAACCAATAAACAGCAGGACCTGCTCCTGATTGGAGGAGGGCAGCGTACTCGGCGTGTGGGTAGCAGAGTTGGGATTGGTGGAAGAGGACTATAAAGGAGGAGACAACATGCACGGGGAACATCTAAGAGGAACACCTGTGCAGCCCCCGAGAGAGCCAGCCGGCGGTGTGCCGCTCCCCCGCGGAAGTGGGGAAAGTGGCAGGGGGAACCGCCCTTCCACAGAGGTGGAAGGGACAGTAGCCAACCCGGGAAGAACCAGCAGCAAACTCGGGGAGGGCCGAGCAGACAAAAGAACAGCGCAGGGTCTTGTGTCGTTCCTTCACGAAGACGGGGAGCGACATAATGGTGCCGTGACTCGGATATGAGCCTAGGCAGGGTTTAGTGTCGTTCCTCCCCGAAGAGGGGGAGCGACAGTATTCCCTACTTCTAATCTGACTCCTTTTCCATCACACCCATTCATTACACTCAGCATCAGTGCCCTGCTTGGTCTCTGGTGAAGCCAAATGTGTACCAACTGGGAAGCTGCCTGCAAATTAGGGGTGAAGTGTTTGGATCACAAGAAAGGCAAAGGTGTGCTGGTTTCCCACATGAAAACACTTGCATGAAAATGAGAAAATGAGATAAAAGGAATGGGGACAAAAGTTTAAAGAAAGCATGGACACCACACCTGCTAGTTAACACTGACTCACATTAAGTCAGAGTTAGAAAACCAGTATTGCTTAGAGGAAAACACTTAGAGGTAATGAGTTTTATGGAAATCAGCACTAAACTCTCTCTCTCTGTAGAAAGAAAATGTAAATGAAAAATCATTTAATCTCTATTCTTAAAGAAAGGATCCAGGCAGATACTTTATTCCACATGCACAGCTACCCCATATACATGAAAGACACACTGTATTCGATTACCCTGTGCTTAAAAGGCTCGAGCACTTCCTTGGCTTCCTCACAAAGGGGACATGGATTCTACAGGAAAAAAAAATAAAGCCATTAGACCCAAAGAATGGTATTTGGCCCAACAAAAAATCCACAAGAAGTAATTATTTTAAAGGACAGTTTTCTACCTGATTATACTGATTTATTTCCAAAGCAAAACATAATCATAGACTCTTATAAATAGCCAGTATTTCATGCCTGGTGGGCTCTCTGCATTTTTAGGTTATTTCATTTTGACTTTTCACAAATATATCTATATATGAGTGCATGTATAATAAATTTAGGTGTGAAGTATTTGTCAGTTTTCTGTCCTATCTAAGGGCTTGATCCTGTGTAGGTCAGGAGCACCTCTGTGGCCTCACACAGTTGACCTGGCTGACATCACCAGAGTGGCTTGAAGTTTGTCCTGATTGGCAGGTCCTGAACCTTGTCTGCCTGCTTTTCCTAATCAGTGCCCAGGAACAAACCCAGTCGGGTAGAGTTAGACAGCGACGGCCCAGTCTTTAAAAAGGCAGAAAGCTGCTATTCACTTCAGGTGATGATTTTACCAGTCATGTTTTGCTTATTTTCTTATCACCCATGTCAGTGACAGGTTTCCTGGACTAACTCTTCACTTGAAGAGCAGGAACGTGTAGGGTCTGTTGTCACTTGAAATCTTAAGCCACCCCATGGAGAAGGGTACTGAGAATACCATGGGTGACTGGCAGGCTTTAAAACTTCTCAGCTATAGGTTCTCTTGCATGAGCTCAAAATAGACCCAACATTACTGATGCTTATGTAAAACTACGTTTTAACATATCAGAAAACAGATGAGCTATTATATAAAAAACAGGTACCTCCTGCAGCTTAACTCAAAGCTTGTGTTAAAAATAAATAAATAAATAAAGACCTGGGTCTTTCTGGTTCTAATTTCCTAAGACAAAGAATTAGGCCCATCCTATTTTATCAGCATTCATCATAAACAGGTTATGGAGAGTTGTGAGGTTTTAAGACACTTGTGCTGAAACTGTCTAAGAAAGTTTCAGAAAGTCCACATAGGATCTTAAGAGCAAAATAAGAACATGCAGAAATAGCAAATGTACCAGAGTTTTGCTTTCGTATTAAACATTTCAGAAGAGCCTAGATAAGGTGTTTTGCTGTTTTAAAACTGGGGTCTGTGGAAGTTTATGTAAATTATACATGCAACTATGTGCATGTGTTTTTATGAGGAAGGGCTCATCAATTTTCTTTTCTAAAGATTTGTTTACTTATTTGAAAGGCAAAGTTACAGAGGGAGGGAAAGACAGAGATTGTTCTATCTGCTGGTTCACTCCTCAAATGGCTGCAACAGCTGCAGCTGGGTCAAGCTGAGGTCAGGAGCCTGGAACTCCATTTGGGTCTCCTACATGAGTAACAAGGAACAAGCACTTGGACCATCTTCTGCTTCTTTCGCTGGCATATTAGCAGGGACCTGGATCAGAAGTGGAGCTGCTGGGACTTGAAGTGGCACTTCTATGGGATGTTGGTGTCACAGGTGGTGGCTTAACCCATTGTGCCACGATGCAAACCCCTAAATTTTAAAAAGGATAAGGGAAAAAAGGATGATATCCAGTAGAATGGACCATTCCAACATCCTTTTCTAGGACTTCCCTCAGCACTTACTGTTTACTCTGTTCCTGAGTTGTAGTGGACACTGGTTGGGTGGGCTGTCTGCTGCTCACTGCCCTATCTTGTGGTGAGGATGGTGCAGTTCTGCTTCACAGCAGCTACTGTAAGTGCCTGGCTCAGGGAGGGGCCAGTCAGAGCCCATGGAGACTTCTGCTTTGTTTCTGTAGACATCTGAGAGGCGAGAGTGGGGCTTGGGACTGCTTCAGTCATTCATCAGAAGAGCCAGAGGGAGAGGGATTTAGCCCTGAGGAGGTGAAGCTGAAGAGACTGGGAACATGCTTGGCTCCTGAGTCAGCCTACTCCTGAACCAGTCAGCTCATACAGTCCCTTTGATGTTTAAGTCACTCTGGGAAGTGCTTTTCATTATTTCTAACATACCGAGACTTCATACTGTACTTTAAGTCTTTGTCACCAGACTATGAACCTGAAGGTGGGAGTGATATCTTAATATGTGTTTAATAGCTTGAATCAAGAGGAAGGTTGGTGTTTTTTTGTTTGTTTGACAAATGTCTTTGGCTATCTCTGCTGCTGCCCAACTTGAAAATTGGAGTAGTTATGCCGAGTAAGTACCACTAGCCTTCAGGGACTGTTTTCTTTTTGTAGTTAATTTCCATATGCCTTTCTCATGATAGTCTCTTGCACAATGAAATATTTTTGGTTCAATAATTTCTAATAGTATAATATACATTTATGGATATGAAAGTAGTTTAGATTAAATATTGTCAACAAATTAATTTTTTTTTTTGACAGGCAGAGTGGACAGTGAGAGAGAGAGACAGAGAGAAAGGTCTTCCTTTGCTGTTGGTTTACCCTCCAATGGCTGCCGCGGCAGGCGCTGATCCGATGGCAGGAGCCAGGTGCTTCTCCTGGTCTCCCATGGAGTGCAGGGCCCAAGCACTTGGGCCATCCTCCACTGCACTCCCTGGCCACAGCAGAGAGCTGGCCTGGAAGAGGGGCAACTGGGACAGAACCAGCGCCCTGACCGGGACTAGAACCCGGTGTGCCGGCACTGGTAGGTGGAGGATTAGCCTAGTGAGCTGTGGCACCGGCCTCAACAAATTAATTTTTAAAACTACTTAAAATCTGATACTATTTGTAAGATATTTTTAAACTGCTAAAATGCCTGAAATTTAAAGATGTTATAAAAAATCTATTAAAAACTTTTGAACTGTAACGTTATTCACAAATTATTTCTATTACTTTCCACTTTATTTCTTTTTTGATTATAAATCACAGGAAGTGATATTAATTAGCAAAAAGACATCAATAATGTTCATATTATAAATTTCATGGAGAAAAAGTTCTTAAAAATGATAAACTAGCTTTATGGCTTAAAATTAGTGTTAGGGATAAGAAAACAATTACAAGCAACCCTCATTATTTGTATTCTGTATCTGTGAATTTGCCTACTTGCAAACACTTATCTGTAACCCCCAAATCAATAAATGAAGCATTTTTGTGGTCATTTGTGGAGAGGTACATGTACAGAGAACGGTGAACAGTTGGTGTTGCCTGAATCATTCTCCAAGCTGAAGTCGAACAAAGTAGTGCTCTGCCTTCTTGTTTCAGCTCTCCCACTCTAAGCCTAAGTTAGTGTCCTCTTCAGGGTCTGTATAGTGCCATGCTGCCTCCATTTGTGTGTTTTGGTGTTTTTGCTGGGCCTAGTGTTGAAATGCTATCCAGTGTTCCTAAGCATAAGAACACCTGGATGGGGGCACTGTAGTGCAGCAGGTGAAGCTGCTGCTTGGGACGCCCATATCCCATATCAAGGGGCCTGGGACTGAGTTTCACCTTTGCATTGGATCCAGCTTCCTAATAATGCGCACCTTGGGAAGCAGAGGTGATTGCCCAAGTACTTGGGATCCTGCACCCACGTGGGAGTCCCAGATGGAGTTCTGGGCTTTGCTTTCAGCCTGGCCCACCACTGGCTAGTTAGTATAGGCAATTGGAGAATGAAGCAGAGGATGGAAAGTCTTTCTTCTCTGTGTTACTCTGCCTTTCAAGTAAATAAAAATTAAAAACTCTCAAAAAAAAAAAAAGAGTCAGGATGCACATTTTAAAGCTTCGTTCAGGCATGAGTTATAGTGCTGTTGGCCATGAATTCAATGTTAATGACCGATAATGTAAATTAAACAAGGAGTTATTAAACAGAAACATAAATAAAAATAAGGTTATGTATTTAACTGTTATGAAAATGTTGGGATAAGAGGCTCAAAGGAACCTATTTTCTCTTAGAGTAATAGTTCAGCTTCTAATTCATTGTCTATGGCTACTTTGTAGAAAACAAATTATCACAAATGGAATTGAATTTTAAACCATATGTTTTCAAACATCATAATATAATCCATGGTCTTTTTAAAAGCAGGGGTCTGATGACCATTAAACACATTAATTTACCCTCTGATTACTGTGAGACAACGAGGTATCTGGGTTGGAGACAGTTACTGGTTGTGCTGATAGAAAAACTGAGGAGCAGGTATCCAGAAGGTTTATTCCAGTGTCTTTCCTTCCTACTTTTTCTGTATTCCTTAATTCACACAACAATTCCAACACTTTACATTTGTAAAGTAGTGATTTTTCTTTCCTCCTATACCTTTGTGAATAAAGTCAGCACTGGCAGAGCTGTCTTGGAAGCACGGAGATTTCTCCAGAAGGTCACGAAGGAGGTTCTGGCAAGCTGCATGGTATTTCCTCGAAACCAGAGCATCTTAATTCTACCAAAAGAAAAATAAGCCAATCAACTTACATGCCTGGATTTTGTTCTCCACAAGACAGGCACTAAGTTACACGCTTAGGCAGCGGATTTGAGGGCTTCGGCATCGTATCCTGGAGAACAGGAGTGGCAGAGAGGCCCAGGTGTTTGTCAAATCTCCATGATGCCTCAACATTCACTGTATTCCAAATACAACAGAACTTTGAATGGAAAGAGTCCATAATTATGGATTAGCAGTGCGTCTGATCACTTGGTTTCTGGAGGTAAACTGCATGGGTTTTTTAAAATTGAATGCAAAATTCAATTTCACTTGCAGATTTTGATCCCCTCAAATGTGGCAGTGTCCCAAGATGGCTTTTATTCACAAGGACAGCTTATCTTACTGGCATACATTCAGTGATTCCCGGCCACTGCCACCGTTGAGGAAACAATAAATGAGCAGTACAGTCCCTAGCTGAAGGCTGAGGCTATCTCTTATGAGATCCAGGCCCTCCACTACAACAGATGGGGAAACACAAAGCTGCATTTATTTATTTGTTTAAGTATTTATTTTACTTATTTGAAAGGTGGACTGAGAGAGACGGGGAGAGAGAGAGAAACAGAGAGTGAGAAATATCTTCCGTTTACTGATTCAATTCCCAAATGGCTATAACAGCAGGCTAGGGTCCGAGTTCTTGGGCCATCATCTGCTGCCTTCCCAGGTGCATTACAGGGAGTTGGATCAGAAGTGCATAAGTCAGTATTCGAACTGGTGCTCTGATATGGGATGCTGGCATCACAATTTGTAGCTTAACTTGCCCACAATGCCCACCCCACGAAGCTGCATTCAGAGGAACTACAAGGGGAATCAGGCTGCGTTAGCGTGTCAGAAAAAGCACTATCTGCTCAACTCCTTAAAAAGTATTTTAAAAGGAGATGGCCATGTGTGTGTGCCACTTTAACTTTCAAAAGCTTCATATACAAATGTACTAGTGTTTCCACTGGAGAGATTCCGGCGAGAGCTGCTTCATAGGGGCATGTCAGACACTGGGGTTTGAAGCTCCTTCATCCTGCTGCCATGTCTGCCACAAGACATCCTATTATTCCTGGTTATTTTACCAAGCATCTAGCTTTGTCCTTAAAACTACAAATATTATCACTTCATTTTCAAAACACATGTGTACTCTTGGCTTTACCATTTATCAATATTCCCTAGATGAACTCATTCCTGGGATCATATTTTAACTTTGCCCCTCTCTCTCTCTCTTTGGTTTATCACTTTCCTCTCCTTTATGTTGACAAGTTGGAGCTGTACAACTTTATTCTTTGACTACCAAGATAATTTGTTCATTAACATCTTTGCACTTGCCTTTCCTCTTAGAAGCAGTAAAAGCTTCTAAGGAGCTTCTCCTCATTTGGGCTGGTTTCATATCACCTTCTCAGTGACTATCATCAGCAATACTGGCCAGTCCATCATTCTCCCTCCTCTTGCCTTGCAATAGTTGCCTCTTGCCCTTTTATGATATAAACTTATGTATGTCCCCTCTACCACAATGTAACTTCTAGAAGACTAGGTATTTTTCCACCCTTGTATCTCCAAGTGCCCACAATTAACTTGGCACATAAAGGATGGTCAAATATTTGTTTGAAGGTTAAAAGAGCTGGAATGAGCCTTTCTTACCCTCTTTATCTTCTAATCCTGCTCAGACACTTGGTGTGTAGAGCAGTCACTATTTGGTTCTGTCATATCATAACTAAAGGTTAGTGTTTCTGAGAGATGTTCACAAGAATTCGTGCTGGGGCAGTACAGCTGGTTCTGACTCTTCACTACCAGCCCAAACCTCCCTTGTTTCTGCTCCACAGAGCATGACTGCATTAATTAACTACTAATCTTCATTGATAACCAGGCTTCTGGGTCTAAGATTGGCCTTAAACGCATTTCAAACAGAATGTGACTTTAGAGAAAACCATCAACCCATTATCAATCTAGAGTAAAGACCACAAGACAAAAAGAGCGGACACAGATTCACAAACACAGTGACCTTCCCTTTACTCTTAAGCCTTTATTCTTTCACTTCCACCTGGATTGCTCTGCTAACTGATCCCGATAATGCGTACAGAAGGAAGGTGATAAGGATTTCACAAGGATCTGTTATCCAGAGTTAGTCCAAGGTAGAAAGTAGATTTGCACAATGTCATAGTATTTGGTGCTACTCTGAGCTAAGTGTTAAGCCCCAGTATATGCGTTTTCAGTACATTCAGCAGAATCAGCAGCTTCAGTACATGGATGAGGTGAGGGACACAGGTTCTAAATGCGGTTTTGTCCACCTAGGCTACAAACGAGGGGAAACTAGAATGATAGCAGTGTTTACCCTATGAAGAAATTTCTGGATCACTGGGTTTGGGAGGGGTCCATACCCTCCTAGGATGTAGAGCTAAAACAGCTATACTGTACATGGAGGAGAAAGGAAGTACAAATTAGCTTTTTTAAAAGGCAGAAGTACCAACCTTGGACATGAGAAGGATGGGGTCATCTATGACCATGACCTGAGACTACAACCAGGACAGAGAACTGCAGCGACATGCTGTTGGTGGGGATGGGGATTGAAGATTTATTGATGTCTGGCTGGAAAGGAAAGGAAAACTTACTGCTTTTACCTCGCTGAATTGAGACTGGAGTGTTAAGGCTTTAAAAAAAATTCACATTCACAATGGAAATCTGTTTTAGGATTTCCAATATGACAAAACACAGCATGTGGTCTTGGTTGTACCCAAGACAAATAAAACCTGTTATAGTAAACAGAGTTGCTATTCATTCCAGATTTGCTGGAATATTTGTTCAACCAACCCAGAGAGCTGAGGAAAGTCTTCAGTGCGGCTACAACCATTCAGTTTACAACTAGTTCTCTCTTCCACTGTTATGCTCCATTCCTATCTTTCAACATGTTTTTCATCACTTAAACATGGCAGTTTTTACCGAGAAATGTATTACTACCTGCACATTTTTCAAATGCCCTAAGGTACACACATTTTATCATGTTGTTAAATTAACTTATTTCTTTGGAAGCATTGTACTATAAAATTCTATTACAGTCTAACAGAAAGAAAAAGTTCCCTGACTCTCTTCTAGGCAGATATGATGGCTAAAATTCCTTAATTCTTGGGGTCTACTAATTCCAGAAAAGAAAATATAAAATGAGAAATAATATACTCCAATAGGAACTCTATAATATTCTTCTTACAGCATTTTACTAACTCTGTAAACCTAATGCCATTGCTGTCAATGTCACATTCTCCGAATCATGCCTTCTGGAAGTAAAATTTTAATATAGGCTACTCTGTCAATGTGACATTTTCATTAGTTCGATTATTCTTGAACAATCTTCGCACTATAAAAAATACTCTGAAAGGTGGTCTCTGCCTGTAAGCTGATGACTGAGAGGACAACACTTTTTTGATTGTGTCATTGAGTTTAGTCATGAAATACGTGTCATTATTATTACATACATACAGACAGAATTTTATCCTCTGAACTTAGCTGTATGCCTCTGATATGAGCAAAAAGAGCCGTGTTCATAATACCAAGGTAGCACAACTGGGTCACCTTTGTCGTAGACTTAAAAAAAAAAGCAAAAGGCATAAGACTGGATTTAGAATGTGCTTAAAACAAATTCCACAGCCTAACAATAACGATGGTGACTCCTGCTGCTTCAAGTCCAGGGCTGCTCAGAAGCACACATCACCCTGAAACAGAAAGGGGCTGCTGGCCTTTCAGCCACACGGAGGCCGACTTCAGTGGTCTTTATGGCAGAATCAAATATAGCACGGGGGAGGACTGATTGGACCAATCCAGGCCTCCTTGCAACATGATAAGGAAGATAACTTAACTTTATAGCATTTCCCTGCACAGCACTAAAGGGCATACCATTACAGCGACTGATTATAGTACAAAAGCAAGCCAGGGTCATTTGAGCCTTTATTAAGGATTATTCATTTCTTGCATGAAGAGCTGCCCAGCCTGTGGCTGCACATCACTTATGCAGGGCTCCCAATGTTGCAAACTCCATGTATGTCTGATTGGTAGGTAAACAACATCGTTCCTGCTGGAGCACAGAAACTGACCTTCGCTGGCCAGGAGTTTTATTCACACAAAGAATCCTCTGGCACACAAGGCTGCAGGCTCACATGGTCCCAGATCAGCAAGCTCAGTGCTGGTTCATGTGCACAGTCCAAGTCTATGTAAGCCCAGGTGGCACCTCAGTTATGGCTGAAGCTTCTTCAGCAGAGTCCAAGGTAAACTTAATGCTGAGCTGACATCAAACACACACTACTGCTAAACCCATGTTCCACACAGAGAGGCTCAGGGCTTCCCTTCAGTCACCAGTACGGAGGGAGAAGCTGAGTGCTCCATCTCATATTCATTACCATCTAAGTGTACTGTCTCTCCCCTCCCCCATTTTTGGGGAAGAAAATCCATTATTTTAGGTTACTGAAAGTTTATGTGATGAGCCAGGTTGCTCTTAGGGAATTCACCTGGGCTCACTTGCTCTTCCTCATCCACAAAAGGCGGAAACATGACACCTCCCCACTGCCTCTCTGTGCTTTGGGTAGGTCAGCTGTGTGTCATAAACAAGTGGGAGCTGAGCCTGAGAGCTGGAGTGCAAGGGCAGGGGAGGCAATGACCCTTGAGGAGCCAGGAGTGACACGGAGAGGTATTTCCAGGGACAAACCCCTCACTGGCAACTGAGCAGGTACTCTAAGGTGTGAGCTCCAAGAGGCTGAGCAGGGCTGGGATGAGGCTACGGAACAGAAACAGGGAGTGGGGCCCCACCCCACCGGCGGGGGTGGGATCTCGAGTGTTTTTCTGGCACCCTGGCCCAGTGGTCATGGTGCTTGGCCAGGGGGAACTGCTAACGAGGTGGAGTCATCTCAGGCAAGCTGTTACAACAGAGCTGCAGAGCTGAGCACCCAGCCACGGACCCACTGTGTGCGGCACATCTCAGCTTCCTTCTGAGTATGCAGTCTGCACTGCTCACTACGTGCACCTCACACAATGCACCCTGAATAGGACTACAACATGCCCCAGCGAGGGGTGGTGAGATGCAGTCCCTCAAACCACACTCCCCCCCTGCAGTTCTTCTTCCAGATTCGGGTGCACACAGGTTCACCACACAGAGGACCAGAGAAACTCGCACAGAAGCACAGTCTAGAAAGGACTGACAGGTCATGTGAGTACCTAAGAACAAAACCCCCCTTTCATTTCCCTTCCAATTATTACCATGACTGTGGGATTCCCAAGTATCTGGATGTCTCTATTCCATTATTGGGACACAATGGATGCTACGTTAATTTGCATTCAGCACACTGCTCTGTGAAAAAGTTCTTCAGCTGTCTGATGTGTGAGCCTTGCCTGTCCAGCACGATTATGATTTCACTGGAAGAATGTAGCATTTACCTGTCCACCACTCATCTCAGGACAGGCACATCCCCTTCACCCCATTCAAATCCTCAATAAAATTAAGCCATTACATTTTTTCCTTCATATTGCTTGGTGTTGGGCCTATTTCTTTTTTTTGAAAATGTATTTATTTATTTGAAAGTCAGAGTTACACAGAGAGAGGAGGAGAGGCAGAGAGAAAGAGGAGTCCTCCATCTGCTGGTTCACTCCCCAATTGGCCACAATGGCCACAGCTGTACAGATCTGAAGCCAGGAGCTTCTTTCAGGTCTCCCACGCAGGTGCAGGGGCCTAAGGACTTGGGCCATCTTCCACTGCTTTCCCAAGCCATAGCAGAGAGCTGGATTGGAAGTAGAGCAGCTGGGACTTGAACTGGCACCCATATGGGATGCTGGCACTAGAGGCGGTGGCTTTACCCGTTACACCACAGTGCTGGCCCCAGGCCTGTTTCTTTCTCTCCAAAGTTCTTGTGTGGAATGATCAGCTCCATATGTGAGAGAGAATAACATGAAAAACAGCTCAGAGGGTTTCACATAAGGGTGTTAAATCCTTAACTGAGACAATAAAAGTGACATCGGGCTTCACAGTCATTAGTAAACTAATGCTATCAATCACTTGCTTGTGGCACAGTAGGGAAGGAAGGGTTAAAAATGAGTAACAGTGCTGAGGCATAGTAGGCTAACCCTCTGCCTGTGCTGCCAGCATCCCATATAGGCATTGGTTTGTGTGGAAAATGGCCCAAGTGCTTGGGCCCTTGCACCAGCATGGGAGACCAGGAAGAAGTTCCTGGCTTCAGTTTGGCACAGCTCTGGCCGTTGAAGCACCTTTCTCTCTCTCTCTCTCTCTGTCTGTAACTCTACCTCTCAAATAAAGCACCTTTCTCTCTCCCTCTGTCTGTCTGTAACTCTACCTCTCAAATAAATAAAATCTTTTTTTTTTTAAAAAAAGAGTAGGAAATGATCCCAACCAATGAAGAACTATAAAACTGAGTCAGGAGAAATGACATATAAATGCACAACTAAATTAGAAATACAGGAGTGACTATGACAGAAGCATATAAGGGTAGAAGTTTGTGTGATAACGGAGTTAAAAGAAAATGTGCATTTCCCATGAAGTTATTGAAGACTGTATATAAAAGATGACTACAAATGTTTTTTTTTTTTTAATTTTTAAAATTTATTTGAGAGGTAGAGTTAACAGAGAGAGGGAGATACAGAAAGGTCTTCCATTCGCTGGTTCACTCCCCAAATGGCCTCAACAGCCAGACCTGAGCCGATCTGAAGCCAGGAGCCAGGAGCCTCCTCTGGGTCTTCCACATGGTTGCTGGGGCCCAAGCACTTGGGCCATCTTCTACTACTTTCCCAGATCATAGCAGGGAACTGGACTGGAAGAGGAGCAACTGGGACTAGAACTGGCACCCATTATGGGATGTGGGCACAAGTGGAGACTTAAACCACTATGCCACAGTGCTGGCAAATGTTTTAAGAGCACAGGAAACAACAGTGCTGTGGGTTGAGAATGGAGCTCATTTCCTAAGAGAAAGATCCTGAATCATTTAGGATCTAGACATGTGGGAAAAACGGAAGGCATTCCAAATTTGGGGTTAGACATAAAGGTGCTGAGGGCGGAATGCCATGGCTGTTTGATGGGGGGAAATCCAAATGGGGTAGAGATTTCTGTCCAAGGGAAATGGAAAGTAAGTTTGGGAGGGGGACCAGGACGAGGCCTAGGAGGTTCTATAATGGTGGTTCACTGATGCGTTCCTTGTGTCTTGGAAACCCAATGAGTGTTGTGATAAAATCAGTGATTGGGAAAACTAATCTGGCAGCAGCCTACAGATTGGACTGCACAGTAAAGGCAAATGGAAGCGGCAGTCTGGCCATCTAGGTGTGGGAGAGTCATTCACTCATTCAAGTGGCAATGACAAGTCTTCTTGTATCAGACTGCTACAGATGCTGGGTGCAGTGGTGAACAGGAACACAGGGCACATGTCCCCATGGGGTCCACACTCTAGCGAAAAGATTAACTGCAGAACACATCAGAAGGTGAGGGAAGGGGTAGAACAGGGTGATGCCGTGGTCACTAAGGCAGGCTTTTAGATAACATGCCCTGAGCAGGTGTCATTTCAGCTGAGACTGAAAAATGAGGAGGTGCAAAGAGCTAAAGGAGGAGTACTTCAGGGAGAGGAAACAATAAATGCAAAGGCCCGGAGGTGAGGACAAAACTTGGCTTGCTGGAAGAAACACAAAGGGCAGTGTGGCTGACACAGCATGCCACAAGAAGAAGGGGCAGAATACATGATGGGGCCAATGTATGGCCTGTAGCAACCAGATCCCATAGGCCTTGTAGACACTGCTACAGGATTGAGATTTTACTCTGCAAGAAACTAATTTCGGAGGAGGGGAGTGCCATGAGCTCATATATTTGAAAAAAAAAAATTTCATCTGTAATGTGAAGAACAGATTGTTGGGGGCAAGAGTGGAGGCAGAGAGCAACTGCAGTAGTTGGGGTGAGAAAGGATGCTGGTGTGACAGGAAGTAGAAACAGCCAACAGCATTTATTAGTGAATCAGACATGAGGAACTAAAGAATAGCTGGTGGTAGGGATGACCTAGTGCTAGTCCAGGGCCTCTGCTGTGCCATTTACTATCTGAGGAACACTGAGGCAGGAAAAGATTGAGGGGGGTAAATGGGACCAAGAGCTCAGGAACTCAAGCAGACAGTGGCAGGGCTGCAGCTGGAACCCCAGTGTCCTCTGGTTGAAGGGTTCTATGACAGTGATGGAACTTGATGCGGTCATCTAAAAAGCATAGGAAAGGAAAAGGGCCCAGAACAGACCTCTGAGGCTATAGAAGTTGGGTGGAGAAGAACCAGCAAAACAGGCAGCAACAGCAGTTGGCAGGTGGGAGAAAACCAGGGAAGTGTCATTGCAGAAGCCACAGGACAAAGTGTGTCCAGAATGAGGGAGTGGTCCTCTGACACATGGAGCCATGAGGGCTCGGCTAGAGTAGGGGCAGTCAAATGACCACTGTAAATCAGAAGAGATGTGTCTAGTGTCAGTGTTAAATCTGGTGTCACCTCCTCCAAAGGAGAATCACCCTTAAATGAACCTAACTGGCCCTCATATAACTTAACATAAATAACTATAAGGAGATGTTTCTGATGAAGATGCAGACAGAAGATGGTTGGGGGAGAAGAGTTGGTTGATACCACAAAAGCAGACAACAAATGTGAAAATATGGGTATAAGTTAGAAAGCAGAACAGAGGAGTGAGACTTAACTATTGATTACAAAATAATACTAACAAGTAACGCATTGTTAACAAAAACAATGATTCTATTAACTGAAATATGCTTGTGCTGGCTTCAAATGGAAGACTAAGATTTCTATTAATAGCAGTCTTAGAAACAGGGACTGATAAACTGAAAAGTAATTCAAACAGAAATGGCTGAGGGGGAGAGCTTGGCAGAGTGGTTAAGATGCCACCTGGGACACCTGCCTGGGTTTGAATCCTTCCTCTCTATCCCATTCCAGCTTCTTGCTAATGTGCTCCCAGGCGACAGTGCTTGTCCCTACTACCCATGTAGGGGACTTGGATTGAGTTCTGGATGCCTGGCTTTGGCCTGAGTCAGCCCTGGCTGTTCTGACCATTTAGGGAGTAAACCAGCAGTTGGAAGCTCTGTCTCTTTTAATTTTAAAATTAAAACTTTTAATTTTAAAAACAGCTAAAAACTTCAGATTCTGCACATTACTGAAGTAGCAATTTCTAGGCCATGGTATCACTTAAATAAAGATCCAACATATTTATCTGCTTACTAAGGATGTCACTAAGTCTAGGTAAGACTGATTTGCAAATACTTTGGCACCAGGTATTGGCTAATTTACTCAGCCTTCACAGAATTACAAAACAAACCACTGAAATTAGTTTTTGAGGAATCCAGATTTCCCCTCCATAGATGTTAAACAAAGGCCAGTTCCCACCCAGCTGCTCATTTCAAATACCTGCCTTTAGTTTTTATGAGGAGAAAATTCGGGGCTGGCGCTGTGGCATAGAAGGTTAAGCCTCAGCCAACAGTGCCAGCATCCCATATGGGTGCCGGTTCAACTCCTGGCTGCTCCACTTCAGATTCAGCTCCCTGCTAATATGCCTGGGAAAGCAGTGAAAGATGGCTCAAGTCCTTGAGCTTCTGCAACCATGTAGAAGACTGGCCCAGCCCTGGCCTTTAAGGCCCTTTGGGGAGTGAACCAGTGCATTGAAGATCCCTCCCCCCCTCCTTTTCTCCTTGTATCTCTGCCTTTCAAATAAATAAATCTTAAAAAAAATAGAAAAGGGAAAATTCAGTACTATTATTATTATTGTACCAGTGATATCCTCAATCCATGTGTGTCAACACAGAAGCTGCCTACATGACAGTAAAGTTGGATTTTATTGATAACCTTTAAAGACACAGTTTGAGTAGATTGTCTAGAGAGGTTTAACTAAATTCAAATGAACACAGTTTCCACTAACTCATCAGACAGGGAAACAGCACAAATGGCAGGATTCTTCATTCAGAGCTTTAAAATTACTTTTCATGGCGAGTTTCAGCTGGAATTCAGCAGGTTTGCATTCCCCGAGGGCATTTTCAATTGAAGCAAAAATGAATTAAAAACCTTACAGAGAAAGGCAACTGCCACTAACTAGGTCAGAGACGCCAAGAAAACCCTCATCCTTTGAAGCCTCAGTTTTCTCAACTGTCAAATGGCAGTGCCACCACTGTCCTGTCTTCTCATTTCACAGGGGCTGGCCCACAGACTTTGGTCCCCAAATATCTCCCTGTTCTGAGAAGAGGAAATCACATGCTTAGGAGATACTCTGGAGACAGCCTATGGCCGCATAAGGCCTTAACAAATAATCTCAGGGGTTTTTTACCTGTAGGAACTTAAAACACTTGTCCTTCAAGGAGGACAAAATTCACATTATGAGCCAGGTAGAGGTGAAAAGACCCTCTTCCATTAGTCCCCCATCACAACTAGAAAGCCTCAGTGTCAGAAAGGACCGAGTTGGTCTTAGGGGGGACACAGAGCATGACGGGGTATTCAACTCGCAACTATTTAAGCACCTGAGATGGAAAAGCTCCCCTCAAGGGAAGAATAACACACTTTGCTTTCTTACTACTGGACCAATTTTAACGACAGGCACTCTGCACTGTGGCAACCCCCTGCACATCCAGAGTGCTGCCCTCTGTTCAGACAAGGCAAGCTGACACTGTGAAGCAGAAGGGGAAAGCAAGCTTTGGCGTAAGCAAGAGCTCATGTCGGATCTTCAGACCCTAGCAGTCACTCTTTCCAGATCACTGCTTCCAAGCAGGCTACTCAGTACTGGGATGGTGCCCATGACAATGCCAGGGAAGGGTTTCCAGGAAAACAGTTGGCTGAGAAAAATAAAATGATGAGGGTCATCTAGAACAGTCATGGACTTCCACAATACAGCAGCTCAGGTACCTGGGTGCCCAGAGGAGTTCCAGGGTGACTGCTGCAAACACAATGGGTCTGCACAGATCACACCCCTCTACTCCCCTCCATCCTCAAGCCCCCAAAATACTGACTCAGCACATGGCCTGGAGCCAGAGCAGCATATTCCACATTGAGAGTGTACAGCGATGTTCAGTTCAATTATGACATAATGGCTGCAAAGCTGTTCCTGAGAGCCAAGAAAACCTGCATAATGTGGTTGGGTTATATCATACACGAGGGCTTAATAGAGTTTAAAAACCAATTTGAAATTTCCTTCATTCCCTAAAGATAGCAGTAGGACGAGGGCAAAATCATTCTGGTTCAAGGGATGAGGACAAAGTGCAGAAGGAATTATGCAGACTCCTTCCCACATTATCCTTCTTAACCAGCATGACCTATTCCCTTTGAAGATATCTCTGATACTTACTGCTGACCCAGAAAGAAGCCAATTTCATTAAAACATCTTCATCTTACTGTACACAGCTAGTAATGTCAGCTTCCTTGCTATTTAAAAAGCACACAGTTCCACTTCCAAAAAGCAACTGTCTGCAATTCAAAACCCATCCACCAAGGGAGTGTCTTTCATCTGTCACTAATATTCCACTTATTCTTGATTCCTTTTGCCAACGAAGTGAAGTTACTCTCATGACCACCAAGAGATAAAAGACGTTTCATTCATTCATTTCTAGCCATTTTGGAGCCAATGTAGCTTTGAACATTTGAAATGCTAAACCCAGCATTTCCTAGACTTGTGACACCCATGAGACTTGGGACTATACAAGTATGGTGTTCAGACTGGACATTGGAAACCTCCTACTCTTTAAGTCACATCCTGAAAATCCTGTTATGGGACATTTCTACAGTCTTCTGAGCCCTATTCTGTTCTTTAACAGCTGTCACTAATTGAGTATTTTAATATTCTAGAACCAGGAGTTGACTTTGGAGAATCCCCATGCTCTATTGACAAGGAAGCTAACACTTAACCATCTTTCATACTGCATTTTTTGTTCATTTCTCTATAGTTTCAACTTGAACAATGGTTATTTTTATATAGATGTAATCAACACAGAATTTCAGAAACAGAAGAGATCTCTAATTTCGATTACCTTTCTTCCAAAAAAAAAAAAATCTCAAAAATCTGCATAGGAATCCTGGAGTATACAAAATAAGACACCATATGATTTGTTTAAGGTTTAAGTTAAAGGTGGAAATAAAATGAGGAAAGGCTTGGTTTTGGAAAGCAGGATTCTTTAATACAGAAGGTTCTGATCTGTAGCTATAAGGAGATTCACATAATTTCAGTTTTGAACCTGGAGAAACAGCTCAGTTTAGATCTCTGTTTCCCAGGCTTATGTCTTCAGCTGCCTCAGTTGACTGAGTTCCTATGAAATAACAAAATCCTTTCTCTTGGCTGACTGGGAGGACTAGGTGTTTTACAAAGCAGAGTAAAAAAAAAAAAAAACAAATAATTCAATGTCACGTCCTTCCCGCCTGACTAAACCAGAAATTTCCCCATTATTTCATAATTAATATGAAAACTTTCTAGAACAATAAGAGGAAGTTCATTTGCTTCCAGTTGCAACATTCTGATTTCTGCTGCAATCCCACTGGCAATAGGAGGAAGCAACACATCCCACATGACTACCCTGTGACAACATAAAACACTGTCAACGTTAGACTCCTTTGCAGTGTTGTCAGTGAAGCAGAAAATACAAGTACGGATTTCCTTCCATTTTATGTGGGTAACCTAGACTTAAACTACTCACTGTACATAGGTCTTGTATCCCCAAGGCAGGACCAAACCAAGACATGGCCTTAACTAAGATACCAATTTAGCACACCTTAAGAGAGCACTCTTCAGGTATTTTGGTGAGGAGTTGAACAGGGGAGGCCTGGAGGGAGTGTAGTCAAGGCTGGCGGAGTCTTCCAGCTTGTGTATTTCATTCAGCACAACAAAGGCCCCGCAACAGAACAGGCCTAGTTCCTTTGGAAGGCAGTTTGGTAACCATCTTTGGATTCCATCTCCAGTCTGTTTATTAAAGCACTACTTCCAATGTACCGAGTAAGCCCTAAAAGAAGGTAATTATTCTACATTCTTTTCTCTACCTTGTTGCACTCCCAGTGATGTTTTTATGCTCTGTATAGCTCTAGCCTCCTTTCGAGGACACTGCCTGTTGACATCTATAGCATGTAGTGTCTGAGCCCATTTTGACAAACACTGGGCCAGGGACTAGAAATACAAGTGTAACAAAGATATCACCCTTACCTTTAAGGAACTCATTCCTTGGGTAGGAGAAAGACTGATAAAGGAGTAAGATAATACCAGTGATGAAGGTTGTAGTGGTAAAATGGCTCGGACAAGAAGTTACAGGTGAAATGCTCTGAAATCCAGGGTGATGGATACTTTCTAAAAATAGATTATTTCAGTTTTGTCTCCTCTCTGGAAACTTTAACTTAGGTAAGAACTAGAGTGAAAAAGAGAGTAATGTTTTCACGTCTCCTGTTCCCTGTGCCTGTACTGAGATGGGGATTTAGGGGTGTGAATTCTATTTATAGTATACTTAGCCACAGCTTTTTATTTTGCATATTCTTCTTCAAATGATTTTGTTCCCAGAACCTGCTGTGTGATACTAATGGAGGAAGCTCAACTAGTCCCTGCTACCTGTGTAGCTACACATACCTGATCCAGATGGTTTTTCCTCCTTCAGAATAATTGTAAACAAGATTAAAAGCGCATTCAGGAACTATTCCAGCTGGCTTTTGGCTTCCTCTGAGGTACACTCCTTGAATAAAGCAGCGGAAAATATTAGATTTGAAATAAAGAACATAAAAAAAAAACTTACTACTTTTATCAGATCACCTCAACTTCTTGCTACATTTGAAACCTGGGGCCTTCACATTAGAGAAACTGAAGGCATCAGCCTGCTTACAGTATATATAAGTTATGAAAAACTTTAATAATACAGGAAATAACTTATTTTGAAGACACTTCTCTGCAGTGCCTCTGGGTACTTAAGAGTATGATAGAGCCAGGCATCTGGAACAACACAGAAACACAGTCCAGTAAACTTGCCAGCTGGAAAATCCTCATTTCTATTACTTACCTGCCTAGGGTCCTTCTGCCTAAACCACACTGCCTCATATTCCTCTGGTCCAAGATTAAAGCAAACAAACAAAGTTGTCCTTCCATGGTAGGGGCCACCTCTGACTCCAGTAATCAGGAAGGAAAAGCCAGGGACTCTGCCTGTCTGTAGCACCGGCCCTACCCATCTGAATTTTCACAACAGGGCCTTTCTAGTTCCAGGGCGTTGTATTCCTCAGCAAAGCAGGATCCAGATTATGAGCTACCACCTTTCACACAGAACCATGATTAGTTCTGCCTTGTCCCAGCGTTGCCATCATCACTCAGTGTCTCCAGGGCACACCTCCTTTTCCAAGCGTTGCTCATCTCTCCCTGTCATTTACCCACAACCACCTCAATGTCTGTAGCCCCAGACAGTGGTGGAGAGCTTCGTAAGCACCGTAAAAACCGTCCCTCAGAATATTATTAAACGAGAAGGCTGTTTCCTCTCCCAGCCACCACCCTCAACGCGCTCAGTGTCCCAGTGGCTGCTTAACCAAGGCTACAAAGCCCTGCTTATTATGCTCGGAAATGTGTTAGAAAGAGCTGGGACATAACAGATCCTAGACACTATCCCTGTTCTCCCAGGAGCTGAGAATCTCTGGGTCAGGCGAGGCCATACTGTGACTTTTTGTTGTTGTTGTTGTTAAAAGGCTCTAAGATATAAAGGACCATATAACCACCATCCTATTGAAGAACAAAGGCAAAGATCAGCAGCAGCCCCCCCCCCCCCCCCAAAAAAAACCCTCCTTGTTGGAGATAGCCATAGAAACAGTCACGTGTCTGTTCACATTAGTGACAGCTGAGTGGGGCTTCTCTACCATCAGACTTAGTAAAAACAGTAGGAGCTGGTGTTTGTGCAAGGTGGCTGGCAAGGCCGAGTATCTGCTGAGAAGGGTACAGTCTGATCTATTGTCTCCCAGTTCGGGGTCCGCGGGGCTGGTTCCGCGCAGGAAGGCGGCGAGCAGGTGCAGCCAGCCGTGCCAGCCACGCTGCCTGCTGCACCTGGCACCCTCCTCACCCCGAAGGGCGACGCGGCCGCGAGCAACGCGTATTTAAAATCGCTGTCCCCTCCCAGAAATCGGGCGTCCGCGAATGACCCGAGGAAGCACGAAGCTGAGCTTCTGTCCGCTTTCTGTACTGTAAAAGCTGCCTCCTGTTTCCGCTCATTTATTCACTTCCCGGAGCGCCCTCTCACGCGCGCCCGCGCGCTCCCTCGCTCCCAGCCTCCCGCCGGTGCTTCCTGGATTTATGGCTCCCGATTTAATTAAATGCCCTCTAAAGACAATGGAACCGGGCAGCGCGCGGCACGGCGAAGGGTGGCCGGTCCTCCCCCGCCCGCACACCCGCGCGCCCGCGCGCCGCGAGCGCCCACCGCCCGCACCCACCTGAGGCTCGCGCCGCCCACGTCGCCGCTTCCGCCCGCGCGCGCACTTCCGCCCCGGTCCCCGCTTCCGCCCGCGCCCGCCGCCGGGCGCTGCTGTCTTCTGTGGTGCGTTCCCACAGCCGCCGTCAGGGGTGGCTGCTCGTGAAGAGAAGGCCGCAAGAACCAAAGCCAAGCTGTAGAAAAGCAAACAACTAACCAGCGAAAAGGGGCCCCGCTGAAAGCCGTTTAAGGAGCCCGAAGGGCTGGGAGCCAACAGGAGGCTGTGCGGTCCCGCCATTTCACCGCTCCCCGCATGCATGCATTCGTTCGTTTAGTATTTATTGCCCTCTTCATCTGGTCCGGGCCGAACTAGGTTGTGAGGAGCAAAGCTGGCGGCCAGTACCTTCCCCACACTGTTTTGGTTGCTTGTTTGCTTTTTGTCGGGCCTTAGAACATTGTCCTTTTCTGAGAAGGCCTCCGGTGTGATCTATTGCAGACAGCTTTGGGGTTGGGAGTGGAGGCCGAGGGAGCGTCCCGCAGGCTGAGGGAAGGGTGCACGCCGCTGGAGGGGGCTGGTGTGGCCCGGGGCACGGAGGGAATGGAGAACGGGGCGGCACACAGGCGGGGACACACAGCCAGGCCGCAGTGACTCTCTGAGGCCAGCTGCAGGTGTTTCAGGTTTATTCTCTGTTCCGTGGAGGAATGGAATCGAAGTGGTTGTTTTTCCTTCTGAAAGGGTCTGTCAGCTTTGCAAAGGAGACACAAGAGTTTAGGACAGGCAGGAGCAGCCAAGTGGGGAGGTGAGGAGGTCACTGAGTAGTCCAGGTTCCAGGTGTACTGGCTGGAATGGTTGTCGGGTCATAGTGATGAACTGACGAAGCAACATGATGGTAGCAGTACTCAAAGCTGGCATTCAAGGATTGGTCACCCAAAGCTTTACACTCATTAACTTGTTTACTCCTGAAGGAAATCCCATTAAATATTATTACTGCCATCTTGCAGACGGAGTAATGGAGGCTTGATAACTTGCCCACGTTCTCACAGCTAGGAGATGGCAGAGTTGAATTCTCAGGCTCTCATGCTGGTATCCATGAGCTTACCTCTATGCAGTCGATGTGTATTCAGTGATTTTAAAGAAAGCTATAAAGCAAACCAAGGTCAGGAATGAATCCTTTAAACAAACCCCGCTGATTATGTGATATTGCTAGAGGACACATTTAGAAAGTAGAATTTTCAAGTTCATACTTTATCGCTTCAGCGTTTGCTGATAGCTTAAAGGGGATTTTGTGACTGCCGACAGACTTCCTATGGTTATTTTTGAGTTGATGCACTCTGATAAGACTTGATCTTTCTGAAGAAAAAAAAATCATTCAGTAAAGTGCACTCCACCTAACAATTGCTGATAGATTATCTTTAAGGAAGTAATCTTGGATCTGGTTATACGCACCTTAGTGGAGCCTGCATAACTTAAGTTTTGTGAAGAGATGAAAAAGCTCCATAGAAATGTAAATTCCAGATCAGCTTCCAAATGTCATTTCTTGAAGAAAAATGAAACTTCTTAAAATAAATTGAATTTATGAAACCTGATTTCACATGATGAAGGAAAAAGAATAGCTTTACCAAAGGCGTCCATGACAATGAATGCTTTTTAGCTTTGGGTAGAGGTGAATTTCTCTCAGGGACCAAATTTCCAGAACATGAGTTTAATTAGTAAGAATCTCTTGGGTTCTTGAGTGGTGACACAAGAATTGGAACCTCCAAATTATTATTTCAGTTCAGAGTGGGAGTCTCTTGAAATAGCTGGAAACCCCCGAGAATTCAATGTGGTCAATGCCTAGTCGCTGTGTGGGCACCAGTCTTAGTGCCCGGAGCTCAGAGGACCAGTTTAGCCTCTATCTCCGGGTCTCACAGTGCTAGGCATAGGATTTTCACCTGGGAAAAATGTCTGTAGTCTGACCAGGAAAAATGTTTGTTTTCAAAATAAAAGAAGAAAATTAATAAGCATTTCCTCAGTGGTCAGAAAATGGAACACTGTTGACTTCATTAATGGCTAGGCCTAATGCGCATAACAACTTCATTACTTTTTTTTTTTTTTTTTTTGACAGGCAGAGTGGATAGTGAGAGAGAGAGACAGAGAGAAAGGTCTTCCTTTTGCCGTTGGTTCACCCTCCAATGGCCGCCGTGGCCGGCACACTGCGGCCACGGCGCACCACGCTGATCTGATGGCAGGAGCCAGGTGCTTCTCCTGGTCTCCCATGGGGTGCAAGGCCCAAGCACTTGGGCCATCCTCCACTGCCTTCCTGGGCCACAGCATAGAGCTGGCCTGGAAGAGGGGCAACCGGGACAGAACCGGTGCCCCGACCAGGACTAGAACCCCGTGTGCCGGCGCCGCTGGGTGGAGGATTAGCCTATTGAGCCATGGCACCGGCCATAACTTCATTACTTTTAAAACTGGTTTGCTGCACTCCCAGCCATATGGATTGATGGTCCTCTCCCCTCATTTAATGTATTATTGTTTAGAATTTTTTCTACAAACCCCCGAACCCACAAGAGACAAGCAGCCCTTCCCCCAGTCTTCATTGGGATCAGCTTCATAGCCTCCCTCTCCTCAGTAGTGATTTCAGGAACAGCTTTGGGCCACAATGTTAACTCGACCAACTGACTCCAAAACAAGTCCAGCAGCTACAAGAGGAGGTCACTAGGTCCATTAGAGACCCCAGCTGATGCCAAATGAGGCCTCCAAAGTCAAATCACCTCATAGCAGTGTTTACAAGTGGTGATAATGGAACGAACCAAAGCCTTCACCAACCAGGTGGTCAACCAAATGCTACTACTACAGGGATATACTCGGCTGCCCACCCAGGACACCACAACTTTAAACATTGCCCCATGCCAGTAGAGAGTAACTCATTGACCCATGTGGACAGGAAGCAGCTCTAGAAGAGATCATTGTCTTTCCACCCCTCCTGGACTTTTGGAGCCAATATAGTCTCATACAGCACTTGCTTTATAAAAAACAAAAGGGGGAAATGTTAGTAAAATGGTACCATTTTCCTAAGCCCAGCCTGGCTTACTAGAATTCAGGCACACAAATGGCCCAATCACAAAGCATCAGCCCCACCTCCACCCTAATGGAATTTGCTGCTCCCACTTCTTTACCACTGCAAAGCTATATAAGACCTGTTTTCCTAGTACAGGTTGCTGTTCTCTCAAGCACAGGAAGACAGCCTGTCAGATTTCTATCCCCCCCCCCCCCTCCACTAACCCTTCTCCCTTACTCTGGAAAAACAACAACAAAAGCACAAGTTTTTAGTTGAGATGCTCTCACCAAGGTAGTTTCTGAATATATAGGGGGTCAAGAAATCACAGCGAATTGTAAGTTGGATACTTTAGCCAATACTTTCAAAAGCAAAATTCTAAAAATTCCTTTATAGTAAAATTATTATGTGTGGAATGGGCACACCTTTTAATATGCTTCAAAGGAGCACTGGGTCTTATATGATTTTTGTCCACTCAAAACATGCTTCTCAGTGGCGTTTGACTACATCACCTTCTGGACTCCAACTTTGGGCTATTCCCTGAGAATCTGGACAGGGCTGTTACAGGGATCTCTGTATTCTAGAATGTTCCTTCAGCACTCAGATAGACTGAGTTCTCTTAGATCCCAATGCCCTGTGAGCTCAGTGGTCAGCTCTGAGGATGAGGCCTCTACAGTCAAAGCCCACAGATCCAGTTTGGCCTGTGACTCCTGGGGTAACTTCAAGGGGTGCTTTAGAGGACACATCCTGTTCTTCCAGAAATGCCCTAGAGAAAGGTCCCCCACCTAAGGCATCCCCAGGATGGGCGGATGAATGTGGCAGGAGGCATCTTCACTGCTGGCTCCTTGATTTTCCTCTCGGAGAGTAAGAATAAAAAAACAGCCTTTGATGTCAATGCCGGCCCTTCAGATGCCTTAGAAAAATAACATGTCTTGGCAGGAGTGACTGCCATGCTGGCTGTGTTTCATAGTAGCCCAGCTCTGAGCTGCCACTCAAAGAACATGCAATGGGGGCTTTGACTGGGAGATACAGCCCTGGTATTTGCCACAATTGAGTGACATAATTGTGATGGTGCAAGTGTTCAGAAACCTTGTAGGTTTTCTTCCTGGTGTTTCTTGAGTTCTTATTATGGGGATATTTGTTTATCTCATGAGTCTCTCATCCCCAGGACTGCAAACTCTGCAGGAAATGATCTTTAAGGGCTGGATTCTGTATTATGTTTAAGGTCCTGGAGAAAAACAGTGGCAACCTCCCAAAGACAAGACAGGCTTCTGAGCCTGGGATGTGGTTGGGTCAGTGGGGTCAGTGTTGACTGCCCCTAGGCCAACCACTGCAGGAAACAGAATTATAAGCCTGTCTCATCAGGGGAGAGTGGCCCTCAGGAGCCTGATTTCTATATCCTCTTTGACATTTTCAAAACTCTGCTCTCGTGCCAGACATTCAGAGGAGAGCGAAGAACATTTTAGAAGGAGGAAAATGTTTATTTGTTTGAAGACTTGCTCAGTAATCCACTTATGCTGTTTACATTAGTTAAACAACCTTTCTGTGTAAACACCATTAATTATGTAGTATAAGAGCCAAATGAAAATGCTGGAAAATAGAAGTAATTGTAGAATAAATTAGTACAGCTTGAGATCCCATATATTATAAGGAGACCATATATATAAATATATGTGTGTGTATATATATGCATATATATATATATAGGGAGATATGGATGTGGGATTTCCTATTGTTTTACTTATTGGGTGTATCCAACAGAAATGGCATTTTACAGATACTAATACTGTTGAATTTTAAACCTTTATTGGTGAAGGAAATCAAACTTTTCTCTGAGGACTTGACTCATGCCTCCCTCTTTGTCCTGAAAACACTGTGGGGTGAGATAGGCATTGTGTGTCCTGTGGATTTTCCCGAAAGACTTACTGGAGCAAGACCTTTGTTAACTCCTTCAAAGTGAATAGCCTCCAACCTCCTCTCACATGTTGTAACACAAGACTGCTTGTGTCTGTGTGTAAGGAAATGAAGTGCCACTGTCTGACGGGCACAGAGAAGGAAGATGGGGACTGAAGGCATAGAAGAGACCCATGGTCGGACCTTACCGTGATCACAGTAACATTTGTTACCCTGTAACATTTGTGTTACCCTGTGTAGAAGATCAGGGGCTTTCATGTATTTGACTTTTCACAATCACTGTAAGGTGGGGAGGGCATGTGTTTTTTTATCAATCTCATTTTACTGACAAGGAAATTGAAACTCGGGAAGGGAGAACACAGTGAAGCAGGACTGGAAAATGTGTCCTAACTCAAATCTATATGTTTTCCACGACTCCATTCACATTTCTCAAATGTGAATGAAAGGAAACATGGTTTACCTCACAACAATAATTTGTGTCTGAACCTTCTAAGGGTATTCAAGTGCATTTATATTATTTCCTCAGGGAAAGTTTTGTTTTCCCTAGACAGGCAGGAAATGGACTCAGAATGGGAAAGTTTTTCATTTTTCTGGATTAAGCCCATCCGTTATATTCGCAAAGGTGGGACCATGGAGGAGGATGGGTTTTTCCTGGTCTTAACAGAGGAGAGTAAAAAGCACGTCCTGCACTTCTGGCTCCAGATCCATACACAACCAGGGGGCCCGCTCAGCCCATCAGTCAAGAGATGCTGTGTCCGCAGCACACAAAACAGTCTTCTATGAAAGTTTTTTTTTTAAAAATATGTATTTATTTATTTGAAGGGCAGAATTACAGAGAGATAAAGAGAAAGAGAGAGATAGAAAGACCTTCCATCTACTGGTTCACTCCCCAAATGGCTGCAATGGCTGGAGCTAGGCCAGGCTGAAGGCAGGAATCAGGAGTTCTAGGTGCAAGGGCCCCAGGGACTTGGGGCATTCTCTAGTGCTTTCCTAGGCCCATTAGCAGGGAGCTGGATTGGAATTGGTGTAGCCTGGACTCCAACTGGCCCCCATGTGGGTTGCCAGCACTGCTGGTGGAGGCTTAACCTCCTACACCACAGCTCTGGCAGGTGCTATGAAAGTTGAAGTGAATATCACTGCTCAGAAGAATTCTGAAGGGTAGTTTTTCCCCGTGGATTTGAATCTTATTCAGAGAAATGTGCTTAACTGTTTTCCTAATCATCTGCTATGCTTGTTCAGCTCAGAGGAAAGGCAAATTATCTTCCATTCATTGTGCAGATATTTCTTCCTGGTACCTACTGTGTGTCAACAGTGAGCACTGGAACTCCATGTTGACATAAGCACATGTGCCCCTTGTAAGCGAACTCATAGCCAAGTGGTGGGCATTGATGTTAATGATCATATCAATGGATATTTATCCCTTTACTGGGCATACAGCCAGGGAAAATGAGATCGTTACATCAAAAAGATACCTGCACGCCCAGGTTTATTGTAGCACTATTTATAATAGCCAGGATACTTAGAAATCAACTGAGATGTGCACCAATGGATGACGAGTAAAGACAATTGGGTTGTATGTACACAGTGGAATACTGTTCGGTTATAGAGAAGGTCATCCTGTCGTTTGTGACAGCACAGTTGACCTGGAGGACATCATGTTAAGTAAAGTAACCCAAGTACCGAAGGACAGCACTGCATGATCTCACTCAGGTATGAAAGCTAAAAAGGCTGATCTCATAGAAGTGGAGAGCAGAATGGTGATTACCAGAGGCTGGCGTGGTCAGGCTGGAGGATGGGGACGGGGAGGTCAGAGAGTCTGAAGCTGCACTTAGGTAGGAGGAACAAAATCAGGAGATTCATTGTATAACCAGGTAACTGTAGTGTAAGTGACCATAGTGTCTCATATTCTTGAAAAAATGCAGAGAGAGTAGATGTTGAGTGCTCTCACAATAATAAACACAATTGTTAATTAGCTACACTTCACTATTTCACAATGAATATAAATATTAAAACATGTTGTACATGAGAAATTATACAATGTTAGCTTCCAATTAAAAAAATAGACAACTAGAATGAATCACTAAAATAAATAAATATTTACAGTACAGTAAGACCAGTATTGTGCTAATTAATCAAAAAGTATAGTTAAAATGGTAAGTCATCTACCTTTATATATTTAGATGTTTTATTTATTACTTAAAACACATGAATGAATATCCATTTGCCAAATTTGATACAATTGCGATTCTTTCTTTGAGAATCAATCCTGTAACTGAAGTTTCTTTTTAAAGATTTATTTTTTTATTTGAACAGCAGAGTTGGAGAGAGGCAGAGGCAAAGAGAGAGAGACGGGGTGGGGGGGCTTCCATCCGTTCATTCACTTCCCAGTTGGCCTAAATGGCCGGAGCTGCGCCGATCCAAAGCCAGGAGCCAGGAGCGTCTTCCAGGTCTCCCAAGTGGGTGCAGGGGCCCAAGGACTTGGGCTGTTTTCCACTGCTTTCCCAGGCCATAGCAGAGAGCTGGATTGGAAGTGGAGCAGCCAGGACATGAACTGGCGCCTATATGGGATGCCGGCACTGCAGGCAGGATCGTTACCTGCTATGCTACAGGGTTGGCCCTGTAACTGAAGTTTTACATCTTTTTTTGGGGGGGGGGGGTAAAAACCTTTCAAAATGATAGGATGTGCATATTGTCTACAATTTCCTGTGTCCAATACTTTAAAATAGAGGGACAACTTGGACACTTGTGAAGTAATTTGAGTTCATTTAGATTTTTATTTTTCACCCAATCTTTTAAACTTATCCTATTGACAACTAGTGTAAGAATAATTTCCGCCCCCCATCCACTCCCCTCCGCCCAGCCTTTTCAAGTCTTTCCAAAAACAGTTTTCATACAACTCTTTTTATGCTTGTATTTGATCAGTTTATGTGGTATTTAATTAAACTAGATAATTACAGTAATGAAGTACAACCACCATTAACAGGTTTGGGAACAAACACAACCACTCTTAGTGAGCATATATCTCAGCTGGTGGAGCAGAAGCGGTGAGTTCACGGGAGGCAGAAGCCACCGTTTGTCTTGTAGGTCTGTTGGAGGGATTTGAAAACATCAGATGATTCCCTGAGGAGCTCAATTAAGAGAACTCTATTGTAATAGACATTGCTAAGAAATAGCAGGAGGCTTTGGATCGGCTCAGCTCCGGGCTGTTGTGGCCATTTGGGAAGTGAACCAGCAGACGGAAGACCTCTCTCTCTCTCTCTGCCTCTGCTTCTCTGTAACTCTGCCTTTCAAATAAATAAATAAATCTCAAAAAAAAAAAAAAAAGTGAAAGAAGGCAGATTGGCTGGAGCTGAGAAGGAACAGTGCAGGCTGGGACAGAGGGAGGGCAGTGCCACTCCCTGCCAGCTCTCTAGGCTGGGACAGGCATGGTGGAGCCAAGGGGAGGGGGTCTTTACCCCAGTGCACGGAAGCAAGTCTGCTGATTGGATCAAGAGCAACAGTTTGTACAATTTTGACCCCTCAAATCAAATTGGGTCACTGGATTTCTCTCTCTCTCTCTCTCTCTCTCTCTCTGTGTGTGTTTCAAATCTGGATACACTGTAGGTAGTGGAGAAAAAAATATTTTCTTAACCTCTGCCACCAGCATTTCCCATAGGGAGGGAACTATTTTTGTTCAGGAAAATGCAGTCAGCAGCAGCCTGGGTCAAAGATGGGAATGGGTGGGTAAGTTTCGAGATAATAAAAGAGACCTGAGCATCTCTGCTGAGAAAATAAGAGGGCAGGGAGAGAGAGAAGAGGGTGTTGTAGTACTAGCTTCCCCAGGGGGCTGCTGCCGCAAAGTACCACAAACTGGGTGACTCAGAATAACAGCCATTTGTGTTCAGTGTTGGAGGCTTGAAGTGGGAATTCAAGATGTGAGTGGAGTCCTCCTCCTTCTGAGAGATTCGGGGTTGACTTGTCTTTGCCGCATCCCAGCTTTTGCTGGTGGCTGGAGATCCTGGTGTTTCTCATTTTCAGCTGTGTCCAGTCCTCTCTGCCTCTGTCGTCACACGCATCCTCCTCTTGTGTCTCTCCGTATCTCCTCCTCTTCTTATGAAGATGCCCGCCATGATGCATTAGCATTTGCCCTCATGCCTCCATCTGAAGGTGCTTATCTGCAAAGACTCCATTCTCTCTGCTGAGGTGCAGATGTCCCTGCAGGTGCCGAATGTATCTTTTTGGGGTACACAAGCCAACTACTAACAGCTGTAAAAGGAGGGGTGTGAAGCATCAGGACAGGTGTGGGAGGTTAGTTGGCTGGGAGCCTGCAGCTGATAGGAACTGCTGGTGGTAGGATGGCTGGGAGGACTGCGGAGGGTTTTCAAGTGCATGTGAGAAGGGACAGTTTGCCTAAGATCTCCCCACTGTGCTCATGATGGTGACGGCTGCCTTTGCAGTGAAAGCTCCATGATATCTTTGTTGGTTCAGCTTTGGTGGGGGAGGGGGTAAGTCATCGAGGGGAACTTGGGTCTGCTGTTAGGGTCACCGACATGAAGGATGTGATCACAGGAAACCTCCAAGGAGCAATTCAATGGAAGCCAGCAAGCTGGGGGGCGGGTGGGTAGGCAATTTGTGACATTCAACACTTTACCCACCCAGCCCCTGATATCCAGAGAAGGCTTGTATTTTCATACATTCAAGTGTGGGGATTTGGCAACGCTGACTCCATCTTATTGGGCCGGGACTAGGATTTCTCATACAGATATGAAAAATCTTCCCCTTTGCTTGGGGCTGTCCATCTTTTTAGGGTGTAATGAAAGATTTTACCCATATTAGGGACATTTATGAGTCACTTCTTTTAAAAAAGGACAAAAAAATCATGCAGTCTGCATCCCTGGCTCTACCATTTTCTAAATATAAAAATTCCAAATAGACCATGATTTTGATGGTGGGAAAATGCTCTCAGGAGTTGAGTTGTTATTTCTTATCTGTCTCCCTCCTTACTTAATAGCAAATCTTGGCATTTTGTCTCTGCATTAGTGGCTGGGGCAATCAAACTCTACCATGCTTCTCACTCAGGTGGGCGCCCGGCTCTGAACACAGGGGAAGGGTTTCCAGTAGAGAGCCCAGATGTTTCTGTTCAGCATTCCTGCTAATAGCCCTCAAATCTGAGTCGTACAAAAGCAAATCTGTCCTTGAGGCCTGCAAGGGAAGACAATCTTAATCATAGTTTAATGTCCTGAGAGTGAGAGAGCCTGAAGCGAGGGAGAGCTACCATCTCCGTGAACTACAGTCCTACACACGGCATTTCTGTTCATTTCTGTGCTCCATTTACGTTGGTACTTAACACAAATGTGGTTTTAAAGCACATAAAAGCCTCCTTAAAACCTAAGTAACTGGCAAATGGTTAGAATAATTATTAAAGCATTTTTTTTTCTGTAACCCACTCAAGGAAAATGAGAAACTTTGCAGCTGGCCAAGGTTTTATTTGTGCTGAAAACTCAATGCCTTGTGGAAACTTTCACCCCACATCATAGGTACTTCATGAGCACTGAGGTTTTCTCAGGCAAAAATGAAGTGAAAAAGCAGAGCCATCAACTGCAGACCAAGAACACAACATGAGGCCAAGTTGGATTTCCAGGCGAGAAACCCACGGGATCTTCTCCTGAACCGTGAGTCCCACACGGGCTCATGGTCAGAATGGCTGGATAAAAGTCTTCCTTAGCCCTGAATGGTTGGGCTAACTGATTCGTTCCTTTGCATTTTATCCAGGAAATGTGTATTCTCTGGCTGTTGAGAGAGGACAGATCCTGTAGTGAGTTTCATCAGCATCCTTGGAAGCCAGCTGATCTCTCCCTGGAACCATGTCATATCTGTGTGACTTCTGCATGCATGGGTGGAGCTGGGGTTATATCCTCCACAGGGAAGGGACTTGTGTCCCCCTAGTCCTCAGACAACCCAGGCAATGATGGAGGAACTGCCTGTGAGCTTCCCCTTGAGCCAAGGTATACGCCATCTGCCAGGCTCAGTAGTTCTGTGTATGATTCTCTCTGGTAATTCCTGCTCTGTTCTCGTCAGTCTTCACAACAGCCCTTCAAAGATCTTCAGGGCAGGCATTTGGTGCCATGTTTAATCACTGTGGGTGGGTGGGGGGTGGGGGTCCCACATCCCATATTTGAGTGCCTGTTTCTAGTCCTGGCTCCTCTGCTTCTGATCCAGCTTCCTGCTAGTGTGCATCCAGGGAGGAAGCAGGTAATGGTTCAAGTACTTGGGTCCCTGCTACTCATGTGGGAGACCTAGACTGAGTTCCTGGCTTGCAGTCTTAGCTTAGTCCAGCCCTGACTGTTGCAGGCATTTCAGGGAATGAACCAGCAGACAGAAGATCTCTCTCTGTCTCTCTTTCTGTGCTTTTCAAATAAAATGAAAATAAATAGAAAGCTGAAAAGATAGTTATTCGGCAAAAATTATATAAGAGGTGCCACTACTTTATGACTTCCTCATTTTGACCACATCCCAAGCCCGAGATCATCTTCTCAAACCTCTGTGTAAACATTCAGTGGCCACCAACATCCAAAAGATTACAGCAGAGGGAAGAAAGACCCTCAGCTGGACCCAGCCAGCTAGCTGCCCCTTGGTGCCCACTGCACTGCAGATATAAAAAGTTCTTACATTTTAAACAGTTTAGTTTTTTTTTCTTTTTTTTCTTTTTTTTTTTAGTAACAGCAAATCAAATTGGCCAAGATTCAGAGGAAATCTCAGAATTATAATAAATTTTAAAAGTTTTTTTTTTTTTTTTATAAAGTCAAGACCAGTAGCTACTTTCTCAGAAAATGCAGTCAGACTGAAGGGAGATACGAATGCCAGAAAAAGTGGAGATCAGTTATTCTCATTAGTGGAAGGGACAAGAAGGAATAATTGGCCTACACTTGGTGGAATAAAAGAAATTTAATATAATAAAAAATCCATTATAACTATAAGTAAGTTTTGGCATTGCCCTGATGTTCTGCTGGTGACAATTCAATTATAGTATAGTCATATTTTTTTATTTTGTAATTATTCATTGGTTAAGGCAGAGCGCATCTCTGTGAAATTTTCCTCTCTTCCTTCCCTGAGCGTGTGTGGGCATGTGTGTGTTCATGTGTGGAAATGAGGAAAGAGAGACCCAACAGAGACATGCACTCCTAGCTCCATGCTATGGGGAAAGCTCAAAACCCGGAATTCCTCTTCCTTTCCTCCATGGTGAGCTGGAGTTGGTCCCTCTGAAGATACCCACTCATAGTCTTTTGCCACCAGGTTCCTATTCTGGGGTTATCTGTGTGTGGCTTCTTGGTTTAGCACTGTCCTCCCCTCTGGCCCCATCAGTCACTCTGGCCGAGTTTAAATGATGGGTGAGAACTTGGAGATAATGGAGGAATGAGTTCATATTTGTTTTAATTTTTTTTGCCCCTCCCCTGTTTTTGAAGCTCATGTGTATGTTACTTCTTGTAACTTGCTGGGTCTCCTCTTTCCTGCAGGTCTAGAGAAAGAGTCGTGGAGAGGGAAGGAGAAAGATGTCCCAGGTCAGTTCGCCATCTAATGTTGCCTGTGCTGCTGCAGGTGCTTGGTACACCACCCAGTCTCCACGTCTCTGCACTGTAACTTGGTAACCCAGCGGTAGCTTGACCCTCAACAGCTGCTGAGCCTCTTGGTCTCTAAGCAGAGCAGAGGAGGCCACTACAGCAAGGAAATAATGTGTGGCTTTCCAAACTGTATGCAATGCATCTACTGTGACTCAGGGGATTACATATTCATGAAAACTGAGAAACCTAAGACTCCTCCGCTTGCCAAGCGTCACTTTGGCTAAGCACGAGGCCCTGCAAACAATGCAGAGCTCTGGCTCACTTGTTTATTTCCCTTGCCAGTCAACATGTTCTGCCCAATTCCAGGTTCCTGCCACACACCATGAGAGGAAAGCCTGGAAGAGCCCTGCATGCCCAGGGAGAACTGAATTCCCTCATTGTTACACTTCCATTTCACATCAGTGAGCATTTGTTGCATCGCCACGGTTCTAACAGTACCCTAACAGGATTGCAATAGTATAATAAATATGAAAGGAAATTACTGGTCGCTGGCTGGGTCTGTAGGCACCGTGAAGTTTTCCCTTCACTCCATTAGATAGGCTGCTTAGCTCGTGTGTGTGCACAACCATCACACCAAGATGATTAGAGTTTTGATATTTCTTATTAATTCCTGTTAGCAGAGAATCATAAAAACTCTCTCTCCCTTACCGATGGGAGAAATGAAGCCAGAGATAGAAGATGACCTCCCGAGGGACATTGTTAGCGTCCGAGTTGGGAAGAGCATTGCTGCTTTGCTGTCTGTACTCTGAGTCTCCCGTTACCCCACAAGAACGCTGCCCTTGAGTGGATTTGACTTCAGAGTTCCAATGTCAGTGACAATGATGGCGAAAGAGATCTTGACTTTTAGGTGCTGTTCTCAGTTCTCTTTGTAGCTCAACAGGGGCACAGTTGCAATGAGATTAGTTCATGTATCTGCTGGTGCTCTCTCCTCAAATCCCTCCCCCTTCTCTGCCAAATGGCTTTATGTTTTCTGCTGAGCTGGGTGAGCTACATGGGCTCGCTCACAGTTGCACAAAATCTCAGCCTGGTGTTCCTGTGCTGCAGGGGGTCCTTGCAGCTGGGTTTCCGGGATGATTTAATGCTCTGCTCACCAGATGCGTTCACCCCGGAGTTGTGATGAGAGCAGTGGCAGGCTGTTAGTTTTCATCTCCCTCCCTGGATTGAGGGTCTCACAGGAACCATCAGTTGTGACCTGTGCCAAGGAGAGTTACCTATGAGGTACACTCCTGGAGCCACTGGCTGCATTGGCAGCCCCATGATTCCCAAGATTCCTGAATGTGGCAGAAGGAGGCTCTTTGGGGGTACATTCTGTTCTGGAGAATTGTCCTAGGATCCATTCCTCCCAGTTTAACAGATACTTAACATCCTGACTGTTTTTAAAGCACCTAGCTCCCTGTTTTATTTATTTAAAAGGTTCATTTATTTGAAAGTCAGAGTTACAGAGAGAGAGGGGGAGACAGAGTGAAAGATCTTCCTTCTGCTGGTTTAATCTCCAAATGGCTGCAACAGCCAGGACTGGGTCAAGCCAAAGCCAAAAGCCAGGAGCTTCATCTGGGACCCCCATGTGGGATGCCAGCCCATCTTTCCCCACTATCCCACAATGCTGTTCCCCTATTTATTTTAAAAATAGATTTATTTATTGATTTGAAAGGCAGAGTTACAGAGAAAGAAGAATCAGAGAAAGAGAGAGAAAGAGAGAGAAAGAGAGAGAGAGAGAGAGAGAGAGAGAGAAAGGTATCTTCCACCTGCTGATTCACTCTCCAAATGGTTGCAACAGCCAGGCTGGGCCAGGCTGAAACCAGAAGCCTGAAACTTCACCTGAGTCTCCAACATGGGTGGCAGTACCTGGACCATTTTCTACTGATTCCCCAGGCACATTATCAGGGAACTGGATCTGATGGGTACTGGGTTTCAGGTGGCAGCTTAACCTGCTGCAGCATGCACTGGCCCCCCAACTCCCTGTTTTAAACCCCGGTTCACTTACACTTGCTGGAGTGGTTTCTGTGGTCTTCAACTGAGTTCTGACTGATCAGAGATCGTCTGTGAGCTCAAGCACTCTGAGCTGTCTGCCTGTGTTTGATCACCTCATAGAGTATTTTCATTTCTCCTGACTCAGACTACAGGGTTGTTCATCTTTTAGTCCCCTGCACCTGGGATGGAGCCTCGCACATAATATTCACTTAGAGGGCATTTCCTTGAATTAATGGATGGATGAGTAAGTGCATGGGGGCAGGAGTCCTGGGATGCTTAGATGGCTGCAGAATGGAGAACTTGTTGAGGGTGCTCTTTCACATGATGCATCTGCTGCTAGTGTGTTTGCTCGGATGCAGCGTAGGAAGGCATATCCGTATAACTTGATATTAATCATTACCTCTTACTTAAACAGTTAAATGGGATTTGTCGCTCAGCAGTTAAATATTCTGCTGTCCCTGGCAGACTAGCAATGTGCACTGATGAATGGGATCCTCTCTGTGGGGAGCAATCCGGACTAGACTGAGTTACTGGAATTAAGACTTATTCTATGCATCTGCTCTCCCACAATATGGCGCTGGGAGAGAAGAAAACAGCTTCCGCACAGCTGCCTCCAGTTCAACCAATAAACTGTAGGACTTGCTCCTGATTGGAGAGCAGCGTACTCGGCGTGTGGGCAGCCGAGTTGGGATTGGCGGAGGAGGACTATAAAGGAGGAGAGAGACGGCATGCACCAGGAACATCTAAGGGGAACATCTAAGGGGAACACCTGTGCAGCCCCCGAGAGAGCCGGCCGGCGGTGTGCCGCTCCCCTGCGGAAGTGGGGAATGTGGCCAGGGGGAACCGCCCTTCCACGGAGGTGGAAGGGATAGTAGCCAACCCGGGAAGAACCAGCAGCAAACCCAGGGAGGGCCGAGCAGACGAAAGAACAGCGCAGGGTCCTGTGTCGTTCCTCCACGAAGACGGGGAGCGACACTCTCCTCTCAACTCCTGCCTCTTATGCATGATATTTCGTCCTGGGTAAATCTGAACAGGTGCTACTAGATGCCTCATTAACTGTATGGAGCCATAGCAAAGGCGGGTGATATGATCCCATGCCAGAAACTAAGTCCTGTGTTCCTTAAACTCTGTCTCAAATGAACAGCATTGCTGTTCTTTCTGTGTTGCCATCGGTGACAGACACAAGCTTAAGATGCCAAGAGCTGGAATTGATATTACATTTTCTCTCTCCTCTGGTCCTTCCTCCTTGTCATTATTCACTTTCCTCTTTCTATTGTGTATCTATCTGATTTTTTTCTCCATTAATATTTACGAGGTGCCTACAGGTTGTATTGTAGTATTAATAATAACTAATATACAAGGAGTCTTCAAAAAGTTCATGGGAAATGTAGACTGTGAAAAAACTATACATGATCTCAAACTTGTCTTTATGTGGGGAGCAGCCCGGACTGGACTGAGTTACTGGAATTAAGACTTATTCTATGCATCTGCTCTCCCACAATATGGCGCTGGGAGAGAAGTAAACAGCTTCTGCACAGCTGCCTCCAGTTCAACCAATAAACTGTAGGACTTGCTCCTGATTGGAGGAGAGCAGCGTACTCGGCGTGTGGGCAGCCGAGTTGGGATTGGCAGAGGAGGACTATAAAGGAGGAGAGAGACGGCATGCACCAGGAACATCTAAGGGGAACATCTAGCTGAAGGAACACCTGTGCAGCCCCCGAGAAAGCCGGCCGGCGGTGTGCCGCTCCCCTGCGGAAGTGGGGAATGTGGCCAGGGGGAACTGCCCTTCCACGGAGGTGGAAGGGATAGTAGCCAACCTGGGAAGAACCAGCAGCAAACCCGGGGAGGGCCGAGCAGACAGAAAGAACAGCGCAGGGTCCTGTGTCGTTCCTCCACGAAGAGGGGGAGCGACATAATGGTGCCGTGACTCGGATATGAAGCCTAGGCAGGGCTTAGTGTCGTTCCTCCATGAAGAGGGGGAGCGACATAATGGTGCCGTGACTCGGATAGCAAACTTAGGAGGGAAGAAATGGGAAGAACTGGGAAAATATTGGAGAGAGAGACTAGCAAACAGCCTAGGGAAAATATCGGAGAGAGAGACTAGCAAACAGCCTAGGGAAAAGCCGGACGAAAAAGGTGCCGGAAGAAGCTATTGAAAGCCTAGGCATAGACTCGGATACGGACTACGGGGGGAAGCTGGGAGAAATCTCTAAGGTCGAAAGCAAAAGTGAAAGCTAGAACAAACAGACTCGGATGCGGACTGTGGGGAGAGGCCAGGAAAAATGAGGGAGGAATATTGTTGGAGGAAAGTTTGGGGAAACATACCGGGTAGAGAAAAATGTTAGGGAAATTGAAGCCGCGGGGGGCAGGCCGAGGCGGAAACGAAAGCCACTTTGGGATTCTCAAGTTAGCCCGGGAATAGGGGGCGAAAAGTTGAAACCAGAAGCTGAAACGTAAGCCAGATTGGGATCCGTCTGATTAGCCCGGGGAGCAAAGGACGGGAAGTCAAATCGTGGGGCGGAGACGTAAGCTGGGTTGAATTCGCCAGGCTAGCCCGGGGAACTTAGATTGAATGCTAGTGGCGGACACGTAAGCTACGCTGTGTGACTCGCGGAGGCTGCCGCGCGCAGACAGAGCGTGCGGGGCTCAAGTACATAGGGAACGCGGGGCTGGCGCGAGGCCGTGGTTCAGACGCGAAAGGGCTAGTGAGTAACCACGGAGTGTGCGCGCAAAGCCGAGCTGCGCAGCTGAGAGAGGCGCGGGCTGAAGCGGCTCAGAGCCGGCGAGGCGCCGAGAAGTAGCCTCGGGGCGGAGCCTGCCGGCAGGGCGAGGCACCAGGAAGCCGCAGGGATTAAGAGAAACAGAAGTTTAGAAGTAAAATGAGAGAAATGGGAATGTTGGCAGACAGAAGTAAAATGGGAGAAATAGGAATGCCTGGAGATAGAGAAATAGAGAAATAGAAAGGCCTCCCTACAATACTGCAATTAGAAGGCTTGGATTCGGTCTGCCCGATTAGTGAGGCGATGAGCACCTGCAGCGGCTAGCAGCTTATGCGCCGCAGGTCACCGAAGACAGGCACGAATTAACATCAGTAAGGCCTCCCCACAATACCACAATTAGAAGGCTTGGATTCGGTCTGCCTGATTAAGGCGGTAAGCACCAGCAAGCAGCTCGACCAGAGTATGAGCTGCAGGTCACCGAAGATAGGCACGAACCAACACTAATAAGTCTCCCCCACAATACGGCAATGAGGAGGCTTGGATTCGGTTTGCCTGATTGTTAGGGCTTGTAAGCCCCTGCGGGCAGAGCAGAGCATGCGCTGCAGGGCACCGAATACAGGCACGCATCAGCGCCTAAAAACCTCCTCACAACATGGCGAAGAGAGGACCCGGATTCGGTTTGCCTGATTGATAGGACTTGTAAGAACCTGTGGCAACTCTAGCAAGCAGAGCAGAGTGTGTGCCGCGGGGCACCGAAGACAGGCGCGTATCAACGCCAAAAATAAAAAGAAAGGGGGATCTGTGGGGAGCAATCCGGACTGGACTGAGTTACTGGAATTAAGACTTATTCTATGCATCTGCTCTCCCACAATATGGCGCTGGGAGAGAAGAAAACAGCTTCCGCACAGCTGCCTCCAGTTCAACCAATAAACTGTAGGACTTGCTCCTGATTGGAGGAGAGCAGCGTACTCGGCGTGTGGGCAGCCGAGTTGGGATTGGCAGAGGAGGACTATAAAGGAGGAGAGAGACGGCATGCACCAGGAACATCTAAGGGAACACCTGTGCAGCCCCCGAGAAAGCCGGCCGGCGGTGTGCCGCTCCCCTGCGGAAGTGGGGAATGTGGCCAGGGGGAACTGCCCTTCCACGGAGGTGGAAGGGATAGTAGCCAACCCGGGAAGAACCAGCAGCAAACCCGGGGAGGGCCGAGCAGACAGAAAGAACAGCGCAGGGTCCTGTGTCGTTCCTCCACGAAGAGGGGGAGCGACATCTTTATATACCATTTTTGCAAGAAGTTTTTTACTTTTAAAGATTTGTTTAATTGAAAGTCAGAGTTAGAGGGAAAGACAGAGAGACAGATCATCCATCCACAGCTCACTCACTAAATGGCCACAAGGATCAGAGCTGATTCTGGTTAAAGCCAGGAGTCGGGAACTTCATCTGGGTCTCCCACGAGAGTGGCAGGGGCCCAAGTATTTGGACCATCTTCCGCTGCTTTCCCAGGCCATTAGCAGGGAACTGGCTCAGAAGTGGAGTAGCTAGGACATGAACTGCAGTCCATGTGGGATACAATACTGGTCCTGTTCCACAAACTTTTTGAAGTACCCTCACATATATTGTATTTTTAGAGTAATTTTTTTATTATTTTTATTTATTTATTTATTTTTATTTTTTGACAGGCAGAGTGGACAGTGAGAGAGGGAGAGACAGAGAGAAAGGTCTTCCTTTGCTGTTGGTTCACCCTCCAATGGCTGCCGTGGCCAGCACACCGCTGATCCGAAGGCAGGAGCCAGGTACTTCTCCTGGTCTCCCATGGGGTGCAGGGCCCAAGTACTCGGGCCACCCTCCACTGCACTCCCTGGTCACAGCAGAGAGCTGGCCTGGAAGAGGGGCAACCGGGACAGAATCCAGTGCCCCGACCGGGACTAGAACCCGGTGTGCTGGCGCCGCTAGGTGGAGGATTAGCCTAGTGAGCCGCGGCGCCGGCTAGAGTAATTTTTAAAGACTTTTACAATTTGTGCTCATTTACTTCTTCGAAAAGCTTTCTGAGGTCAAGAAGGTAGGTAGGCTCTGGTGTTCCCATTGTATTGGTGAGGGTTGAGAGGTATAGAAAAGTCATGCAGTAGGGCTGGGACTACCTCTGCTCTGCTCAGTGCCACATGCTGTGACTCAGGTTCAGTGTTTGTCCTGAGACTGTATTTCTTTTTAAATAAATCTTTATTGTTTCTAAAGGCAAATACCCACATCCCCTGCCTCCCCTTTGTGAGAGAGAGAGAGAGAATGAGAGGAGAGAGAGACAAGTCTATTCCACTTGATGGTTCAAATGTTCACAATAGCCAGGGATGAGCCAGGCCAGAGCTAGGAGCCAGGAGCTCAATCCAGGTCTGCCAGGTGGGTGATAGGATCCCAATCACTTGAGTCATTATCTGCTGCCTTCTAGGCCCTGCATCAGCAGGAAACCAGAATCAGGAGTGTGGATCCAGCCTTGAACCCAGGCTCTCGGATATAGGATGTGGGTGTCCCAAGTGGTATCTTAACCATTGCACCAAATGCCTGCCCCCTGAGGCCATATTTTTTATGGTAAGAAACAAGATTACATTAGAGGCCGGTGCCACGGCTCACTAGGCTAATCCTCCGCCTTGCGGCGCTGGCACACCAGGTTCTAGTCCCGGTAGGGGCACCACATTCTGTCCCAGTTGCCCCTCTTCCAGGCCAGCTCTCTGCTGTGGCCAGGGAGTGCAGTGGAGGGTGGCCCGAGTACTTGGGCCCTGCACCCCATGGGAGACCAGGAGAAGTACCTGGCTTCTGCCATTGGATCAGCGCGGTGCGCTGGCTGCAGTGCGCCGGCCGCGGCAGCCATTGGAGGGTGAACCAACGGCAAAGACCTTTCTCTCTGTCTCTCTCCCTCTCACTGTCCACTCTGCCTTCAAAAAAAAAAAAAGATTACATTAGAGACACGAAATAGGCACTATTCTCTCTTTAGGGCTTTGCCCTGTGAACTGGTATGTTACATGCACACAGACACAGAGCGGATGAGAGCTGCGAAATCCTTCAACTCAATTATGAAGGAGAACTTTACTATGAAAGAATGTCGGGGGTGTGTCTGCACAGTGTACCCACGTGGAGAGAAGAGGTAAACCTCAGCTTGTGACGATGAGCCTCTGACATTAACAATGCCCCTGTGGCAGAGAAGGGGTAGGCCACACACCCATGGTGCTCTGACCTGGCCCAGTGACCCCCCAGGAGACTTGGAAACCTTTCTGAGTTGGAGAGTGGCCTGGAGAGGGCAGTCAGGATGGAGAGATGTTCCAGAAGCCATGTCAAATGGTGATGGATTAAAAGTCCAAGGAGGAGAGAGGGCAAACAGGAGAGGAGATGGTGGTGGGTCATTTTCTCTGCAACTAGAAAGCCACGTCCTTACACCAAATGGGAGAAATTACCAAGAAGTAGAAGAGAACATTTGCTGACAGTTTCTGGAGTCCAAAAATGAGACGGATTATATTGGAAGGAAATGTGCGCTTTGTCATCAGAAATGTTCAGGAAGGTGGCCACCTGTCCAGGCCAATGCAAAGGAGCCGCCCATAGTGGGAGATGGGGGAGTCACTGAGTTGTCACCCACAGGCAGTGGGCTTCCCCAGGGAGTCTGAGCAGTACTGGATAGAATCTGGAGCACTGGACTCCATAGCAGGAGGTAGAAGAAAAAAGGAAATGTCATTTATATTTATATTCTACATGACAGTAAAAAAAGAAATAAGCATCCTAGTGTTTGACGTCTACAACAGAAGCCATATCTGAGATGTCACACAGGACACTGCACCAAGAGCAGGGCCCCAAAGCTGCAGAGAAGCTTCATGTGCTTCTGACTTGCTAAAGAGATTTGTGGACTATATTATCTACTTATTTATTTGAAAAAGTTACAGAGACAAAGGAAAAGACAGAGAGAAAGAAATCTGCCATCTGCTGGTTCACTCCCTGTAATGGCTGGGATTTGGCCAGGTTGAAGCCAGGAGCCAGGAACTTCATCTGGGTCTACTACATGGGTGCAGGGGCCCAAGTACTTGGGCCATCTTCTGCTGCTTTTCCCAGGTCATTATCAGGGAGCTGGATCAGAAGTGGAGCACCTGGGACTTGAACTGGCACCCATAAAGGATGCCTGCATTAGCAGTTGGCAGCTTTACCCCCTACGCCACAACGTCAGCATCTATATTATCTTAAATAGCAGAATTGTGAAGAGTGGAATCTTGAATGAGATGGGGAACAACCATGACAATCTTTTGTGTTGCAAATAGGTTTGTTGGTTCTCTTGGAGTGAAATTAGGTATAGTCTAAACATTACGCATTTTTGAAAAAGCAGACATGAGTGTAATATGCTGACTTCCTGTGATGACAAGTTGTTAACTGTCATCTAGTAGACTTTCTAGAGTTTTTGAAAAAATAAACACATGTAACAGGTTCTTTTTATATTTAAGGGCCAGGCAGTGGTCTATTCTAAATGAGTTAATTCCTTGATTTGTCACACAGGCTTACAAGATAGGGACTATTAACTCCATTTTATAGATGAGTAAACTTTGGCATAGAAACCTGAGATGTCTTCCACAAGACCATTCAGTTCAGAAATGAGAGTGGGCTTTAAGTGAAGCCTTTTATTCAGTTAACTAAATAATTTACTTCTCAAAGGTGAGATGTACTTTTGAAAAAGCATTTGCTTTTTGAAAAAGAAAAGTGCAGGGGAATGGCGTGCTGGGTTAAGCCACCACCTGTGAGGCCAGCATCCCATGTGGACAATGGGTTGGGCAATGGGTTGCATCCTGGTTGTTCCATTTCAGAATCAGCTACCTGCTACTGTGCCTGAGAAAGCAGTGGAGGATGGCTGAAGTGCTTGGGTGCCACAATCCACCGGGGAGATACAGAAGAAGCTCCTGGCTCCTGGCTGTGGATTGGCTCAGCCCTGGCTATTGCGGCCATTTGAAGAGTGAGCCAGTGGATAGAAGATCTCTTTCTGTCACTCTTCTCTCCTCTCTAACTCTGTCTTTCAAATAAACAAATAAATATTTTTTAATACAAAGTGCTGAGAAAAGCATTTTGAAACTAATAGTTAAAAATGTTTCCATAATTAATTTATTATTGTTGTCAAAATGGTGTGTGTAACCTTTACAAATGATAATATGGCAAACTTAGAAAACATAGTAATAGAATTTCAAAAATGATTTTCAAGAGAGGAGTTTCATATGTTTTGAAGGATTCATTTATTAAACTTATAAAAATACAGTCACTTCCAATTTGTTGGCAAGGACAAGTGATAGAGCAGGAAATTTACCAGCAAATTTCAAGAAAAAACTTTGATGTAATTGGTGGATCAAAGCAAAGTAAGTTCTGTGAGTTACTAAGCCTGGCCGACCATGCATTTTGTCTCCATTTGGATGAATGTATTTATAAGATGCATCTTTTTCAGCAATGGCAGCCATTAGCACTGTACCAAACTTTCAAATCACTATAACACAAAGCACTGAAGCCAGATTTCAAAAATAATAATCATGATGATGGAACCCACTCACTTGAGTAATTTTCAATAAAGAAATGTTATGGGGCCGGCACTGTGGCTCACTTGGTTAATCCTCCGCCTGCGGCACCGGCATCCCATATGGGCACTGGGTTCTAGTTCCGGCTGCTCCTCTTCCAGTCCAGCTCTCTGCTGTGGCCCTGGAGGGCAGTGGAGGATGGCCCGAGTGCTTGGGCCCCTGCACCCGCATGGGAGACCAGGAGGAAGCACCTGGCTCCTGGCTTCGGATTGGCGCAGCGCTGGCCATAGCAGCCATTTGGGGAGTGAACCAGTGGAGGGAGGACCTTTCTCTCTGTCTCTCTCTCTCACTGTCTATAACTCTAAATGTCAAAAGAAAGAAAGAGAGAGAGAGAGAGAGAGAGAGAGAGGGAGGGAGGGAAAGAGAGAGAGAAAGAAATAAATGTTATTCTTGGGGACGTCTTTTTAGGGAGAGCAGAAGTTCTTTGTTCCTATTCATAAATACAATGAAACAAAAAATTCTTTTAAACATTTAATCTTCTTGTCATCTTTTAACCTTTCCTCATTTCATATGCTCTATAGTGATCCTACTGTATCAGTACTGTGGTGTATGTATGTCACTTGTATGTGGTGGGAGCCTGCTCAAATGTTTTGCTAAGATAGATGCAGCATGGCCAGCTGATTTCAAGATGACAGCCTGTGACATTCTTCAGTTTCCAAGTTTACCTTGGACTCTGCTTTCTCACGTAAATGCTCGGCTCCTACCTAGCAGTGTGTGGTAAAATCTAAGTGCTAAGAAGACACTTCCCTCCAAGATGGGCAGCCTGGCATTATCTAGCTGATCGCCCAAGAACCTATCCAGCAAAAAAACAAAAGGGCTGGCAACGCAGCCTTTCTAAGTGAATCACCTTGATTTAAGACGTGGACCTGTTTGTGTTTGGTACAACATCTAATGCACTTTTGATGCTCAATGAATAACAAATCGTGATATTAATAATTAAGAATTGACGTTACTGCTCTGGTGAAATGATTTTCAGAAGAGTGATTCCCCCTTCACTCATAAAGAAAAACGAGAGGAAGAGGCAGAACAATAGCTTTTAGGGGAATTGAGTTCCAGCTACTTTGTGCACATCTGGTTTTTTCCTCTCTCTTTGGAAAATGGGATGAATAACTTAGCAAGATGATACCAGTGCCAGCCCAAGCCACATCCCCCCCCCCCCCTTGTCTTCCTATCTTTAGGTGGGGATGTCTGGGATGTTGAATTATATGATTTTAAAGTGCTTGACAAACATTAATTAGCTAGGGAGTCGTTCTTTGTTTAAAGAGAGCTCTGCCTAATTGTGAGTATGTCTCCAATTGGGTGCTCCCCTTTTTTCATTGTATTATTGTCTAAAATGTGCAGTATCTGATTTAATTTGTACTTTAACTTAGTAGAATTTGTGAAATAGGTGGTAACCATGAAAAAAGGAACAGGTAGTCACCTAAATAAGAAAAAAGCCATAATTGTTTGAGGTTTATGTTTATGCTCACTTGTGTGCATGCATATGTGTATATACAATATGTGTATATACATGCAGCACTCTCCTTCTATTTGTAGCTAGTCTCTCTTTTAACTCATGGTTTTTGAAAATTTTCATCACCCACATTGAACTGGACTCTGTTCCTTCTGAGCTAGGGGGATTGTTGAGACTGGCTTTTTAATAGCAGAAAATCAGAAAAATGAATTAATCCTCCTGCAAAAGCAAGTGCAATTAATCACAAGAGAAAACTGGCCATGCATGTCAACAGAGTGCAGCGAGTTGGCTGAGAGTTATTGATTCATTACCTGCTGTAGATCCCTCCTTCCACACCATGCCGCGGGAGAGGTGACTGTGTGGGTGGCAGCCATACCTGCCACTGGCACATAGGCCTAGACACCAGATGGATTACAGACTGGGAGAGGTGCTGTGCTCGTGTTTTGGCATAGGCAGTGCACACTGTTAATTGGGAACAAAGCTTTGAACAATGTCTTAAATAACTAGCCAAGGCAGGTATGTGCCTGTGCAGGGGCGGATTTCAGAGTTTTCTGTTGCTATGAGAGATTTTCTATAGTAGCAAAGGAACACAATGTAAATTAAGCCATAACCGCAGGACTTGTGTTTATTATGCATTTTTTTAAAAAATTTATTTGACAGGTAGAGTCATAGACAGTGAGAGAGAGAGACAGAGAGAAAGGTCTTCCTTCCGTTGGTTCACCCCCCAAATGGCCGCTACGGCTGGCCCTGCGCCAATCCGAGAAGCCAGGAGCCAGGTGCTTCTTCCTGGTTTTCCATGGGGGTGCAGGGGCCCAAGCTCTTGGGCCATCCTCCACTGCCTTCCCAGGCCACAGCAGAGAGCTGGACTGGAAGAGGAGCAGCCGGAACTAGAACCCAGTGCCCATTTGGATGCCGGTGCCGCAGGCAGAGGATTAACCAAGTGAGCCACACCACCGGCCCCTATTATACCTTTCAAAGCAGGTTTCTTAGTACACCACCTGTCAACACCATCTAGACATGTCAGTAGCCTGCACATGCCGATGTTTGTGTCATAGTTAGCCTTTTTTTTTTTTTTCCTGCATTGCTCATCTGCTTTCAGAGGCAAAGTCATGTGGGGGATACAATGGACTGTCGTATGGGACAGACCTGGAGTCAAATCCTGCCTTCACCACTTGCCATTTATGCTACATGCAAACCTTAAAATCCTCATCACTGAGGTGGGAAGCAGGGCACCTGCTGAGCAACCTCCATGTTCCTGTCTGGAAGGCCCAGCTCCAGTACTCCAGCATGAACCTGTATTTAGGAGTCAGACTTCTAAGAAGGTGAATTAAGTGAAAATGACCTTGTCTAAACAAGATAAGAGTCGGAGAACTCAGAGGGCTTCCATAGCTTTGGAAACTCATGACTGGAACATAGGGAGATTACTGATGCCATAGACAGGAGTGTCAATTGGTAAAGTCAACAACAGGAGTCACTGTGCACTTACTCCTCATGTAGGATCTCTATCCTTAATGTGCTGTACATTGAGATTTAATGCTATAACGAGTACTCAAACAATATATTTCACTTTGTGTTTCTATGGGGGTGCAAACTGTTGAAATCCTTACTTAATGCATACTAAACTGATCCTCTGTAAAAAAAAAAAAAAAAAAAGAAATTATCAATTCCCAACTTGACTCTCACTGGGATTAAACATGACAATAGGTCTGCTCTGATTTCATCATCATTTAAAAAAATCATCTATTATTTTTCACTTTATGTTTCTGTGTGGGAGCAAACTGTTGAAATCCATACTTAATGTATACTAAACTGATCTTCTGTAGATAAAGAGAATCGAAAATGAATCTTGATGTGAATGGAAGGGGAGAGGGAGTGGGAAAGGGGAGGGTTGTGGGTGGGAAGGACGGTATGGGGGGGAAGCCATTGTAATCCATAAGTCGTACTTTGGAAATTTATATGCATTAAATAAAAGTTTAAAAAAAAAAAAGAAAGAAAATGAGGCTGTGAGAGTGGCTGTCATCCACTCATGTTGGTGTCCTTATAAAAGGAAATTTGTTTGTTTGTTTGTTTGTTTATTTATTGACAGGCAGAGCTAGATAGTGAGAGAGAGAGAGAGAAGGGTCTTCTTTCTGTTGGTTCACCCCCCAAATGGCCGCTACGGCTGGCGCACTGCGCCGATCCGAAGCCAGGAGCCAGGTGCTTCCTCCTGGTCTCCCATGTGGGTGCAGGGCCCAAGCACCTGGGCCATCCTCCACTGCCCTCCAGGGCCACAGCAGAGAGCTGGACTGGAAGAGGAGCAACCAGGACAGAATCCAGTGCCCCAGCCGGGACTAGAACCTGGGGTGCCGGCACCACAGGCGGAGATTAGCCTAGTGAGCCACGGTGCCAGCCCATAAAAGGAAATTTGGACACTCACATGAGAAGTCAGGAATGTTTGTGCACAGAGGGAGGGCCATGTGAAGAGGAAGACACAAGGCAGCCCTCTGGGAGCCAAGGAGAGAGCCCTGACGGACCCCTCCATTATGGTCAGGGAAAAACAACTCTGCTGCAACCTTGGGCTTGGACTTCAAGTTGCCACAACTGTGAGAAAATAAATCCGTTGTTTAAGCCTCTCAGTTTGTGGTATTTTGCTAGAGCAACCTGGCAGACTTGCACAGAACCTGTTAAAGGCTTATTATGTGGCTAAGTGAGATAATCTTTGCACAGAGCCTGACATACATCCTCGGTGTATGATGGTTATTGTTGTCATCAATGTTTTCAGAAACTATTAGCTCCCTTCCTCACAGTTCCTCAGCCTTACCACCCTCCTGGTGATGTCTGTTTGAAACTGGGCTTCCTAGAGTGTGGTATGCAGTGTGACCTCTTTGTAGAGTGGCCAGTCACCTCTCTCCAAACATCTCCATTCTTCTGCTTTTGTATTTGACAGGATGGAAAGTGGGGCAGGGGGAGTAAGGGAGGAAGGAGAGAGAGAGAGAGAGAGAGAGAGAGAGAGAGAGAGAGAGAGAGAGAGGATGCCAAATGTCTGTAATGGTCTGGTCTGGGTCTTTGTTGAACCCAGCAGATGGGGACTCAGTTTGGGTCTCCGCGTTGGATGGCAAGGCCCGAGGTACTCGAGCCATCGCCTGCTGTTTCCCACGGTGTGCGTTAGTAGGAAGCTGACTTGGAAGTGGAGCTGGGACTCAAATCCAGGGACTCTGATGTGGAGTGCTGCACCATATGCCCACCCACTGATCCCCATTGTTCTTGTCACGTATTCTCCCCTCTGTCCTCTTTTTGACCAGGCTCATGGAGTCGGTGGCTTCTTAGAGATCAACTGCCTGAAGAGACAAATACACCTTCTTGCACCCTTCAAAATCTGCCAAGGAAAAATTGCCTGCTGCTGCTGCTGCTGAGCACTGTAAAGAGAGAGTAGCTATTTCATGTGGCACGGTGGCATCCTATGTTTCTGTACTTTTCTCCTTAGTATGGAGAGGTGTTTAGACATCCAGTGGCCCCAGGTTTTGCATATAGCAGCCACCATCTCAGAAATAAGCATAAAAATCCCTGACAGCAGGAATCCTTTCTGACATTGGCCTTGGAACCAGGTATGAGACAAACTCATGATGACAACACTTTCTGCCCTGATCCAGAACGAAGCATTTGGTGAGTCACAGCCCTGCTGGCGGTGATGGCCCTGGGTCCACCTGGGAAGGCTGTGTGTGTGTCACCAGCTGCCCTGTGGCTTCGCTCCCCTCTGCTGCACCTGCAACTATGATATTTGCACCTGTAACCCAGGCTAAGAAGTAGGGTCCAGGTCTAAGGTGCTTAGGTTTTGAGAGATTCTTTAGGAAAGCTGTTGGGTCATGTTTTCTTTCCTTTAGCCTAAAAAATGTGTTGGCCACAGCTGTCCATGCATTCATTTGACCAGTATTTCCTGCCTGCTTACGATGTACAAACCACTGAAATTCTCTCTGCAGAGCCTGATAAAAATAATAACTAATATTTTACTAAGGCAGAGGCACTGGTGCAGTCCCTTTAGCTATTATTATCAATTTTATTTAAACACTTGTTCAATGTCTGCTACACAGCAGGAACTATACATTATTTCTGTAGTAACCTCATTGTGTGTTTGTTGTTGTTGTTGGTGGGGTTGCTATTTCCGTTTCTCAGACAGAAAAATTGAGATCCAAATAATGCTCAGGGTCACAAAGCCAGTAAGGAGGCCAGGAGAAAAACTCAGGTTGTCACGGTCCCAGTCTGTCTTTCTCTATTCCCTTGTACAAGAGATCATTGAAGACATACCTGTGACAATTGAGGCCCTTTGTCTCCACTTGAAACTCGCTCTGAGAGGAACATTCTTTCCATGACCAATGCCAACTGTATCTCACCCCAAATAGACTATTGCCCCAGGAGCCCAATTCTGCACCCCACACCATGCAGCCAGCTTTTCCCAGATGCTTAGAACTGTTTCTCTGGGTTACAGCTGCGCCCAGTGGTGGGAATGTTTATTCTGTTAGGTTGGCTGGCCTTCATGTGTTTATCATGTCATACGCTCGTGAGATGCTGGGGAGTTCAAAGCACTTTGCATAGGGTGTGTGGGATGAGCCCGGGCTGCAGGATGCTGAGAGTGAGAGGTGGAAGCCCCTTCAGAGGGCAGGGCTTCCCCTCCAGAGCTGCTTGGTATCCATGGGAGCTGGGGTTTCCTGCAGCTCCAGGCTGCTCTCTTTCCAAATCCATAGACTCCCCAGCTCGCCCACGGCTTAAAAGAGATGTGAGAGCATAGGCAACATCAGGCTTCTTGGGGAATGAGCCAAGAGTCCATTTTCTGAAATTTGCATGGATGATCTTGTCTACGCATCTGCAGACCACTGGAACAGAAGTATGAGTGTCTCCATTTGAGGCAAGCACAGCCTAACACTAAGAATAACTTCTATTTATATCACACTGACCGGTTGAAAAGCACATTCGTGGACATCCTCATGTTTGGTTTATCCCAGCGAACTCTAGGGTAGACAATTTTCTTTTCCTGCTTAGAAACCTGAAGCTCACCAGAGTTCACCCAGGGTCACAGAGGCTGGCACAGGGCGGTTGTCTCGGGGCACACATCTCATCTTTGGGTTGAAAAAGGCGGAAGTCCCTGTGCCATATCGAGCTGCCTCTTTGACAACACACTCATTCATCTCTTAGAAAACTCCGTATGCTGGGCTCCCAAATCACAGCCCAGTTTCAATAAACCAAAAAACTGGCCTAAGCTTGTGTTCTTCCTGGATGTACAGTCAGACCTGGAGCCCAAACTCTGCAAGCACTGCTACAAATGCTGCTCTCACTCGTGTGCCTTTTAAGGCTTGCAGCTGGGTTCAAGCCAGCTTTTCAATGGGTGTAGTGGGTAGTGGCTGTGCACTGGCCTAGAGCCTCAGGTCCCTTGGTACTGGGTTTGATGCCCTTTGCTTTTAGTGCCGAGTGCTTGTGGCTTTGTTTCCTTGGAGCAAAATCCCTGCCTAACAGGTGCAAGAGTGCCTCTGGCTGGACAGCTCTGAGGATGCCGTACACCCAGGGCCCCCCTGTGGAATCAGGCGAAGTCGCTCCCCATGGGTCCTTACCTTGCTGCCTTCTCTGCCTCCCTCACTCCGTATCACTTCCCCAGCAACCCTCATCTCCAATTCTGCTTCTTGGAATCCCGGCTTAACAGAAAGGCCATCAGAAGGATGTTTCAGAATCATGTGGTTGTCCTGATTGGGTGTATATATTTGTATCTACAGTGAGTAGTTTCAAGTTCAGCAGTTAATTATCTGACCTTAAATTATGTAAAATCTCTGAGCCTCTTTCCACATCTCTAAAAATGGGGCTGTATAACACCTACTCCTGAGGGCAATAGCAGGGATTTAACGAGAGAAGTTGGATAAAGCACTGAGCATCTTAGGTCCAGCTGGTCTTCAGCTATTATTACGTGCTCTTCTTGTATTTCTTTGCATGGAAATTTCTCTAGTAGCATTCTGGAAAACATTGCCTGTAGCATGAGTTATTAAAGTCACTGAGTAAGTCTACAGCAGTCCAACCTTGTTTCAATGTGAATTTCAGGGACTTAAAGACAAAAGCCGTTTATAGTCATGTAATCCAAGTGTCTCAGGATTTAGCTGATTGCAATTGCAGTCATAGCATATTAAACCCCGAATGTCCATGATAGTGAGCAAACCCCTCTTTGACTGGCTGTTTGTTGACTCCGATAGCCCAGTCTTTTATAAAGCCCCTCCCAGGGGTGCTCACATTTGTCTACAACTCATACTCATCACCGCCTAATAGGCCCAGATTTGTAGCTTACTTTCCCTTCCCTTCCCCAGAGTTGCTGGTCCCAGCCCGCCACGTGCTGCTGTTGGTGCCGCAGCTGCTAATGCAGATGGAGATCCCCGCATCTGATGTCATCCAGAAAAGTGGAGCAAAACCATGGCAGCTAGGCCTAAGGTCCTTGCTGTTGGCTTTGTGAGAATGAGGATCTTTAACAGCATTATTTTTTAATTTTCTTGCAGTCACTAGGGAGAGTTCTTGCAAGGTTGCTTGAGCCCCCCATGGGTTGCCGGGAGAGTGCTTTCAGCTGCAAGGGGTGGAGCCGGGGATCCACCATAGCAGGCCTGATGATACCTAGAGACACCATGGTACTGCTTTCTCCCACTGCCTGTGCTGTTTGTGCCGAAGGGCTGGTAAAGCAGGAAATCCACTGCCCTCCCCATGAACCAGGAGCATGACCTTTGTGCCTCAAGGACAGAGAACGTGATAGTGACAAATGAAGAGAATGCTCTCTTCTGTGCATGAGTGTGTGTGTGTCGATGTGTGTGCACATGCTTATGTTGTCAGGGACACAGTGGAGGACGAGGGATGCAGGAGAAGTCAAGAGTGTTCCAAAACCCAAAGAGCTCCAGGTTTTTGATATCTTTTCAGTGAACACAGAGAAACCCTTACTGTTCAAAACAATCATGCACTGTCAGTCTCCTCTAGTGCTGGTGAGTTTGGGTACCTGCCACCACCTTGGAACTCTAATTACCTCTCCCCTCCAAATTCAAGCCATGTTGCTGGGTCTTCTGGTGGAGACGAAGCAATTACTATTGAAACCACAAGTGACATCTGCAGCTTGAGCCTGGGAGGAAGCAGCTTCATTTCTCTCTGGAGTAAATAGCCTTTTATTTAGCAAAGCTGAGGCCTCCAGATGAGGCGTGATGTAGGAGGAGGCTCTACATGGTGGTAGCTAAACCAGCCACCATAAAAAAGTAAACACGAGTTTTGTGCAGAGAAGACCAGAGATGGAAAGGGAGGGAAGTGTTACCAAAAGCTCCATCCCTGTCACTGGTGTCAAATGAAAATAACAAGGACAAGGTTTTGGGGCAAAGGAAAAGCACATTTAGTCTGTTGACAGATGAGAGGATAGCAGACACTACTGCTCTGCTGGATGAGGATATCTTGGAGCTTATAAAGGGGCTACAAGAAAGTGGGTGCTGGTATGGTGAAATCATGGAAGGCTGTGTGTCCCTGGAATCACGTACCAAGGCTTGTTTTGTCCTGGTGGCCCTTGAGGTCCACACAGGCAATTAGATCCGGCCTGACCTGGTCCTCCTGCTCTGCAAAAGAAGTTGAGATAAGGAACAAGGCAATTTGTAACTTAGGACGTGGATCAGTGGGAAGCCAGCAGTTCAGCCCCAAAGTGTCAGCATCTCAGCTCTGCTACTTAAATGTGAAGTATGTTTCTCAGACTTACCCTTAATGGTAGAGCTAGAAATGTGCCAGGGGATTCCAATTCAATCCCATCAAGGTGGCATGTACCAGTGCCATCTTACTAGTCAAAGTGATCAGTTTCAGTTCATAATTGATCATAATGATAGGATTAAGTGTCAAAGGGATCACATAAATAAGACTAGTGTCTGCTAATAATAACTGATAGAATTAAAAAGGAGAGAACAATCCAAAATGGGAAGGGGGATACACAGCAGATTCATAGAATAGCAGATGTCCTAAAGAGCACTCTGGCCTCAGATCAGCCCTTAAGGCATTCAGATCTGGCTAAAAATCCCATGAGAGTATTTCAGGCATGGAAAGCCAAGACACTGTGGCAAGAAAAATGACCTAAATGAAAGATCTCTGTGAGTGAAATCCCAGCGGAAAGAACAGGCCATCAGAGAAGGAGGTACCTTTCTCTGAACGGAGGAGAGAACTTCCACTTTGACTATGGCCTTGTCTAAATAAGATCGGAGTTTGTGAACTCAAGAGGCTTCCATAGCCTTGGCAGCTCATGACAATCTGGTGATTATTGATCATAAATAAGAGTGTCAATTGTTAATTCAACAACAGGAGTCACTGTGCACCTACTCCCCATGTAGGACCTCTGTCCTTAATGTGTTGTACTATGCAAATTAACGCTAAAGCTACTACTCAAACAGTACTCTATACTTTGTGTGCCTGTGTAGGTGCAGTCTATTGAAATCTTTACTTAGTATATACTGAGTTGATTTTCTGTATATAAAGAAAATTGAAAATGAATCTTGATGAAGAATGGGATGGGAGAGGGAGTGGGAGATGGAATGGTTTCAGGTGGAGGGAGGTTATGGGGGGGAAAGCTGCTATAATCCAAAATTGTACTTTAGAAATTTATATTTATTAAATAAAAGTTGGAAAACAATGTGAAGTATGTTTATGTCATGTTGCTTATGTTGTTTCATACCTGGTTACAGAAGCAGGGAAAATAAGGGATTAAAACACACTGGGAGGACCGCCACCAGTTAGGGAATGGCCAGTGAATGTTCAAAGACAGGAGGTATGTGTTCCCTTTTTAAGTCAGTGGCCCTGTGCTGAAAGGTAATCACCTGCACTGAGGTCTTGTTCAAGGCTTTTGTTGGGGGGGACGTCAAGGGACAGAATCTCTGTCCCAAATCAGTCATGAGAATGCAGAGCATACAGAGTGGCTAAAGGACGAGCCGTGGTCTTTGGGGATTGGGCAGATATTTAGGAGGAGACTAGATTGCCATAAGCCATTTGATGGGAAGGATGCCAGCCAGTTTTAAGGAACCCTCAGAGGACAAGGTGACCTCAGCTGACATCTGGATGGCAACCTAACTACCTCCTGGCAAGCTGACTTTCACCCCTACACAGCTGCATGTGTCTGAATCCCAGTGTTTCTTGATTGTTTCCCCTGTAAAGAGGCACTTCAGACCCATGTAAATCACTTACTGCAAAGGAATGGATGGGAGGTAGAGGTGTGCACTTGATGTGGTGGGCAAGTGGGGCTCAGCGGGTGCAATCACAGAGCAACTTTATTTTGTATCCCCAATGTGTGGGTAAAAATTGTAGGTTTCCAAACACAGTATTTATTCAGCAGATCCAGCCTCTAGGGTCAACATTCCTGTCCTGATTGAGAGTCAGGTCTTCTTCTCTCCCCCAGTGAAGCTCTGTCTCGACCAGGAAGCCCCAGAGCAGAGTCAGTGTTTCCCACTCCACCCCTACTGGAATCTGTTTCTGAGTTCCTGCAGTATTGGAATGGGGCAAGGGAAAAGGAGACTTAGAAGGGGAGCAGGGGGCCAGAGTCGTGGCTCACTTGGTTAATGCTCTGCCTGCGGCGCCGGCATCCCATATGGGCACTGGGTTCTAGTCCCAGCTGCTCCTCTTCCAGTCCAGCTCTCTGTTGTGGCCCGGGAGAGCAGTAGAGGATGGCCCACGTGCTTGGGCCCCTGTACCCGCGTGGGAGACCAGGAAGAAGCACCTGGCTCCAGGCTTCGGATTGGCGTAGCTCAGGCCGTGGCAGCCATTTGCGGGGACGGGGGGTGAACCAACAGAAGGAAGACCTTTCTCTGTCTCTCTCTCTCTCTCACTATCTAACTCTATCTGTCAAATAAATAAAAAAGGTGGGGGGGGGGATCAGCAAAGTTCACATTTGCCTGGAACTGTCTTAAGATGGGTTTGTGGTATGAGGCCTGGCAGTGCTTCTCTCTCCCAGTGAAGCTCTGTCTCGAGAAGGAAACCTGACGCTCTCATCAGGTCATTGGTTCTTTGGAGAACACCATCCCTGGGAGCCATTCACTTAACTCTCCATGGACACAGGGGAGGCACCTCTGCTATGTCTTCTGCCAAACACCCCAGACATCTGCCAGTATCTTTAGTTTCTTCCCGCTAGAGCCTGTTTATTTCCTTCAGGAAGTCCCATTGGACAGGATTGAAGATGACACATATTAATTCTTATTATTGCTTCTCGGCCTTTTGACTAAGATCAAGTGTAATTCTTTATGTGACCCACTTACACTCACAGGTAACACTCACTCATGTTTTCCCTTGACAAGCTCTCAAGAGTATAGGCTGCCCTATGTAGCCATATATTCTTGTATATACTTACTAGCTCCTTTTAGTTTCTAAGTGAGTATTAGCTCATGTGTTCACTAAACACGAGCCTGTTGAAATCCTGATCACTGGACTTGAGATTAAGAGCAGATCTTGCTCACACAACCATACATAGGGGAAGCACAGGTCCCATAGCACAATTCTCTTCAAGTTCTCGGAATCCAGGTATTTTTATACACTGCATATAAATGAAAATTCCAAGATGTCTCGCCAGTTCTGGCCACCAACTCTGAAATTTCTGCATGAGAACATAAAGCCATTTGGACTACAACATCTATCAACATGACATATTAACTGCAGCGTCTATCAACATGATGTATTAGCCATATCCTCTATCAAAAAGACATGTTAGCTGAGCTGTGCCTGCAGGAGCCCCACTGCTTTTCTCTGCCATTTGACTTCTACTTGGGCTGTCCACTCAACAGAATGGTGGTCATGTCTGCATTCCAATAGCATGATGGTGTAAATCTTTTTTCCTCTCAGGAAACTCTTTCAATTCCAACATCAGTAAGTGGAGACGAGTGGTTGGGGGGGGTGGTGGTTAGGAAGTGTTCATGATCTACTTTCTTTTTTTTTTTAAAGCTTTTATTTAATGAATGCAAGCTTCATAGGTACAGCTTTAGGAATATAGTAGTTCTTCCCCCCACCCCCACCCTCCCAGCCCCACTCCTGTCCTACCTCCTACTCCTCCCATCCCATCCCATCCCATCCTTCATTAAGATTCATTTTTAATTAACTTTATATACAGAAGATCAACTCTCTACTAAGTAAAGATTTCAACAGTTTGCACACACACACACATACACACAATGTAAAAAGTACTGTTTGAGAACAAGTTTTGTAGTTAATTCTCATAGTACAACTCACTAAGGACAGAGGTCATACATGGGGAGTAAGTGCACAGTGACTTCTGTTGTTCATTTAACAATTAACACTTTTATTATGAAGTCAGTGATCACCCAAGGCTCTTGGCATGAACTGCCAAGGCTATGGAAGCCTTTTGTGACCATAAAATCTGCCAGTGTTTAGACAAGGCCATAAGCAAAGTGGAAGTTCCCTCCTCCCTTCAGAGAAAAGTACACCCTTCTGCAATGGCCCCTTCTTTTCACTGGGGTCTCATTCATAGAGATCCTTTGTGTAGGATATTTTTTACCTTAGTGTCTTGGGTCTCCATGCCTAAAATGCTCTCATGGGCTTTTTAACATCATCCAAATGCCTTAAGGGCTGATTATGAGGTCAGAGTGTTACTTAAAGTGATTGTCATTCTATGAGTCTGCTGTGTAGACTGCTTCCCATGTTGGACATTCCCTCCTTTTTAATTCTGTCTATTATTATTACCAGGCATTTGATGCTATTTATATGATCTCTTTAACACTTAATTCTATCTATTTGTTCACTTTAATGCTTAACATGGTCACTTTAACAATTAAGATGGCATTTTTACCACCAATTTAATGGGGATTTGGAATCTCATGACAAGTTTTTAAACTGTACCCTTAGAAGTAAGTCTGTAGGACTGTATGCAGAACTATACAGATTTACAGTTACAAACTTCCTCCTCCCTCTTGTATTCCCCCTCTTATTTTTTACTGAGATCTATTTTCAATTGACTTCATATACATATGATTAACTCTATGTTAAGTAAAGAGTTCAACATATAGTATGAAGAAAAGAAAAAGAAATAAAAAAAAAAACACTGTTTCTTGACAGTCAAGATGAGCGCTGTTAAAGTCATTGTTTCTCAAAGTGTCAATTTCACTTCTACAGCATTTGTTTTAAATGTGCTATTCATGCTCTACTTCCTAAAAGCACCTGAGGCTTTGTGCATGTCCTACCAAGATTCCCTGTTTCTGTTGAGGAGCATCCTATGGGTACTGCTTTTTCCCTGTTGGTGGAATTTCAGAATATGCTGGAGGGAAGGTATATTAGCAGGATTTTCTCTATTCCATTTTTAGAATCTGGTCTAAGAATGGTATCATGAACCTTGTATTTCAGATGGAGCAGACTTGGAAGAAAGAACTGTAAACCTAGTCATCACAGAACAAGGTGCAAAGTGATTTTCACTAGATCTTATCACCATTCTACCTGGAAAATATATCCTGGTTCTCATTTGGATTGATCAGTGCTTTTACAATGCATTGGCCTTCACATTGAAGTCTAGAATTCAATATGATGCTTGGTTTAGAAGTTATACTCTTAAGGATGTGAAAGTTGCATCAAATTTCAGATTTATCTCAACGGTACTGGTTGTCTGCAGCCAAAGAACCATGAAAAGTACTCTTAGTCATAGCGTCTCTGGGTTTTGACAGTAAGTGTTAATTGAAATATGACTTTCCTTCTAAGCTGGCCTACCATTTTGAGATTAATGAGGAAAGTGTGTGTGTTCATGTGTGTATGTGTAAGTGTACATACATTGTATCCATTTGATTCTAGTGAAAAAACACAGAGAAGGCAAAAGAAATGGCAATTGGGCAAAATAAGTGGACCATGGGTATAGCTAATCTGCTGCTGCATTCAACTGTGCTAATTAGTAATAAGCATGACACCCCTCCCCCTCTTTAAAAAGGTCAAAGAATGTAGCTTAGTAGGACAGAAAAATAAACCAAAACTTGTCAGCCCTTTACAAAGAGTTGGAAACCTTAGTTGATAGCTCTGCCTCCACCTGCTATTAGCCACACGACTAAAGGTAATTTGCAACCTCTCTGATCCTCACATTTCTGAACCCGTAACAAAGAAATAAACCTACCCTTTGTATTTGGCTCTAAGAAAGGCTATACTATTTATGAAACTGCACAGGGAGAATCTGATATAAGGTACTGTGGCCACGTGATAGTTGAGATCCATGGAGACACGGAGATCTGGCCCTGGTGCTTCAGGGTCATGAATCAGGCTTTCCATGTCAATGTGTGCAGGTAGCCACTGGCTGTATTGACACAAAACAATGGTAAGGGCAGATGTGACAATGATTTGTTTCATTTGATTGATGTGGACTGCAAAACTGGGCCATTCAGTGTGCAAAGTGTCTAGGCTATAATGATCTGATATTGTCTGTCTACATTCATCAAACTAAGTGGATAATTAGCAAAACACCACTTGACTTTGTGATGTATGGATAGTAATTGTGGCTCTTTCTCAGTTGAAAATCTCATCCAAAGCTATGACTTTGGTTGTCACATCTGTGCATTTCTATACTTGTCTGTACCTCCAGCTCTAAATTCTTTCTGAAAAGCTATTTTTTTCCACAGTCACCAGGCATCTTCTGCAGACTTTCTTACACACATTCCCCCGACCCCAAATTTTCCTTCCTGTAATCCTCATTTCTCACCCCAATCAGCCAGTCTCAATCTTTCAGGGTTAATGCTGACTCCTACCTCCCCTGCACTTTGCAGTCAGCTAGTGCCATGTCCTATCTATTTTATCTACAAAACACACTTGATATCGTCCTCACCCTCTCTAATTCTATTGCTCTGCCATCCTACAACTGCATCGAGGCCCATCCTATTATTGCAAAAGTCCCCTAATTGGCCTCCCTTTTCCAGTATTGCCTCATTCGACACCATCCTGTATAGAAATACTTTCATCTTGCTTTTCTTCTGCCCAAACATCCCCTAGGGGATTCTCTCTGCCTGTTCTTCCTCCTGGCTCTTACCTGTCTTTCCCCTTTTTATCTTCTCCCCTTCCCTTTCATGCAGCTTGTATAATCAATCCTTGGTGCCTGCACTGACTAATTCTCCATTTGATGCTATCCTATGTTCATACAACCTCCTCCTCTGGAAATTCCTTCCTCTCCCCTTTAGCCTTTATATCCCTCTCCTGGCCCCAACTAGAGCCATTCAGAGGCCACCTCCCCTCTGCTGTCCTTTAGGCTCATGCTTGGCAAGAATCTCTCCTGACTCTGTACTTCACGTACCTTTGCAAAGTCTGCCCTACTCCCTCCTCTCTCGGCTCTAAGTTCCTCCAGCGTGGGGCTTGTGCTGGATCATCTCATGTTGCACAGGGACCATGTATATGCATAGAGTGGCTGTTCTTTAAGGGACTGCTGAATACACAAATGCCTTTTCAAAAAAAGTATTTATTTATTTGAAAGGCAGTGTTACAGAGAGGCAGAGGCACAGAGAGAGGTCTTCCATCTGCTGATTCACACCCTAGATGGCTGCAACGGCCAGAGCTATGCTGATTTGAAGCCAAGAACCAGGAGCTTCTTCCAGGTCTCCCACTCAGGAGTAGGGGCCCAAGGACTTGGGCCATCTTCTACTGCTTTCCCAGGACATAGCAGAGAGCTGGATTGGAAGTGGAGCAGCCGGGACACAAACCAGTGCCCATATGGGACGCCGGCACTGCAGGTGGCGGCTTTACCCACTGTGCCACATGGCCACCCCCATGAATGCCTTTTGAGGAAGCAAGCCTTCCAATATTTTTGCTTCTGTTTTTTTTTTTTTAATGTGAGATATAACTTCTTATTTGATTATGTAAACTATGGATATTTTCCTACAAAACATGCCGTGTGCTCCTCTGGCTTTTTTCCTCTCTGATGATGTAGTTCCGGTGGTTTTTGTCTCTAATTATGGGGAAGAGATAAGGGAATTCTGGAAAGTAGTGTACTGAAGAGGAAAACAAACATGAAAATTCTATCTCTAAGTGAAAAATAATATGTTTGCTGGGAAGGACATTTTGAAAGGCAGTATTCCTCTAGGGTAGTGCTATTTTTAAGAGAAATTTCTTTCTTTCTTTTTAAAGATTTATTTATTTATTTGAGAGGCAGAGTTATAGACATAGAGAGGAAGAGACAGAAAAAAGGGTCTTCCATCCACTGTTGCACTCCCCACAATGACCACAATGGCTGAAGCTAGTTTCATCCAAAGCCAGGAGCCAGGAACCAGGAGCTTCTTTCAGGTCTCCCACGTGGGTGCAGGGGCCCAAGCACTTGGTCCATCCTCTACTGTCTTCCCAGGCCATTAGCAGGGAGCTGGATCAGAAGTGGAGCAACTGGTACTTGAACTGGTACCCATATGGGATGCCAGAGCCACAGGTGGAGGTTTAACCTACCATGCCACAGTGGTGGCCCTAAGGATTTTTTTAAAAAAGCAACATTTACAGTTATTAAGAGAAACTGAACTTACAAGAAATGAAAAAATATCAAGCCACTGCGAAATTTCCCCTAGAATTTCATATCCCATTGGATTGAATGATGTTAGACAAAGGAGGTGAAAATGACTGTTGGGCTGAAGAAAAGAACTAACGGAGACAAATCACTGGAATAGCAATGCTTTCACTCCCAGAACAGCTGGATGGTGTTCAAAAGAGCATCATGTCATCCAGATGTGAGCGACTGTCATCCCTCTCCATCTGCCAAGCCCACTGAAGGAATAAGTGCACAAGCAGTGCATTGTGATGCAAAGGATAGAGTGAGAGATGGGTTAAAACTCAAGAATAGAGGCTGGATTTCATTGGAACACATAGTAATAAAATAAAGCCAACATTTAATCATTTATTTGTAGATTCACCAAGAGTCCAACTTCACATACCCAGAAACCTGTAGGAGAATTAAGCTAGGGATTCCTGAGTGTTCAATGTGATTGGTGACCGAGGAAAATCCTGATCAAGGACACTGCTCCATACACAAGAGCGTTTCAAAAAGGCCATGGAAAGTAGAGTTAAAAGAAGTTAATTTTGGCTCAAAAAATGAAATCCATGAATACAAGGGGTTTTTGAGAAGTGCGTGCATGGTAAAGCCTCTGCCTGCAGTGCCTCCAGTGCTGGCATCCCATATGGGCACCAGTTCATGTCCCGGCTGCTCCACTTCCACTCCAGCTCTCTGCTATGTCCTGGGAAAGCAGTAGAAGATGACCCAAGTCCTTGGGCCCCTGTACCCGCATGGGAAACCCGGAAGAAGCTCCTGGTTCCTGGCTTCATATCAGCACAGCTGGGAACGTTGCTGCCATCTGGGGAGTGAATCAGCAGATGGAAGACCACTCTCTCTGCCTCTGCCTCTCTGTAACTCTGCCTTTCAAATATGTAAATAAATCTTTTTTTTTTAAAGTGCATGGGAAATGTATATTTTGAAAAAACTATGCATGGATTTCAAATTATTTTGCACAAAGCAAACATATTTTAATTCCATTTTATGAACTTAAAATTATTTTATTATTTATTTTGAAAGGTAGAGTTACAGAGGAAGAGCAACAGAAAGAGGTGGGGAGAGAGAGATCTTCTGCCTGCTGATCCTCTGGTTACTCCCCACATGTCTGCAATAGCCAGAAGTGGACTAGGCTGAACTGAGGAGTCTGGAACTCCGTGCAGGTCTCCTACATGGATGGCGGTGACCTAAGTACTTGGGCCATCTCCTGCTGCATCTCAAGCACATTAGCAGGAAGCAGGATTGGAGGAAGAGTAGGTAGGACTCAAACGAGGCGCTTTGACATGGCTTTTCAAGCAGTGGCTTAACTTGCTATACCACAAACATGCCCTCCATGAACTTTTTGAAGTACCTTTGTGCACCTTTAACATTCTAACCATTTCACTAAATAATGGTAGGTTAAAGACCAGTATTCACTGTTAAATGTTCACAAAGATTTAGATATAATTCTGCCTAAAGGCAAGAGGGTGAGCCCTATGTAGAGATCTCCTATGCCTGAGATTTTCCTGAACATTCATGATTTTAAGTAACTGGTATTTTCTTTCTTTCTTTTTTTTTTTTATTTTTGTTAAAGATTTCTGTTTTGACTGGATGTCAATGAAAAACAAAACCTGCACTTAAACTTTTGCAAGCCTGGTACTTCTTTATCTGTGAACTTCAAGCTATTTTAGTTTTAAAAGCATTCATTAATTTATGTATTTGAGTGACAGATGGGGAAGCGAGAGAGAGAGAGAGAGCGAGAGAGAGCCTTCCATCTGTTGCTTCACTTTCCAAACTTCCTTAACAGCCAGGTTTGGGCTAGGCTAAAACCAGGAGTAAGGGACTCCATGCTGATCTCCCATGTAGATAGCAGGGGCCCACCCAAGTATTTGGGCCATCCTCTGCTACTTTCCCAGGTGAATTAGCAGGAAGCTGGATCAGAAGCCAAGAAACTGGGACCCAAATCAGCCCTCTAATATGGGATTTCAGCATTGCAAGCAGTGGCTTAACTTTTTTTTTGAATGAATTTTATTTATTTATTTATTTTTTAACTTTCATTTAATGAATATAAATTTCTGAAGTACAGCTTATGGATTACAATGGCTCCCCCCCAATAACTTCCCTCCCACCCACAGCCCTCCCCTTTCCCGCTCCCTCTCCCCTTCCATTCATATCAAGATTCATTTTATATTCTCTTTATATACAGAAGATCCGTTTAGCATATATTGAGTAAAGATTTCAACAGTTTGCACCCACATAGAAACACAAAGTGAAAAATACTGTTTGAGTACTAGTTATAGCATTAAATCACAATGTACTCACATTAAGTACAAAGATCCTACATGAGGAGTAAGTGCACAGTGACTCCTGTTGTTGACTTAACAAATTGACACTCTTGTTTATGACATCAGTAATCACCCTAGGCTCTTGTCATGAGTTGCCAAGGCTATGGAAGCCTTTTGAGTTCACCGACTCTGATCATATTTAGACAAGGTCATAGTCAAAGTGGAAGTTCTCTCCTCCCTTCAGAGAAAGGTACCTCCTTCTTTGATGACCTGTTCTTTCCACTGGGATCTCACTTGCAGAGATCTTTCATTTAGGTTTGTTTTTTTTTTGTTTTGTTTTTTTGTTTTTTTTTTTTTTTTTTTTTTTTTTGCCAGAGTGTCTTGGCTTTCCATGCCTGAAATACTCTCATGGGCTTTTCAGCCGGATCCGAATGCCTTAAGGGCTAATTCTGAGGCCAGAGTGCTATTTAGGACATCCACCATTCTATGAGTCAAGCAGTGGCTTAACTTGATGTACCACAATGCACCAGCCTCTGCTATTTTCATCACATATGTAAATATAAAACATTGTGACTTAAGTTCATTACTCCAGAAAAAAAGCCCTTGTAGACAGAGCTTTGGTTCAGAAATACAACCTATTGAGGTTTATTATGTCTCTTTGGGGGTAACTGATCCCATCAAAGCTGACTATATTATCTTACAGAAATATTTCATAAATGAAAATTGGGATTTTTGTTGCTAATAGTGGCAAATTGATTTCAAGTTCTCCACTCTCTTTCATATCTTCCCTACTAATGATGTACAGGGACCCAGGTTAAAAAAAATTGAAAGGTCAAGGGGAAGATAATATAAAAGGTCAACATGCACATTGAAGGACCCCCTACATCTCCTGCTCAGTGTTCAGGCCTCTAACATTGCACTTGTCAAGGTCACCATGATCTCTAGGTTACTAGATGCACTGGAGTTTTCTAAAGTCATTCTGCAGCTTTACTTGATTTCTCAGCAATCTGTGATTCAACTGAGATTACCTCCTCCCTGCATTGTTCACCTCACTGGTTTTTCAGGCCCTCATATTCTTCTGCTTCACTGACTCATATTCCCCAATCTCCTTTGTTCAACCATCTTTTTGTTCAGTGCCTTGAAACATTGGTGGGTCCCACAGCACAGGCTTTGGGTCTCTTTTCTATCTGTTCTCATTCCTATTTCTTTTCTTAAGATTTATTTTATTTATTTGAAAGACAGTTACAGACAGAGGTACAGCCAGAGAGAGAGGTCTTCCATTTGCTGGTTCACTGCCCAAATGACCACAACGGCTAGAGCTGAGCCAATGCAAATTCAGGAGCGAGGAGCTTCTTCCAGGTCTCCCACATGGGTGCAGGGGCCCAAGCACTTGCACCATCTTCTACTGATTTCCCAGGCACATTAGCAAGGAGCTGGATTGAAAGTCGAGCAGCTGGGTCTCAAACAGGCGCCCATATGGAATGCTGGCACTTCAGTCTGGGGCTTTGACCAGATGCGCCACAGTAGCGGCCCCCTTACTCCTGTTTCCATGAGTCAAGACCTTCTATTGACTGAAGGCTTCAAAATACATGCTCATGTCTTCAGCCCCATTGTCTTTTCAAACTACTGACTTGTATGAGCAACAGAAGTCTCCACTAGGATCCTATCAGCCACATCAGACACATCATAAGTGATGTCAAGAGCACAATCCTAATCCTCCTCCTTCCTGTAGAGACCTCCACAAGTGGGAGGGGAATGGAAAAAAGGAGTCAAACATGTGGTTCTCAGGGGCCAATCAGAAGGCTGGGATTGCCTTTGGTGACCTGGCCAGGAGGCCTCTACGGGACCCAAGGCACCTGGTTTTGACCTGCCAGGACACTCTGGTCCTACCTTATGTAGATCCTTGTCATACTCAATGCTTTTTTTTTTCCTGCAAAATTAAATATAATATCTCTTGGTTCTTTATCACTACTATTTTTTTTTACAGGCAGAGTGGAACAGTGAGAGAGAGAGACAGAGAGAAAGGTCTTCCTTTTGCCATTGGTTCACCCTCCAATGGCTGCCGCGGCCAGCGCACTGCGCTGATCCGATGGCAGGAGCCAGGTGCTTCTCCTGGTCTCCCATGCACGTGCAGGGCCCAAGCACTTGGGCCATCCTCCACTGCACTCCCTGGCCACAACAGAGAGCTGGCCTGGAAGAGGGGCAACTGGGACAGAATCCGGTACCCCGACTGGGACTAGAACCCGGTGTGCTGGCGCCGCTAGGCAGAGGATTAGCCTATTGAGCCACAGCACCAGCTATCACTACTATTATGGTTATTACTGATGGAGTTGGACAGCTGAGATGAAACCTGGCAATATTGGTGGAAGGAGCAAACAGGAGGAGTCACTAATAATGCCTACTGTATATATTCAATGTGTGCCAGATTCTTTGTTTACTACAGGTTCAGGAATAGAAGTGTGGGATTTCTTTTCAAAGCTCTGACAACATGCCATTCAACAGAAAGACCATATAGGATTGTTCATTCACGTACTCACTGTCTGGTCTCAGGGTACTTTGTCCATTTCTCAGTAGTAATCCTAAAATTATAGGCTTACACACCTCTCTTACCATTTAGACTGTGAGTTCATCGTGTATAGGGTGCCTCTTAATTTTTGTATTTTCCAGTCTTAACATAGCCCCTGGGATGTAGAATATGGTAGTAAAAGGTAGCATTGCTGTTGTAAATTGCTACTAGCACAAATGAGTGTTTTGAATGAAAGGTAAGACTTAAGTTCTCAAAGAATTTGGAAAAAGAAGAGATCAATGTTTACTAGGCAAAAGCAGCACAAATGAGATAGGTTATCTGGTTTATTAGCTGAGATAAAAGGTTTCCTCTAATCCAGGTATTTTCACTTAAAAAGAGCAAGATCCACTCTTTAAAGCTTGACTTTGCCAGAACGTCTGCCTATATTGATTAGATAATGTGGATAAATCATCTGCTCAGTTTTTTGTCATGTGAACACAGTCTTCACATGACCACACCTGTGATTCTACCAGAAGCATATAACTACTTTTATATATTCTTTCAAGTACAAGAAAGGGTGTTACTAAATAGGGAAGAAAGCTATCTGAGAGGGTTAAAATGTAGGGTAAGTCCTGTGTGGTTGTTTCTTTAGTAAATTCCTGCTTTATTCCCCTCTCCTAATATTTAACTTGGAATAAATACAACATACATATAACACAGGAAGAGAAAACAATGTCTAAAAAATGGAAAATGTACAGATTTGAGATTCTTCTCCCACGTTTGACTGAAGTGGTTCCTGTAGATTTACTGCCATTGGTTTCTAACTCCTTCATCAGGAAAATAAAACTCACTGTAGCCTTTCTTATTGATGATTAATGATAGCTGTAAGCTGGTGTGACACATACCTTCCTGGCAAATCACGTGGAGGTCACTCTTTCCCTGGGCTGGTGAGTTATCAGAGCTTGTGGATACTGGGTCCTCTCATTCTGCTTGGGGTCTGCATGTTGGTCTGGCTGAGAGTGTCAGCTGCACTGCAGTTGGAAGCTCTTCCTACCCCATCCTCTCTCATAGGTGTCAGACACGCATCAATTTTGGAAGGGTCTCTACTTATTCCTGTTTCTTCGCACCTCATCTTTCACAGGCATATCCTCCAATAAATCTCCTGTCTTGGTGTCTATTTCTGACACAGGTGGTACCAGGAGTAGCTCAAGAACATAGCTGGTATGAGAAGATTTCGAGCCTATTTTCATGACTAAGGTTTACCTAACTACTGTCTCCCTTGAATATCCAAATGGCTGGGATAAAGATCAATACTGAACACCTGAATGCAGCACTGTTCTTCAATGAGACCAGCTGTGGCTACACTGGGCCTTTTCTGCCCTGGAGCTCCCAGTGGTTCCTCTTCTCAGGGGTACTTATTGCACCTGTTCCTCATTATGTCTTTCATTCCACCAAGGCCTGCACCAGCAATATGCTCCTGGGGCTTCTAGAATGTGTGACACACAGGAATGGAATCCTGCACAAGACAGCATCTACTTGGGGATCACCTTTGGAGCGAAGGAATTGAAGGATACAGCCTATGACTTATGGTCATGTCACAATTGGTGCCCTCTGAAAGGAATTGGGCCCAACCGACATGGAAAGCTCATGGCCACCTGAAGTGCTGGCTTGGAGGTGAAATTCTGCAAGAGAAAGATGCCATTATTCCAGATGCATTGCATGCACTGAACCAGCAGCCTGTATATGGCTTTACTTTCCTAACAGGAATACATAGATCCTGGAGCCAAATGGCAAAAGCAGGAACGTTACTGTTTACCATTACTGTCAACGGCTCGCAGCTCTGGATTTTGCAAGGTAAGGAATCCTGGTCCCTAGAGGAGGCACACTGTTGTCAGGAGACACATCAAGGATCGCACTGAACAGGCACGCCCCCCCCCCCCCCCCCCGCCAACAATGCATCGCTTGTCTTGCTGTCCACTTTTTGGAGGACCCAAAGGGACACGGGTGGTACCAAGGGTGATCCAAGAAAATGGTCAGTAATATTTGGGGACCACTGTTGCTCTTGGCAGTTTGGATTCCCTGTGTGTAGAAGCCAGGAGGCAAAGAGGTCACCATCTTGGGAGGGGCAGCTTTGAGTCTATAGGTAGAGGCAGAGCTGCTTTGAGCCAAGGGAGGACCCAGACAGTTTGTATAGGCCCCTCTCAGGACTTCCTTGCTTAGTTATCCCTGTAAACAGACACAGGCAGCAACTCTGGCCTGAAAAGGGTGGGATTGGCAGTGGCTCAGATCTCTCAGGAATAACAGGGTGAATTATAACAGCAGGGAAGCCACTGAGACCTGCAGAGGGGATGGCATCGGGCAAAGTTAGAATGGAGAATGGAGGTACATGGTGAGTATCGGGTGTGGGCTCAAGACCAAGTGCTGTTACCCTCTGCCCTCACAGAGTCCCTTCTGGGCAAGAGGCCCCTGCTCTCAGGTGGGGCAGCTCCAGTGCTGAGAGTCCTCACAGAGCTCCATTTTTGTTTCCATTGTTTGGTGTCCCAGTGTTATTTCCAGTTTTTGGCTCTTACCATTTCCCCACAGTTTGTCAGTTCTCACGTTACAGTTCAGCTGATTTACTTACCTTAAAAGTTTTAAGCCTCTAAGCACATGGATATTCAAAGATGACTTGTTTAACCCTATACATTGTAGACCTTTTAAGATTAATTTAAAATGATTAAAGAAATGAAACTAATACCGTTCTTAAGAAACAGTCACCACCTGTCTTTCATGGTCAGTGTCGACGCCTGTAAGTGGCAGGTGTGATTTGCAGGTGATTGCTGCGTGCTTCTTCATCAGCTAGAGTGCTTGTGAGAAACTTGAGCCCAGCTAAGACCTGAGGGAGTTGTTACAGATTGGTCACAATTTATGTTTGTTTAGCTTATTAAAAATGGTTTCTTCTCCTATTATTTGGGATGCACTGAAAACTCTGAGTTTATAAAGGCAAGTGTAATTTTTTTATTGCCAAAAATGGAAGCTCAAACACATGTGGTGATTTGTCCTTGTGCCTTTTGGAGTGTTGGCTAGAGTTGTTTTTTTGAACCCTGAGTTGTTGAACTGCAAATTCTATTCTCCTCCTACTACTTTGGGTGGCCTACCCTTCAAAATAACACCCATGAAGTTTTCAGGCAAAAGGCACAGTTAGGTCATGACGAGAAGAATCACTTGCTGTGTTTTTGATTTTCAGTGATAATCCATACCATTAAGAAAATTGCTTCCTACCCTCGATATTATCCAAGGTAAGCAGTTTGTACTAGGTATTCCCATGTTGATCTTTCCTGTTTTTGAAAATTATCTCTAATTATCTAAAAGATAAACAAAATGAAGAAATAAGAAAAGGAGCAAACAGCATTAACTTTCAAATGAATGTTCCAAATGAAAAGAAATGATTTTCCACACACCTTTGGGCTTGCATTCTGTGACACGCAGCCAACCAGTGTTGAGCTTCATGCTGCTTTTCTGAAACGCCTTTATTTATTTTTCATTAATCTGTCTCCCTTGTGTGCCTGGCGCTCAGTAATCTGCTCATCTCTGGCATGATCTATACTATAATCCATCGCTTCTCCCTCCATGCATTTTAATGAAGCAATTTTTGCCTTCCTTACATAACTGCTGTCCTGATTTCATACTCCAACTTAACATTTATTGTCACATCATTGAAAGCAAATCTTTAAAGAAATATCTCAAGACTGATTTTTTATCCTCTCTCTTTTTTAAAAAAAAAATGAGAGCTTTGTGAATTCAGCAGTGTTCTCAACATTTCAGTTTCAGTAGGTGTTCAGGTTTGGAAAGTAACATCCCCTGGACACCAGTCCAAGTGGGAAAACCATTGGCAGTCAGAATCCTTTGTCTCCTCTCTGTCCCATCACTTGCTTGGGCACTCTGAATCCCTGCCCACCCTGGGCTGCCGTTCTGGGGGTGGTTTCTGTAGCTGAATAACCATAGGAGAGCTGAACAGGAAGTGCTTGCTTGATGTTCCTGCTGTGTTTCTGTCTTTCTGCTTGCTTTGTCTTGCTCCTCTGTTTCGTGGCCATTGGCCTGGACTTGGACCGTGTCCATTGTTCTGCCTGCCACTGTTCATTTGCACGTTCCAGGCCATGTTTGTCTAGATGGCTTCTCATCCTTGGTGGCCTGGATAATGCCCCTTCCTTGGGGTGAGGAACTAGAGCACTCCTGGGTCTGGACTTCTGTTTCCACACGGTGCTTCAGCCTGCACCCATGCTGGTTTTGTCTTTCTTCTCAATCTTGCACTATATTTCTGGGTTATCCATCCAGTCCATAACCAACAGTTAAGTACTAAGTGTAACTGATGCAAAGGTATGTAAGACAAAGTCTCTGCTGTGGGCTGGTGCCGTGGCTCACTAGGCTAATCCTCCACCTAGCGGCGCCAGCACACCGGGTTCTAGTCCCGGTTGGGGCACTGGATTCTGTCCCAGTTGCCCCTCTTCCAGGCCAGCTCTCTGCTGTGGCCAGGGAGTGCAGTGGAGGATGGCCCAAGTGCTTGGGCCCTGTACCCCATGGAAGACCAGGATAAGTACCTGGCTCCTGCCATTGGATCAGCACAGTGCGCCGGCCGCGGCGGCCATTGGAGGGTGAACCAATGGCAAAGGAAGACCTTTCTCTCTGTCTCTCTCTCTCTCTCACTGTCCACTCCGCCTGTAAAAAAAAAAAAAAAAAAAAAAAGACAAAGGCTCTGCTCATGTAGAATTCATTTACTGGAAGATATGATACATAGACCCAAAAGGATATGGGTCCAGGTTTTGTGGGACCTGAATCTTATACAAATTTGGGGGCTCCTATTAAGTAAAAGAATGTGCAATTAGGAATACATGTTTAGATGAAGGCCTTGGAAGAGGTGTGAACGAAGGCTCTGAAGCTTCATGGGCTTCTTAGTGAATTCATTTATGTGGATAAACAATTTTTAAAATGATCAAATTCTGGGTAGGATTATGCAGGGGACAGTACGAGGGTGCCAGAGAAAGGTAACTAATGCACCTGGAGTGTCAAGTGTGGCTTCCTAGCGGAAGTTGCTTCTGATCAGTTTTGAAGCTTGGGTGTTGTTTAACTTGGTGAAGGAGCGGGAGGGAGGGAGGTGTGGGCAAAGCACTCCTAGCAAAGGGGCCAGCATGTAGGGGAATAGACAGCAGTCTGTCCTGGGTGCTGTCAGAGGCTCTACTTTGCTGGAGTGCAAAGAACATAGTAGCCAAAGTGAAAGAGAGAAGTTGCCAGGATTTATCCTGTTGCTTAGATTTTCATCTTAAATAAGGCTCTCTGGTAGGAAGATAAACAAGTATGGAGATCAGTTAGGAGATGTGACATGTGTTCAACAGGAGGTGACAGAGTTATGAACTAAAGTCCCACAGGCAGTGGGTAAGTAGATTGTAGAAATATCAATGAAAAATGGAGTAGTGAAGGAAGGTGGTTTGAGGAAAGACCATGGTTTAATTTTATGAAAACTTATTGGAGATGTTCTTTTGTTTTATTTCTGACCTTTATTTTTGAGGCAGGGAGAGAGAGAACACTCCCATCTGCTGACTGGCTCCCCAGATGCCTGCAGGACAAGGACGAAAGCCAGGGACCAGGAACTTAATCCCAGTCTCCCCCGTGTGTGGCAGGAACCCAACTACTTGAACCATCACCACTGCCTCCTAAGGTCTGCATTAGCAGGAAACTGAAGTCAGGAGCCAGAGCCAGGCTTGAACCCAGCCAGTATTGAACCCAGGTACTCTGGTGTGTGATACAGGCATATTCACTACTCGGCTAACTGCCAGCCCCAAGGCCGCCTTTTCTAAATAAGACATTGGGATCTGAAGCTCAGAGAAGGCAGCTGAAGGAAGCATGAGCACATACCGAATAGCTGAAAGCAAAGGGAAGAATGAATTAACCAGGGAGCTATGGAGAGGAAGAAGTGCAGGACAAAGAAAGGGGCTTAGGAAGATGTCAGAGCAAAGCATGGGGAGGTGTGAGAAGGCTGGAAGAGTCCAACCTCACAACAGCTTGAGGAGTAGAAATTTCACCATGCCAAATAAGATTCCCTATTGAGGTCTTGCAATAAAAAGATTGGAACATGTCCTCTAGGCTTGTCGGCAGGAAGCAATTGTAGATTAGCATGAGTGTACTTGGAGAGCAATGATGGTAATAAACCAGATTTCGGTAGACTGACAACTGATAGTAAGTGAGGAAGCAGTGACAGAGTGTGGGACACTCTGTAGGGAGATTTTGGGTGAGAAAGGGTTGAAAAACATTCAGCATTAGCTCATGTGATTGGAAGCTAATTGATAATTTCTTTCTATTTCTCTGGGTGATGCTTGAATGTTTTTAAAGCCTGAACAGTGAAATGTTCAGAAGATGGGAGGGGAGGTGGGATGGAACAGGGTCCTATTAGCCACGACCTTGACTGTCTATTGTCTTTGGGAATCCAAATGCCTGGTCCCTTTGCTGCTTTTAGAAGATTGAGTTTGTCCCTTTCTAAGGTGATCTGGCTGATTGGTCTTGATAATTGGGTTGTCCATCACCTCTGAGCTCACTGACTGATGTATCGATGACATTTGGTGGTCTAGGTGGGGTCTTGAGTCAGGCTTCCGTGGAGGGAGAACAGGAGAGGAAACGGGGCAGAGGGAAAGAGTTAGCCATTGCCTCCAATACAGCTTTCCAGTCTGTAACCCTGGACCCCTTTCCGACTTGCCTTGATGAAGAGCTCTTGGCTTCAGAGGGAACTGCATTATTTCAGAGGACGGAAAGATCAGGGAAGGGTCAGTTTCTAGAAGCAAGAGCAAGAGCTTCTAGAAACCTGTGATTCAGGACATCATTAAAGCTGTCAGTATCTGTTCTAGAGGCGAGGGAGATCAAAAGCTGCCTCCTAGAGGCTGTCTCAGAGCTACAGGACTAAGGTCCCTGCTGCCTAGCAGCCAATAGCAGCTGGGTCAGGCGCTTACAGTAAATGTGAAAACGCTTTATAAAGCAGAACAAGCTGTACAAACAGCAGTTATCACCGTCCTTTCTGTTTGCAGAAATATTTGCCTGAAGACCCCATCGTGCACGAAACGAAGCAACAGTAATTCAGAGGCAATTGTATCCCTTTTTATAGCCTATGTTTTATGGCAGCATGGGAAATGTAACCTCATTTTCTGCTTAATGCCCACTTGACGGACTCAGTGGGCTACAAAGTCAACCCTCATCTCTCACAGCCTGCATCAGTGTATGCTGGCGCAGGCCTGTGACCAAGTAACCTCGACACACAATGTAAACCCTTGGGTGACATGCCTCCTTGACTGCTGTGTGAGTGCTAGAGAGCCAATAAAAAACCCCCGGCACTAATGCCCAATTAATATTAGTGCTAAGAAGGCTTTCACTCATTTGGGAGAGAAGAAAATGCACACACATTACACTGCACACTTTTAATCAGGGGAATGATGAGCTATGTGCAAATAAAAAAGAAAAAAAGCATTGGGATTCATGATGGGTAACGTACAGCATTAATGCTTAAAGATGGCCTGAAATCCAAACAGGCACATTCAAAACAGGAAGCTGCAGCAAAGCAGAAACCCTGCCTGGTATAATCTGCTTTTTTGGAACAAGAGAAACCCCTCTACAACGCCCCCCCAACACTTTTTTGGCCCAAACTCAGCTTTAAGCATCTTACTTACTAATATTTGAGTTTGTATGAAGGTGATATTATTTGTCTAAAACAAGGTTATGCTCCTGCTTTAAACCCAAATTTCCTGGGAAGGTAGCATTTAAAATTTCTCACCATTTCTCACCAAATATGAGTGAGTGTCTGGATCTTTTCTGGAAGCTGGAGATATTGGTTTCTAAGTGGAGGTAGCAGGGGGAAAGGCCAACAGGGGCAGCCCCTGGCTCTTATCTAAGTTTGCTCAGGACCAAGGCAGCCTGAGGTATTGCAGCAATGGTGGTCACTTACCCATGTCCAGCCTCCTCTGTGGCATCAGAATACTGATTTTCCTTTTGAGTAGACAAGTATGCTGCCAAAGATCATGCTTCTAAATTTCCTTTTCAACTTACTCTGTGAAGCTAGGGCTGGCCAAGATGGATGCAGAAGATAGCAGCAATGGCAGGAACTCTCTTAAGAGGCATAGCTTTTCTTCTTGTGTCTGTTCTGTGCTTCCTCCTGCTAGGATTGCAGATATGATGGCCTACAAAAGGCTGGTGCTCCAGCTACCATCTCGTAAGGGGGAGAAAAAGGGCCACGAGTATGGCAGAGGGCTGAAAGGAGCCAGGGTTGCTGGTGACAATGAAGAGCTATCATACCACCCTGGGAGTGCTCTCTGTTAGACTTAACTTATGAGAAAGAAATTGGTCCTAGCTAAGTGCCTTTTATTTAGGTCTTGGCTATTCGCAGTTGTACTCAAGTTCTCCCTTGTACAGGCAGGTGTATATAACGTTTAAAGTAAACACAAAAACAGTATAAAATAAAATTTCAAAACCTTGGGCAGTGTTCTGTGTCTGAAGATGGATTTGGACAACTTGGGCAGCTTTGAGAGTACTCCTCTCCCTCCTGCCCACCTCAAACACATAAACTCTCCACCCTGTCCAACTATATTTATCAGGCATGTGATTGCCTGCAATAGTCCACTGAGTTTCATGACAGAAATATTTCTTATTTTCAAGTCATTCACCACCTGTGATAGATGACTCAGATAAAGGCATGATAAAATATTTGAAAAACAATAGCTGCAAACACAAGTTAAAAGACCAGGAATATTTGGAGAGAATATAAAAAGTGATCTACAATGGCTATCCAAAAGGCTTATTGTACAAAGAACTTTTGACCGGGCAGTTCACATATCATGTGAGAACAAAACAAGTGGGAGTGATCCAGGAATAGAAAGGATTTCATAGCAAAGTGGGTGTTAGAGGTGGATTTACTGAGAAGCCAGCAAAGCTGACCTTCAGTCCTGTTCCTGCATGAGCCCCTTCCAATATTCCACAACAAGTGCTAGACGGATGTTCACTTGTTCTGCTGATTTTGTAACCTTTGAGTAATTAATACATTTTGACCACAGTCAGTTCAGGTCAGTGCCATTACTGTGTCATGCTTTCCCTTGTGTTAGATGGTGGTGGAATGACTGGAGGCATCTCTGGGATCCCAGCAGGAGGAAGCGGGGCACTGCATGCCTTTTGTTTACATTTAGTGGGACACAGTTAAAAGGATCACAACCACCTCCAGGTGTAGTTAAATTGTTCCCAGTTATGTGGTGCAGGAAAGACGTCCTGGAATACTCCTGCTGTGCACTCTGGCATCATGATGTGAAAGTGCAAGTCCAGCATTGAGCAGTGATGTGCAGGTTGCCTTTCAGCGTCCAGTCCTGGATGAACCTGAGCCGGGGAGGGACATGGGGTGTGCAATATGCAGAGCCAGAAATTACCCTGAAACATTCTCCTCCTCATCTGATTGTGACAGTTTTATTTTTAAAAATTATTGTAAAGCAGACATACCATAAAGTTTACCATCTTAACCATTTTAAAATGTGCAGTTCAGTAGCATTAAATGCATTCATAAAGTTGTGCAACCATCACTGCCTTCCATCCACAGAACTCTTCATCTTGCAAAACTGAAACCTGTTCGCTTTAAACAGTGATTCATTTCTCTTTCTCCCGGGTCCTGTCTACTTTCTGACTCTGTGAAGTTGGTATCTCATATAAGTGGAATCACACAATTTATTTGCCTTTTTGTGACTGGTATATTTCATATGGCATAATGTCCTCAAGATTCATACATGTTATCACATGTGTTGGAGTTCCCTTTATTTTTAAGGCTGAATAATTTCCCATTGTTTGTATATGCCATGTTTTGTTTGTCCAATAATCTGTTAATTTGTACTTGGGTTGCTTCCGATTTTAGTAGTTGTGAATAATGTTGCTGTGAATGTGGATGTACAAATATCTACCTGAGTTCTTTCTTTCAATTCTTTCAGGTATATCTGATATGTAAAATTTTAGGGGGACGAATAGGTTCTCACTGATGCCTAGTTAAAATGAAAGTACCCTCCTATTATAAATATTTTTATGATGAAGTAAGTTTAATTATAAACATTACAAACAACACTCACTTCTGATGAGGATTGCCTAAGATAGAATTTATCAGAATTTCTATTTTTGTTGGCATAAATGTTTGGTAGTGCTACAAAACAGGCATGATATCGGTATGGGAAATCATGTTTTAAGTATCTCACCTATTAGAAAAAACTATGACTCACCATACTAAAGGAAAGACTGACTTATCTTCCTATTTTCTTTATAGAAAGTGTTATAAAACCATTCATATGAAGAGGTGATTAAACATGCAGCCAATAAGTGTTGAAAACAAGGGTGATAGGGGCCGGCTCCTTGGCGCAGTAGGTTAATCCTCCACCTGTGGCGCCAGCATCCCATGTGGGCGCCGGTTCTAGTCCTGGCTTCCCTTCTTCCACTCCAGATCTCTGCTATGATCTGGGAAAGCAGTAGAGGATGGCCCAAGTCCTTGGGCCCCTGCACCCGCATGGGAGACCAGGAGGAGGCACCTGGCTCCTGGCTTCAGATCGGCACTGCTCTGGCTGTTGTGGCCATCTGGGGAGTGAACCAACGCAAGGAAAACCTTTCTCTCTGTCTCTACCTCTCACTGTCTGTAACTCTACCTCTCAAATAAATAAATAAAATCTTAAAAAAAAAACAAGGGTGATAGAGGTAGTTCAGGGAGTTATAGGAATAGAACATATTTTGCTATTTTTCTTGGATTTTGTGGTATTTGTAGTGTTAGGCAACTTTTAAACTCTTGTGATTTGTGGTAGCTTCTGGTCTCATGGTAGTAACATGTTCTCATTCTTACCTGATTGTGTTTGTGTGGTTGCATTCATTTCTTAAAGAGGATACTAAATTCTGTTTTGAGCTCACATAGCCTGAGCCTCTCCCTTGGGGTTCCCTGGCTGTCTCAGTTCCTTGACCCAGGTGATCTCATTGTCTTTTTATTCCTCCCAAGCTCCCCTTCTTTTTCTGTTTGACCATTGTCCTAGTGTATGGGGTGGGAGCTGTCCATATGGAGCACCCCAATGGGAATGAACAAAGTCTAGCCTTGGTGGGTGGCTGTCTCCTTGGGTGCTCAGTTGTAAGACATTGGCTGCAGACAAAGTAGAGTTCTCTGGGAGAAGCCAATCGGAGGCCTGTGGGAAGGCTCTGGCTCCATATAGCAAGGTTCATGCCTACTGGAAATCTGGGCAGTTGGTGAGTGATGGTTTGAGTCCCATGAGTGTCTCTCTACTCGTGGTTGTGTTTCAGTTCTTGGACAGCTTCCCAGAGTAAATTTACAGCTTCTCCACCAACCTCTCCCCCCTGCCCCCTGCCCACGATCCCTGCTCTCTTTTTGGGAGGAAACCTCCTCTTTTCTCTGTGTATTCATCAGAGGTGCTTCCTCCCTTTTGAACATTTATTTTCTTGCTCTTTAAAAATGGACTTTACTGACCCTGGATTCATTAGCAGCCAAAAATTGAGTGTTTCCTTCCTGGGAGGCAGGAGAGACACTGAATCTTCAAGTCCTTCCAGAAGAATACATGAAGCATTTTTATTCTATCCCTTCAATGCAGAAAAGCAGGGAAAGAAATACCAGGAGATTAAGTGATTATATTACTTAGTTTTTCATTACTGTAGCAAAGAACTTGAGGGAGCCCAACTTTACAAAGGAAAGAGGCTTACTTTGGCTCACAGTTCTGGAGGTTCTCAGCCCAAGATCAGGTAGGCATCATCGGTTTAGACTCTGGTTGTGGGGTTTTTGCTGACATAGTCCCAGAGTGGTGCAGGGCAGCACACGGTATGTATCTATATTCTCTATTTCCCCTCCCCCCCATCCTTATAAAATGACCAGGATAGGATTCAATCACAGGACCCTACCCCCATAACCTAATCCAATCTCCTCACTTTCCCAAAACCTCAACTCTAAACATCACGGTTAGATTACATTTCCATCCTTTTAGTACCATTAACACAAGATTTGGGAGATTAAAATTCCTGAGTGTGGGGACCACATTATATTCAAACCGTAATAGTTCCCCTGTTAAAGCAGCCTTTCCTGGGGTGGTGCTGTGGTGTAGTGGGTAAAGCCATGACCTATTACACCAGCATTCCATATAGCTGCCCGTTTGTGTACTGGCTGGGCCACTTCCTATCCAATTCCCTGCTAAGGGCCTAGGAAAAGCAACAGAAAATGGCCCAGGTGCTTGAGCCTCTGCCACCCATATAGGAGACGGGGATGGAACTCCTGATTTCAGCCTGGCTCAGTCCTGGCTGTTGAGGCCACTTGAAGAGTGAACCAGCAGATGAAAGATCTCTCTCTCTCTCTCTCTCTCTCTCTCTCTCTCTGTGTGTGTGTCTCCCTCTTTCTCTGTAACTCTTTCAAATAAGTAAATAAATCTTTTAAAAAAACCAGCAGCCTTCCTCCATGCATATTCTGAAATATAAATGATGAGAATTAAATGAATTTTGGAGATGGAGTTGAGCTTAGTGGTGCTCTAGTCAAGTACAGTAGTCCTATGGATGAAGCAAGTAAAAATCTATCCAGGGTAAATGTGCTGCTAAAGTCAACTCGATTCCTGTGAGGCACTGAGCAAGGCCTATCCAGATGTCTTGGATACTAGTCCAGCATGTTTTTCGTCTATCATGTGTGCAAGATGGATGTGGTAAGGAAGTTTTACATAAGGTTACTGAATGCCATATTGATATTATTGTATGAAAACAGGCTTAGAAATTTTTCTGTTGGAAATTTTATAAAATTGAGTAAATTCTCATTCGTTTGCATTGGCTTGAGTCTGGCCCACATGTAGTTTTCAGAAAAGGCTCGGTGAATTTTCCAGGTTCCTTTAGCCTTAATAATACATGATTTTTACTCATTCATCTTCTACAGCTAGTATTTCTTGAGGCAACTTCTACAAGGTGAGCATGATGTTGTGTACACAGAATGAAATAATGGGACTAACAGTAGAATATAAAACAAGGTTCAAGCCTTTTGTAAGCTTAATATCCTGTTGGGGAGCAAATAATCCCACCCACAAATTCACAGACACAAATTTAATAATAGTGCATGACAGTATAGATTCCTTATCAAAATTTGGTACAGAGTCGAATGCCACTGCAACAGTGAAGGCAAAAACGCTCATTGGAACAGATTATTCTCCTTAGAAATGTGTCGTCTGACAGATATGGAAGAGCTGTAAACCATTATCATGAGTATTCTGCAAGGTGGAGCATTCTACCCATCTCAACCAGGTTAAGGTTTGAGTACACGCATGTGCAGGTATCGTAGGTGGTGGTGCCTCTCCCTGTTCAGACAGGGCCTGCAAACAGGGATGCTCACCAGGGAGAAGGGCTCAGTGCCCCAGCTGAGGAAGGAAGGAAAGAACCAGTAGGAATGTCTGGAAACCAAGTCTATTCTTTTGCCCAAGATTTGTTGACCATTTGTGTGTGTGTGTAAGAAACCCACAATATTATTTTAGTATGTGATCTTCATAGCAGCAAAGCAAATGTAATGTTTCTGAAATATGCACTGATTTCCTCTCATGCCCTCCCAAGCCTTCCAGCTGTTACTGTCTCTAGATGGTTCTGGCTCTACCTGAAGATCCTCCTTACCTGGTATGTGTCTGTGTGCCCACGGGGTGAGTGGAGAGACATAACGGGAAGTGGATGTGAGAAGAGAGTTTGGTGCATTCCAGAGAGAGGAATATGCACTGCTTTCTGAGCACAGACCTGGTAGGAAAAGCTCTGAAAGAAAGGGAGCAATTTGGGGCTTGGGTGGCGACAGGAGGTGTCTCAAACTCACAAGCTAAGTCCTGGGGAGGCCATAGACTGCAGAGAGTAGGCGTAATGTCCACACTTGTAGGTGGGACAGCATCGTGTTCTTTTGTTCCCATTTCCCAGCTGAGCAGAAAATTGGAAGAAAATCACTGTAATCCCTACAAGGAAGTAGAAAGCAGAACCAGGTTAAGGAATAGCGGGCAATCCTAGCCATGCTTGCATGGACTGCAAACTCCCTTCCTGGAAGCTGACATGACATTGACCTCCTGGAACTTAAACCCAACATTAGGGGAAGGTCAGAATCCCCAATGTAAAATCTCCCTGTCATGTCGGGGGCAGGGGCGGACCTTCTAAACCAAAGTTAAGTTTTTCTATAGACAGAATAAATTTTATTTCTGGCACTCCTGAATTTATTCATTGAGATTCATACCCACCACACCAATTTATTTTCCTTCCTAAAACATGTCTTCAGCAATTACTCTTGTCTTTGTTTGAACTGTTGAAGTCTTAGAGACGGGATTCAGATAAAAATTCACACCATCTCCCTTAAACTGTGTGACTCCTTGTGGTTTCCAACCAATTTTTGCATAAATGTGCAAAGTGTAGGAACTTCAGTCTCAAAATTTGATATGACACTTGGAATAAATAAAAACCTTTAGCAGTATCCACCAGAGCCACCCCTCAAATGGCTTGGACTTTCTGTGGGATACATCCCTGGGTGGATTGTTATGGGGTCTTTACGTCAGGAATCTGCTGGAATTTACAAAATGTGAAACTGGGATTTATCAATGTAGTGTTAGCTAAGCTCTGATGCTCTGAAACATAACCATCTTAGCAGAAGGCAGAAAATGAGGGAGTAGGATGTATACCAGGTGTTTATTTGCTGGAGGCAGGAAGAGGGCAGAAAGGGGTAGGGGGAGCAAGCTAGTGGTCAGAGGCTAGGTCCAGTAAAATCACCTAAAACTTTACATCCAGGAGCTTCCAGAGTCTGAGTTTAGCAAATAAGTAAAGTCAGGTCCCTGACCCTCCATCAACACTTAGGCAGGTGATTGGAAGGATAGCGCACAGTTTTCACCCAGTGAAAATCTTGTACAGTGTTCAGAGTCTTTTTAAAATTGTCACTGAAACGAAGTTCATATGACATAAATTACCCATTTTAAAGTGGGCAATTCAGTGGTAGTTTGTATATTCTCATTGCCATTCAACACCGATCTGCATCAAGTTCCAAACTATTTTCATCACCCCATAAGTAAACTTCTAGAGATCATTCTCTCTTCCCAAATTATCCTGTTCCCTGAACACTAACAAGCTGTTTTTTGCTTCTATAGATTTACCTTTTCTGGACACTGATATAAATGGAATCATATAATATGTGACCTTTTGTGCCTGGCTCACTTTGCTTTATCTAGTGTTTTATAGGTTCAACCATATTGTAGCATAGAGTAATTATCATCTGATGTACTCCCTTTTTTGTGAGAGGGAGAGAGAGAGGCAGAGAGAGACCTCATCTGCTGGTTCACTCTCCATATGCCCACAAGCAGCTGAAACTGGGATGGGTCAAAGCCAGGAGCTGGGAACTCAATCCAGGTTTCTCACATGGATGGCAGGAACTCAACTACTTGAGCCATCCCCACTGACTCCTAGGGTGTACATTAGCAGGAAACTGGAATTGGGAGGGGAACTGGTATTCTAATAAAGCACTACGATATGGGAGGCAGGTATCCCCAACAGTGGCTTGTCAGCCAGACCAAATGCCTGTCCCTGGTATAGTTACTTTCGATGGACCATGGGAAAAGTAAAAATTACTTTTATGCTCTTATTACTGACTTGGAAGGAGAGACTTATGACCCAACTCAAGTGGATTACAAGTGGATATCTTCCTCCTCTGGATTTCTTTTCTTTTTTTTAAAAAAATATTTATTTTATTTATTTGAGGGAATGGCAGAGAGGGAGACAGAGACCAGCCATCCACTGGTTCACTCCCCCAGTGGGCACAATGGTTGGGTCTGGACATGGCTGAAGTCAGGAGCCAAAAACTACACCTGGGTCTCCCATGTGGGTGGCAGGAGCCAAGTACTTGGGCCATCTTCTGCTGCTTTCCCAGGCACATTAGCTGGAAGCTGGATTGGAAGTGGGCACAGCTGAGATTTGCACTGGTCCTCTGATGCTGGATGCCAGTGTTGAAAGCAGAGGCTTAACATGGTGCATCACAGTGCTGGTTGCTTTTCAGATTCTTTATACTCAGTTGAAGTGGACGTAGATTGTTTTTCCCTGTTAGTCTCTGGGCCCCTGTTGACAGCTCATGATTTGTGTGGGGCAAAGTCCCTCTGTCTCTCCTCAATCTTTTGGGATTTGGATGTTGCTAGTCCTTTCTTCTAGATTGGGCACTGACCTCAGACCTCAGGCCACTTCACTGTGGGCTTTCTTGCTCCAGGACACTGATCAAGGATGGGTCCATGTTCCTGCTGCAGAGTTTCCTCTTGAAACTACAGAAAAGCTCTTCCTTTCTGTTGATCTGGGCTTGGGTGGTGTATGCCTGCCAGGGGTCTCCCCATGGAGAGCTGTGCCAACACCAAAGAAAGCAGAGGGAAAAGTAGGGGTATGAGAGTGGAATCCTGGGGATGCTGTTGGATCACTTTGTGCAGCCATACTTGATCAGCTGTGTGTTACAACCTATTTTTTTTTCTTACAGCATTGCTGGGGACACGTTAGAGATGTCTTGAGTAGTGAGGGCTCTGATACTCCTTATCACCCTAGTTTGTGTGGTTGTGCTTCAAATACGTTAATCTGTTAGAGAAGTTGTGGAAAGGGGAAATAATATTTGGAGCTTTGATTTTTTGTCACATACCTATTTATAGCTTCACTATTTTTGGTACATGCTTATATGAAAAGAAAACACATTCTGACTTCTTTTGATTTTGTGACATTACATCCTTGGTAGAGATACTCTTTTGGTTTCAATAAATTGAAAGGTAGCATTTCATACCAAGGCACACAAAGCAATGTAAGTTGTTTTATCAATAAAAGACCTTGAGGAATAATATTTTATAGCACCAAGGTCTTTCAGATTCACGTTATCTTAAGTATTTCAAATGGAAAAAATACAGCTTTCAAATATTAGAGTGACTTTTCCTTGGGTGTTTGTAGATTCTAATGTTTCACACTAACAGGTCAGAACTTTCTGTACTCCATAAAGACATTCTCCTCTAACGATATGACTCAAGTCTTAAGATGAACTTCCAACTAGAGTTTAGCAGAAAGTAACCAGAAGAGAAGTTTCCCTGTATTTTATGTTTTTATTTAATTTAAAGAAGATAACTTTGATAAAAACATTCCCCAGGGCATATGTTAGTTAAGGATTTCTTTTATTAACATGGAGATTCACTATGCCTATGGGTATTCTGCAAACAGCACTGAAATTGGAATAGATCTATCAAAAGTTATCTCCATACACAGAGGCCAGTAGATCAATTCCATTACAAATTTGGATTTTGCATATTGTAAGAGTCCTAAATAATCTAGTTGGGTATGTTATGGATTAAATCATGTCTCCCTGAAACATGTTGGAAATCTGACCTTGGAAATGAGATTGTTGCAGATACAATTTGGTTAGATGAAGAAGTCACACAGGAACAGGGCGAGTTCCTCATCCAATATGATTGTGTGCTTATGAGAAGAGAGTCCTATGACAACACAGACACACTGTGGGGAAAAGGCCCTGTGACAATGAAGGCAGGGGTTGGAGTCATACAGCTGGAAGAGAAGGGACACCCAAGATCACCTGCAAACCCGTGAAGCGAAGAAGAGGCAATGAAAGGTTGATCTTTGAGCAATGAGGCAAAGAACTTACACATCACTAAAGTCTGTACTTTCTGACCAGCACCTCCATATTTTCTTCCTCCTCCAACCCCTGCCCTGCAATGGTGTGCTCTCTGTTTCTGTGAGTTTGACGTTTTTAGATTCCTCAGGTACTTGAGATCATGCAGTATTTGTCTATTTTGCATTTGGCTATTTCACTTGGCATAATTTCCTCTAGGTTCAATCCATGTTGTTGCAAATAGCAGGATTTTCTCTTTTGTACAGCTCATCGCATCATGCGTATCTGCACATTGTCTTCATCCACTCATCCAGCAATAGCTACTGTGGTTTCCATATTTGGTTATTGTGAATAGTGCTGCAATGTGTAAGGGAGTACAAAGATTCTCTCTCTCTCTCTCTCTCTCTCAACCCCCCCCTCCCTCTCTCTCCATATTTATCTTTCTTGCAAGCTGATTTATTTGGGGGGGGGGAGAAGGGGAGAGGAGGGGAGGGGAGGAGAGATGAGAAGAGAGAGATCGTCCATCTGCTGATTCACTCCCCCAGATGGCCACCTAAGAGCTAGTGCTGGGATAGGCTGAAACCAGGAGCCAGGAAATCCATCCAGGTCTCCTACATGGATGGCAGGGACTTATGTACTTGGAGCCATCATCCACTGGTTCCCATTAGCAGAGAACTGGATTGCGAATGAAGTAGCTGGGATAACAACTAGCACTTTGATATGGCAGGTCAGTGTCTGAAGTGGCAGCTTAACGTGCTGGGTCACAATGCCTGCTCAGCTGTCTCTTAGGGATGCTGACTGTATTTCCTTTGGAGACATACCTAGAAGTGAGGTTGTTGGATCATGTGGTAGCACTACTCTTAGTTTTTTCTGGAAACTTCATACGTTTTCCATAATGACTTTACTAATTTACAGTCCCACCAACCATGTGTGAAGTTTCCTTTTCTCTACCCCCTCCCCTTGCAAACAAGTATTATCTTTCATCTTTTTGATAATAGCCACTTGAACAGGTGTGAGATGATGTCTCCTTGTGGTTTGGTTTGCATTTCCCTGGTGATTATTGTTGCTGAGCATTTTCAAATAGCACTTTGGCCATTTGAATGTCTTTTTTTTTTTTTTTTTGAAAAATGTGTTTACATCCTTTGCCCATTTTTCTGAATCAGATTTTTATTTTTTTTGCTGTTGAGTTGTATGAGTTCTGACTATATTTTGACTTTTAACTCTTTATCAAATACATGGCTTGAAAATATTGTCTCCTAATAACTGATTGGTTTTTTGTTCAAAATTTTTATATACTTATATGAGAAACAAAATGAGACAGCAAGTGTCCCATCTGTTGCTGGTTCACTACACAAAAGCCCACAGTGGCTTAGGCTGGGTCTGGCCAAAGCTGAAAGCTGAGAACTGAATCCGGATGTCCTCTGTGTGTGGCAGGGACCCAACTACTTTAACTATCTTTGCTTCTTTCCAGGTTGCTCATTAGTGGGAAGATGGAATTGGGAGAAGAGCTGGGATGTGGGGGTACCCCAAGGGACGTCTTACCCACTAGGCCAAAATGTCTGGCTCTCTGATTTGTTTTTAATAGGATAAGCCATGTTTTTGCCAAACCCATAAAATAAACCAGACAGGCAAGGACTCAGACTGCCAGCTGCTTGGAGGGTGTTGCCTGCACTTAGCTGCTCTTAGGCAGCACCTTGAGAACTGCTGTGATGAGTGCCTACTGCCAAGATTTTTAACCCTGGTTTCACATTAAAACCACCCGGGAAACTTTCGAAGACTTTTCACTCCAGACCAATTAAGTCAGAAGCTCTAGGGACGGGGTCTGGGCACCTGTAATTCTGGAAAGATCTTTAGGTGATTCTGAGGCTCGGTGAGAGTTGAGACCCAGTGGCTTAAAGTCGCTTTGTGTTACTGTTGAGTCCAAATGCTCTAATCAGGAGAGGCAGAGGCGCGCCCCTCACAGCTCTCTGCTCCGTCTGAAGGGAGTTACATAAACCCTGAGTGGAACGTAGACTAAGCCTGGTAATTGTCATGGCGATGCCCTAGATTTTCCTATCAAATCCAATCTGATTTAGGATGGAAGCCACAAAAGTGACTCTAGTAAAGTTAAAATATTTCTGCTCTTATTTAGAATATTCAGCATTAAATTCAACAGAGTTTTGCCATAAAATTTCAAACACTCAGACTTTTAAAAACAGCAAATCTTACCTGCAACCCAAAAATTTGTCATTAATTTAAAGTGAGCTTGATCACTGGGAACTATCCAAGCAATCAGCATCCTGTATTTCCTTGAATGCCTCCTGTCTGCTGAGTGTGAGTTGTGCATGTTGATCACAGATGTGCAAATTTCTCTGCCTGTGCTTCGTAACTCCCTTCTTTGATTGAATATAAAATAAGCAGAATTTAAAGCCTAGAGCTGGGAGGGCCCTGTGGAAGTGATTTTATGAGGGCTCTGCCGTTAGGGTCAGATGTCCCATCCACTGCGCGTGGTCCCTTATTACATTCCTAAATGCTCTTGCACAGATGACTAGAACATCCTTCTGACTGGCTCCCTCTGTCCTTTTCCCCAGCTCGCTGTCACAGTGATCTTTCTAAACACAAATCCACTCCAGTCACTCTCTTCTCTGCATAACGTTTTTTGACGACTCTCTGTTTACTTCAGGTCCCAGTGCAAACTCCTCAGCCTCTCCTAAGTTCAACTGTGAACTGATTTGATCTTGAAGATTAATCATCTCCTAGAAGCTGCCGCTTCTCCTTGTAACTTGCAGTCATACCAGGGTTCTAAATGGTCTAAATGCAGTTCTCCGAATGTGCCCGCTATGCTACCACACATTTGCATGTGCTGCTCGTTTCCTTGAAGATGTCCCGTCTCTGACTACTGTCCCATTGACTGAGTTCATGTCAGGTTGTAGTGAGCAGGGGAGGCCTGGGACCATGTGGCACAAGGTGTGGAAAGTGGGAGAGGACTTTCTGAGCTGAAGGTAGAAGATTGGGTACTTGTGTTAATGCCATGACACAAAAGGCCCACATGTATAGCATTGCTATATAAAGAGCTTCAAAGTTACCTACAAGAACAAAGTCAGCTATGGGATTGGCGGTAGTATTTCAGTGGTCTTCATGGCAGAAGAGTGGCTCATTTCATTTGTTTGTCTATCTCTGCCTTCCTATTACTTATCATCTGCCTATGTATCTTCTCTCATCTCTAGCCTTGGCTGCATCTCAGGTGCCAAGATTTCAGTCACATTCCTCAGTCTATGGCATGTTATTGCCATGGAGCCACTCAAAGCTGCTATTTAATTTATTTTTAAAACTTTAACTTCTATGACATCCCTCACTCCTATTTCCCTGTTTGCACATAGGGAATGATGGCAGTATGTTCAATACAAACCCTCTTATTTTGTGCACATATATTTCCCATTTATTTCTAATGGTACTGTGTTCATATCTCATTTTATTTTTGAAGATTTATTTATTTATTTGAAAGTCAGAGTTACACAGACAGAAGAGAGGCAGAGAGAGAGAGAGAGGTCTTCCATCCAATGGTTCACTCTCCAGATGGCTGCAATGGCTGGAGCTGCGCCAATCCAAAGCCAGGAGCCAGGAGCTTCTTCTGGGTCTTCCACGTGGGTGCAGGGGCCCAAGCACTTGGGGCATCTTCTACTGCTATCCTGGGCCATAGCAGAGAGCTGGACAGGAAGTGGAGCAGCCGGGTCTCGAACTGGTGCCCATATGGGATGACGGTGCTTCAGGCCAGGGCGTTAACCCACTTCGCCACAGCGCTGGCCCCCATATCTCATTTTATAGCTTTCTTATGTTAATTGTTTTTAGTATCATACATGTTGTCAAGTGTATATAAGGTCTGTAGCCTTCTAACTGCTACAACTATTATACTTCACTATCTATATTCCCTGCGCCTACTCCAGGTGCCAAACACTAAGGTAACCCCTACTGCTCTGCTCCTACAAGTGAGCTGAAAATGTGTACCCGCTTCTAGACTGTGGGGTGGGTATTCATGAATGATCCCAGGTATCTGCACACTCATTAGACCAACTGGTGCTACAGATCTGCCAGATTGTGCTGCAGAAGGTGCACTCGTCTACACTCCACACCCCTAGCAGTGCATGATACCCCCACCTCTCCGCTAGCACTTGGCATTATCCAGCTATCTCATATCTGCTTATATTGCAGAAATAAAATGAGGCCTTATTCTCCCTTTTTTAGATAGACTCTGTTTTTGAGAGCAGTTTCAGATTCATGGTAAAATAAAGCAGAAAGTGCAGAGAGTTCCCAAGTACGCTGTGCTCCTGCCCCGCCCTCATACTGGACCCTCCCCCCCAACCATCCTCAACATCAGCCCCAGATTATGCGTTTGTTAGAAATGGATGAACCTGAACAGAGACACCATTACCTCCTGAAGCTCATGGTTTTCAACAGGGTTTGCTCTTGGTGTTGAACCTCCTGTAAGTTTTCAGAGATGTGTAACAACAGGTATCTACTATTATAGTTTCATATAGAATAGTTTCACTGTCCGGACGTCTTCTGTGGTTGGCCAATTCGTCTTACCCTCTCCCTGGCCCTCTGGAAACCACTAATCCTTTTCCTGTCTTCATAGTTTTGGTTTTTTCTGGAATATTGTGCAGCTAAAATAATACAGGATCTAACCTTCTTATATTGACTTCTTTCACTGATGTGCATTTAAGATTCCTGCATACTTTTTCATGGCTTGATAGCAACTTTGATTTTAGTGCTAATATTCCATTGTTTGGATATCCACAGCTTATTTACCTGTTCACTACCCAAAGTGTATTTTGATTGCCTCTAAGTTCTGACAATTATGAATAAAACAACTGTATGTGTACATGTTTTTGTATAAATGTAAACTTTCAATTCATCTGAATAAATACCAAAGATTGTGATTTTTCTGTCATATGGTAAGAGTATATTTAGTTTTGTGAGAAACTGCTAAATTGCCTTCCAAAGAGGCCGTCCCATTTTGAATTTCACCAGCAGTGAATCAAAGTTCCTGTTGCTTACTATCCTTTGCCAGCATTTGGTGTTGTCAGGGTTCTGGGTTTTGGACATTTTGATATGTAGTGGTATGTAATTATTGTTTAATTTAAATTTTCTCTTTCTAAGAAGATTTATATATTTATTTGAAAGTCTGAGTTACAGAGAAAGAGAGAGGCAGAGATAGAGAAAGAGCTTCCATTTGCTGGTTCACTCCCAGGATGGCCACAATGGCCAGGGTTGGGCCAGGCTGAAGCCAGCAGCCAGGAGCTTCATCTAGATCTCCCACATGGGTGGCAGGGGCCCCAAAACAAGGGACATCTTCCACTGCTTTTCCCAGGCTTGTAGTAGGGAGCTGGATTAGAAGTGGAGCAGCTGGAATAACAACCGGCACCCATATGGGATGCTGGTATTGCAGGCTGTGGCTTTACCTACGACACCACGATGCTGCCTCCAACTTGCATTGTCTTAATGACATAATGTGGAGTATCTTTTTCTATGTTTATTTTTCCATATATTTGTAAGTTTTGGTAAGGTATCTGTTAAACTCCTTTGTCCATTTTTAAATCAAGTTTGTTATTTTCTTTATTTTTTAGAATTTCTTGTGTATTTTGGAAAACAGATCTCTTTCAAATGTATTTTACAAATACTTTTCCATTCTGTGGCTTATCTTTGCATTCTCTTGACAGTGTTTTTCCTGGAGCAGAGGTTTTCATTCTAATGAATACCCATTTATCATTTATTTCTTTAACAGAGTGTGCCTTTATTCTTGTAACTGAATATTCATCGTGAAACCCAAGATCATTTAGATTTTCTCCTATGTTATGTTCTGGGAGTTTTAGAGTTTTGCATTTCAGATTTTGGGGCCTGCACTGTGGCATAGTGGGTAAAGCCACCACCTGCAATGGCAGCATCCTATATGGGTGCCAGTTGAAGTCCCAGCTGCTCCACTTCTATTCAGCTCTCTGCTATGGCCTGAGAAATCAGTAGAAGATGGCCCAAGTCCTTGGGCGCCTGCACCCATATGGGAAACCTGGAAGAATCTCCTAGCTCCTGGCTTTAGATCGGTGTAGCTCCGGCCGTTGCGGCCAATTGGGGAGTGAACCAGTGGATGGAAGACCTCCTTTTCCCTCTCTCTCCTGCCCTCCCTCCCTCCCTCCCTCCCTCCCTCTCTCTCTCTCTCTCTTTGCCTCTCCTTCTCTCTGTGTGTAATTCTGACTTTCAAACAAATAAATAAATCTATTTTTTTTTTTTAAAAAAAGAGCTTCACATTTAGATCTATGAAACATTCTGGGTTAATTTTTATGAAGGGTATAAGATCTTTGTCTAGATTTCTTTTTTCTTATTTGGGCATATGATGTCTACTTGTTCTAGCATGATTTATGGCAAGCGTTACCTTCCTCTGGTGGATAGTTTTGCTCATTTGTCAAAGATCGGTTCACTGTATCTATGTGACTGTTCCTTGGCTCTATCCTGCTTCATTGATCTGTTTGTCTATTCTTTCTAACACTACACTGTCTTGGTCACCGTGCATGTGTAGTAAGTCTTGAAGTTGATAGCATGATTCCTCCAACCTTGTTCTTCGTATTGTGTTTGCCAGTCTGGTCTTTTGCCTTTCCATGTTTTACAATCAGCTTGTCAATATCCACAAAATGTCTTGCTGGTATTTTTGTTGGGATTGTAATAAATCTGTGGATCAAGTTGAGGAGAACTGATTTCATTTGGGTTTGATTTTATTTTCTCTGAGTACTGATTACTTAGAATCTTGTCTCATGTACTCTTCAGCCTTTTGGGTTCCTTACTTGTGAATTCCTTGGGTGTACAAACTTCTGTCCTCTTTCTTGTGGAGCAATTCCCTTTTTCTAGTTGCTCTAGAGGATTCCTGTGGATACCCTGGCTGTTTGTCCCTCATTAGTTTTACATTTTATAAAATTCTCCAGATTTTCTGCTAGTTAATTTTATACATCATTTTGTTCATTGCCTTGAGATTGCTGCTTGTTAATTTTATCTATCATTTTGTTCATTGCCTTGAGATTGTTAGTTTTCCTTTAAATTCATAAGATCCTTGCTGTATAATTTGTGTCTTTGGGGTTTTGTTTTTTAAAAAATCCATCAATTCTAGGTCATAAAGATATTTTCCTGTATTTTCTCCTACTAGTATTATAATTTTATTATGTAAATATGGACCTTTAGGGTCGGTGTTGTGGCCTAGTATGTTAAGCCACTGCCTGCAACATATTGGGTGCTGGTTTGAGTCCCGGATGTTCCACTTCTGATCCAGCTGCCTAACAACGGCTTGGGAAAGCAGTGGAAGATGGCCCAAGTGCTTGGGTACCTGCACCCACGTGGGAGACTTGGATGAATCTCCTGGTTTGTGGCTTCTGCCTGGCCCAGCCCTGGCCATTGTGGCCATCTGGGGTGTGAACCAGTGGATAGAAGATCTCTCTCTCTGTCTCTGTCTCTCTCCTTCTCTCTCTGTAATTCTGCCTTTTAAATACATCTTTTTTTAAAAAAAATGTGGATCTCTAAAGTACTCAGTGACCCTTTTCTGTCCAGTGGCTACTTACTTTGCTTCATGTGGTGATTCAGTTTCCCAGCGCTGACTACCACATGATTAATTCTTTCCCATTTGATTAGTGTTGGCGCCTGAATTGGAAGTGAAGTTGGCTTCTGGGTCTGACTTTCAGTGGGTCTGAGTCTGACTTCAACCATTGCTTTGGTCTGTTTGTCTGCTCTTGCCCTGAATACCATGCTTTGCTTTTGGCAGTGGCTTCTCTGTATATTTCATTATCCAGTATGGAAAGTTTCCTTAAGTCTTCTTTTTCTCACTCTCCTTTTATCACCCTTTCCCTCTCAATCACTTTCCCTACTGGTGGACATTGTTCCTCTGTAGAATTTTCAGATGAAAACCTTGAAAAATACAGCTGGCATTTTCATTGGTATTACACTGAATTTATAGATCACTTTGGGGATAATTTTCAACTTTATAATATTTAGTTATACCATCCAAGAATGTTAATTGTCTCTCTACTTGTTAGATCTTCTTAATGTCCTTCATTTTTGTTTTGTTTTCTCCATGGCAATCTTGTATTCTCCTGACTAAATTAATTCCTAGATGCTGTATTATTTTGAATTGTAAATGCTGGTTTATGTGTTAAATTTTCTAATATGCTTTTTGTGATTTCATAAGTTTAAAAACTTTAAGTTCATGGATCTGGCAATGAGACCAAGCAACTTGAATAGTTATGGTAATTATTTTATTGATCCCTTTGAATTTTTATAGGTAGATAGTCACATGGTCACCCAAATTTTTTAATTTTTTTCTTTTGACTCTTAATATCTTATACATATACATATTTTCTTTATGGTTTTGATAATGACCTCTGAAGTGTATTCACTAACAATTATGGTTGGCATTCTGGGATGATGGCAGCATAATGTTGAGTCTCCTCTTACTGCCTCATATACATAAAGGAACAGGAACGTCTACACTAAAAACTCATGGGCAATGTCTGAAACACAACTGAATGAAAAGCTACTTTGTATATTGGAATCTAAGTGGGAGGATGTGGAAGAAGAGCATCTGGGTTTCTGATGGCCCAGTGAACATTGCCACGATGTACTCTTTGAAAAGCTCAGTGAGCTGAGAACAGAACAGGAGCTAGAACGGGGGCGAGGGAGGGCGATGGTCTGGGAGGTCCATTTGTGGAATGCAAGCAGACTCTGATTACAGTAACATCTGATTACTCTGAAGATAAATAGGTCTACAGACTCTTCAGATTAGTAGACAGAAACCTCCTTTCAAAGCAGAATTCCACACTAAGGAGAAATTGATGAAAGTACAATCTGAATCAAGCTGAACAGGAGTACTAAGGACAAAGGAAAAAGGAAATCCAGATAAAAGCAAAGGAACAGAGATGGCAAATCTCAAGAAGTGCTAACCATAGAGCTACAAATATAGCCACAACTCAAAAAAATTATAAAAAGAAAGGAATAGAGAGACTAATAACAGTTCTACAGACTATGAAAGTTGCCAGTAGGGGTGAAAAGAAATTGTTGCCAAGTATTTCTTTAAAAAGAAGATTTATTTCAAAGACAGAGTTGCAGAGAGAAAGAGAGGGAGGGAGATCCTCCATCCACTGATCCACTCCCCAAATGGCCAAAATGGCCCTGGGCTGGGTCAGGATAAAGCCAGGAGCCAGAAGCTTAATCTGGGTCTCCTGCATGAGTGGCAGGGGCCCAAACTCCTGGGTCATTTTCTGCTGCTTTTCCCAGGTCATTAGCAGGGAACTGGATGAGAAGCAGAGGAACCAGATGGGTTGACAATATCACAGAAGGCAACCCATCCCGTTATGCTGCAATGCTGTCCCTACCAAATATTTTAAAAAGCCCAAAAAAGACAAACTTGCAAAACAACAACATAAAGCAGAATGAAAAAAAACTAAAATTGTGATGATTAATTGAAAAATGCTTTGAAAAAAGGTGGCTCAGGAAAGAATTTGAAATAATAGAAAAAAATGATTACAAAGAAACAAGTAGCTATAACTGATAGTGTCTTAAGAGAAATAAAAGGAGAAAAGAAGAAATTTGAATAAGTAAAAAAAAGAAATAAAAGCAGAGAATAAAGACAAAGGGCAAAGAAGATCCAACATACCAATAAAAGGATCACCTGAAGAAGTAAACCAAGGCAATGAATGAGGATAAATACTGAAAGCTGTAATTCAAGAAAATGTTCCTAGAGATTGGCATTGTGGCACAGTGATTTAAGCTGCCATCTGCAATGCTGGCATCCCAAATGAGTCCCAGCTGCTCTACTTCTAGTCCAGCTCTCTGCTATTGCAACTGTGAAAGCAGCTGAAGATGTCCCAAGTGCTTGTGCCCCTGTATCCAGTGAGAGGCAAGATGAAGTTTCTGGCTCCTGGCTTTGCCCTGGCCCAGCCCTGAGTTGTTGCTGCAGCCATATGAGGAGTGAACCAGAGAATGGAAGATCTGTCTGTCTGTCTGTCTGTCTCTCCTCCCTCCTCTCTCCTTCCCTCTTTATATACAACTGTGCCTTTCAAATCAATCAATTTTTTAAAAAATATTTGTTTTATTTATTTGAAAGACAGAGTTACAGAGAGAGGTAAAACATAGAGGTCTTCCATCTGCAGTTTCACCCCAAAAATGGCTGCAATGGCCAGAGCTGAGCCATCCGAAACCAGGAGCCAGGAGCTTCTTTCAGGTCTCCCACATGGGTGCAGGGGCTCAAGGACTTGGGCCATTCTCCACTGCTCTCCCAGGTACATTAGCAAAGAGCTGGATCAGAAGTGAAGCAACTGGGAATTGAACTGGCATCCATATGGGATGCTGGTGCTGCAGGCTGGGGCTTTAACCCATTGTGCCATAGCACCAGCCCCTCAATCAATTTTTTTAAGAAGATATTCCTAGGGACAGGCATTTGTCAAAGTGATTAAGCTGCTGATCGGAATGCCCACATCCCAGGTTGGAATTTCCTGAGTTTGAGTCTCAGCTCTGCTCTCCATTCCAGCTGCCTGCTAATGTGCACCTTGGGAGGCAGTAGTTGGGCACCAGCCACCCAAATGGGAGACCTGGACTGAGTTCTACTTCTTGGCCTGTCCTTGCTCATTCTTGTCTGTAAGAAAATGTCCATAAAATAAAAAACAAGTTGAGAGCATATAGTAAAAGTGATTGCGTTCCTGAGAAAAATTGACCCAGAACAATTAGCATTAATGTACAGTCTAATCAAACTATTGCTCTTCATTACAGTTAAAAAAAAATCCTTAGGACATCTAGGAGAAAGAAAAGGTCATTAATAGTCGTTAATAAAGGAAAGAAATCAAATTGTCACTAGGTTTTATGATAGTACTCTCTTTGGCCAGTATGTGTTAGATACTATTTATATGTAGATAAAGATACTAACACATGTAAGAATCTCAACGTGGAAAAAAAGTGAGTCATGAACTTACTTGTTTTTTTAAAGATTTATTTATTTATTTATTTTGAAAGAGTCACAGAAAGGAGAGACAAAGAGATCTTCCATCTGCTGATTCACTCCCCAAATGGTTGCAATGGCTGGGGCTGTGCTGGGGCAGGCCAAAGCTGGTAGCCAGGACATTTCTCTAAGTCTCACACATGGGTGCAGGGGTCCAAGGACTTGAGCCATCTTCTGCTGCTTTCCCAGGCTGTTGGCAGGGAGTTGGATCAGAAGCAGAGTAGCTGGGACTTGAACTGGCACCCATATGAGAAGCCGGCACAGTAGACAGTGGCTTAATCTGCTGCACTACAGCGCTGGCCCCGAGTCAAGAACTTTAAGTGAAGGCAAATTCATCTTAAAAGTTAAAGGCTGTCAAGTATGATCAGCATACAAGAGTGAACAAATGAAGAAAAAATCAATTAGAATATAAACAGCATAGAAAAAAAACTCATACAGTGAACTCTGATAACAAAGACCATGTATTTTCTTAAAGTACACTTGAACATTCATGAAAATTTGACTCTATCTTAAATCACAAAACTACTAAATTCTAAAGAAAATAAATAAAACATACTTCCTGAGCTTTGTGTAACAATGTAGAAATTAATAACAAAATGTTAAAAGAACTCTTTAATCTAGGAATTTAAAAATTATTAAATGATTTAGAGGATTAAAAGAAAATGAAAAAATTGCAGATTGTTAGAAAGTAATGAAAATGAAAATACAATATATTAGAGCTGTGGGATATGACTAAAGCAATTTTTAGGGAAAAATTCATACCTCTTACTACCTGTTGCAATAATAACCTGCAAAGTGAGAATATGAGAAAGCACCAAATTCAAAGAATTAGAAAAAGAACAGTGTATTTCAAAAGATAACAGCAGGAAAAATTAATAAAGACAAAAGCAAAATTAATGAATTAAAATTAAAGCAGTGGGTTTTATATACTACAAATTTTTTTTTGAAAATAATATTAGCAAGATAGATACTCATTAATTAATATAACCAAACAAATATAGGAGACATGACAAATATATGAAATTAAAAATGACAAGACAGGGGCTGGTGCTGTGGAGTAACAGGTAAAGCTGCCACCGCCACCTGCAGTGCCAGCATCCCATATGGGACCTGGCTGCTCCACTTCTGATCCAGCTGTCTGCTATGATCTGGGAAAGCAATAGAAGATGGTCCAAGGCCTTGGGCCCCTGTACCTGCATGAGAGACCAAAAGAAGTTCCTGGCTCCTGGCTTCAGATTGGCGCAGCTCTAGCCCTTGTGGCCAATTAGAGAGTGAACCAACGGATGGAAGACCCCTCCCTCCCTCTCTCTCTCTCTCTCTGCCTCACCTTCTCTCTGTGTAACTCTTTCAAATAAATAAATAAATCTTTTTTAAAAAAATGACAAGACAGCAATAAGAATGAAAAGGGGGAAAATTAAAACTTTTGAGAAAAAAAGCCCATGATATGGTTTTGCTCAAATCTATACAAATAAATAGGAATATCTAGGTAAAATAGATAAATTTTATTTTTATATTTTAAAATTTATTTATGTATTTTATACATTTCATTTAAAGTATGCAAACTTCATGCATTTCATGAAGTTTATTTAGGAAATTTAGGAACATAGTGATTCCTCCCCTCCTACCCTTCTTCCCATCCATACTCCCATACTTCTTCCTCTTCCCTCTCCTATTCCCATTGTTATTTTTTTACAAAGATCTAAAATAAATAAATTTTAAGAGAAAAATGCAATCTTCTAAAATTGACAGAAGTAGAAAGTATAAACCAATCAAGTACCATTGAAGAACTAGGAAAATAATTAATTACTTTCCCCATTGTAAGAGGCACCTGTCGTAGATGTTTGCACAGGGGAATTCCACCAAACCTTCAAAGTCAACTAATCACATTACTAGTTAAATTTTTTCCTGAGAGTAGAGAATAAAGCATTTTGTTTTATGAATTGAATGTGGAATTATATGAAATTGGTCTGAAAATTTGAGAAAGGTTGCTGCATAAAGGAAAACACCTCAATCTTACCTGTGAGTACTGGTATAAAAATCTGAAAAACTTAGCAACAACAGCAGGCTAGAAATGACTTATCACACTTACGTGGAATTTATTCCAGGAATGCAAGGGTGGTTTAATCTAAGGAAATACATGGATATAATTCATCTCATTCATAGAGCTAAGAAAAAAATTATGATATCCCTAGATGCAGAAAAGATGTTTGATAAACATCACTATCCATTTGTGTTAAAAAGGCTAACAAAATAAAATACTTCTTGGATACTTCCTGGTATTATTCTCTGTGGCTGCTATAACAACTTAACAGAAATTCGGTGGCTTCAAACCACAGAAATGTATTCTTACACAATTCTGGAGGTCAGAAGTCCAAAGTCATTATCACTGGGCCACAATCAAGGTCTTAGCTGGGCTGCAGTCTCTCTGGAGGTGTAGGGCAGAATCTGTCCCTTGCATGTTCCACTTTTGGGTGGCTTCCAGCATTCCACGGCTTGTGGCTGAATCACTCCAGTCTCTGCTGTCATGGTCACAGTGCCTTTTACTCTTCTGCCAGTGTCAAATCTCCCTGCATACCTCTTGAGAAGATGTGTGTGTCTGCATTTAAGACCCACTTGTCCAATCTGTGATAATCCTCCCATCTCAAAATCCTAAACTTGATTACATAGGCAGAGTCTTTGCTTTTTAAGGTAATACTCACAAGTTTTAGACAACAGGACCTGATATCTACAGGGCCACTTTTTAGCTTACTACACTTCTCAGTAATTATATATATTTATAATATATATATATATATATATATATATATATGTAATCAGCTTTAAACCCACATTCTGTAATGAGAAGACACTGAAAACTTTCCCCCTAAAGTCAGGTTCTAGAGAGGAATCATACAATTTTTATTTCTACATAGCAATACTTTGCGGCCAGCACCACAGCTCACTTGGCTAATCTTCCACCTGCGGCACCAGCACACCAGGTTCTAGTCCTGGTTGGGGTGCCAGATTCTGTCCCAGTTGCTCCACTTCCAGTCCAGTTCTCTGCTGTGGCCCAGGAAGCCTGTGGAAGACAAGTGCTTGGGCCCCCCTGCACCTGCATGGGAGACCAGGAGGAAGTACCTGGCTCCTGGCTTCGGATTGGTGCAGTGTGCCGGCCATAGTGGCCATTTGTGGGGTGAACCAATGGAAGGAAGACATTTCTCTCTGTCTCTCTCTCTCTCTCTTACTGTCTAACTCTGCCTGTCAAAAAAAAAAAAATACTTTGAAGCTATTAACTATTGTATTTAGAAAAGAGAAAATGAAGAGTTACAACTATTTTTCAGATGAAATAATTGTGTATCTGGGAAATCCAAAATAATTTATTTTAAAAAATTAATTCAAACAGTAAAATAATTTAGCAATATAGGGGCTTAAAATTAACATTCACAAATCAAAAGCTTTCACAGCAGGTAGACTAATGGTACAAAATAGGAAAAATAGGAATTAGCCAAAACTGCATATGAACATTTGGTACACAATATAGGCAATGTTTCCCAGGGAAACGAGACATCTTAAAAATAATCGAGGAGGAGGCTGGCACCGCAGCTCACTAGGCTAATCCTCCACCTTGCGGCGCCGGCACACCGGGTTCTAGTCCCGGTCGGGGTGCTGGATTCTGTCCTGGTTGCCCCTCTTCCAGGCCAGCTCTCTGCTGAGCCCGGGAGTGCAGTGGAGGATGGCCCAAGTGCTTGGGCCCTGCACCCCATGGGAGACCAGGAAAAGCACCTGGCTCCTGCCTTTGGATCAGCGCGGTGTGCCAGCCGCAGCGTGCCGGACGCAGCGGTCATTGGAGGGTGAACCAACGGCAAAGGAAGACCTTTCTCTCTGTCTCTCTCTCTCACTGTCCACTCTGCCTGTCAAAAAATAAAAAAATGAAATAAAAAATAATAAAAAATAATCGAGGAGGGATTATGGTTGTTTACATAAAGATTAGCACAGTTTCAAAAATTCAAGTGTGATATGATTTGGCTCACCAGACTGTTCAACTATTATTCCTTGCAATATAATTACAGATGGTGACAATCGATGATGTTGTTCACCTGAAACTAGAGTAATAAACTTTTTAGTAAGTGGAGTCAGGATGCTGTGTAACCAGTGCTATGCTAGTAAATGTTTAACACACACATACTAGTGTGTGTAAAAGCATGCATGTGATATATTTTATTGATATAAAGGATGTTTAGCAAGCATTTTACAAATAGTAATAAATAGACAATGTTGTGCATTCCATATGGTTAACTAATTCTGATAGAAAGCTTTGCCTTGATTTTTGCCCAGATTTCTGTCCATGGTAATGCTATAGTTGCAGTTGAAGAGTGCAATGCTCACACAAATGTAGGTTGATGCTTGCGTTTACTTTGGCAACTAAGTCAGAATTTAAATAGCAAAGACATAAGCTGAATCTTGACTTGTTTGGCAGTGATATGATATCCTTGCTGAATCAGACAATAGTTTTTAAATATTGGAAGATCATTTCTCAATTTTCATGTTGTTCAAAATCTGACAGCCACAAACATTATGCGTTTTTTTTTTTTTTTTTGACAGGCAGAGTGGACAGTGAGAGAGAGAGACAGAGAGAAAGGTCTTCCTTTGCCGTTGGTTCACCCTCCAATGGCCGCCGCGGCCGGCGCTCTGCGGCCGGCGCACCGCGCTGATCCGATGGCAGGAGCCAGGAGCCAGGTGCTTTTCCTGGTCTCCCATGGGGTGCAGGGCCCAAGCACCTGGGCCATCCTCCACTGCACTCCCTGGCCACAGCAGAGAGCTGGCCTGGAAGAGGGGCAACCGGGACAGAATCCAGCACCCTGACTGGGACTAGAACCCGGTGTTCCGGTGCCGCAGGCGGAGGATTAGCCTATTGAGCCACGGCGCCGGCCTCTCTCCCTCTGTTTCTTTCCTTCCTTCCCCCTTCCTTCCTTCCTCCTTTCCTTTCCTTTCCTTTCCTTTCCTTTCCTTTCCTTTCCTTTCCTTTCCTTTCCTTTCCTTTCCTTTCCTTTCCTTTCCTTTCCTTTCCTTTTTTACAGGCAGAGTGGACAGTGAAAGAGAGAGAGAGAGATAGAGACAGAGAGAAAGGTCTTCCTTTTTTTCCGTTGGTTCACCCTCCAATGGCCGCCGCGGCCGGCGCAACCGCGCTGATCCGAAGGCAGGAGCCAGGTACTTATCCTGTTCTCCCATGGGGTGCAGGACCCAAGCACTTGGGCCATCCTCCACTGCACTCCCGGGCTCAGCAGAGAGCTGGCCTGGAAGAGGGGCAACTGGGACAGAATCCGGCGCCCCAACCAGGACTTGAACCCGGTGTGCCAGCGCCGCTAGGTGGAGGATTAGCCTATTGAGCCACGGCGCCGGCCCCTCCCTCTCTTTCTCTCCCCCCACTTTATGTTGCTCCACCTTTCTAATAAATAAAAGTAAATAAATAAAGTAAAAATTATAATTAGTAGACATTCTTAAACTTTTCTCTTTAAGAAACATTTATTATTTATTTTATCCAAAAAGCAGAATTATAGAGGTGGGTGGGTGGGGAGAGAGATCGGCCCTTCACTGATTCGCTCCACCAAATAGCTGCAATGGCCAGGGCTGGGCCAGGCTGAAGTCAAGTCTGGAATTTCAGCCAGGCCTCCTACATGGGTGGCAGGGCCCCAAGTACTTGTCCATCTTTAGCAACGTTCCCAGGCACATTAGCAGAGAGCTGCATTGGAAGTGGAGCAGCCTGGACTTGAACTGGTGCTCTTTTGGAATGCCAGGCATTGCAAGTGTGGCTTAACCCACTTGTCACTACTCTGGCCCATTTGTACTGTTTTTGAGTCAAGAAGGGTCAGCAGACATTCTATAAGGGCCAGAGAGGGAATATGAATATTTTTCATTTTTTGTGCTTACGTGCTCTGTTTGAACTATTGCACAGTCATTAAAACATGAAAGCAACCATAGACAATGTATAAACAAATGTATGAGGGTGTGTTTCAATAACATTTTATTTACAAAAACAGGTGGAGGGCTGGATTTGGCCTGCCAAATGTAGTGACCTGTGTTCCACACAATCAACCAAGCAATAAATTAAGCAATGGTTTTAGCATTGCCCACCATCATGGTGTGAACACTCCAACAGTGGCCAATTTCATGCCTTCAGCATGAGGTCGTTCAGTACAGAATTAGGGAGAGGTGCATGGCAGCACATCTCTACTGTGCAGACACAATAGACGTAAATAACTTTGAGAGCTGGAACCTGCGAGGAAGGGTGAAAATTCTTACTGGTTCTTGTTGCCTTATACCATGATTGTTTATGGTTCTGTCAGAAACCAGAACCCTTCATCACAATTGCCAAACATACTCCTGGTCCAGCAGTCAGAGACGGTTAGTGGGGAAGGTGGAGCGATTGATGGCTGCAATGCTGCTTCACTCCAAGAGGATGAATGACAATGACCTACAGATCTTTCACGAGACCCTAGGTGGAAAATACAGAAAAAGAAATTTTGGGAAATGCAGCTCAGCCTAGCTGTGCTGACACATTGCAAAGCCTGTGTGTGTAGGCATTAGTGCTCTGCCTTCTCTTTTTTTTTTTTTTCTGACAGGCAGAGTGGACAGTGAGAGAGAGAGAGACAGAGAGAAAGGTCTTCCTTTGCCGTTGGTTCACTCTCCAATGGCTGCCGCGGCCGGCGCACTGCAGCCGGCACACTGCGCTGATCCGATGGCAGGAGCCAGGTACTTATCCTGGTCTCCCATGGGGTGCAGGGCCCAAGCACTTGGGCCATCCTCCACTGCACACCCTGGCCATAGCAGAGAGCTGGCCTGGAAGAGGGGCAACCAGGACAGAATCCGGCGCCCCGACCGGGACTCGAACCCGGTGTGCCGGCGCCGCAAGGCGGAGGATTAGCCTAGTGAGCCACAGCGCCGGCTAGTGCTCTGCCTTCTACCTTTTGTCAAGCTTTCTTTTCAGTTTTCTGTCGTTTGACCCTTTCCTTCTGATCTGGGTGTGCTTCTCAATGCGATCTCCCAACTCATTGATTTGTTCATCACCATTATCCATAGTGCTGTATTTTACCTATTGTGTCATTTAATTCAACTTCATAATCAACCTATGCCTACTATTTAGTTTGGCCTTCCTTAATTTTTTTTAAGATTTATTTATTTATTTGGAAGTCAGAGAAGGAGAGGCAGAGAGAGAGAAAGAGAGAGATTTCCATCCGCTGGTTCACTCCCCAGTTGGCTACAATGGCTGGAGCTGTGCCAATCTGAAGCCAGGAGCCAGGAGCTTTCCCTGGGCCTCCCACACGGGTGCAGAGGCCAAGGACTTGGGGCCATCTTGTATTACTTTCCCAGGCCATAGCAGAGAGCTAAATTGGAAGTGGAGCAGCCAGATCTGGAACCAGCGTCCATATGGGATGCCGGCACTGCAGGTGGTAGCTTTACCCGCAATGACACAGCGCTGGTCCCCTCCTTAATATTTTATTATTCTTTCATCATGTTGCTGAAATCAGCCTTAACTTTGGGATATTTTTATCATCATCATTTAAATCTTTTGGTCATCTCTTTAAATAATGCTAATTTAGGTGCTTTGTACTGTTGCATTTGTTGTCATGTACAGTAGTTGTAGGTTTTACTGCTTTCTGGTTATGTGGTCTGAAGAGCTCTGCCCTTGGGCGTATCCATTACTAGATAAGGTTGTGTTGTGAAAGGGCTAAATCCCAGTGTCCAGTTTATTTCCTCCCAGGTCCATGAGAGCCAAAGGAAGGAGTGCAGGGAACAGAGCCTCAGGGGCTGCAGAACTGATGGTGAGAAACTGGATCACTGCACTTTCCCATCATCCCCAAGTGATTGCTGTGGTCCATATTTCACAAATTGCTCTCAAAGCCATCTCTAGGGTTTAACCCCCCCACCCTGGAGATTTGCAATGGGAGGTCTACAGGCGGGTGCTCCAGGGTAGCTGGTCTGTCCACACCCACCTTTTCCTTCCTTTGCAGTTCTGGTTGTACCCTCCGCACACCTGTAGCCTCAGCTGTTGCTGCCAGTTTCTGTGCTGACTGCACAGGTTGGCATTGTGCATACGGCAGAACAGAAACGTGGTTCTGTGACCTCACCCCCCAGCAGCCTGAAGCAGTTCTCTCCTCCCTATCCCCTCCTCCACCCACAACAACTCCCACATCTTCAGACTCCCCAGGGACTTGTGTTGTTTCGTTTTATTTTATTTTTGTTATTGGTTCTTCAAATCCATTTCCCTCTAGCTTCTCTAGTTTCTCTAGGGTTGATTTTCAGAAAGGAGCCAGTGGCCAGTGTAGTTTTTCATCTTGACAGGATGAGAGAATGGTTTATAGAATGAGCAGGTGTATCACAGCAAGGAGAGAATTGGAGACAGGAGATGGATGGGTCTTAAAGACAGGCCATAAATGCACCACAAGAAATGCTTTATTCTAAATTATTTTAAAATTGTAAGTAGTGTGCATGAGTATGTATATATGTATAACATATATATGAAATATATACATGAGTATAAGCATGAAATAAGACTTCAAAAATGGCATAATACTTTTGGGCTTACAATGAAAACAGCAATCCCTACCCCAACTCATCCCAATGTTTTGTTCCCTAAAGGCTACAATTTTTAAGTTTTTAAAAACTGTTTCTTCTGCTGTTTGTTTCCACATGCTAAGGAAACTGCTTATATTGCTGTTTCTTGCCATTATCTTTGGCTTCCTCATGTGGAAGGTGAGGACTAGTGCCTGTGCCTACAGCACTTCCCTTCTCCCTGTACAGTCCCTCACTGATTGTCTTATCAGTGTTCAGTGTTTAAACTGGTGTGCCCACATGAGTGCTATCCACACCTGAGACAACCAGCATTCCAAGACTGTAGGTAGCTCCTTATTTTTCTGTGATTAATGCTTATCTGCCACCAGTTTTTCCGAGATCCAGGAGCCTCATGATTCTTCAGTTGATTCAGCAGTGTCTCACACATCAGGTGGTCTCTGGGATCCGTGCCCACTCCTTCCCACACTGTTCTGATTGCTCTGTCTTCCACTCCACACAGAGTTGCTGTTTTCATCTCTCCTCCTTCATCATCTTGTGAATTTCCTTTACCTGGGTCGATGTGAGAGATGTCCTGGGTTCCCTAATTTTCTCTCGTTCTTATTTTCTTGACTCATTCATTGTGTGGTGAAGAAACTAGCATCTTCTAGAAGCTTCCCAAGAAAGAGGCCATAAGAAGTGAAAGTTTAAGTCTGTGTGCAGTGGTCATGTGTCATTCACTGTCCTTAATTTTTGAACACTCTCCTCCCATTGTTTTCATGGTTTTCCACATTATAAACTCTGCATTCTCAACAAAGAAGATTTTTCAGGTAATTTTTCAGCTGTTAGATTGAAGACATGTGGTTTTGAGGCCACCGGTTAAGCATATCTGAGTCAGAGTCAAAATCCCTATCTAGAAGTGAATTCCCTGGGAAAAAAAGACAGACGCTGATTTTGGTGTGGCACCACAACAGGGCCCGAGTCCAGTGTGTGATGATGGCACCTGAGGAGGCAACCTCCTGGTGGTGGCAGGGGCTGAGGTTGGAAGTGGCACCCATTGCAGCAGCCTCCTTGCCCCTCTGTGAGGGGCCATGGCTCCCTTGGTGGGCAGACCCAGGCTGTGCTGTTGGGTGTCACTCATGCGAGAGCGGTTGGCTCCTTCCTCAGTCTGTGTGACCTCTGCAATTTATAACTATTCCTTTGCTAGGTTAACTTCTGCTGTATTGAACTGACTTAGGCAACACAGCTTGTGTGGCTAAAAATATCTTTATTTTACTGCAAGACATGAGTTGGATTTGGTAAAGAATATTACTTTGGCAACCCCATTTTCTTCAAAAAGTTAGAAAACATCTTCCTGCTGTCTCTAGCCTCTGGGGCTAATGCTGAGCAGTGTAAAGCCATTCCTTTCCCCAGAACTGTGTATATGATTTCTTCTTCTCACCAAAGCTTTCTTGTTTTATCTCAAAAGTAGTGTATGTTCAAAGATTTATTTATTTTATTTGAAAGTCAGAGTTACACAGAGAGAGAAGAGGCAGAGAGTGAGAAGTGTCTTCCATCGGCTGGTTCACTCCCTAATTGGCTGCAATGGCCAGAGCTGCACCAGTCTAAAGCCAGGAGCTTCTTCAAGGTCTCCCACATGAGTGCAGGGGCCCAAGGACTTGGGCCATCTTCTACTGCCTTCCCAGGCCACAGCAAAGAGCTGGATCAGAAGTGGAACAGCTGGGACTCGAACCAGTGTCCATATGAGATGCTGGTGCTGGAGGAGGGGCTTTAACCCTCTGTACCACGGCACCGGCCCAAGAAACTTCTTTTTCTAGGAGCAGAAATTCAGAGGTCTGGTAATTTGGGAGGAAAGGCTGTGGGGTGATTTAAGGAGGTGCAGTTGGAAGCCTAGGAAGGCTGGTGAGGAGCTTCCTGATTGAACACAGCACTGAGGCATGGGAAACCTCCACAGAACCTGTAGGAGGCAGTGTAGCCTATGCAGCGAGTGAAATGCTGAATCACTTTGGACCATATTTAAGCACCAACAAAAACCAGCAGCATCTCCTGGAGGAGCCGCTTCCAGGCTGCTGAGTCAGGGTCCATCTGTGTGTGACTGCTCCTCCTCAACCGATCAGCCCTTGTGATGCTTGTGAGCATCTCACGCTGCAAGGGAGTGCGCTTGGCTACGAAATGGCCAAAGAGTGAGACAAGCAAGTGGAGTTCCTTCCTTGGACTATTTAGCATCTGGAATTTTAGAGATTCTGCCCATACACACGCTGGGGGTAGAGCCCTCTACCTATCAGGGGCTCTCCTGGGGCAAGGCTAGCCATTACTCCAGAAACAACCTGTGAACTATGACATGCTGGTTACACAAGTTTGACGGATAGTATCTTCAATTTTTCTTGACACCACAAACCCTAGTCCACTGCAATTCAATATATTTTTTTTTTTGACAGGCAGAGTGGACAGTGAGAGAGAGAGAGACAGAGAGAAAGGTCTTCCTTTGCCGTTGGTTCACCCTCCAATGGCCGCCGCGGCTGGCGCTCTGCGGCCGGCGCACCGCGCTGATCCGATGGCAGGAGCCAGGAGCCAGGTGCTTTTCCTGGTCTCCCATGGGGTGCAGGGCCCAAGCACCTGGGCCATCCTCCACTGCACTCCCTGGCCACAGCAGAGAGCTGGCCTGGAAGAGGGGCAACCGGGACAGAATCCGGCGCCCCAACCGGGACTAGAACCCGGTGTGCCGGCGCCGCTAGGCGGAGGAGTAACCTAGTGAGCCGCGGCGCTGGCTGCAATTCAATATTTTTTTAAGTTTTGTTTTATTTATTTGAATTCAGGAGAGACGGAGAAAGAGATCTTGTATCTGATGGCTCACTCTCCTGATGGCTTCAAAGGCCAGGGCTGGACCAAGCTGAAGCCAGGAGCTAGGAAATTCATCCAGGTCTCCTATCTAGGTGTGGCAGTGGAGCCAGCACTGTGGCACAGTGGGTAAAGCTGCCACCTGCAGTGCCAGCATCCCATATGGGTACTTGTTCGTGTCCCGGCTGCTCCACTTCCAATCTAGCTCCCTACTATGGCCTGGGGAAGCAGTAGAAGATGAACTAAGTCCTTGGGTCCCTGCACCTGCGTGGGAGACCTGGAAGAAGCTCCTGGCTCCTGGCTTCGAATCAGCAAAGCTCCGGCCGTTGCGGCCATCTGGGGTGTGAATCAGCGAATGGAGGATCTGTCTCTCTGCCTTTGCCTCTCTGTAATGCTGCCTTTCAAGTAAATAAATATTTTTTTTAAAAAAAAGGCATTTGTGTATTCAGCAGTCACTTAAAGAACAGCCACTCTATGCAATATGTGGTCCCTGTGCAATATGAGATGATCCAGCACAAGCCCCACGCTGGAGGAACTTAGAACCGAGAGAGGAGGGAGTAGGGCAGACCTTGCAAAGGTACGTGAAGTGCAGAGTTGGGAAAGATTCTTGCCAAGCAGGAGCCTAAAGGACAGCAGAGGGGAGGTGGCATCTCAATGGCTCTGCCTCTCCTTCTCTCTATGTAACTCTGACTTTCAAATAAATAAATAAATCTTTTAAAAAATAATAAAATAAAAAATAGGTGGCAGGAGCCCAATCCTTGGGCCATCTTTTGCTGATTTCCAGGAGCATTAGCAGGGAGCTGGATTGGAAGCAGAGCAGCTGGGACTCGAACCAGCTCTCCAATACTGGATGCTAGTACTGCAGGTGTCAGCTTAACCGTTGCACAATAATGGCCCCATCAGTTTTTTTTAAAGCAGTTGTGGATGAAAGGTTGGGGAGAGAAGGAAGCCTGGACCTTGTTGACTTTTTTCTGTGTCCAAAACATGACCCTACATTGCTCCTGTCGAGCCAAGGCAGTTTCAGCAATTCACAAAAATACATTTGGGTCCAATTTGTGTATTTTCTCTATGTAGAATTGGGCAGGTTAGCAAAGGCTAATAGCTTAAAACTGAGCATGAAGAACCCTGACCTTAGTTTCTCTGAATAACCAACAATGAATAAATAATCAAAAACCAAACAAAAACAAAAATCCTCCAGCCAGAAAACAGGAAACCCAAACAGAACTGCTTGATGCATCATGAGATCTGTACGCCAGAGTGAATGGCAGTTTGATAAACAATGAGAAGCCTGAGTAGGAAACTCCAAGAAGTACAGCCCCCAGAGCTCTTCTGGAAATGAAGAGAGACAGATAGCCCTAACCAGGCCCCACATCTGTGCCTCTCAATAAATGGCTAGTCTGCTCCATGACAGCTGTTCTCAAGGTCCTGAAAATTGGTTCCCTTGCTTAATCCAAGGAGCAAGAACCCATGGAATCTTTCAATCAAACTAAACTCTGCCGTGGTTGTATTTGGAGAGACATCATGTGAGCTGTCCTCATTCCTTGGGCATCGTGAGGCTGTCACTACTACTGTGACTAATGAAAGACACACTTGTGCTTTGTATTTAGGGAAAAAGGGCGGTAAGAAATGGTTCCACATATTAAATAGAAGGTGTAGGTTGGAAATGAACAAACTGATTCCAATAAAATAGGGGAGATTATTTAAATTTGATAGCAAGTGGTTATAACTTGAAGAAATTTGAATATGAGAGGTCCTAGTCAAGCATTTTTTTTCTTAGAAAAAGCAAATCTCTAAAGTAAGCAAAAGTAATCAGAATGTATCAGCTCAAGAGAGAACAAGATATGGCACTTGGAAAGGCAAGGTAATAACTGCAATAATAATGTTCAGGCTCTGTTATTTTTTGAGACCAGTTCAATAAAATGTAATGTAAAATTAACAATTTCTTGGAAAAAACCAATCAACTGCTCTTCTGTTTTTATCTATGACTCTATATTCTGCATGAATTATTCACCACCATCGTAAGTCCCTTGTACCTGGTATATCCCTGAAGAATTCTGGGATGTTAAATAGCAATGCAAAATTTGTGGTATTTTATTTAAGAATAAATGTTAATTAAAGCCTTATTTAGAAAAGATTATCCACTTGTTTTTAACATAAATGCCTCTCAATTTCAGCTATTGATTTCTCTCTATTCAAATCTAGGCTGAATGTATGTTGTCTAGCACATTATACCATCTTTTCCAATTCAAAAATCCCCTATTCATGGAAAGAGTGATTTCCTTCTGCATTGTGTGCTAACCTGTTATCTTTCTATAGCCTTTGAGGGATCGGCTGTGTCATGAGCTGAGCACCGAGAAGGACATTTAGCTTGAGGCAGTGTTTTGTAGGCATTTCTGTTTATGTAACTTGGCCATCAGACTTTATGTATAATGTTCACCTTGCGTCTATTTGTTCCAGGTGCCTCTGCAGGATAACGTTGAGGGTCTCTTTAATTAAGGTGTTTTAAAGACAATGAAATGGTTTTTTGAGAATGAATGAAACCAAACTCCATAATTAAAGCTAGTGTTCAACTTCAGCATCAAAATAGACAACAAACTGCAAACTCTTATAAAGTGGAATTTGATCTTGTATTCTAGTTCTCCTTCTTCTGTGTGAATGGTTCAGGACTATTTTCTGCTGGGACAGCTGGGCTCCTGGTTCCCCCTTCTCCTTGTCCACAGTCCTTGCTTTTCAATGTCTCAGGGCATTTGTTCTGGGATGAACCCTTATTGCTGCTTACAGACTGTTCTCTGGTTTGTGTGCCTGTAGGTCAGGGCTAAAGTTTGCTTCAGGTGAAGGTGTTATCATTGTTTCTGTGGACAGAAGGCTCTGGAAGATGCTGATGTTCTCTCCCTGTGCCCCAGGAACAACTAAGGATTCTGTCCAGTCCTTTCCTTCTCTCCTCATCCATGTGCTTTCTTCTTGCTGTGATGTCTTCTCATCATTGTCTTTGGTGATGTATTCCTTGTATCTGGTGCATGTATTCCTTGCATCTGAAGCCTTTTGGACTATTAAATAATAATGCAAGAAACTGTTGAAATCTTTACTTAGTATAGAGTTGATCTTCTGTATATAAAGATAATTAAAAATGAATCTTAATGAAGAATGGGATGGGAGAGGGAGTAGGAAATGGGATGGCTTGCAGGTGGGAGGGAGGTTATAGGGGGAAGAACTGCTATAATCCAAAAGTTGTACTTCAGAAATTTATATTTATTAAATAAAAGTTTTCTATAAAAAAAACAATGTAAGTAAAACGCACCTCCCTTTGGCTGAAAGAGTGTCTCCCAGAATGTCTTTCTGGGGGAGATAAGGTGATAATAGAATTCTCCTTTGAGTAGTACCAACGTATTCCCTCCGCGGTGTCATTAATTATGCCACAAGCCATGGCGGCTCCGGAGATGTTTGATTATCATTTACAGCACATGTGAGGAGACCACCTAGATCCTGGATGGGTTGCAGGAGTCAGGGAGAATTGCTCATGCCTTCATAATCAACCAACCTCTCCTCTGCCTTCTTGTTGTCTTCCTTCCTCCTTTCCTCTCTTCTTTCCTCATTCCTTCCAATATCTTTAGCAAGACATTTAAATTACCACATACTGAACAGGGAGGAAATGGCTTGTTATCCTATATTTTTTCCCACATACCCTCAGTCTTCACTCTGCATCAGATTCATGCATAACAGCTTAAAAAAAAATAAAAACGAAAAGCTTGGGCCTGAAAACCTTGGACTGCTCTTTCAATCTACTGAATCAGAATCTCCAGGGAGAAGACTTGAGAAGTCTAAGTTTAAAAACAATTCTACTCTTTATTTTTAAAAATTTGCTGATATATTTGTTTATTTTAAAGACAGAGTTACATACAGGGAGTGGAAGAGAGAGAAGGGGAGAGAGATATATAAAAATAGATATAGAAAGATCTTCTGTCTGCTGGTTCACTCCCCAGATGGTTGTAACAGCAAGGGCTAGGGCAGGCTGAAGCTCTTCTATGTGGGTGGCAGGGACCCAGACACTATGGGCCATGTTTTTCTGCCTTCCCAGGCACACTGACAGGGAGCTGGATCAAAAGTGGAGCAGCCAGGACTTTAACTGATGCTCAAGAAGGCATTGCAGTTGTTGTCTTAACCTGCTGCACCACAACGCTGGCCCCCAAATCTCTACCCTTTCATGTTCACTGAACAGTTAGACTTGAGAACCCAGAGCCTGTTTGTTGCCTGCTATGACCTGGAGATGTCCATCATATGCTACATTTGATGGCATGGCTGGTGTTGGAGTTAGTTTAACTTCATTCTTTGGAGTGTGGTTTGTCATGTCAGGTTGTCAAAATTTAAGTCTTGACTCTCTCATTGTATGTTTTATTGAACAAGTTATTAAATCTCTCCATGTTTCAGTTCATTCATCTTTAACATAAGCATTAAACTTGGTACCTATCTCAGCGTTGTTGGTTGACTAAATAAGAGGATACATGTAATGCTCTGGGTATTGCACCTGAGAATGTTGGTGAAATGCTAGCCTTCACCTTCAGGTGCTCATAGGTCTATCACGGGTCTCCTGGAGTTTGAAAGGGCTTTACAAGATCATCTGGTGCTCGGGTAGTTGGATGTTGTTGTGACCCCTGCTTTATAGATATGAATACTTAGGTTCTTCAGTGATGCACCTATCCAAGATGCTTCAGAATGGAAATAACAATTATAATCATAAAACAGTATCTGTTGCGTAGTTACTACATGCAAACACTGTATTAAGAGGTTTATGTAATTCTAATGTCAACCCGGTGTTTTTCCATCTTTAATGTGCATGCAAAACACCTTGGGACATTTTTCAAATGTGAACTCTGATTCTGAAGGTCTGGGGTAGGGCTTGAGGCTCTATATTTCCGGGTAATGGGGATGCTGCTGAGCCAGGACTACAGTTTGAGGAATGTGTGTTTAACCCTAACAACATCCTTGTGTGGGAGGTACTACATTTTTTTGTCCGTATTTTACATGTCATACACTGAAACAGTAAGGATAAGTAGTTTTCTCAAGACCACCTATCTTGAAGGAGCAGTCCTAGTATTGGTTCTGAGGGTCTCAGTCCAGACCTGCTTCCTTGACACCATACCAGGGCAATTCAAGTCTGTCATGCAGTGGCACGATGCCCTGGCTTCTGTTACTGAGCGAGGGATCATTGAGCAAACATCAAATGTCCCGAAGATTTTTGAACTGAGTTGCTGCCTAGAGGAGAGACATCAGTGGAATGTTTTATGCATTTTTAATTGCATATCACACTCCTGGCTCTTTAAGCTAGAATGATATGTCCATGCCTTGTGCCTTTGTTTACCCATAAAAGAAAGTCTTAGACTTCACCTGGAGGTAACCCCAACTCTCAGGTCATCCCCAAGCTGCAACACTCCCTCCATCTTTTGTAATCCAGACCTTTTTGGGATTGGATCCACTTCACTGAATTTAGATCTCTTGGCTTCTACACTTAACTGTGATTTCTATTTTCCTGTTCTTTTGCTTTGTCCATGAGGCAGGCACCCCTTCGTGGAAGAACGCTGTGCTCACTGTGAGGACTGGCGTTAGCTGGCAGCCCCAGTCGTTAAGTCTTCCATGTCAGCTTCAGCTTTTGTGCATACATATAGCAAACTCTTCTTGGGTTGCTCCCTGTCATAGCTACCACCCCAGTGCTGATGGGCAGGATTTGATCCAGCCCCTTCTTGGGCCGGCAAACACTTGGTCAGGTTGGTGCCATGATCTGACAGCTCCTCATGTCTCATCTTAATGTTCTCTCTCTGCCTTTCCCTTTTCCTCAGTAACTCTGCCTTTCAAATAAAATATAAATAAATCTTAATTAAAAATTTGAAAGTTCCCCCTTTCTTCTTACAAATGTATTCCCCACTACAATAAATCATTTGCTCTCCTAACTCCATCTCAGCTTCTGTTCCTTAGAGTTCTCTATAAGCAACTCTCCCAACTTAAGAGCTCCCAGTAAATCTCATTCAACTTAAAAACTGTCTGTGCCTGGGTAGGACTGGTAGGTGTTCTCTAAATACTTATAACCAGAAAGGGGCTTCATTATACTAGGAAAACGCATATCACAAAGAAACTATGCATGGACTTCAAAATTTTTTGCACTAAAATAAACTTACCTTTTTATTCCATTTTCCATAAACATTTTAAAGTACTCCCGTAACTAAGCACCCAATCAACAAGTGCATACTGATTGTGTTTAGTGTTTCTGTATCTTCATAAGCATAATCACCTCTTCTACATATTGGCGATAAAGAAGGAATGTGGCAAATCTGAACCCCTCGCTTCAGTTTCTCCCTTGGCTGCTGTGGTAAATTGTTCGCCAGGTCGTGGACCTTGGCAGTTACGTGCTGTGCACCAGGGTCACTGGTGCTGTCTATGTAATTACTGTGTTGTAGCACGGTAAGGAAAAACAAGTGTCACCGGAATAAGATGAGAAGTGACCAGCCACCTCTCATGGAAAAAAATTCAGTGACTGCATATCAGCAATACTGAATTGGAGTTCAAAAGCCAAATATTGGAGACAGAAAAATAAACTTCGAGTAAAAGACTCTGAGGGTTTTGTTAGTTTGCTACCAGAATTTGGGGGTCTAGCGGAGCAGGCATTTCGCCTAGCAGGTAAGATGCTGGTTAAGATGCCTGTGTCCAGGCCGGCGCCGTGGCTCACTAGGCTAATCCTCTGCCTGCAGCACCTGCACACCAGGTCTAGTCCCGGTAGGGGCACCGGATTTTGTCCCAGTTGCCCCTCTTCCAGGCCAGCTCTCTGCTGTAGCCCGGGAGTGCAGTGGAGGATGGCCCAAGTGCTTGGGCCCTGCACCCCATGGGAGACCAGGAGAAGCACCTGGCTCCTGGCTTTGGATCAGCGCGGTGTGCCAGCCGCAGCACGCCAGCCACGGCAGCCATTGGAGGGTGAACCAACGGCAAAGGAAGGCCTCTCTCTCTGTCTCTCTCTCTCACTGTCCATTCTGCCTATATATATATATATATATATATATATATAAAGATGCCTGTGTCCATAACTGGAGTGCCTAGGATTGATTTTTGTCTCCAGCTCCTGATTCCAGCTTCCTGCTAATGCAGACCCTGCCTGGGAAGCAGCAGTGATGGCTCAAGTAATTGGGTTCTTGCTACCGACGTGGGAGACCTGGATTGCATTCCTGGCATTGGCCTAGTCCCAGGGTGTTAAAGGCATTTGGGGTGTGAACCAGTAGAATGGAGCTCTGTGTGCTCGCTCTCTCTCGCTCTCTCTCTCTCATTTATTTATTTACAAATAAATAAGTAAAATAAAAGCAACAACAACAAAAAAGAATTCTGGGTCTGCGTTCTAATTTCAAATAGGGAGACAGGCAATTGTTACCATTGGTTTAACTTGGTGAGGCCCCAGATCTGTGTTCCTATGTGGAAGACTTTAGAGATTTGAAGAGGGTAGCAGACGGGGAAGGGAATGGTCGTTTTTGAGCACGGCTTGTACCCTGCAGTAGCACAGGCCTGTGTGGCTGCTGCTTGGATGTGTGTGTGTGGTTCCCAGGGGAAAGAAGATGAAAAGGAAACACTTCCGTTCATCCGACAGGTGCACTGAGAGCTTTGCTTTCTGCAGAGGGAGAATTGACTGAGAGATGGCGGACAGCATCAGGGGCAGAATTTTGATTATAGCAGATTTTAGGTACCAGAATCTGAGTGAGTCTCAGAAAACTTGTAGAGAAACCAAAAGAAAATCATAACATGGTAAGCTGGACAACAACATTTTTGGGATGAAAAGAAAGGTTTCAAAATGCATTATTGGGTCAAAGAAGAGAAGTTAACGGCCAAGGCAGGCAGGAGCTGTTCTCCAGGAAATGGGTTTTGCTTGATGTAGAAAGGGTGAAGGTTAGATCTAAAGTAGAATTTTTGTCAACAAAGACTGACATTGTAAATTAACACCGGGAGCTTGTGAAATTGCAGCCATTGAAGTTAGCTCCAGTGTGGCCTGGCATGTAGCTGAGAAAGCCAGAAATAAGTACCTCTCAAGCCCCTTTAGCCCTACAATCCCCCAATTTATGGGGGAAAAATACCATCTTTCCTATTTCTCTTTCACCTGCAATCTGCTGTGCATCCAGCCAGGGTCTAAGTGTGTTGTTTACTGAGGAACCAGGCTGGAAACCCACCAGGGCACGCATGCAGCGAGGCGACTGTCACCCACGGAGCCACGAAAATGACATCAATAAATCATAAAATACACCCAAGAGGGCATTATAAATCATTTACAGTTGCTATTAATATTTTAGACATGTTCGTTTTTAACATTGTGTTAAAATTTCGTGTTTGCATTCCGGTTTAATTCTGTAGTTGATAATTGAAAAATGAGGCTGTTGAAAAATGATCTTAGATTATTTTTTGTCAATCATTTAGAAAGGAAATAGAATACAAGAACTGCTGCTTCTAGATTCATCTTCCTGAAATTTCTGCCCAAGGGACTTCGGACTGCCTTGCTAGGGAGGGAGCATCTGGGGTTCCCCCTCCTGACTGGGAGCTTTCACTGCATGTGGGAGTGTGGAGGCTGGTACAGCGGAAACCAGCAGGTCCCTGTTTGCCCAGAAATCTCCTGGTTTTAACATGGAGTCTTGTGTCCTAGGAAACACTTCAGTCCAGGGCCACCTGGAATGGTGGTCACCTTGGCTACGTCCAAAATCCAGAAGAATATTCTTTCTCTTTTCTTTTCTTTCTTTCTTCTTTTTTTTTCTTTTTGTGACAGGCAGACTGGACAGTGAGATAGAGAGACAGAGAGAGAGGTCTTCCTTTACTGTTGGTTCACCCTCCAGTGGCCGCTGTGGCCGGCACACTGCGGCCGGCGCACCGCGCTGATCCGATGGCAGGAGCCAGGTGCTTCTCCTGGTCTCCCATGCGGGTGCAGGGCCCAGGGATCTGGGCCATCTTCCACTGCACTCCCGGGCTACAGCAGAGCGCTGGACCGGAAGAGGAGCAACTGGGACAGAATCTGGCGCCCCTACCGGGACTAGAACCTGGTGTGCCAGCACCGAAGGCGGAGGATTAGCCTAGTGAGCCACGGCGCTGGCCCAGAAGAATATTCTTAGACAGTACTGACCCCATGAAAGATGGTGGATTTGAATACATTACATTCATTTTTAGTGCATTCTTACTTTCTTCCTGGGACCTGCTTGTTGGTTTATGAACGTTGTCTCTGAACTATCCTTGCATCTGGGGAGGTAGAGTAGACTGATCGCCCAAATCTGAGACAAATAAAAGCCCACACTTCAGTTTGGGAATGGAATAAAGTCGGTGTCATCTGAACCAAGTGCAAGTGTGAGGTGGGTGTCTTGTCAAGAGAAGACGGAGGTGTCTGTCACCAAAGAAGTGGGAGAATGCGTTGCAAAACACTTGAAATCATTAGTTAAATCGAGTTGATCTGAAGATGAAATGAGAAAATATAAACACATTTCACAAAGTAAAAAGTACGGTGCAGTTTAGAAAAAATGTTCTCCTTTTATTAATTGATGTATGGCTCCACTCAGTTTAGAAATACAAGGCTCTGAAAGCTTGTGCCCTGATTCGATTAGTAGAACATTCAGTATAACCCCATGCAGATGAAACTAGCACAACCTTACTGGAAAAGTACAGCTGCGGCATATTATTCTTTTCCCACTGACCTTATGGGGAGGGGAGAATTATGGAGGGGTTCAAGAGAAGGTTGGAGAACACTGAGAGCAGGGAAAAGCCTTGGTTAACTAAATGTGCTTGTCCCTCCTTTAAACATAATGCTCTATTTTTGAAAGTAAATATATTACTTTTCCTCACATAAATGAGTTTATCTGCAACCCAGCCAAGGTGTACTGTGGTGAGTTTATCACATAAACATCAACAATAAGTGATTGCTACTTGGTGCTATTTTCTTTCCCTTTTTGTTTCTTGGGGAGGAACTTTGTTTCTTTCCTCAATATTTCTGCTGTTCAGAAACTTACAGAGACTGATACCAGGAAGGTGGTGCAATGGGCAGTCCTCTCCTTACAAACAAATCAGTTCAGCAGCAGCCCTTAGAGCAGTTCTCTCTGGCATGAACTTGCTCATTGTCTGTCTGCTAGACTGCTCACCTCTCCTTCATTCTGAAGGACAGATTTCCAAGAGGGAAGAGAAGTTGAGGAAGTGCATAACCACCAGACCAGCCTCACAAGAAATGCTACAGAGCTTTTTACGTTGGAATGAAAGAATACTGAAAAGTAACATGGCAGCGTAAGAAAGTATAAAACTCAGAGTTAAATATGAGAGTACCTCGAAAAGCTGGTGGAAAATGGATTTAAAAGATTATTTAGAAGATTTAAAAGTTTATTCTGGTGCAGAATTTTTTCAAAACCTATTCATAGGAAGGTCTTCAAAAAAGTTCATAGAAAAGGCATACCAAGTACCTTTTCTGACTGTCATGGCAGATAAGATAACACAGAAGAACTGAAAAATTCACAAATATGTGGAAATGAATAACATATTTTTGAACACTTTGTCAAAAAGAAATTTTAAAAAATTGTAAAATATCTTTAGACAAATAAAAATGAAAATATAACCTATCAAAACTTATGGGATGCAATAAAGGCAGTAGTACTTACAGAGAAATTCATAGTGATAAGTGTCCACATTAAAATGAAGGACTATTTTGGGGGCTGGTACTGTGGTATAATAGGTTAAGCTGCCTCCTACAATGCTGGCATCCCATATGGGCTTCAGTTCATGTCCTGCCTGCTGCACTTCTGATCCAGCTCTCTGCTAATGTGCCTGGGATAGCAGTGGAAGATGACCCCACTGCTTGGTCTCCTCCACCCATCTGGGAGACCTGAAAGAAGTTCCTGACTCCTGGCTTCAGTCTGGCCCAGCCCTTGCTGTTATAGCTGTTTGGGGAGTGAACCAATGGATAGACAATCTCTCTCTCTCACTCTCACTCTCTCTCTCTCTCACCCTCTCTCCCTCCCTCCCTAACTCTGCCTTTCAAATAAAGTAAATAAATGTTTAAAGATAAAATAAAATAAAATGAATATAAAAAGAATCATAGGAGAATACTACCAATGGTTATACACCAAAAAACTGGACAGCCTAGAACAAATGGATAAATTCCTAGAAACATGCAACCTGTTAAGAGTAAATCAAGAGAAAATCTGACCAGTCCCATGACTTGTGGGGAATTGAATCAGTGGTCAGAAACCTCACAGCAAAGGAAAGTCAAGGCTAGATGGCTTCACTGGTGAAACCTATCAAACATTTAAAGAATTCATGCTAATCCTTCTTGAACTCTTTCAAAATACTGAAGGAAAAAAACTTCCAAGTTCATTTTATAAGCTCAGATACCGAAGTCAGACAAAGACTGATTTTTCTTATAAGCCCCAATACCAAAGTCAGACAAAGACTCTAAAAGAAAAGAAAGCTATAAGCCAATATTCCTGAGGAATATAGATTTTAAAAGATGAAATAGTAGCAAACCAAATGTAAGAGCACATTGAAGGAATCAGGCACCATGAACAAATTGGGCTTACCTGTGGGATGCAAGGATGATTCTGCTTATGAAAATCAATGAATCTGATAGACCTTATTATCAGAATAGAGGACAAATATAACATGATCCTCTCAATAAATGCAGAAAAAGCATTTGTCTGAATTCAATACTGTTTCAAGATACAAACTCTTGCCTAACTAGGAACAGAAAGTATCTCAATATAGTAAACACCACACATGAAAACCCAGCAGTGAAAAGTGAAAACTGTTCTTCCATGATCACGAGCAAGGCAAGGATGCCCAAAGAAGAAAGGAAGAAATAAAATCATCTCTGTTTGCAAACTTCACCTTACATATTTACAAAACCTTAAAGACTCCATTAAAAAAAAAAAAAGACTGCTGAAACTATTCAGTAAAGTTGCAGGATTAAAAATCAACATATAAGGCCGGTGCCGCAGCTCACTAGGCTAATCCTCCGCCTTGCGGCCCCGGCACACTGGGTTCTAGTCCCGGTTGGGGCGCCGGATTCCGTCCTGGTTGCCCCTCTTCCAGGCCAGCTCTCTGCTGTGGCCAGGGAGTACAGTGGAGGATGGCCCAAGTGCTTGGGCCCTGCACCCCATGGGAGACCAGGAGAAGCACCTGGCTCCTGCCATCAGATCAGCGCGGTGCGCCGGCCGCAGCGCGCTGGCCGCGGCAGCCATTGGAGGGTGAATCAACGGCAAAGGAAGACCTTTCTCTCTGTCTCTCTCTCGCACTGTCCACTCTGCCTGTCAAAAAAAAAAAAAAAAAAAATCAACATATAGAATCAGTTGTTTCTATACACTAAGAACAAAGTGTCTGAAAAAGAAATAGGAAAGCATTTGTATCTATAAAACCACCAAAAAGAATGATGAAATACTTAGGAATAAGCACAGGAGGTAAAAACCTTGTCTACTGAGGGGCTGGTGTTGTGGCATAGCAGGTACAGCCGCTGCTTGCAGTGCTGACATCCCATATGGGTGCCAAGTCATGTCCTGGCTGCTCCACTTCTAATCCAGCTCCTTGCTAATGACCTGGGAAAGTAGTGAAAGATTGCCCAAGTGTTTGGGTCCCTGCCACTCAGATGAAGCTCCTGGCTTTGGCGTGGCCCAAGGCTGGCTGTTGTGGCCATATGGGGAGTAAGTCAGCAGATGAAAGATTCTCTCTCTCTCTCTCTCTCTCTCTCCCCCCTCCTCCCTCCACATCTCTCCCTCCCTCCCTTCCTTCCTCCTTCCCTCCCTCCCTCTAACTCAGACTTTCAAAATAAATACATAAATCTTAAAAATAAAAGGACTTGTGTGGTGAAAACTACAAGACATCTGAAATAATTAAAGGAGATACAACCAGATAGAAAGTCATCTGTGTTTCGAAGACATAATAGTTAAACTGTCAGTACTACCCCATGATGATCCCACAGATTCAGGGCAACCCTTTCGAAATCTGAATGACTCTTTATTCAGAAATTTAATAAAAAATTCAACAAGTCATATGGAACTATAAAGACCAAGAATAGGCCGGCGCCATGGCTCACTAGGCTAATCCTCCGCCTTGCGGCGCCAGCACACCAGGTTCTAGTCCCGGTCGGGGCACTGGATTCTGTCCCGGTTGCCCCTCTTCCAGGCCAGCTCTCTGCTGTGGCCAGGGAGTGCAGTGGAGGATGGCCCAAGTACTTGGGCCCTGCACCCCATGGGAGACCAGGATAGGTACCTGGCTCCTGGCTTCGGATCAGCGTGGTGCGCCGGCCACAGCGCGCCGGCCACGGCGGCCATTGGAGGGTGAACCAATGGCAAAGGAAGACCTTTCTCTCTGTCTCTCTCTCTCTCACTGTCCACTCAGCCTGTCAAAAAAAAAAAAAAAAAGACCAAGAATAGTCAAATTTATCCTGAAAAAGAAAAAAGCTGGATGCATCATACTTCATTATTTCAATATGCATCATGAAACTATAGAATCAAAACAGTATGTTACTGGGGTAAAGACAGACGTATAGACCAATGGAAGAGAACAGAGTGGTCAGTAATACATCTATGCATTTGCTATCGATTGATCTGTGACAAGGATGCCAGGAATACACAATATATGATATTGAGAAAACTGGATGTCCACAGGCAAAAGTATAAATTAGACCCTTATCTTATAGACTACACAAAAATCAACTCCAAATGATTGAAGACTACATGTAAGACCCGAAACTGTAAAGCCCATTGAAGACACCATACCATAACCGTGTTGTTGGTATTGATTTCTTGGATGTGGTACCAAAAGCACAAACAACAAAAGCATAAATAAACAAGTACAATGACATCAAACTAACATCTGTATGGCAAAGCAGAGAATCAGCAGTGTGTACAGACAGCCTATGGAATGTGAGAAATTATTTACAAATTGTTTATCTGATGAGAGGTTAATCTCCAAAATAGATAATCAACATTTACAACTCAATAGCACAAATCAACAACTCAGTTACAAAATGGCAGAAGGCTATGAATAGATGTCTCTCCAAAGAAGATATATAGATCGTCAATAGATACAGGAAAAAATGTTAAATATAACTAGTCATCAGAGAAATTCAAATCAAAACCACAGTGAGAAATTAGTTCACATCTGTCAAGATAACTGTCATTAAAAATAAAAAACAGAAGATAAGTGTTTTGTGGATGTGGAGAAACTGGAGTATTTGTGTTTTTTAAATATTTATTTATTTATTTGAAAGGCAGGGTTACAGAGAGGCAGAGGCAAAAAGAGAGACAGGTCTTCCATCCACTGGTTCACTCCCCAAATGGCTGCAACAGCCAGAGCTGGGTCTATCTGAAGCCTGGAGCCTAAAGCTTCTTCCAGGTCTCTCATGGGTGCACGGGCCCAAGCACTTGGGCCATCTTCCACTGCTTTCCCAGGCCATAGCAGAGAGCTGGATTGGAAGTAGAGCAGCAGGGACTCAAACTGGTGCCCGCATGGAATGCCGGACTGCAAGCGGCGGCTTTACCTGCTACGCCACAGCACTGGCCCCAGAAACTGAAATATTTGTATACTGCTTCTGGGAATGCAAAATGCTATAGTGATAAGGAAAATAAAATGGAGATTCCTTAAAAAAATAGAAATAAAATTTCCACACGATGCAGATATCCCACTTGTGAGTATCCAAAATACTTGAAATCAGAATCTCAAAGATACATGTCTGTACTCCCATGTTCTCTGCGGCACTGACCACAACCAAGATGGAGACAACCTAAATGCTTGTTGACAGATGGATATAGAAGTGATGTGTACACAATGGAATATTATTCAGTCTTGAAAAAGAAAGAATGAAACTCCGCCGTGTGCAGTAACATGGATGTCTTTTAGGACATGATGCTATGAGAATGCTCGCCCCAGAAAGACAAGCTATTACATGAGGTATCTAAGAGAGTCAAGTTCATAAAACCAAAAGGTGGAGCAGGGTTGCAACAGGGCTGGGTGTGGAGGGGTAAATGCAGAGTAGCTGATCAACAGGCGTGACGTTTCAGGGAAGCAAGATGAAAAAACTTGAGAGATCTGCTGTATGGCATTGCACCTGTAGTCAACACCCAAGTATCACACACTGGGAACTGCAATAAAAGGGTCAAAAAATAAACAAACCAAAACAGAAACCCCATGTGCTACAGCTCTCAGGAGTCAGGAACTTTCTCCTCTAATGTCAAAACCCAGGAAGGCAATTTCTCTGAACTCTCTGGAAAGAAGGCAAGTGTGTCCCTGTGCCCTGACTATTCCCAGGGCCTTTTCTGCTCATTCCACCTGCTCTGAATCTCATTTGGCACAGAGAGAAAAAATTTCCCTTAGGCCATGGAGTTCAGCTCTCAGGAGATAAAGTATCTGTACAATGCATCCTTCTCCCTTTCAAATCCCATCTATTCATTTGCCTTCACATTAAATGCTCATCTCCATTGAGGGTATGCTTTAATTAAGTCTGGAAACATAGAAATGGAGAAACCTGACTCTCAAAAAGTCACATACAGTAAAGTGCATGAATACATACATATAATTATAAATTTTATGGATATTTTCTTATTATAGAAATGCATGTTTCATTAAAAATTAAAACAGAAGAAGTAGGTAAAAAGATTAAAAAACACCCATATTCTACCACTTAGCTGTGAGCCCCATGAGTAGTGTGGAGCCCATGCCAGTCTTTATGGGAGGAAGTTGGGCTTAGATTTGCATATTATTTTTCACTTACAAAAATGGGATGAGGTGATAGTGCTTATTTATGGTCTTTTTCATATAATAGTATATAATTAATACTCTTTTTACAACAATATATTTCTTAGAGGGTTCATATCTTATTTTTTTCCTTTTTAAAAATGTACTTTAAGATATGAGTGGAGTAGTAATTGCCAAATGCAGATTTTGAGATTTTTTTTTCCTTGCATTAATGTATCACTGCCCTGCTGCCAAGAGAGAAATTTCTATTTTAATATTGCTCTTCTGTAGACAATGCCTTAGTGCAAGGGAATAAATCGAACAACTGTTCTGGTGAGGTGGGTGTTTCAAAGCGGTGTTTCCTCACTGTGCACATCATGGCGCAGACAGCCCTTCCTCTTGTCCATAGTAGTGACTGTACTCTATCGGAGATTCTTTGCTTCACCTCCCAGCTGAGAGTTGATAGAAAACAGGGAAAAATCAGACTCACTATTCATTTTAAATGGCATTGATTAAAGATCTCTCTGCTTATGATGGGTATGTCATACCAATGTCAGCTGTACTGTTGAGCCCAGTGCATGAGTGGTGCACCAGTTAGCTACAATCACATTTAATTTTCTGTGGCACACAACAATGTTGGCTGTTGCCAGGGGATGTGGGACTGTCACTGTTAGCATTGCTTTGGCTTGCAGATTTGTCCTTCTCTCTCCAGCTCAGTGGTCTCATGTAAATGATCCAAAGGGAGTTAAGGAAACTTAATCCTATTATGTTGTCTACAAGTGGGACCCTCAGGAAGTGGTTAGATTAGATTAAGTCATTTGGGGTGTGGCCTTCATGATTGAATCCTGGTGGCTTTATAAGGGAAGAGTGGTAGAGATGACCTGTACACTCCCTCTCTGTAAACCTAGTATCACCTCAGGATTCTGCCAGTGAGTGCACCATCCGCAGAGGCCAAACCATGAGCCACAATGGTCCTCGTTCCTGTATAAAGTTAGGATGCCTTGGGTAATTTGTCATAGAGATGAAAAGCTGACTAATACAAGCACATTTCTGTGGCCTGCGTTTGTCTGAGTATGTCTTTGATGAGCGGACATTATGATCTCTGCACTGATGTCCTTGTAGGGAGGTCAGTGGCGTTTCACCAACTGGACAGCATTGTTCTGTTTTAGAATGTAGGAAGTGTGATGTTGAAATGCAGTGGAGTGATGCAGGGAAGGAGGTGGAGAAAGGAATGCTGCTGCCCAGTGAGACAGAAAGGGCCTAATAGAGCCGGCTTGGAAGTCGGCCAGCACGCGGACTTGTGCACAGCAGAGTGAGCCTGGATCTTTGATCAGAGGAAGCCCACGGGATGGGAGCCAGAATGCCCTCGGGGAAAAACTTTTATCTGAGTGTTCTTTCCTGTGCCAGGTAGTTTGCTTGTGGCAGTCTGTGCATTGCAGAGCGATGGCAAACCAGGTCAGAGGTCCAGGCAGGAGTAGGAGGCAGATGGTAGCAGCACGCCAGTTCCTGTCTACAAAAAGCTGTAGGTGTGTTTATTACAAGGCCTAGGGCACATTCTAGGTGGGATCAGCAGGTGGAAACCGAGTGGGCAGCAAGCAGTTAACTATGGCTTCCCTGTATGACAATGACTCAGAGCTACAGGTTGATCTTAAGCACCTTAACGTCACCTCTAGCACATCTGACAAGTCCCTAGAAGGAATCAAGATAAATGATGCCCAAGGCGTGGAAGCGCCAGCAAGCCAGCAACATTTACCTGATTTCAGCCTGGATTGCACATGGAAGTTTGGTGGAAAATGGTAGGGAGTGAGGCTGGAAAGGCCTATGAGACCCCGTGCAGTACTTTTACCTACTAAGAAATTCAGATGTCTTCTGGGAGAGAAGGAAAACCAGGTGGCAGGGGTGTAGAAGATGTAGAGCTTAATAACGATCACAGACAGTCCTTTAGAATGGCTGTATTAGTAAAGAGAAAAGGACAAGGTTCTGTGTCTCAGTGTTATTGACAGGGGCAAAATGCTGGGAAAGCTAACAGCAACACACCACAACAGAGCCATGCTGCCACGAGAAGGAACAAAGAAAAGCTGTCTGTGTGCAGCTCGGGGCAGTCCCCAAGGTGAGAGGGAAAAGAGCCAGGTGCAGAGAATCATGGCTCTTGTTCTAATGTTTGAGTGAGGAAAAAGAAAGAAAAGTTGGCTAATGCATACAACCCAGCATTGGGGTTAGCTTTGGGGAAAACAGGCTGAGAAAAGGGTTTATGGTTCACTGATTTAAGCTTTCATTGTTTTCATGTTCAAGCTTACTGAAAAGTCTTACCAAATAGCCCACATTAGAGGGGAGTTTTAGTCACTGAAAGATGTGGGCTTCCCTGTGGCCACATGTCCAATTTGCGGCTACTTTACATTTAGGGTCCAATTGCTTGATCTGAATTCTTGGTGGCTGCAGCACTGTGCTTGCTTAGGTGGGTGATGACTTACGAAGATGGGACATTAGAGGAGCAAACTGGGACTGGGGAGCGCTCTGGGAAGCCTCTCCCCAGTCCCTAACCACCAAGCAGCTGAGACTTCTCTGTTGTGGTGTAGGATCCCACCTGCTCTGTTAGCCACACAGCCAGTATGGCGATAAGAATAGGTAAAATCATTAGGTGGCACTTATGTTCTGGTTGCCAATGTTGGATGAGTAATATAGATTCTATTGGAAAACTGTTGTTATGACAACCGCGGTGAACATTGAGATTTCCTGTTGGCATGGAAAAAGGAGTGCTCCCTTCCCCCCAAACCTCCCAATCTACTCCTTCAACCAAGATTTGTTCTTTGGAGCTTTTTAAACTTTCGACTTCTGGATGCAATGCGTCCATATGAAACCCAGCTGAGCTCCCACTCCTGGGGGTTTATTCATGAGCCTACTTTTGTCCAGGATAGCTGACTTTTCTGGTGTTGTTTTAAGGCTTTGAAAGCAGAACCCTAGAACTCCACAGTATAGATTTTTCAGCCTCCCCAAAGCACCCAACATTGTTTTTCTCTCCTTCTGAATCCTGGGAAACAAGCCGTTTTTTCTTCATATAGTTTTATTCACACATCATTAAGCTGATTTACCATATTATGTGCCACTGTAGGCTTAGCAATCATGGCTTTCTCCCATCGAGAGAATGAAACAATTATTCAGAACCTACTGCAATAAAAAGGATTTTGCACCATTGTGAAAGCATACACCAACAGGGATTGTGCTGAAATCCCTGATTTTCTTAAAGTCCACTAGGGGGTGGGCATGGAGGGATTGGAATGAAGTAAGTTAGAAATGCAGCAAATGATGTGTAAGCTGTAGAGGAGGACTGTGTGGTCCTTTGGACTTGACTGGCTAACAGGGAACATTTCTGATCAGCAAAATTTTCACCTGGGGTTTCACCTTTTCCTGGTTTTACTTTGCAAAATGTGTTTTTGTCAGATGCGTTTGCTGTGTGTTTTGGTACTCCCTGAGTCCAGTTTGCTCTCTTAAAACATACACATGATTTTTGTTTTGCTCAGTAAATGGTGGACTTTTGAACATTCCATGGTTCTTGCCAATGCAACAGAGAGAGGGATCAAAAATGAGTATCTACAATGGTTTGGCACTCAGAGGCAGAATCAGAATAACAAGCCAGCCACACGTGGCACAGTTTGGAGCTTAGTAAACAAGAGGCCATTATTGCCTCTTGTGAACAAACACCTGGATGTTGAGCCAGTGGCATGTCCTAATCAGAAAAATAAATGACCAGCTGCAAGGTTAAATGCTCGTCATTCAAGGAGTGTCCTTCATATCTTTGAAAGCATCTGGAAAGCATCCAGCATGGACATTCGTGACGAACTCATTTGCAGGGCTTGGCAGCGTCTCTCCACTTGACCCCTCCCTAATCACTCATCTTGTGGGCCCGGAGCACAGCTATGCTAATAAAAAGGCAGAGCAAAAACTGAAACCAGATTTTATGGAATGGATCCTGGCTCCCTGGCCGCAGAGGTGCTCTAGAGAGACTCGGACTTTCATACAGTCTCATGTGCCCTTGGCCACTTGTTTAGACCAACTTCTTCCAGCTGTCTCAGGCTATTTTTCTTTTTCACTTATTATTTTATTTGCTTTTATTTTTCTTTGAGAAAGAGCTGAGGGCTTACATGCAGCATGAATACTTCTGTGAATGAACTTCAAGTTTACTTTAAGAGGTTTTGTTAGACATGGCAGTATGTGTGATATGTAATATTTGCCTGGAGAAACGTGCAAGTCGATGGTGAAATCAAAAGTCTGGGTCCAAACTGTTCCCCAAAAAGGGGGTTTCTGGGTCCGGCCCTGTGGGGCAGTGGGTTAAATCCTGGCCTGAAGCACCCGCATCCCATATGGATGCCGGTTCTAGTCCCGGCTGTTCCTCTTCTGATCCAGCTCTCTGCTACGACCTGGGAAAGTCCTTGGGCCCCTGCACCAACGTGGGAGACCAGGAGGAAGCTCCTAGCTCCTGGCTCCTGGCTTCGGATCGGTATACCTCTGGCCGTTGCAGCCACCTGGCGAGTGAACCAGCTTATGGAAGACCTCTCTCTGTCTCTACCTCTCTCTCTGTAACTCTGTCTTTCAAATAAATCTTTAAGAAAAAAAGGAGGGAGTGGTTTTTGGGGCTGGCGCTGTGGCATAGTGGGTTAAGCCGCTGCCTGTAATGCTGAAATCCCATAAAGGCGCCAGTTTGAGTCCTGGATGCTCACTTTGGATCTTGCTCCTTGCTAATGTGCCTGGGAAAGCATTGAAAGATGATCCAAGTCTTTGGGCCCCTTAACCTATGTGGGAGACCAGGGTATAGCTCTGGTTCAGCCCTGACTGTTGTGGCCATTTGGGGATGGAAGATAGGTCTCTCTCTCTCTCTCTACCCCTCTCCCTTCCTCTCTCTCCCCCCCCCACTCCTTTTTTTCTGTAACTCTGCCTTTCAAAGAAATATAAATAAATTGTTTTTAAAAAGGCAGGGGGTGGCTCACCATAAATTGGCAGTATATTCTGTAAAACTTTCACATACACTGGAGAAAATACTGTATGGATAAGGAAGGCAATATGTTAAGAGGCTTACAGTTCTGTTTAGTCTTCAAACTCATCCAATGATGAAATCATTGAAGAATCCTAAGATTTCCTCCTAGTTAGTATTAACGTCCAAAATGGATGGTGGGAACTTTTTAAATTTTTTTTTTTGTTTTTTTTGGTTTTCCAATTTGTTATTATTTGAAAGGCAGATTTACAGAGAGAGAGAGGGAGAGAGAGGAAGATCTTCCATCTGCTGGTTCACTCCCCAAATGGCCACAATGGCCGAGGCTGATCCAGGCCAAAACCAGGATCCCAGTGTTTCTTCCTGCTCTGCCACATGGATGCAGGGGCCCAAGTACTTGGGCCATCTTCCACTTCTTTCCCAGGAGCATTAGCAGAGAGCTGGGTAAGAAGTGGAGCATCCAGGTCTCGAACTGGTGCCCATATGGGATGCCGGTATTGTAGGTGAAAGGTTAACCTGCCACACCACAACTCCAGCCCTGATCGTGGGAACTTCACAATTATTATTCTCCTTAGCCTGTAGTACGTTGTTTTGCACCTTTTTTTAAAAAAGGAGTTCCAAAAGCAACTCAACTGTAGTGGTCACCTGTGTTTCAAATTTCCTTGAGACATGAATTATATGATTTCCCTGTACTTATGAACCCATGTTGGCCATACTTCAGGAAATACCATATTGATTCAGCGGATGACCAGGATGGCTTTCCATGTTAACAGTGCAAGTAGAAAATTCACAAAGAGAAATTAACCAGGAGAAAAACCTTTGTTTTCACAGAAGGAGATGTCCAAGACCTTCTAGGCACCCAACAACTTGCATGTAAATGACATCAGTTATTCAGAACATCATTAATGTCAGTCTGAATGAACTGAGTGCACGACTAACCAATGCCTGCTGGATATTTTAGAGTCAGTTTCCCCAGATGAGCGATATTGACTCCTTCTAGAACAGACATAATGGGCTCATGGTAGCCTGAGCTTCTGACCACAGTAATCAGAGGAGAATTACTAAGAACTGGAGAGAAACCTATTTGTTGTTAAGTAAAAATTATGGATCATTGAGGAAGTATTTTAATTACTTTATAATTTCCCAATTTAGATAAATAAAGGGGATGATGCTCTAGTGTGGAAAGTTGAGATAACGTCAGTATTTAGAAATTCCTGAAAAATACATTCTTTGGATCTAATATTAATCTCTTTCTTCAAATTCAAAAAGTACCTATTTTGGATCAGACATCCCCTGAAGAAATGACAAGAGTGCTTCCTTTCCTGGAAAAGCAACGACCTGAGAAGAGTCAGAAAGCGTTGATGTTCACACAGGGAAGACTTAGCTCTGCACCCCAGAGTCCGAGAGCCTCTGCTCTGGCCCCTGAGTTTGCTTTGCTCTGTTTGGATTAAAACAACTTGCCTCTTGATTTGAAGATGAAGAATTTAACTTGTGCTATGTGAGCAGTGAGTGTGCATAGAGTAGTGTAGGGTGAAACTAAGCAAGGACACTAGTAACTGATCTTGCTTTGTTAACAATGGTACTAAATGGTTTTCCTAAAATGCCTTTGAAGAATGGTCTCCAGCCTCATCTCCCAGGGGATGGTAGTCCAGTTGAGTCCAGGGGCCCAAACAGAGTCTCTCTCAAGTTCTGGAGAAGATGGAGAAGAACTGTTATCATTTGATCTCTAAAGCCAGGCTTGGCTGGTTTTGTGAAAGCCGGATGGGCCCAGATTCTGGTTGATGTTTGCTAATAGCCCCATGACTGGTGGGGTAAAACAGAGTTGGCCTGATTAAAAAGGCCCACAAATGGTGAGTTTAGAGCAAATCAGCAGAACTACTAGCTGTTTTATATAGAGACAGACAGACAGACAGACACTTTTCATCTGCTGGTTTCCTCCCCTAAATGCCTGCAATACCTGGAGCTGGACCAGGCCAAAGGCAAGAGCTAGGAACTCAATCTGGTTTTCCCACATGAGTGGCAAGGACCCAGCTACTTGAGCTATCACTTCTGCCTCCCAAGGTGTACAATAGCGGGAAGCTGGATTTGGGAGTAGAGCCAGGGCTCAAATCCAGAGACTCCGATATAGATACGGGCTTCTCAAGTAGCCTCTTACTGCTGCATCAAATGCCTACTTTAAATGCATAGGTTTAAAATAATTAAACCTTCACTTGACCCTTTAGATCCCTCAGTTGAGGACCCTATTCTGGGTACAGTTACGAGAAATGGGTGACTGTAAAAGTCGTGCAACAGGCTCTCTCCGCTCTACTGGTAGGAGATCAGCAGCAAGAAGCAAAGCTGCCCGTGGACTCTTGAGTACTTCTATTTGTTTGAGGTTCTTGGTATTAAAATTTGCCAAAACAGGATTCCAATGTGCCACTTTTTGGTTACATCAGACAAATCATGCTTTTAGTACCAGAAACCCCACAAAAACCATGTAAACTCTCATTTGGAGAAAACGTTAAAAGTTTACAATTGGAGCCCCTTGTAGGAGTGAGGCCTGAGTTAAGTGGCCCCACTTCCTGTACCCAGATTGCCCTAAGTGCACTTAAAGGAAGTCTGGGAAGCAGCATCTTCTGTGGAGATAGCCATGTTTACTGCTCAAGAAAACATGCAGGTTATTCCACCAGGAAATAGGAGGAGTGAATCTGGGAAGATGACTAAGAGTGTCAGCCCCGTGAGGGTCACCCTCATGCCCCTGTGCCTCACGAGCTCGTGGATTAGAGTTCTCTTTAATTGTTTATTGCTGAGTTTAGAGGGTAGAAAACTCTCCACCATCATATGACCAGGCATTGGTCCCTCCTCACTCCCCTCTCGCGTTTACTTTCCTTGCTGTCTCAACATTTGTGTGTCTGCACAAGCTGGTTCACTCTGTGTTCCTCTCCATCATTTGCTGCTCCTCTGACTGCCAGTGTGTAGGCAGAATCTTCTTCACCAAGGCTGGTGAGTTAGATGTGGGATGTTACAATGGTCCACCCCTGTGTACTGACTCTCTTAGGGAACTCAGCCTTGAGTTTGCTTTGAGGACCTCGCTCCTGAGTCCTTATCCAGCTCCAGTGATTGCAGAGGTCTCATTGCCCAAAACAGCTGGATTTTTTTTTTTTCTGCCTCCGTTGCTTTGGTGCCACCTACAATAACAGTGCTGTGCTGTGGGTGATGTCTGTTTCACTGACCTCTGTGGATGTAGTCCATGCTGGCATTAATCACCTTATGTGGTTCTAGAACCTCAGAGGCTGCCAGGAAGGGCCATGGGGTGAGGCATGGCGCAGCACAGTTGTTTTAGTGGATGTCTACTTCTCTACTCCCTGCACTCCTGGGTCTCTACTGACTTCAGTTGAATTATCCTAAGTAGATCACTTTTTCCATTCCAGTTTGGAGACCACCAGGGGACCAAAGAGTCATGTCAGAAGGAAGAGAAGAGAGCTGGGATGCTGCACTCACTCTTCATGGAGGAGAGAGGAAGACTGACTGCCTGCGTAGATGGCACATGGGCTGTGTAGGTACGTGCATCCTATGCAGGTAGGAGTGACCACTAGCACTCAGCTTCCAGGAGCGGATCTGAGCCTTAGCTCCAGAAAACCTAGGGATACCGCTAGATCTCTTGTAGACCACCCACTTGCTCTCCAGTGTTATTTCTTTAGTGACAGACAAAGAAGTAGAGTTTTAGTTGTGCTTCTGGGAATTTTACAAAAACTTGAGTTTGCCCTTGGGATATTATGTGCATATTATCCTGTCAGTGTGAGAGGCAAAAAAAAATAAATAAATAAAAAGGAGATTTGAGATTGGGATCTTTATTTGGGCTTCATTAAGGTGCTTGACAAGTTTACTATGATGTTCTTGAGGATGAGAAAAAAATAGCATATTTGAACTTGACTGAATTAGCATACCAAGTGGGCACTGGCTAATAGCGGCATGCTTCTCATAGATATCAATAGGCTTTGTCTTTGCCTAATGAAGATATTAGAAGGTTTTCTAATCGATATTTCAAATAACATGGAATTGGTGGTGATACCTCATATGCTAGAGAATATGTTAGCCTGAGAATAAGGACCCGGAAATGTCGCAGTGGTCTGAAATAATGAACTAAAGGTTAGCTGGTAATAAACGGGAAATCCTGGGTGGAACCCAGAATGCCAACTGCAGACCTGTGTCTGTGCACCATGTTTGGTCAGGGTTGTAACTGCCATTGTTCTGTCCCTTCGTTTCTTCAGTAAACACTTTTCTAGCTCTTTCTTTGTTTAGTGCGAGAGGTTTAATGGGACAAGATAGACATCATTGCTTTTCTTAAGGAAACAAATAAGCAATAGCAATAAGGGGAGACATGTACAATGGTAGAATAAGAGCAGTATCCTATGGAATGTGTTGCTCTAACCACCAGGGAAGTTCACCTTGAAAAGCGACATTGAGACTGAAACCTAGGGACGAAAAAGAGTCAGTCTGCCTGGCAATAGGGAGAGGAAGGAATATTTCAGTGAGAGAGAATAGCACAAGCAGGGCCTGGAGCTAACGTGATGTAAAACACTGAAGGAGTGGGAGGAGGTCATTAAAGCTGTGGCAAAAAGGGTGTGGGGAAAAAAAATTAAAGATGAAATTAGGGAGGGAGAATGGGGTAGGCATCAGAGGGTTTTGCATTCCAGTTCTAGAACTTGGGTATTTTTTCTGTAGAATGGAAACCATGAAAATGTTTTAGGCAAGGAAGTGGCTTACACAGGTTTTCGTTTTGGAAGGACCCTGCCAATATCACTCTGGAGGAGGGAAGAGGCAGGAAGGGGCAGGTGACTAGTGACCTTGTAGGGAGCTGTTTCTGGAATTCAGGTGAGGAATGCTCTCTATGGTGATGGCTCAGATGGAAGAAGTGGATAGGGATAGAAGACTCAGAAGGGGAATCAAAGACTTGGTGATGGTTTGGATGTGGGCAGGATGATGCCACAGAGACCTCCCAGGCCTCTGTCTTAAGATGATTGCCTGAGGCCGGTGCCGCGGCTCACTAGGCTAATCCTCCACCTTGCGGCGCCAGCACACCGGGTTCTAGTCCCAGTCGAGGCACCGGATTCTGTCCCGGTTGCCCCTCTTCCAGGCCAGCTCTCTGCTGTGGCCAGGGAGTGCAGTGGAGGATGGCCCAAGTGCTTGAGCCCTGCACCCCATGGGAGACCAGGATAAGCACCTGGCTCCTGCCATCGGATCAGCGTGGTGTGCCGGCTGCAGTGCTCCGGCGGTGGCCATTGGAGGGTGAACCAACGGTAAAGGAAGACCTTTCTCTCTGTCTCTCTCTCTCACTGTCCACTCTGCCTGTCAAAAAAAAAAAAAAAAAAAGATGGTTGCCTGGACAGTGAAATCTCTTTCTGATTTGGGGCAGATCAGAAGAGGAACACACCTGGGAGATAAGGTGTTGTATTCAGCTGTGGATCCATTGAGTTTGAAGCAATAAGGAGTTGTCCAAGTGGTTGATTTCCATCAAGTAGTTGAATATAAGGGCCCAGGGCCGGCGCCGCGGCTCACTAGGCTAATCCTCCGCCTTGCGGCGCCGGCACACCGGGTTCTAGTCCCGGTCGGGGCGCCGGATTCTGTCCCGGTTGCCCCTCTTCCAGGCCAGCTCTCTGCTGTGGCCAGGGAGTGCAGTGGAGGATGACCCAGGTGCTTGGGCCCTGCACCCCATGGGAGACCAGGAAAAGCACCTGGCTCCTGGCTCCTGCCATCGGATCAGCGCGGTGCGCCGGCCGCAGCGCGCCGGCCGCAGCAGCCATTGGAGGGTGAACCAACGGCAAAAGGAAGACCTTTCTCTCTGTCTCTCTCTCTCACTGTCCACTCTGCCTGTCAAAAAATAAAAAAAAAAAATTAAAAAAAAAAAATAAAAATAAAAAGAATATAAGGGCCCAGGACCCAAAATAGACTTGTGGGCAGAAGATACAGATTTGGGAAAAATTGCTGTGAGTGAACAAAGAGAGCAAATTCCACTTTCAGCCACATTCATTATAGCTGGAAAGTGACAGTTCTCATGTCGGAGCTGTCAGTCAACCCTGATTCTGCTCCATGTGACCCCAAGAGTATTGACCTAGCATCTCAGAGTTTCAGGTTCTTCATGTGTAAGTTGGGCAAATAGACGAAGTCACTGCATGGTGTTTTGGTAAGAATGAGATAAGATGGGGGTCAAATGCATAGCGGAGTGCCCGGCATATCGTACGTGCTCAGGAAAGAATACGTCTCACTATGGTGGTTGTTGCAGCCACGTTTTACTTGCTGTTTTGATGAACTCCCTCTAAGAGGGACAGGCAGATGGTGCTTTATTCAGAACAGGGACTGAGATAGTCACATGAGGAATGTTTAAGGAACTCAGGTCTGGCCAGTTTCATGCATGGGAGATTTGGAGATAACACACAAGTGACTTCCAGGAAAAAGGAGATAGAATGGGAGACATAAAAAGAGATAGGATTGCCATGTGGTACCCCAGAGTGAGAGATAGATGAACTGGTAAAAGTTTGAGAGAGTGTGATGTCATGTGGATATAATGGGAACCTTCTAATGGTGAAAGTTCTCTAAGAAACAATAGTGGGTTCTCTCCCCCAGAAGTAGGGGCTTCCTCATGTCTGAATTACAGACCCTGTGATTGCAGTTGTAAGAGTCACACATGTTGGGGCTGGCATGGCAGTGGAGCAGGTAAAGCTGCCACCCACAACACTGGCATCCCATATGGGCACTGGTTTGAGACCTGGCTGCTCCATTTCTCATTCTGCTCTCTGCTAATGTACCTAAGAAAGCAACAGCTGATGGCCTAAGTGCTTGGGCCCCTGTGCAGCCATGTGGGAGGCCCAGAAGGAACTCTTGGTGCCTGGCTTCAGACCAGCCCAGCTCTGGGTATTGCAGCCATTTGGGTAGTGAACTAGCAGATGGAAGACCTCTCTCTCTGTCTCTTGCTCTGTCTCTCTGTATCTCTACCTTTCAAATAAGTAAATGAATGTTTTTTTTAGGGTCACCCTTGTTATTGGAGTTGGGGTCAGAAGTGGCCTTGTTGATGGTAGAGCTGGTACCTGGTCAGAGTTGGGTGTCTAGGGCCTGGGTTCTCAGCAAGTTGATTAAAATTTATGAACATTATCCTACAGCATTGCTCTCTTGCCACTGAGGAGATTAATTTCTTTACTGAGGAGTGTAAGGGCTGAGTTGCTTGTGAGAGAAACACCTGCTTCCCTTCCCATGAGGCTCTGCTCTATGGCACCCAGCCTCCAATTTGAGTGCACAGAACACAGCATACTGGGCAAAGGGCATAGACTGTGTGTGTGTGTGTGTGTGTGTGTTGGTGGGCTGTGTGCTAGGAGGCTTGGGTTTCCAGTGACCCCTCCTACGTCTGAATGCATCATTGTCCCTCCCCAGCTGACAAGTCTCCTCTGTTCTCAGCCCTGCCTCCCACTGTAGCCTCAAGAAAGGCACTATGCTAAGTCATAACTTAGAGAGGCACAAGATCTTACATCCCACCACCCTGGGTTTATCTCCATGACATATGGGTCCATCGCTTCAGAGGGTCCCCACTTCCCTCAGTGGGCTTCCACTTCCCTCAGTGGGCTCTGGCCAGCATTAGTGATCTAGGGTATTCACATCTGGCAGGGAGAGCAGTGGTGCTCATCACACAGCCCAACTCTGACAGTGAACTGCTGAGCAGCACTCACGCGTTGGATTGCATCCGTGCATTAAGGCCTTCACTTAAAGGAGGTGGGAGTTATGAGCACCCTGTGCTTCTGCTGTATGGATTTCACAGAGCTTCTCTCAGCAATGACAAGGGTCATCGCAAGCAAACCAGTACCTGCCTGCTGTGTGGAGTCCTTGGGGGAGTCTGACTTAGGAAATGTGCCAGGGACATTGAAATGACACAGGGAGGGAAAATGCAAATTATGGAGCAAACTTTTCTACATTCAGGAAGGAAAATGTTTGCTTCCTCTTCCAGTCCTTCAGGTTGGCAGATGAGCCTTGTTTCTAGAAGCTATTTGTAATATTAATCATTTTAACAGTATCAAACAGACTGGGTTTTCACACTTGATAAATTTTTCATGTTGAACCTTAGAAAAATGCAGTGGTGTGATTTTGTTTTCTCAAGAATTTCTCTCCGGAAGCTGGTGTTAATTTGCAGATGCCAACACATGACGAGCAATTTTATCTACAAAGATTAATGCACATTAAATTAACCAAGGGTTGAGAATAGTACAGCTTTTTTGCCATGAAAGACTTGGCTTTGTGATGCCAACAGATAGGTGATTGGTTAGTTAGTCCATCAGTCATTCAGCCCGGTGACTGTTGGTGCCTCTCCAACGGTCCATCCATCTTCTTGCTTGTTACAAAACAGACTTCGTAAAGATGATGAGATCTGATCGGTCTACATCAATTATTGCTAATTTCCTTTTGCTTAAGATTGGGTTGACCAATGAAACGTAAGAGAAGAGGGACAAAGTTGAGAGGCTTGGAGCAGGGAGGGGTGGTTGCTTTTGGGAAATAAATAACAAGGGGTCCCCCATGTAGGGGTTAGCCCTTTGCTCTCTGTCCGTTTCCTGCCTGATATTGGGTATGGTTGTGAGAAAACAGGTGCCTGGAGCCAGCAGCCTTGTTGGGATTTTTTTTTTTTTTTGACAGGCAGAGTGGACAGTGAGAGAGAGAGAGACAGAGAGAAAGGTCTTCCTTTTCCATTGGTTCACCCCGCAATGGCCGCTGTGGCAGGCGTACCGCGCTGATCCAAAGCCAGGAGCCAGGTGCTTCTCCTGGTCTCCCATGTAGGTGCAGGGCCCAAGGACTTGGGCCATCTTCCACTGCACTCCTGGGCCACAGGAGAGAGCTGGACAGGAAGAGGAGTGACCAGGTCAGAATCCGGCACCCTGACCGGGACTAGAACCCAGTGTGCCGATTGTTGGGATCCTAAGTAGTGATCACAGCCAGTGCTTTGGGTAGCAGAGCAGGAAAAGGGAAAGAGCCTAGGCCTTCCCTGTTGTCATAAATTTATCCTAAAAGGGTAATTGTCTTACATTTTTCTTTTTGAGAGTAGGAACACAGAGTATTTGGGCAGGGAATCTTTGTTGTTGTTGTTGTTTATAATATTTACCTATTAATTTGAAAGGCAGTGTTAGAGAGAGAGAGAGAGAGAGAGAGAGAGAGAGAATGAGAGAGAGGGAGAGGGAGAGGGAGAGGGAGAGGGAGAGGGAGAGGGAGAGAGATCTTCTATCCACTGGTTTACTCCCCAGATGGCCACAGTGGCAGAGCTTGGGCTAGGTCAAAGCCAGGAGCCTGGAACTCCATCTGGGTCTCCCATGTGGAGCTGGATAGAAGTGGAGCATCTGGGACTAGAACTGTTGCCCATGTGGCTTAACCTGCTGCACTGCACTGGCATCCCCAACAGCAGCTTCTTAGTCATACTATTTTTTGAATGACAAATGCTTCCGTAGAGGATATTGCAGAAGCTTTTCCTTATCTGAAGTTTCGCTTTTTACAGTTTCAATTACCCATAGTCAACTGTGGTCCCAGAATATTAAATGGAAAATTACAAAAATAAATAACTCCTAAGTTCTGAATTGTGCTGTCTCACCAGGGATGTGAATCATGCTATTTAAACTACCTGTGTATTAGCCACGTAGTACCCATCTTGGTTATCAAATGGGTTGTCATCATGTCATAGAGTTCATGTTCAGGTAACCCTTGTTTTACTTAATAATGGCCCCAAAGCCGAATGGTGATGCTGGTGATTTGGACATGACAAAGATAAGATATAAAGTGAAAAGCTAAAAATTCTCAACTTAAGAAGAAAATTCATGGGCCACTGCTCTTGCATGTTTGGCTACGCCTCCACCTATGGGGCCAGAATGCCATATAGGAGCTGGTTCAAGTCCTGGCTGCTCCCCTTCCTATCCAGCTCTGTGCTATGGCTTGGGAAAGCAGTGGAAGATGGCCCAAGTGCGTGGGCCCCTGCACCCATGTGAGAGACATGGAAGAAGCAATTGGCTCCTGGCTTCAGATTGGCCCAGCTCTGGCCATTGAGTCCATCTGGGGAATGAGCCAATGGATGGAAGAGCTTTCTATCTCTCCTTCTCTCTGTTTATAACTCTGCCTCTCAAATAAATAAAATTAAAATATTTAAAAAAAACTCATATGCTAAAGTTTTTGAAATCTACAGTCAATTGTTCATTTGTACCTAAGTTATAAATTAGGCTTCATCATATATAGGATGTATATGAAAATGATTATATGTGTATATGTAGCACATATAGGGTTGAATACGTATATGGCTATGAATATATAGCATATATTGGGTTGGTACTGTCCTCAGTTTCAGGCATCACCTGGGTGTTTGGGAAGGTACTCATGTGAGTAAAGGGAAACTGCAGAGTCTTCCTAGTGTCTGGCTTCTTGTTCGTATTAGGTCTGTAACATAGCCCCCCAGAACTGTAATCATTGTCCCGCTGACTTCTAGGTAGGATTGCCAGTGAGGAGTTTGATGCCAATTTTCTTTTAACTTTTCTGTAACATTTTTCTTGACACTTTTAGCTTTTGTCTGTCTTGAGTGTTCAGTTCCGTAGTGATGGATTTGGGAGAACATCTGTGTATTTACTGTGCTTATTACTCAGTCTTAAATCTTATGGCTTGTGCTTGTGTGTGTGCATGTGTGTGTGTGCGTGTGGTGAGTGCTAGAAATTTTCCTCCACTCTTTTAAAAATTAATATGTCATTGACACACTATAAACCAATCAACAGTATTTGTGTATTCATGGAGTTGTGCCACCATAACCACTGTCTAGTTTTAGAACATTTTTATCACCGCCAAAGAAACCCCATACCCAGCAGGAGTGACTCACATCCCATTCCCCTCTTTCACGAATCCCAGGTGACTACTGTCTGTGGGTTTGCTGATTCTGGACATTTCATAAAAATAGAATCATACACTATGTCTAGTTTCTTTCACTCAGCATAGTGTGTCCAAAGTACATTCATGCTGTAGCATGCCTCAGTACTCATTTTTATGGAAAGACAATATTTCACTATTTGTATATACTACATTTTGTTTATCCATTCAATTCTAATAATTATTTTCTCCTGTGTGTGTTTTCACTTCTCTCTTCTGGCACTTCTGTTAGGTAAGCATATGGCTTACTCTATTGATTCTCTATGCTTTTTACTTTTTTTTTGTATTTTGTTCATAATTTTGGAGGATTTCCTCGATTATGTTTTCCAATGCTTCTGTGATGGGTAAAACTTTTTAGCAGCCATATTTTTAAAAAATTTATTTATTGATTTATTTGAAAGGTAGAATTACAAAGAGGCAGAGAGAGGGAGTGGGAGAGAGCAAGACAGGTGTCTTCCATGCACTGGTTCACTCCCCAAATGGCCGCAATGGCCAAAGCTGGACAGATCCCAAGTCAGGAGCCTGGAGCTTCTTCCTGGTCTCTCATGTGGGTGCAGGGGCCCAAGGGCTTGAACCATCTTCTTCTGCTTTCCCAGGCACATTAACAGGGAGCTGAACTGGAAGTAGAGCAGCTGAGACTTGAACTGGTGTCCATGTGGGATGCCGGCACTGCAGGAGGTAGCTTTACTTGCTATGGCACAGGTGATTTCCAGGTTTTGTGTAATAGTAAGTTCACAATTATTTAATAAATTAAATTGGCAATAGTTATTTCATTCAGTTATCTAGGCATCATGGCTGCATGTCAGACACTCCCAAATGTTCACTGTGTTGTCACTGTGATGTGAATGAATAAAACATGTTTCTGGAATGCTTGGTGCATGGTTCACTTTAGGGCTCTCTCACCCTCCTGCTTCTGAGGCCATCAGGTGACCCTAATGCCTTTGTGAGACACAGCCAGTCTACTGTTTGTCACTTCTCTGGGCTGTTAGGGAAGCAGACAAACTCTGCAAGACAGCTGCACACTGAGTTCAACGTCAACAACATTTCTGTCCTTTTGTGATCTGTGCTGCTTTTTGAAGTGCCGGTTTGTGGAGGCATAATTTATGGATAGCAAAGTTCACCTGCTAACCGGGTTCTGTTGGAGGAGTTTGGATACTTGTATGCAGTTATGTCACGGCCGCCACCGTCAAAACAGAGGACATTTCATCAACCCCCAAATTCTTAAATCTCTCCTCTGGCCTGTGGATTGTTTCCAGTGGTCAGTGGTCAACCCTATAGCTTAGCATCATGGAATTTCCCTGCTGCTGTGTTCTTTTGCAAGTTTCTCAACTGACCATCAGTGCTGAGAGTTCTGAGCGTGAACCGGGTGGGCTGTGTCTGGGCCTAGGGGTGTGGGGTAGCAAGGCAGCAGCTCTGCAGCTCAAGGCCCAGCTCTCACTGCTTTGATGCCAGGGTGTAGGAATGGGGTGGATTAGGTGTTTCATTGCCTTTTAATTCACTGCCCTGATTACTGCCCTGCACCCTACTTCATTTTGTTTCTTGCCATCTTCAAATTTAGGATCTCCTAGGACTTTGCCATCAAAAATGGCTCCTGCCTATACTGACTTCTTCCAGGTGTACTTTGGGCTTCAGCTTGTTCTTCTCTGGTTCACTCAAAAATACGGCCTGTCCTCTTTCTGATTGCCAAGAGATTCATCCAACTGTATATCTCCCTGATGGCCCTTCTCGCCTCCCAGACAGTGGTGCTGTGGCTTTATGGCTATCTTATTTCTTTGCCATAAACGCCATGTGACTTTGCAAGGAGTAGAAATGAACATGTGTGCTGGTATAAGTGAAGACTTTAAGGATCAAAAAAAAAAAAAAAAAAAAAAAAAAAAAAAAAACACAAAATCTAAGGTCCATCCATGAGGTCAACAAATAGATTACTTGGGTGTCTTCTCAGATGAGGCATTGCTTCAGGGAAGAAGAAGAACTGTGACCTGTACCTGAACAAGCTCTCTGACTCACACTGCCATTAGCATGAACTTTGGTTCTCGCATTCAACTGATTGCTTTTTAAGTAAAATAAAGTTCTAATTAAGAGAGAAACGAATGTTCTCAGAAGCAGTTTCAGGAAATGTCCCAAAGCCGCACAGGTGTTGCCTTCTTAGAGAAGTTCAGGATGTTTCCAGCCATTCTGTGACGCTGACCTGACAGCAGGCTCTGCTCAATTCACAGCATGTCTGTGACGCAGATGGGAGCTACAATTTAATTTTTACCTAGGCGGATTGTGGAACAGAGCAGCCTGATCTGAGTCACAGATAAATCCCAAAGGGAGTCAAAACATTTTATTAAAATCTACCAAGATTAAAATACAGAACACGCAACGCCTCATGCTGGACTTCCAGTAATTTTTTGAAAGAAATCCTTCAAAAAAGGACAGCAAACGAACCGCCCCTTTCTCATGCCAAAAAAACACCCCCAAGATCAACTTTCACTTTTGGTTTTTCCTTTCTCTTCCTTAACAATTCAAGAGCTGTTGAGGAGGCTATAGAAACAATCTCTGCTTATAAGTTGCAAAGAGAGAGGGCAAACATCTCTGGCAGGTGAGCTGCCGCCTCCTCGCCTGAGCTTTTGCCATGCTGTTCCAGTGACGAGGACTCTTTCCCAGGGGACGGAGACAGAGAGGGGACATCTCAGCCTTTAGACCTCTTGGGAGAGGCTGTCCCCAGCCTGTTCTGTAGAGGGAGGGTGGTGGCACCCTTAGGTTTGGTGGCCTTTGGTTTCTGTGCCTTGGCTGTCATCTCTTGCCTTGCCCCTTCCCTGTAGCACCTGGAATTGGCAAAGGGCCACAGTAGGGGATCCTAAGTACTTCTGGTGTAGAGTAATCTGATCTTTCTTTTGATATGCTCCTAAGGGATGGTTTTAAACTGGTCTGTTTGTTTGGGTAAAACTCCCACCCTGGCATTCCTGTCTGCAATTGCAACCGGCTGCTTAACCTTCCTGGCTAGGTTTTGTCACCTGTAGAAGACATGCCCTCCTTAGAAGAAGTCACAGCAAGGCCAGGTGTTTGAGTGAGTGTGGGACAGCACACACTCTCTGCAAGGGAGTGCAATGTTGTTCTTGCTTCCCTTCCTCAATGTGGTTCCACACCTGGCCCCGCCCACAAAACCCTGCTGCTCTTGTTTCCTGTGTGATCCATGGTAGCCCCTTGGGCATCAAGCCAATCACCCTGTCCCTGCCAGGGGTGCTTGGCTGCCCTCCAGCGATCACCTCTCCTGGGTAGGGTCATGAGGATCCAGGGGTGAGCTCTGGCAGAAGGAAGAGGGTTGGGCGCCCTGGCAGTGATTCAGCGAGGTGCTCAGTGACTCTGAACAGGGAAGGGCGAGTATGAGCTGTGTGGAATGGGCTGTGGGGAGGGAGGCTGCTGGGGGCTGATTTAAAGGACAGGACTGCCCAGTGGGTGCGCAGAAAGCAAGCAGGCCAAAGGGACTGTCTGTACAGTGCATGGTGCTTCTGTCTTTCCAAGTCACTTCCTCCCTCTGCTGCTCTGATAGGGGATATATTTTTCCCCATTGTGTCTCCTCCTCTCCTGCCTTGGCTGGGAGGGGTAGGGGAGGCAAAGAATGAGGCTGGGGCATGGGGTCAGGGGAGAGAAGAGGAACCTGCACTGCTCTCTAGCGGACAGAGTAGAAACTACATCAATGATTCGGTTTCTGTCTGCACAACCAGAAACAGTGGAGAGACAAGTTTTAGAGAACTCTTGTTATTTTTTTTCTCCAAGTAAAAATGTGCTAGCGAGGTAAATGAAAAGAAGAGGCATACATTTTTAGAAATGGATACTCATTGAACTTAAAAATTTTGTTTTTAAATTTATTTTTATTTGAAAGGCAGAGACACAGAGAAAGAATGAGAGATCATTCATCTGCTTGTTTCTTTCCCAAATGCTCACAACAGCCAGGGCTGGGCCAGGCTGAAACCTGGGGCCAGAAACTCCATGGGTCTCCCATGTGGGTAGCAGGGACCCAAATACTTGGGCCATCACTCCCACCTTCTAGGGTGCACGTCAGCAGGAATCTGACACTCTGAGTGCCTCTCTGCTGTTCCTGCCTGATACATCATTCCAATTGTTTCCCTGTCCATGACCTTGTTCATCTGATTAACTGTTTCTCTTCTCCACTAGAATGTAAGCTCCTTGACCAAAGGATGTTTACTGTCTTGGGCATGACTATTTTTCAAGGCTTAGATCAATGCCAGACACAGAGCCAAGGCTCACCAGTCAGCTGGATGGATAATGACCAAACTATTCTTGGCTACTGAGTTCCAACCTTCATAGGCCTGCTGTAATACCAAACATGTAATGTACTCAGGGCATCGAAAAGAGAGGTTTCCTCAAAGACTGGCAGAGCCAGGAGACAGAATTGAGAAGAAAAGAGCCTAAACAGAGGTTGAGAAGTGGGGCAAGGGAGCTCTGGGATTGAGTGTCCACCGTGGCCTGAGCCAAGAGCTGCAGTAGAAATTCCTTGGTTTCTGCACGCACATGTGTGAGGGGTCTTATGACACAGGGCAGCAAAGTGCAAAACTGCAGGGGCAGCAGAAAAGAATGAAAGGCTAAGGAAGTCCTGTGATGAGAAAGTGGCTAAAGTGGCTTTGGACAACAGCTCCTTCATCTCAGCACTTTTCACAGATTTCAATAACTGGCAATAGTGTTTTGATTTGCACATTTGCTTTAAAAATAAGAATGATCTCTTTTACCTATTTTCAAAATGGAGGCCGGCGCCGCGGCTCACTAGGCTAATCCTCCGCCTAGCGGCGCCGGCACACCAGGTTCTAGTCCCGGTTGGGGCGCCGGATTCTGTCCCGGTTGCCCCTCTTCCAGGCCAGCTCTCTGCTGTGGCCAGGGAGTGCAGTGGAGGATGGCCCAAGTGCTTGGGCCCTGCACCCCATGGGAGACCAGGAGAAGCACCTGGATCCTGGCTCCTGCCATCGGATCAGCGCGGTGTGCTGGCCGCAGCGTGCTGGCCGCGGCGGCCATTGGAGGGTGAACCAACGGCAAAAGGAAGACCTTTCTCTCTGTCTCTCTCTCTCACTGTCTACTCTGCCTGTCCAAAAAAAAAAAAAAAAAAAAATGGAAATGATTAAAGCACAGCTTGCAGTTTTTCTCGCTATTTAATTTTACTTATAAATGCAATAGATTCACCCAGGCTAGGTAGCATATTCTAAAACATCTGGAAACTCCATCCCCAACAAAAGGGTCTTCTCCATTTTGATTAATTTCTTCTTGGTAACTGAATGGATTTTTTGAAAGATTTATTTATTATCTATTTGGAAGGCAGAACAACAGAGACAGACACAGAGAAAGAGATCTTCCCTCTGCTGGTCCATTCCCCAAATGTCCGCAACAGCCAGGGCTGGGCCAGGCCAAACCCAAGAAACTGGAACTCCATCTGAGTCTCCCATGTGGGTGGCCGGAGCCCAAGCACTTGGGCCATCTTCTGCTACCTTACCAGGCACATCAGCAGGACACTGGATCAGAAGGGGAGCAGCCAGGGCTTGAATTGGCACTCCCAGCTGGGATGCTGCAGTCACAATGCCAGCCCTCTTACTGGAGCTTTAAATTGCTAGCAACTAATGTAAAACCACCCATAAGCCTCAGACCTAATACATGGAGCTTGGGAACATCTTGGGCAGGCTCGGTGTCCTGCTCATTTTGGTGTCCCAGAGCCCATAGTAGGTCCTCACATACTGTTTGCTGGATAAATGAATACGTGCTGCCATGCTAAGTGTTTGGTTTCTGACTCTACTGTGTATGATAGATGCTCAGCCAATTTTGAAATGCAAGGGATTTGAGACTGTAACACAGGGTAGAACATCATGTTCCAAGAGAAGTGCAAAATTCGGTCAAAATATGGTGTATGAGGGGAACTAAGGAGGGTTCCCCGAAGGGACAGTGTTTGAGCAAAGGGAAGATTGGCCCTCGTTGCTGAGGGGATGTACACATTTTGTAAAAGGAGAGGACAGGAATGGCACAGACAGACAGGAAGTGCAGTGAGTGCCAGGAGGCGTGGCCTGCAGGAAGAGGGACGCGTGGTGTCGGCGCCCGGGCTGGGGAGGCTGAGCTGTTGAAGGCTCAGACACCGGCACTGGCAGTGCTGCTCATTCTTGGCTTGTAAGCCAGGGGCTCTCAGCCCACCTTGCCAGAGGGAAATTCAACTTACTGTTCGGGGACCCTGCCCCATCCTCCGTGACGCAGAGACTGAAAACACAAGGCGGTCTCCCTGAGTTCGTGGTCCACCTGGTGCTCGTCCTGTCAGAACCGTCACGCACCCTCAGGCAGCAGAGGCTCTGCTTCTCCCCGCGTTGGGGCACCCAGGCTTGGTACTCCTCCGTGGGAACCCAGTGGCCAAGGGCGCTGCCTTCTTAGGTTTTCCTTATGGCCAGGCTCTCAGAGGACTTGTCTTCTCCCCCAGGCTTGCCCAGGAGAAGGACCCAAGCTCTGATGTTTATGGAGCCCTCCTTACCTTCCTCATACAGCACACCCGCCTTCTCCCCGGGCTGCATCTCCTGCTACTCTCCTTTTTGCTTGCATTTCATTGGTCAGACTGTGTCATGTGACCATTCAAACGTGCAGAGGGGGCTGGGAAATGAAATTTCAGCCGGACACACTGCCGCCCTGAGGAAGATTCAGGTTCTGCAGTGAAGAGGAAGGAATGGGTGTGGAGCAGATTCCAGGGGTGACTGCCACGTTCTGTACCATTTGGACCTCTGTCCCAGCTAATGGACCTTCTGGGAGAGCACACCAGGTTTTAGCAAACCCAAGAAATATCCTGGATGTCCACGCTCCTCTGTGCACCCATCAAAGTCCATGCATGGATACAGCAACATGCACCTGGAAACGTGGATTAAAAGGTAACTTTATTTTGGTGCAAATATTTTGAAATCCAATCACATGAGAGGTCACCAAAAAGTTCATGGAAATGGGTGTTACGAGTAAACCATACATGGATTTTAAAATTTTTTTTGCACCAAAATGGGGTTATCTTTTAATTCCCTTTTCCAGGGATATTTTGAAGTATTCTCATAAACATGATTTTTGTATTTATATTATACATATTATAGTTTCTCTTCATTGGCATAGTGCATCCTGAATTGATTACATTTGCAGAAGCCTACATATATACTTATTTACATGGCTGCTTTTAATGGCCACTTATTTATTGTTTTTTAGTGTTTTCTTCTCTCAACTTCCACTTCTTAATGTGGGCCATTATCTTACCTCTGTCAGTAGTTTAACAGATCTTTGTATATGAGTTAGCCCTCTTTCTTTTAATTTTTAAAAACTTTATTTATGTGAAAGGTAGAGGGACAGAGATAGGAAAACGACAGAGATCTTCCATGGGATGGTTCATCCCCTAAATGCCTGCCAAAGCCCTGGAGTGTGCCAGGCCAAAGCCAGGATCCAGGAGCTCAGTCTGGGTCTCTCATTGTAGATGGCAGAGTATCAGTTGCCTGGGTCATCATCGCTGCCTTCCTGTATCAGCAGGAAGCTGAAATTGGGAGCTGCAGCTGAAACTTTCTTTTTTTCCCAAGATTTATTTATTTACTTGAGACTCAGAGTTACAGAGAGAGAGAGACAGAGACAGAGACAGAGACAGAGAGGAAGAGAGAGCAACAGAGAGAGAGATCTTCCATCTGCTGGTTCACTCTCCAAATGGCCGCATCGGCCAGAGCTGAGTTGATCTGAAGCCAGGAGCCAGGAGCTTCTTCTGGGTCTCCCACACAGGTGCATGTGCCCAGGCACATAGGCCATTTTCTGCTGCTTTCCCAGGCCACAGCGGGGAGCTGTATCAGAAGTGGAGCAGCGGAGACCTGACTGGCACCCATAAGGGATGCTGGCACTGCAGGAGGATGCTTAACCTGCTACACCACAGCACCAGCCCCTGCATTTGGAACTTGAACCCAGATACTCCCAGGCTGTGAGTTCACCACTGTGCCAAATGCCCATCCCAGGTGTCACTCTTGGCTGTGTGGTTCTGTATATACAGCTTTATTCAGAATAAGAACTTAATCTAGTGGGTGCCTTAAATTCAGTATGGACAAGTGAGCTGACGGTCTTTCCCTCCCAAACTCCCTCTTTGTTCATGGACCTCAGTGAGCACAGGTGTCTGGCTAGAACTAGGAATTGTTCCCAATTCCTCCCTCACATACTTTCCTCTCTGCACCCGTTTGGTGTCAGTGTTCATCCAGAGAGTGCTCTGACGGCCAGTGTGTCTCTTTCTCTCAACGCCATCACTCTCTCTAGAGTTCTCCTATTCTGGACTAGCTGTTTGCGGCTTTGCCATTGCCATGTGATCAGCTCACTGCTAGATTTCTTCCATATCTGAGGATACTCCAGCACCTGCAGCTCTCTGTTAGTTTTTAGATTACTGTGTCTTCATGGGGATGACATTTAAAAACACATGAACGCTGGCGCTGCAGCTCAATAGGCTAATCCTCCACCTTGCGTCGCTGGCACACCGGGTTCTAGTCCCGGTCGGGGCGCCGGATTCTGTCCCGGTTGCCCCTCTTCCAGGCCAACTCTCTGCTATGGCCCGGGAATGCAGTGGAGGATGGCCCAAGTGCTTGGGCCCTGCACCCCATGGGAGACCAGGAGAAGCACCTGGCTCCTGGCTTCAGATCAGCGTGGTGCGCCGGCCGCAGTGCGCCGGCCACGGTGGCCATTGGAGGGTGAACCAATGGCAAAGGAAAGCCTTTCTCTCTCTCACTGTCCACTCTGCCTGTCAAAAAAAAAAAAAACAAAACAAAACAAAACAAAACAAAACAAAAAAAAAAACCACGAACAGTTGCAGGTCACCTGAGTAACTGTCTTAGCCCTGAGTACTGATTATTGATTTCAGTGCCTGCCCACGCATTGGTGTGTTCATTGTGCCATTGGGCATCGCTGTATGAAGAGCTTACACAAGAAGAAAAAGAGGCACTTCATAATCAAAATGAAGCATTTTGGGCTATGGAAGCTTAATGAAATTTTTGTCTTTGGTTATGTTAACAACGGTTTGTTCCCTGGTTCAAATAAGTAAAACCATATGAGACCCAAGTGGTTTAAGTTGCTGAATTCAAAAGAACCTATTCTGTGGCAATCCAGTGTGAGGGGTGGAAATTTGTTTCCACACCCATATGTCACATGGGGGCTGGCGCTGTGGTGTGGTGTAGCGGGTAAAGCCACTGCCTGCTATGTCGGCATCCCATATCGTTAACCGGAGTCCCGGCTGCTCTACTTCCAATACAGCTCTCTGCTATAGCCTGGGAATGCAGTGGAGGATGGCCCAAGTCCTTGGGCCCCTGCACCCATGTGGGAGACCAGAAGAAGCTCCTGGCTCCTGGCTCCAGATCGGCATAGCTCGGGCCATTGCAGCCATCTGGGGAGTGAACCAGCAGATGGAAGACCTCTCTCTCTCTCTCTTTCTGCTTTTCCTTCTCTCTCTGTGTAACTCTGACTTTCAAATAAATAAATAAATTGTTAAAAAAAAAACTAAAAACAAGTATGTCACCTGTTTCATTGAGTTAATATCACTAATTTAAATGTTACTGGTTTGCTAGTTTAAATTAAGTATGTAAATTTTTACAGTTGCAAAATAGCTATTAGCATAAAATGCTTACACCTGGTTTTAAGTGTGTGTGTGTGTGTATGCTAAATAATATACTACAAATTTCTAAGTGGCACCTTCAGTCTCTGACAACTTGTGATATTGGACACATTTTGTTGCTAAGATTACTGGTTATTTTGGGAAATGTTAATCCTTGTCATCTTTTGTTAAGATCAAATTCTTCTGCACTAAGTACTTCTCCTTAGATAGTGGTGTTAGTGATTTTATGTCAACTTGCTGACATATTTTGTTTGTAAAGGGTCTAAACTTGAGGCAATTTTTAAAAAAGATTTATTTATTTATTTGAGAGGTAGAGTTACAGACAGAAGGGGAGACAGAGAAAGGTTTTCCATCTGCTGGTTCACTCCCTAAATGGCTACAATGGCCGGAGCTGAGCTGATCCAAAGCCAGGAGCCAGGAGCTTCTTCTGAGTCTCCCACATGGGTGCAGGGGCTCAAGCACTTGAGCCATCTTCCACTGCTTTCCCAGGCCATAGCTTAGAGCTGGATAGGAAGAGGAGCAGCTGGAACACAAACCAGTGCCCATATGGGATGCTGGTGCCACAGGAGGGGGCTAAGCCTACTACCGCACAGCCCTGGCCCCGAGGTAGTATTTTTAATAAAGCATATAAGGGCACTTCAGAGAGTTAATGAAACTATTGAATCAAAAGCTGCAAGAAATTTTTAAATCCATCTATGACTCTGTTGTAATATGCATTTCCATGAACTTTCTGAAGACATCTCATCTGTATAAATATGTCACTCAGGTCAACTGGAGCAGGGTTGGCACACATTTCATATAAAGAGTCGGATAGGAAGTGTTGTAGGTCCTGTTGGCCATCAGCCTCCATCACAGCTCCCAGCTCTGATGTTGTACTGTGAAGGCAGCCATAGATAATACGTAAACAAATGAGCACGGCCATGTTCAGTACAGCTTGGTTTAGGGAGCAGGCCAGATTGCGATTGTGGGTGTAGAGTTCCAACCTGGGGCCTGGAGGATACAACCAAGCTCCCTGGCTTGAGATCCGGTATATTAACTTCCCTGGTTTCACATCCTACTCACTCTTCCTGCACTCCCCGGTGCTCCAGTCACATGGAGCTATGTCATTGCCCATGTGACACCGGCTTGCAGATGCTCCCCGATGACCACCACATCCTTCCTCGTCTGCTGAAGCTGAAGGCTCACCCTGAAGGTAGAAGTTAACACCAGCCTCCCCCGGGAAGCCTCCCCAACCTCCTTGGGGCTGCATTTGTACTTCCTTGTATGCGCTCTGCTCCCCGCTCTCTGGGCACTCACCTGTCTTACACAGGAGGGCTGACTCCGCAATTCGATGGTCATCTGCTGCCTGGTTGGGCCCTGAGACAAGACAGGGAGTCCTGCATTTCTCTTCTGCAGCTCATACTTAACTATGCCTAACCCTCAACACAGGGGCAGTGATACTGGGGCTCAGTTTCACTACCAGGAAAATGTCTTTGGAATCTTAAAATCATGGTGTACTTGTAGAATTTAGAGAATCCTCCTGTTTTAGTTTTGGCTTCTGTAATAAGGTACCATGGACTGGGTGGCTTTTAAAACAACAGAAATGTATGTGTGACAGTGCTGGGGGCTGAGAGTGTCATCGGGGCACCAGTATGGCTGGCCTCTCCAGAGGAGTCTCCTCCAGGCTGCAGACTGTGGTCTACTTGTGTCTTATGGGGCAGAAAAAGGGTGAGGGAAGAGAACTGGAGTCCCTTTTATAAGAGGGCCAATCAGAACCCAATCACCTCCCAAATCCCCGCCCCCACACCAATGCCATCACACTGAGGGACTAGGCGTGGGAGAGGGGGGTGGTAGGGAGGAGGGGCAAATATGCAGTGCGTTGCATATTCTGAGACCAGCCTAGATCCTTTGCTGGATCTCTGAGCAGGTCTTTTTCTGTTTGTGATTTACGTCTTTCTGTGGGAGTGTCAGTCCTACAGAGATGCTGACGCCCGAGACAGAAGTCACCTATTCTGTCGCTGTTATGAAGAGGGGAGTAATAAAAACGTCACTGGCAGATGGCATTGGACACATTTCATTGTTAAGGTCACTGTTTATTTGGGGGGAAGGTTCACACTAGTCACCTAGTTGTTAACATCAGATTTTTCTGCTCTAAGTCGTTCTCGTTAGATGATGATGTTGACGATTTTTACACAAACACGTTGATATGTTTCTTGCAATGGAGCTGAAACTCCAGGTAATAGCTTTTTATGAAGATCGAGGGTCTGGCCTCAGTCAGCATGTGGAATTTACTGACTGTCCACTGGAAACATTATCGTCGTCATCAGCTTCACCACGCCCTGGAGAGCTTGTTGTATGGCAGCCATTACACACGCAGCGGCTCAGTGCTCACGCCAGCAACACAGATGAGTTGTGTGAACAGCCATATTCTGGGTGGGTACAGAGAGTTAATAACTTGCTCCAAGTCGCAGAAGCGGTTAGCGGCATCACCAGCACGGTGTGGCCAGCACTGGGATGCTGGGGCTGTGTGCTTCACCTCCCTACTTTATTTCCTGTCAGGGCTCTAATTCCCTCATGTGCCAATTTCCCCTTGTTGCGGCAGGATATTCTTCCCTCGGTACTGTCTCTTTGTGATCCATAGCCGCCTCTCCCGAATAAAACCAATAAAGCTCTGTCTGTATAAATGACCTGTGCAAATGGCTCTTGGCATTAAAATGGCTCATGAGGAAATAGAAATTGTATTTTGCAGTCCTTGTCTGGCTTCCTCAGTAATGGGTTGTGTCTACAAGATATGAATTCAGGCGGTTGAAAGGTGAAAGAATCATAACCAGTAACGGCGCAGCTGACACCGTAAAGCTCCTGATGTGGCACCTTGAGAGGACACCACATCATCTGTGTGACAGTACTGCCAAAAATGTCCCACCGGAATCAGACCAGGACAAAGGCACATTAAAGGACATTCTGTAAAGCAGCTGGCCTGGATTCTTCAAAGGCACCAGTGTCGTGAAAGAGAAAAAGGCTGAGGAAGTCTTTCAGGTGATTGGAGACTTGATTCAGGAAAACAACGTGCCGTGCCTGGGGCAGGTGTCTTGCAGTGGTTGATACCACCTGGGACATATGAATCCCATGTAAAGGTGCCTGGTTTGGGTCTTGGCTCCTGTTCTTCCAACCCAGCTTCCTGTTAACATACAACCTGAAGGCAGAAGTTGATGGCTCAACTACTTTGGTCCCTACAAGCCTCATGGTAGACCTCTGGCATTAGCCTGGCCCTGCAAATGGAAAATCTGTTTCCTCTGTCTCTCTTTATCCTTTGAATAAAAAATAAAAACAATAAATAAATTTTAAATTCAATACATAATCTTTCACTCTTGAATCAGGAAGTAAAAACAGTTACAAAATGTATGATAGATAGTGTTAAACATCCTGAATGATAATTACATAACAGTTGTAAAGGAGAATGCTTTGGCTCTTAGGAGATAGGGGATGAAATATGTATTTCAAAAAATTAGCTAGATCTATATACCCACTCGGTGATCGGTTGTTGCTGAACCTTGGTGTTAAGTATGTAGGGATTCATTATATTTTTCTCCTACTTTTAAATGTTTGGGATTTTTCCCAATAAAAAGTTTGAAAAAGGAGTGGTTAGGTTACATGGTCCTGATTCTAAGTAAACTTTTGATGAGAATAAACTGCCATGAAAGACTATTTCTCCCCTTTCTGTACCCTGCACTCTGTTCACGCCTACCCACCCCCACTACCATTTTCACTTGTCTTAGATTCTGGCCTTATCCCTTATTCCTTTTTTTTTTTTTTTTTTTTTTTTTTTTTTGACAGGCTGAGTGGACAGTGAGAGAGAGAAAGGTTTTCCTTTGCCATTGGTTCACCCTCCAATGGCCACCGCGGCCGGCGCACTGCGGCCAGCACACTGCGCTGATCTGAAGGCAGGAGCCAGGTGCTTCTCCTGGTCTCCCATGGGGTGCAGGGCCCAAGCACTTGGGCCATCCTCCACTGCATTCCCGGGCCATAGCAGAGAGTTGGCCTGGAAGAGGGGCAACCGGGACAGAATCTGGCGCCCCGACTGGGACTAGAACCCAGTGTGCTGGTGCCGCAAGGCGGAGGATTTGCCTATTGAGCCGTGGCGATCCCTTATTCTTTAGCCAGCTGAAGTCAAAGTGTTTTTGTGAAAGTTTATTTATTTGAAAGGCATATTGAGACAGAGAGAGAGAGAGAGAGAGACAGAGACAGAGAGAGAATGAATGAATCTTCCATATGCTAGTTTGCTCCCCCAAATGCCTGCAGTAGCCGGGGCTGGGCTAGGCTGAAGCACAGAGCCAAAAATTCAGTCTGGGTCTCCCACATGGCTGGCAGGGGCCCAAGTACTTGAGCCATCATCTACTGCCTCCCAGGCCACATTAGCAGGAAGCTGGCTTGGAAGTAGATGCAGGACTTGAATCCCAGCACTCTGATACAGGTTGTGGGTGTTCCAGGTGTTGTCTTAAACTGCTGTGCCTCAAAGTCCACCTGGTGATTTTTTTTAATGTGAAACACATACCAAGCCCTGCCAAAATTTGCTGCCTGAGCACAGCCTGGCTCCTCCTTGCTCTCACAGCAGCTGTGGGTCTCTGGTTCTCACACATCCTTCCCTGTATCTACCAGGGATCTTCAAAAAGTGGCTAAAAAACAGAATTGAAAGATTATTTTGGTGCCAAATTTTTGAAATATATGTGTGGATTTTTCATGATAGGCATTTCCATGAACTTTTTAAAGACTCATGCATGGATTTCAAACTTTTTATGCCAAAATAATGTTATTTTTAATTCCATTTTTCTACCTACTTTCTGAAGTGTATGTAAAGTCTTGTCTCTTTGACTAGAATGTTCTTCTCCCTTTTTAGTTCCTGCTTATTCATTCTTCCATTATCAGTTCAAATAATTTTTTTCATGGCCTTCTTCCCTGCCTATGTTAGGTCCCCAGTGTGAGTTACTGTGGTAGCAGGTGCACATCTCTGGTAACATCCTAATTAGAATACTATTTCTCCACTGTTGGATGAATGCTTTACTCTCGCACAGGCTGCAAGCTCTCTGAGGCATGTTCTGCTCCCTATTGTGTCCATAAGAGGTGCTGTTATATTGATGCATACTTTTATATATTTTTAACCAAAAATATTTAGAGTCCTTGTCTTTGTGGAGTTCCATCATATTTATGTTAGAAAGGATAGGATGTTGCCTCCTGAAGCTTCATTTCAATTGCTAAATGGATGTGGTCTTCTGTGAGAGTATAGAAACATTATTGTCATAGGCTCCTTGAGAAATTGGGTAAGGCACTTGGCTTCTGTTTCTCTTCACAATCAATATGACTTCATGCAAAATGATGCACAGTTCACATCATCTGTCAGCCCCCATCAAGGAAATATTATCTTCCAAAATTAAAATTGTGAATCAGCTCACAGGAGGATATTGTCAAATAAACAAAGAATCATCACTTATATTGCACTGCCAAATTTTTGATAAGCTTAATTCCTCTAAATGCATTTAACTTTAATGAAGAGTAATACAATTTAATAACAACATAAAATGGAATCATTTATCTTCCCAGTTCTAGACACTGGGCAGATGTCTTCTGCTGAATACATTGTTTCAAAATGCAAGTTTTTCTCCTTCTCTGTCAGATCTATTTTTCTTCATTTCTAAAGACGTGGCTGGGGGGGAGTCATCTCTATGTACATGCTCAATTAAACCACTCAGCTGCTGATCATGTTTATAGCTGGAAATCTCTTGAATTCCTTGTTTCAAATTCCCAGAGCAGTGATATTTACATAACTCAATAACATTTGGTAATTATTAGCGTGCTGTTTTATACGTATAGTGTGATATTTCAGTTGCCAGGGACATAAAACCAAATTCACACTGGTTGAAGCCAATGGGGGCATAGCTAACCAGAGAAGCCAAGGATGCATGCTGGTTCCAGGGGCTCAGGTGAGCTTGACAGGGGCCTCCGTTCGTCTCTGGCTGGCTATCCACAGTGCTGGCTTCGTGCTCAGGGATGTGGTCTCTTTTTGAGTAATAAGGGACTGTTCGTGAAGCGAGAAAGGAAATTAGCAGTGATTCAAGATGACCTTAGGATATTTTCAAATGGGGCATAGTGCTTCAGCTGAGCTGAAACTGGGATTTAGACTGTATCTGTGTATCTCTTAATGTGATATGCCTTTGGGGGAGGGGTTAAGGAGAGGTTCAGTTACAAAGCAGCTGGGGTAGTGAGGTGGGGACCAAGTGGGAGGCATCACTTGTTGCTGTTTCACAGGTGGCCAAGGACTAGTTTTAGAGAACAGTTGCTGCTGCTGAAGCATTTCATACCTTGTGAGGGGACTGTAGTTTTCAGTGCATGCAGGGTGGGATGATTTTGAAATGCTTCCAGGAGGCAGTGTCGCAGTGCAGGAGGAGCCAGCACCTCCCAGGGAAGCCTGGAGGGACATAAAGGCCAGAATTTCCTGCTTCAGTGCCCCCTGCAGGCTCCCAGAGCCCTGGGTGACCCTGGGCTTCACAGCCAGAGAGGTGGAGGTAGAAAGAGCAGAGTTAGCCCTTTGTGATTCAGAGGGGGTTTCTGGTGAAGTTTATAGAGCTGGATCACACAACCCTCACAAGTTTCTAATCGGGACAGAGAAAAAAGTGCAAGAAATGTGCTCAGCATTAAGTCAGGGTAGATGAACTTGAAGATGCCAAGGAGTAGAGCATTGCATGCTGACACACGTATCCATCTGCTAAGACATGAAACAGACAGATAACTTAGGTAGAAAGGCAGAGACTTGGTCCCCAGATGCTTCCTATTGACTGCCTTTACGTTAGCACTCTGCGTGGGCTTCCAAAGGTAGTGCTAGCGCTGGAAGAGCCATTTTGAACAGGTTGCAAGTAACCTAGCACCATTAAGATCTCTCATCTTGGGAACCCTGCTCCTATGTAACTTCTCTGGTAAATACATTTAAAAATTTAAGAAGCACATCAAATGGGATCAAAGGGGCTTACACCCTCACTTAGTCATGTTGTTTGTTGAAGTTAACTATCAGTTGTTACTTAGGCAACAGCCACTATTACTTATGCTTGTCTAAACTCAGATTCCATATGAAACTGCTGCTAGCAGAATGCTCATTAAAGGGGATTTAAATTCCAAATGAAAACTTATGGATTTCAAAAAGGGCAAACACAGCTACACTTCTAGAATCATCTGAAGTTATTAAATTACCAACTTGGTTTTTATTTTTTAATATCTCGGTTATTTATTAAACTGTCTGCAGTAGAACGTTAGCGATGGGATTGTGAGGTGTCAGCCAATAGTTATTCCCACAGACATTTAAACATTAATGGTGTGCTGAAAAATGGCGAAGGGCCTTGGTCTCTCCTGCTCCAATTCCTGGCCCTTATAAAAAATGTAGTCTATTTCATATGTGCAAAGGAAGGATTAGGATGGGATCAGATGATGAATTTGTAGCCACCGGGGGCTAGCTGAAAGAGCCTGACTTCGCCCTATCACATTTCCAGTGTATATTTATGTACTGTACCATTTGGGTATTATAATAAAAATTTTTATCTGTCCCTGGAGGCAAAATTGAGTTATATATTAAATGGCTATTTTCTTTGTTTTCTGCTTAGGTATGCATGTAATGTGGTAGCATAATATATATTCCACACTTGCTTCATTCCGGCAGAGAGATAATATTTTTGCAGCTGACAGAGTAAAAGACATCCTGTGCTTCCAGACTAAGAGGGAACATATTGGCAGGATGAAATACAGATGTTCCCAGTGTTTTCTGTACCACCCAGTTGTTTTCTGCAGAGGTTAACTCTGGGCCTGTTCCCCCATACTTGTTTGGGCAGTTGGACAAGGAAGTCCTCAGTAAATCCAAGGCTGTAAAAAGATGGCTTCAAGGAAACTATTTCACAATGTTTATCTTGCAGGGATAGTCTCTTGAAAATTCATTCCTTTCTTCCCAAGTTTCTTTTCACAAGAATGTTGGCATCAAAATTATTCTCTACTTCTCTATCAGGAAGAAACTTGAAATATATCCAAATTTTCTTCAAAAGAATGTTATTTTTCTTAACTGAGAAAGCAATATAAAATGTATTTTATCATGGTCTAGAAAAAAATAAATGGAAAGTCTGTGAAAGATGGCATTTTTAAGTGGATGTGATTGGGGACCATTATGGATAATGAAATAAGCCAGTCCCAAAAAGACAAATATCATATGCTTTCCATGATTTGTGGTAAAGAGTATGTGGATTATAAAAAAATGTAGTGTATATGAGTGAAATTGACATTCTGAGATTTGATTGTTGTTTATAGCCCTTGTCTATAATCTTGAGAAAAAAAGATGGCATTTAAATTTTTTTTTTAAAATTTAATTAAAAGAGTAACAGAGCAGAGGGAGAGACAGAGAAAGAGAGATCTTGCATTTGCTGGTTCAGTTCCCAGTAGGCTACCACAGTCAGGAGTCAGGAACTCCATCCTGGCCTCCCACGTAGGTGGTGGGGGCCCAAGTACATGAACCACCTTTTGCTGCCTTCCCAGGCTCTTTGACAGGAAGCTGCATAGGAAGTGGAGCAACTGGAGTGTGAACTGATGCTCTGATGTGGGCTGCCAGTGTTGTAAGCAGCAGCTTGACCTGCCGTGCTACCACGCCAGCTCCAATACTGTAACCGCACATCGGATGCCTTCCTCTTTCTATTCCAGAAAGAAGTAATTCAAGGACCATAAAAGGAATATAACAAAGTCGTTTGTGTATCATCATCAGGAACTTCGTTCATAACTCTAGGAGGTCGTGGCTTTCAAGGTGGAAGTGCATGGGCAGCATTGATGAGCCATTGTTCACGTTTGGCTGTTCATGCTGGAAAAGCTAATTCTTCCCCTGTTGTGATAAGATGAAAAACTGCAACTTAAGACAAAATTGAGTTGTTTGAATGAGGGGGATCAAATGTGAGCATTAAGGTTAAACAGACTGTGAGGAATCAGAGTTCCCATAGGGTAAAGGGAGTAATGTACAGGTGGGAGGAACTCAATTTTGTCCAATTCAGAAGCATCCCACATTAATTTTAATATGAATTTTCATAAAAAATAAAAACCTAGGAACAAAAAAAAGCCCAGCTTTTAAAAATGAAGAGTAATTATGGGATGTTCTTCAAGAATGTAGAGCATAAATATCAAGAGTTGAGAATTTTAGAGAAAAGGCAAAGACAAAGTTGACACAGAAGTGGTATCATTACTCTAGGGCTCCAAAGGGAGAAAATCATGTGGAGGAGTAAGTGTGCTCATCAGAGAACAAAAGGAGGTGATTTCTCTGTGTTGAGGGACCCCGGGTTCACATGGAGAAGGTGGCTCCCCGTTCCTGGATGAAGAACGGATGCTAAAACAGCCAACTCACAAAAAATGGTCACTCAAAGCCAGCGGGAATGAAACTAGGGTTTTGTTTTGCTTTTGTCTCTGGTTTTTTGGTAACACTCATGGTCTAAAAAGGACAAACTTCTGAAGGAGATATGTTGTGTTCTAAGGATGATCAGTGGTGCCAGGTGCCAGGTCAAGTGAGAGCCTAATGCACCTTGGCACAAGTTAGAAAACAACAGGACTCATGCATTCTTTTGGAGAAATAGAATTTACAGGGGTCCTTCAAGCAAAAGTTAATCAAAATGAGGAATTTCAGTAGGGTAAGGACATGTTTTAGAAAAAATTGCACTGAGCAGTAAAGACGTACATTGTGGTCTAAAGAATCGTTTGCAATGTGGTTGCAAAACTATGTGCCATTTATGTCAAGAGATTTTAAAAAGATTTAAAAAGACCTAAACCTATCTAAAGACACGGAGTGAGAAGAGACATTGGAGAAAAGGAAATGAATTGTGATAAAGTTTTCGTGCAAAGCAAGGAAGGCCTGTATTATTGGAAAATTAGTTAAAAATATTAAAGAAGTAGGGTTTTGGGAGGTTAAGATTTAATTATTTAAATTATTGAATTATGGGGCCGGTGCTGTGGCACTGCGGGTTAACACCCTGGCCTGAAGCGCCGACATCCCATATGGGTGCTGGTTCGAGACCCGGCTGCTCCACTTCTGATCTAGCTCTCTTCTATGACCTGGGAAAGCAGTAGAAGATGGCCCAAGTCCTTGGGCCCTTGCACCCATGTGGAAAATCCAGAAGAAGCTCCAGGCTCCTGGCTTTGGATAGGTGCATCTCTGGCTGTTGGGGCCAATTCGGGAATGAACCATCAGATGGAAGACCTCTCTCTCTCTCTCTCTCTCTCTCTCTCTCTCTCCCCCTCTCCTCATTCTGTGTAACTCTGACTTTCAGATAAATAAATAAATATTTAAAAGAAATAAAATATTTAATTATGTCTTTGAAAGGCAGAGTTACAGAGAGAGGGAGACAGACACACATGAATACACAACCACACACAATCTTCCATCTGCTGGTTCACTCCCCAAATGGCTGCCATGGCTGGGGCTGAGCCAGGCCCAAACCAGGATCTAGGAACTCCATCTGGGTCTCCCACATTGGTGGCAGGGACCAAGCACTTGGGCCATCTCTTGCTGCTTTGCCAGGCACATTAGCCAGAAGCTAATGGAACAGCCAGAACTGAAATTCATGCTTCTATGAGATACCAGTGTTGTAGGCAGCGGTTTGATTCTCTTTTCTACAATGCCGGCCTCTAACAAAGCTTTTAAATAAAGCTATTAGAGAAGAAGAAAAGGAAAACAGAAAGTATCATTAGTATTCCCAAGAACAGCAAAGTGTGCAGGCAGGCATGCGTGTGTGTGTAGAGAGGGCACAGAAAGAAAATATAATGAAAAGAACCTGTAAAATAAGATGGAAGGAATAAGAAGAACTACTTCAGTTAGCTTCCTCTAATCCAGTTTTACATCCAGGCCCTAAGAGAGTATCTGCTATTGTGTATGCTCTCCCACAGTATATAAAGCAAACTTACAAAGTGACCGGTTTTAGGCATTGGACAGTAGGCAATGCAGCACTAGGGTCTTCAAGACAGGAAATACCTGGTGTGAACAGCACATCCAGCCCGATTTTCATATCTGAGGGCACTTCCTGAGTGTGGCACAGAGAGGTGGCACCCGAGTGAAGTTCTCCAGTGCTTCTGAGCTAAGCAGGCCGAAGTTGAAACACAGGGCTGCAGAGGCAGCTGTAGTTTGCAAAACAGGATTCCAGAGAGGAGGGAGCTGTATGAAAGGGAAGTGCCAGGAGTCTTTTTAGGAGAATTTTCTTAGCTCTTTGGCTAAGAGCTGTTCTGGTCCTAGCATGTGCCATTTGAGATTCTGCAACATCTCAAGATGTGGCAGTGAAGCTAAACTATGAATGGATGAGCTAGAGGACTGCAATGCCGAGAGAGACCGGCATTTTGGTCCAGCCACAGTGGAAGGACTTCACCCAGTACATCAGTCATTCACTGGAGACCCCAGAAAGGCCACTTTGCAAATAAGGCGTATGGTTATACATAAGGATAAAGGCCAAAATCAATATAGACGAGCCCAAACAAAGCCTGAAGAATCAAGAAATTGAGCCAATTATATAGTTCCTGGCCAGAAACAAAACAACACAAAAAATCCTACACTTTTGAAAGGGAGAAAACGTATTCCAGACAATCAGTAACGTATCACCTACAACATCTGCACATAATAAAAAATTGCTGCTTATTCAAAGAAGCAGGAAAGTGTGACCTGCCATCGAGATAAAAAAGCAGACAATGAAGAGATGTCTGAAGATGGCTCAGGTTTCAGGGTTAGGACATAATTTTGAAAAAGAATGATTATAAACATGCTCAAGGATATAAAGGAAAATATAGAAATGATGAAAGAACGGGTATAAAAATAGCCAATTAAATATACTAGGAATGATAATTTCCTTCTGTGGCTCAGAAGAGATTTTATACTGCAACATAAATTCACAGAGAACTTGAAAACATCGCAATAGAAAATATCAAAAGGAAAAATGAGTAGAAAATATATTTTAAAAATGAATAGATGGGACAGTCTTTTAGTCTGGCAGTTAAAACACGGATTAAGACACCCATGATGCACCGTGGGTCAAGGTGCAGAGCACCTTGGTTCAATACTCATTGACAGCTCCTGACTCCAGCTTCCTGCTACTGTAGACCTTGAGAAGCAGCAGTGTTGGTTCAAGTAATTGGGCTCCTGTCACCTACAGGGGAGACCTAGATTGAATTCCAGGTTCCTGGCTGTTTTGTGTATTGGGGATGGACCAGTGGATGGCGGCTCTCTGTCTCTTTTTCTCTTTTTCTTTCTGCCTCAAAAAAAATTTTCGAAGAAAGGAGTAAAAATAAACAGAGTCTAAGTATCTTGTGGGATGATATCAATTGTCCCATGTATAACTGAAGTCTCAGAAAGAAAGGAAAAAGGGAATGGGTCAGAACTATTTGATGAAACAATAATAGGATCCAGCGCTGTGATGTAGTGGGTAAAGCCACCGCCTGCGGTGCTGGCATCCTTTATGGGAGCTGGTTTGAATTCTGGCTGCTCCACGTCCGATCCAGCTCTCTGCTGTGGCCTGGGAAAGTGGTGCAGGATGGTCCTAGTCTTTGGGCCCCTGCAGCTGCCTGGGAAGACCCAAAAGAAGCTTGTGGCTCCTGGCTTCAGATCAGGGCAGCTCCGGCTGCTGTGGCCAGCTGGGGAGTGAACCAGTGGATGGAAGACCTCTCTCTCTCTCTGCCTTTCCTTCTCTCTCTGTGTAACTCTGACTTTGAGATAAATAAATAAATTTTTAAAAAAAGAAATAATAATAAATATTCAAAACCTGGAGCAAAATCAATGTGGAGTTCTAAAACACTAAGAAATCCAAACCAGAATGTTTTTCAAAGTATTCTTCAAGGCTGAAGATTTTTTTTTTGAAATATTACTTATTTATTTGAAGGGCAGAGTTACAGAGAGACAGAAAGAGAGAGAGAGGTGTCTTCCATCCACTGGTTCACTCCCAGATGGCCACAACAGCCAGAGCTGGGCTTCTCTGAAGCCAGGAGCCAGGAGCTTCTTCTAGGTCTCCCACACAGGTACAGGTGCCCAAGGACTTGGGCCATCTTCTACTGCTTCCCCAGGCCACAGCAGGGAGCTGGATCAGAAGTGGAGCAGCCAGAATTTGAACCGATGCCCATATGGGATGCCAGCACTGCCGGTGGCTTTATCCACTACACCACAGCACCGGCCCCAAGTCTGAAGATTTTTAATTCAGACAAAGGTAAGCTGAAAGAATTGTCTACAATAGTCACGGCACTAAAAGACATGCTAAAAAAATTTATCAGGCTAAATATAAATCCTGGAACTTTAGGAGGGGATGATGATCATTGGGCATGATAAATATAAGTTAATTTCCTTTAAATTTCTTTTTTTTCTTTTCTTTTTTTTTTTTTTTACAGGCAGAGTGGACAGTGAGAGAGAGAGATAGAGAGAAAGGTCTTCCTTTTGCCACTGGTTCACCCTCCAATGGCCACTGCAGCCAGCACGCTGCGGCCGGCGCATCGCGGTGATCCGAAGCCAGGAGCCAGGTGCTTCTGGTCTCCTTGCGGGTACAGGGCCCAAGGACTTCGGCCATCCTCCACTGCACTCCCAGGCCATAGCAGAGAGCTGGCCTGGAAGAGGGGCAACCAGGACAGAATCTGGCGCCCCGACCGGGACTAGAACCTGGTGTGCCGGTGCCACAAGGCAGAGGATTAGCCTAGTGAGCCATGGCGCCGGCCTTGAATTTCTTTTAAAGGTAATTTATTGGTTTAGGCAAAAGTGTTGTGGCATTTCTAACATGTGTAATAGTAACACTTGGTAATAGTGTTAAGATTCAGGTGAAATAAATAAAATTCTACTTTTGGAAGATTCTTAAATTTGATGTGAAATGTTACAATATCAAGAAGTAGACCATGAGAAATTAAAGGTATATGTTGTAATCTATAACACATACCCATACACATGGAGAGAGACGGAGACGGAGAGGGATGAAGGGAGAGATAAAATAAAAGCCATAAAATGGATACTAAAAATATTTTATTGTTGGGCGTTGTGGTGCAGCAGGCTAAGCTACCTCTTACAATGCCATTATTCCATATTTGAGTGCTAGTTGGAGTGTCAGCTGTTCCACTTCTGATGCAGCTCTTTGCTAATGTGCCTGGAAAGACAGTAGAAGATGGCCCAAGGACTTGGACTCTTGTCACTCACATAGGAGCATTCTGGGCTCCCGGCTTCAACCTGAATCAGCCCCAGCCATTGGAGCCATTTGGAGAGTGAACCAGGATGGAAGATTTCTCTCTCTCTCTTTCTCTCTATATCTTCCTCTTTCTTTGTCACTCCGCCTTTCAAATAACTAGTAAATCTTTAAAAAAATTTTATTGACCCAAGAAGGCAAAGAAGGAACAATAAAGAAGCAAACATTAGATGAGTCAAAGAGGAAGCAAATGATAAGATTGTAGAACAAAGTCAACCAACCGTAGTAGTAATTATATTTGATGTGTTATATTAAGTAGCCTAACTAACAGGAAGAGCTTATTAGAATGGGCTGTCCCAAGTGCCTGCAACAGCCAAGACTAGGCTAGATACAAGCCAGGAGGCAAGAACTCAAGCCAGGTCTCCCACATAGGTGATGGAGACATAGTACTTAAACTATCACTTGCTGTTTCCCAAGGCGCAAAATAGCAGGAAGCAGCCAGCGCCGCGGCTTGCGGCGCCGGCACACCGGGTTCTAGTCCTGGTCGGGGCGCCGGATTCTGTCCCGGTTGCCCCTCTTCCAGGCCAGCTCTCTGCTGTGGCCCGGGAGTACAGTGGAGGATGGCCCAGGTGCTTGGGCCCTGCACCCCATGGGAGACCAGGAAAAGCACCTGGCTCCTGCCATCGGATCAGCGTGGTGCGCCGGCCGCAGCGCGCCAGCCGTGGCGGCCATTGGAGGGTGAACCAACGGCAAAAGGAAGACCTTTCTCTCTGTCTCTCTCTCACTGTCCACTCTGCCTGTCAAAAAAAAAAAAAAAAAAAAAAAAAAGCAGGAAGCTGGAATTGGAACAGGAGCAGGGACTTAACCCAGGCATTCCGATATAGCCACATCTTCAGTTCTGTACCAAACACTGATCCCTAAACTCCAGTCACCACTGTTGATTAAAAGCAAGTGAATAATAAGTCTTGGTAAGGTAGCAGTAGAAGCATCTTATGTTAATACAGATTCACAAAAGCCAAGAGCAAATACCATATTTTCTGTGAAACATTAAACACATTCCTATGAAATTTAAAAATAAGATACATTTCTCCCCAGTGGTGTTCCATTTAACCTTAAATTGGAGAGTCTAACAATAACCAATGTAATAAGCCAGAAAACAATACATTGCACAAATAATATAAAGAAAAGACAGATATAATGATTTGCACACAAGGTTGCCTTGAAAATCCAAGAATTTACTAAAAGAATTATTAGAATCAATAAAGATTTCAGTTTGATGGTTAGATAGAAAAGTAGCATAGAAAAAAATCTATTTTCTTATATATCAACAACATAGTAAAGACTGGAACAGAGAGAATCCATTTATAACAATAATACAAATTATAAAATTCTCTCAAAATACAAGAAAACATGTTGAAAATTGGAAAATGCAAGAAAAAAAATAAAAGAAGATCTGGTCAATGCAGATACATAGTCCCTTACTAAATAGAAAGTGGCATTTTTGAGATATCAATATTTCATAAGTTAACTTAGGAATATAATGCAATTTTAATCATTATTTAGGAAATCTAATAAGTTGATTTTATAGACCCAAGAGCAGAGGAAATACTAAGTAGTAGCATGAAATCTGAGAAGAAAAAAGTAGGAGAAACTTCTTCAGGAATTATAGCACATTTGAAAATATTGTGAAGAATAGGCATACATACTGTTTAACATGATTGCATAGAAGATAGAAACAAAAGTATGCAAATTAATTAAGTGTGCATAGTAGTTTAGAGTATTGAATCTCCAACCAGACCACGGAGTAGCTGCATATTCTTGGGCAAATTACTTAAATTCTATGTGCCTTAGTTTCCTTGTGTGTAAAGCTGGAATTGTGTTACTGCCTACATTTTATGTTGCTTGTAATGATTAAATAAGTTAATATGCATACAGTGCTTAGAAAAGTGCCTGGAACATGATCAGAACTATGCAAGTGCTAGCTGTTGTTAATGATAAAGATGGTAAACAAATCAGTAGGAAGCTGATGAATGATTTCCCAAATTAGGGGGAAGTTTGTTTATCCATTTAGACACAGACCTTAAATCATACCCAGAGAACTAAATATAAAAGTATTAGAACTGCAGAAAAAGCTAATAAATAAGCTTGGGATGAAGAAAAACTATCTAAGCAAGACACAAAGCATTAAATTTCATAAAGGAAAACAATCACATATTTAAAAACCATATAGGAAATTGTTGCATGCCAGAAGCATAGTAAACAACATCAGTGGCAACCTACAGCCTGGGAATATATTGCTTTATAATATATGACTCATATTAATATCAGTATGAGTCAATAGGAAAAAAGATAACACTTCAATGGGAAAATGAGTGAGGGATATTAACAAGGAACTCAGAAAAAGAAGTATAAATATTCAGTAAAAGCTGCAAAAAACGCTAAAACGCATTGGTAATCCTAGAAATGTACATTAATTTAATACATTTTAATCAGTTTTCACTCATCAAATTAGCGAAAAGATACAAGCTTGAGAACACCTAGTGTTGGTAAGGATATGGCCAATGGGTACACTGATGCCCTGTTGGCAGGAGGATAATATAATAAAAATCTTAGGGGAATAACTTTTCAACAAATATTCAGATAAAAATTCCTTTTTGTTGGCCAATTTTTTTCCAGGAAATTCTGAAATTTATTCTAAAGAATATTTCTCAAGCACATGGTCCTAATGGCCAATGTGACCAAGGTGACCATGGCAGGATAGTTTATGACAATGAAAAGTGGGAAACAGATTCTCACTATGAGAAAAACAGTTTAAAACCTATAATAAAGCCATCATGTTGAATATCATGTAATTATTAGCAAGAATGAAGTAAAGGTATTTATGTCTTATATAATATACATATAATCATGTGTGGGAAACTTCCCAAAAAATATTAATGAAAAAATAAAGTTTCAGAATAATTCTTCCACTTCTTATTTTACACGAGTGCTGTGTTTGCATGTAAGTAGGCAAAGGCAGAGGAAAAATACTAACTCTGGGGATGGGTTGTGATGGGGTTGGGAAGGTAGACCCTCACATTTTAGTCTATACATAGAAATAGCTTTAACTTTTTCTCTGAAAGCCACATCCATGTGTTCTGTAACAAAATCAGTGGAACACAGTAGGTGAATGACTACTGAAGAAGTTGAAGAAGCACCAGAAGGTGAGTTGTTTCCTTCACAAATGCTCCTAACTTTATAGGTAATTCCCACGGCTTTCAAACTGTGGTAGGGCAAAGTTGTGAAATAGTATGTTTTTTCTGAATACCCAATGTAATTCTGAAGCCAAACCTGACAAAGATAGCTTTTAACAAAGCTACAGTTTGTACACACAGCACAGATGAAAATGTTTAAAGTCTAGAAAATCTAGTAAATAATGAAGAAATACTTATTCCAAAAATATAAAAATAGTTTAGCACTGTGATAACTATTCATGCTTTTTTCATAGATTAAAAGATACAAAGCAGGGTTGGCATTTGACATAGCAATTAAGACGTCACTTGCGATGCCAGCATCCCTTAGGGGAGTGTCTGAATTTGAGTCTCCATTGCATTCCTCATTCCAGTTTCCCATTAATGCGTGCTGCACCCCTTGGTTGGCAGCAGGTGATTCCTCAAGCACATGGGTGTCTGCCACCCATGCAGGGGAACTGGATTGATTTCCTGGCTCCTGGCTCGACATGGCGCAGGCCCAGCTTTTGTGGGACATTTCAGGAAGTAAACCAGCAGATAAGAGATCTGGCTCCCTCTCTCTCTACCTTCAAAACAAAACAGAAAATGCACACACACACACAGCACCTGACTTTCTAAAGAGAAATGAGTTTTCTATCCACTGATCTATTCATTCAAAAATTTATTGTTCTTAGTTCTGGTATAAAAGCAAACTAGTACAATGAAGTATGAAGGAATGTTTAGATAGGGAAAATTTCTACATATAGAAGAAATAGATTATCAAGTTTCTTTCTAATATCTATAGCAAATAATTTCATATTGGGGAAAACCAGGAGTATTCCCATTCATGTTGGGAGCAATTTAACCAAGTATTCCCATTATTACAGCTGTTTTCAACAAGTGCTAACTAATGCAATATAATAAGGAATGAGTACTATATAGGAAAGGAAAGTTATAGTGCTTAGTCATAATTATTTGTATGTTTATGTAATTGTCTATCTAGAAAACTGAAGATAACCTATTGAAAAAGCATTAGGAGATAGACATTCAGTAAGGTGGCAAGTTATAAGAAAATATAGAGCTTTCCTATGCTAGCAATATTGTTATTATAGGGAAGGATATCATTATAATAGCAAAAACAATATAATACACATAAGCATGAACAATCGAAAATGCAGAGTACTTAAAACAAGAAAATGAGAAAACTACTTGAAGACAGCTTTTTAAAACTTATTTTATTGATTTTTTAAGATAACATTTTAAACTTACTTTAGAGTCAGTGCTCTACTAACTGAAGAGTTCAACAAACAAAAAGTGAAAAGACCATAGTTGAGCAGTAAACCAGGCAAGGGCTATGAAAATCAAATGAAAAGATGTTCATCTTTGCTCATATAAAGTGAATTTAAATAGTCACAATATCATTAAAACCATAGTGGTATATAATTCCTATGAATTTGTTAGATAAAACACTGTACTTGTGGCAAAATTGATACACCCAGGTATTCCTCTTTTTTTTTTTTTTTTTTTTTTTTTTTTTGTTTCTTGAAAAGATTTAGATCCCACGTATAAGGGAGATCATGCAGTATTTGTCTATTTGTGTCTGTCTGATTTCATTCAACATGGTGACCTCTAGATCCAACCATTTTGTTGCAAATAATAGAATTTCATTCCTTTTTTTTAATAACTGAATAAGATTCCACTGTATACAGGTGCTGCATTTTCTCTATGCACTCATCTGATGATGGCCACCTTGGTTGATTCCATGTTCGGGCTATTGTGAACTGTACAGCTGTGAACATGATGGTCCAGGTGTCTCTTGCATACAGTGTATTTGGGTTCTGTGGATATATACCCAGTAGTGGGACTGCTGGATCATATGTAATTCTATTTCTAGTTTTTTAAGAAATATCGAGGCTGGCATTGTGGGGTAGCAGGTAAAGCCACAACCGATGATGTCAGCATCCTATATGAGCACCAGTTCAAGTCCTGCCTGCTCCACTTCTGATCCAGCACCCTGCCAACGTGCCTAGGAGAGCAGTAGAAGATTACCCAAGTGCTTAGGTTCCTTCCACCCACGTGGGAGATCTACCCCCATACCTCTCCTCCACCCTCTGTAACTCTTTCAAGTAAATAAATCTTAAAAAAAGAGAAATCTCCAGTATGTAAATTAGTGGCTGCATTAATTTGAGTTCCCATCAATAGTGTAATAGAGTTTTCCTTTCTCCACATCCCTGCCAGCATTTTTTGCTCTGTCTTTTGCAAACTAACCATTCTGACAGGGGTCAGGTGATATCTCATTGTGGTTTTGATTTGCATTTTCCTAATGCCTTGCAATACCAAGTGTTTTTTCATATATTTGCTGGCCATTTGTGTTTATTTTTAGAACTCTCAACTCATTTAACAGGACTGGTTGTTGTTTGTTGTTGTTGCTGTTGAGTTTTTTTTTGTTGTTGTTGTTGTTGTTTTAAGATTTGTCTATTTATTTGAGAGGCAGAGTTATAGACAGAGAGAGGGAGAGAGAGACAGAGGTCTTCCATCTGCTGGTTCACTCCCCAAATGGCCTCAACAGCTGGAGCTGGGCTGATCCTAAGCAAGGAGCCAGGAGCTTCCTTCGGGTCTCCCATGTGGATGCAGAGGCCCAAGCACATGGGCCCTCTTCTGCTGTTTTCCCAGGCCACAGCAGAGAGCTGGATTGGAAGTGGAGCATCCGGGACTCAATCTGGTGCCCATATGGATTGCTGGTGCAGGCAGAGGCTTAGCCTACTCTGCCACAGCACCAGCCCCTATTGTTGAGTTTTTTGAGCTGCTGATATGTTCTGAGCAGTAATCCTTTGTTGGATAAATAGCTTGCAAATATTTCCCCCATCCTATCAGATGTCTCTTCACTCTGATGTTTCCTTTGCTGTGCAGAAGCTTCTGAGTTTGGTATAATCCCATGTATCTAGTTTTGTTTTTGTTGCCGTACTTGGGGGTCTCATTCAAGAAGTCATCACATACAGCAATGCCTTGAAGTTCTTCCCCTATGTTTTCTTCTAGCAATTTCATAATCTCTGGGCTTAAATTTATGTCTTTGGATTATTTTGATTTGATTTTTGCTTGTGATGAGAGGTGGTATGCCCAATTTTGCCAGCACCATTATTGAAGAAACTGTCCTTTCTCTGATGTATTATCTGGGCACTTTTGAAACCGTGTTTTGAGAGGGAAATACAAAGAATTACAAAGATGTCAGTTCTCCCTAAATTATTTTTCTATAAATTCAGTGCAGTTCTAATGAAACTTTAATGTAATTTTGAGGGGAGATTTAGAAACAATTCTTCTTTAAAATGTTAATCATTATTTTTGTCCAAGTTATACATATGCACTTTAAATGTGTTAAAAATCTGCTGCTTTCTCAGGCCTCAGGATCAGCCCTTAAGGCATGTGAATCCGGCTGAAAAGCCCCTGAGAGTATTTCAGGCAAGGAAAGCCAAGACACTCTGGCAAAAAACAAAAACAAACAAAAAAAAAAAAACAAAAAAAACAAAAAAACAAAACAAAACAAAACAAAAACCTAAATGAAAGATCTCCGCGAGTGAGATCCCAGTGGAAAGAACAGGTCATCAGAGAAGGAGGTACCTTTCTTTGAAGGGAGGAGAGAACTTCCACTCTGACTACGACCTTGCCTAAATATGATCAGAGTCGGTGAACTCAAAAGGCTTCCATAGCCTTGGCAACTCATGAAAAGAGCCTGGGGTGATTACTGATGCCATAAACAAGAGTGTCAATTTGTTAAGTCAACAACAGGAGTCACTGTAACTTACTCCTCATGTAGGATCTCTCTCCTTAATGTGCTGTACATTGTGATTTAATGCTATAACTAGTACTCAAATAGTATTTTTCACTTTGTGTTTCTATGTGGGTGCAAACTGTTGAAATCTACTTAATATATGCTAAAGGGATCTTCTGTATATAAAGAGAATTGAAAATGAATCTTGATGTGAATGGAAGGGGAGAGGGAGCGGGAAAGGGGAGGGTTGCAGGTGGGAGGGAAGTTATGGGGGGGGAAGCCATTGTAATCCATATTCTGTACTTCAGAAATTTATATTCATTAAATAAAAGTAAAAAAAAAATCTGCTGCTTTGACTCATAGAATAGCAGATATCCTAAATAGCACTCTGGCCTCAGAATCAGCCCTTAAGGCATTCGGATATGGCTGAAGAGTCCATAAGAGTATTTTAGGCATGGAAAGCCAAGACACCCTGGGGAAAAAAAAAAAGACCTAAATGAAAGATCTCTGTGAGTGAGATCCCAGTGGAAAGAACGGGTCATCAAAGAAGGAGGTACCTTTCTCTGAAGGGAGGAGAGAACTTCCACTTTGACTATGACCCTGTCGGAATAAGATCGAAGTCGGCGAACTCAAAAGGCTTCCATAGCCTTGGCAACTCATGACTAGCGCCTAGGGAGATTACTGATGTCATAAACAAGAGTGTGAAATTGTTAAGTCAACAACAGGAGTCACTGTGTACTTACTTCTCATGTGGGATCTGTCTTTAATGTGTTGTCCAATGTGAAGTAATGCTATAACTAGTACTGAAACAGTATTTTACACTTTGTGTTTCTGTGTGGGTGCAAACTGATGAAATATTTACTTAATATATACTAAATCAATCTTCTGTATATAAAGGTAATTGAAAATGAATCTTGATGTGAATAGAATGGGAGAGGGAGCAGGGGATGGGAGGGGTGCGAGTGGGAGGGAAATTATGGGTGGGGGAAGCCATTGTAATCCATTAACTGTACTTTGGAAATTTATATTTACTAAATAAAAAAAAAATGGAAAAAAAAAGAAAAAAAATCTGCTGCTTTATAATAGCAATTCTCAGCTTTACTGTTTGCAGTTTGATTCCCACTTCCACAGTCAACCATTTCCAGCCCTTTAAGCAATTGTTACTGGTAGTTTTATGTCTATTTTCTTTTTTAAAAAGATTTATTTTATTTGAAAGGAAGAGTTACAGAGATGTGGCGGTCAGGAGGAGGGTATGTGGCAGGAGTCTTCCATCGGCTGGTTCACTTCCCAGATGGCTGCAACAGCTGGAGCTGTGCCGATCCAGCAGGAACCAGGAACGTCTTCCAGGTCTCCCATGTGGTTGCAGGGGTCCAAGGACTTAGGCCAACTTCCACGGCTTTCCCAGGCCATAGCAGAGAGCTGGATTGGAAGTGGAACAGACAGGACTCGAACCAGCACGCATGCATGTTAGATGCTGGCACTGCAGGCGGTGGCTTTACCCGCTACGCCACAGTGCCGGCGCCTGTATATTTTCAAATGAGCAAATTTTTTCTACTTAAGTTTCCCCCCATTCTTTTGGATATTATCTGTTGGCTTCCTACTCTGGAAAGTGTGTTTAGTTTTCTTTTCTTTTTTTTTTTTTTAACAAGTGGTAGTCAATTTATTAAAACAGTCGGTTTGTGTGTGTGTGTGTGTGTGTGTGTGTTTAGTTTTCTGACCCATTCTTCAGACCTCCCTCAGCTGTGGCCCTCACTCCCCCACACACCACACACATGTGTAGGCATTTCATCCTCTTCTCCCCACCTTGGTCCTACTTTTGATTATATCAGTATCCAGTGTTAAAATTAGAATGTCTGTGTAAACGTTATTCATCGGGGAGCCTCAGAGTAGCCTACGGCTGTTCCATACACAAACTTTTTTCTGGGAGTTAATAGTTAGCTGCTTTTTAAAGTTGCTTTGTGATTGATACCACTGATGAGAAAGAGATTGAGATTGATTGATCCTCAACCCAGTCAAGCATCTGAGGAAAATCTAATTCTGGTTTTTGAACATTTGCGTGCTGGATCCATCCCGTTGTCCACACTGGGTTGGTTGCACCTGAGACTCGCTGCTGCTCCGTGTTTCATGACCTTCCCTCTGTGCTCACCCTGAGAACATCGCTTCTCTGTTTTTGATGGTGAAGCTTCCCTTTGTTGGAGTCTGGTCTTTCTCCTCCATAATTTACACCCTTGTATTAGGCAGCACCTGATCTAGTAGATTCCAGGGAACCGAGCCACAGATCTGGGCAAAGGAGGAAGTGTCTCTGCCATCGCCCTATCAGGCGCCAGTGGAAGCTACTGTACTGCTGCCTCCGATACCTGCGGCCCACCCTGGACCCTCCGCACATGCAAATCAGAGATTCCCTGCCCTGCCTGTCTTCTACAATGAATCTTCCAGGCCGATTTCTTTTTATAGGTTCTGTTTCTAAATGTGAAGAAAATGTTCATCTTTTTTACATGTTTTGAGCTGAATCAGGTAGTGTCCAAAAGGATGAACTCTCCTCACACTGGTGAGGAAACCCACATGTCCTGACAAACCTCGTCTATAATGTATTAACATACACAGTTCCACTCCCCCCTGCCCCGCCCCACTGAATAATCATTTCTACTAACATAGTGGTTAAGACTCTGTTGACCAAAACTTTATTCGGGGTCCTCTGAGTGCTATGCTTGATTAGGATGTGGCTGGTAACATGTGCTGGGCTAGGGCTCCACTCACTATCCTTCCAGACTCCCGCTTGAGCAAGAATCCTGCTGAATCACTTCAGGGAAAATCTAGCACACTCAGTCTCTGACCACCCTTTGTATCTTACCACCCTGGCCTGCTTCAGCAACAAGGCCATCAAGTCGGTTTAGCCAGAAATGTTTTATCCTTGATGTTTCCTCTGTAAATTTCAGCCAGGGACACCCACCCTGCTCCTGAGTGACAAATCCCCACTTATCCTTATTGGAATCAGAATTGTGTCCAGTGTCTCCCCCAAGGCAAGCCCCTGTTGCAGTGAAACCCTGTACTTATCACCATGGCCTCCTCCCCTGGAATAAAGTCTGTCTAGCCCTTCTATTTTTCTTCTTAAAAAAAATGTTATTGATATGAACATAACAGGTTTCGTGTATTTCATAGGCATAATTCTAAGAAAATAACAATGCTTCCCTCCCTCCCTCCTCCTTCCTTTATTTTTTTTTAAAAGATTTATTTATTTATTTGAAAGTCAGAGTTACACACAGAGAGAAAGAGAGGTAGAGAGAGAGAGAGAGAGGAGAGACAGGTCTTCCATCCGCTGGTTCACTCCCCAGATGGCCGCAACAGTCAGAACTAGGCTGAAGCCAGGAGCCAGGAGCTTCCTCTGGGTCTTAGTATGCGAGTGCAGGGGCCAAGGACTCGGGCCATCTTCTACTGCTTTCCCAGGCCATAGCAGAGAGCTGGATTGGAAGTGGAGCAGCCAGGACATGAACCGGCGCCTATGTGGAGTGCTGGCACTGCAAGTGGCAGCTTTACCTGCTATGCCACAGCTCTGGCCCCACAAAAACTTAATTTCAATCCACTCTATAATCCCAGGCTTAATTACAAAACAAATAAAAAGTGGAAAGTCCACAGTTCCACAGCAATATAAACAAGGGCTAAAAACAACAATGAAATCACAAGATGTCCATTTCACTTTGTACTTTTTTTGTTTCTGTATTAGTTCCCAAACTTTCTTACCAAGTGTCACGAATAATCTTTTCTGTAGCAATAGAAACCCGCAACACTTGGTCTAATTCCAAGTTCTCATATTAATGTTCTATAGTCATATTCAAAATTAACCCTCAATATTGTAAGAAAGCTTTGTCCTTATCAACCACCTAGGCAAAAACCCGACTCTTTTTGGCGACAAGGTACAAAACAAGTACAATTGCAAGTTAAATTTCTTGGAAATAGGTATCACAGGCCGGCGCCGCGGCTCACTAGGCTAATCCTCCGCCTTGTGGTGCCGGCACACCAGGTTCTAGTCCCAGTCGAGGCACCGGATTCTGTCCCGGTTGCCCCTCTTCCAGGCCAGCTCTCTGCTGTGGCCAGGGAGTGCAGTGGAGGATGGCCCAGGTGCTTGGGCCCTGCACCCCATGGGAGACCAGGAGAAGCACCTGGCTCCTGGCTTCGGATCAGCGCAGTGCGCAGGCCGCAGCGGCCATTGGAGGGTGAACCAATGGCAAAGGAAGACCTTTCTCTCTGTCTCTCTCTCTCACTGTCCACTCTGCCTGTCAAAAAAAAAAAAAAAAAAAAAAAAGAAATAGGTATCACAGCCTGACCAGATACTGCTCACCTGCTCACAATTGTATGGGTTAGCACAAGAGACAGGCTCATTTGTCCTCTCATTTACTGAAATAGTTAAGTCCTGTTTCTACTTCTTTAGTAACACTGTCAAATGGTCTTCTAAAAATCTTTAAAATACTGATGAAATGCAAAGATGAATCTATTTTCTGGAAATCATTGGGTTTAAATAATTTTTAAATATTTATTTATGTGAAAGAGAGCCAGAGAGCGCAAGATCCCATTTGCTATTTCACTCAGCAAATGCTGGCAACAGAGCCAGGGGTGGGTTAGGATGACGCCAGGAGCCAGGGAATCTGGGTCTGTCGGAGGGACCCACCTACCTGAGCCATCACCCCCTGCCTCCCCAGGGGTGCATTATCAGGAAGCTGGGATTAGGAGCATATCTAGGATTGCAGCCCAGGTACTCCAGTATGGGATGTGGGCATCCCAAGTGGTGTCTGAACTGCTACATCCAATGTTGGCCTCTAAATATTTTTTAATAAAAGAGTGATAACAGGAATCAGATCGAGACCTATTAATCTGATACTTAGGTTTGCTTTTCCAATTGTGTGCAGCATTATTGCTTGCACAGTGAAGTTTCTTTCTCCTGGAATAAAACATAGAAGAATTTACTTTTCTCAGAACTGGGTCCAAATGACTTTTTTTTTTTTTTTTATCTTTGACAGGCAGAGTGGACAGTGAGAGAGAGAGACAGACAAAAAGGTCTTCCTTTTGCCGTTGGTTCACCCTCCAATGGCCGCCGCGGCCGGCACGTTGCGCTGATCCAATGGCAGGAGCCAGGTACTTATCCTGGTGTCCCATGGGGTGCAGGGCCCAAGCACTTGGGCCATCCTCCACTGCACTCCCAGGCCACAACAGAGAGCTGGCCTGGAAGAGGGGCAACCGGGACAGAATCTGGCGTCCCGACCGGGACTAGAACCCGGTGTGCTGGCGCCGCAAGGTGGAGGATTAGCCTATTGAGCCACGGTGCCAGCCTCCAAATGACTTTTGTGTTGGCATCAGTTTTCCTCTCTTTGGGGTAATCTGTGACAACACTGAGAGAATGAGATTGGTTTTAAGGCATTGGAATACAAATGAGGAAGAAGAAAGTTGGGAAAAAAGGAATTATGTGATGATAGCAGTTGTTTCAAGTACTCTGCCACTTAAAATGACAAAATTAACAGGAGAATGTGGTTTAAGTACTTTCAGGATCCTAATTAGAGCTGACTACCATGACCAACTCTGAGCTGAATATCATCTGTCAGTTGTGTAAATGTATTCTGTGCTTCAGATTTGAACAATACGACTTGAAAGGAAAAAGGTGTATAATTGTGGGGCAGAATCTGTGGGCATTTCCCCTGAGTTTTGTTTTTCCTGATGCTATGATTTGAATGTCTGCCTCCTCCAAAACTCGCTCTGAAGTTGGGCTGCTGTTGTGATGATTTCTGGAGGTGGGGGCATTTCAGAGGTGTGTGGGTCACGAGAACTGCACCATCCTGAGTGGACCAGTGCTTTCTGCCTGTTCACCCTGTGTGGCTAATCAAGCACACCCTGGTGAAATGCTGCCACCCTGGTCTTGGACTTCTCAGACTTCTGGGCTATACGAAGTCAGTGGCCGCTCCTTACACATCATCTGGGGTATCCCGTCATCATGGAGTGAATGGGCCAACACATCTTGTTATATACTCCTCTTTTGATGGAGAAGACAGTGGTGCAGAGTGCTGAGGGCCACTGTGCTGTACCAAGACCTCCATTCCGACCTACACCCACAATCTCATAACAATATCAATTGTGCTCCTGAGATGGTCTGAGCTTCTGGGGTGACCAGTTCCAGATGAGACTTGGCAGCAGAGAGGGCTGCCATGAGGCTGGTTGTGATAGTCCATTGTGGTGATGAGACTGGTTGTGAGGATGGATAAACATAGAATGTGTGTCGACAGGAGTGGCTCACATGATCAAGACAATTGGGCCACCTCTGCCACCCACTGGCCAAAGAATGGGTGCTGCATGATTGGAATGCACACTTCTATGGTTATGACTTTCCAATCCATAATTGCTTCTATGTTTCTGTGATGTAGCATTCTGTATTTTGAGCTTCCGTTGTATTTGATGGTAGAAAATTGTCAGTTCATCATCCTTGCAATGCTGGGGGAAGGGGTCCTGAATTGCACTGAGATGGAGAGGACGTGGCCCCAGAACATCACCGCTCCTGTGTGTCCTTTCCCATGAAATAGGAGCTATCTGCTTCCTGGTTGTCTTCACCCTTCTGTTGTGGCCTCAACTGTGATGTCCACATCCCTGCAGTGTCTATGGTGGGCATGGCTGCCATGTCCCCTCATCATGACTGCAAAGTCCCTTCAGGTTAGCCAATTTTTGCAGCATTTAAGATAGGTTCTGGATGAGATCTTAGGCCACTCTTGGGCTGGGGGAAACTGGGGAGTTGTCTCAATCCCTCTTTGCTTGGGGAGGCCACCACACCATGGTGGTCAAGGGATCAGGTGAGATGCTTCCATCTTTGAATAACAGGAAGTTGGTTTTGAGTTGCCCTAAGATAAGTTAATTGCTCCATTAGGAATCAAGATGTGAGTTGGGTGTTAGTGGTGTTCATTTAGCCACTCAATGATGCAGTTAAAGACCCAGGTTTTCCCTGCCTCTCTGTCTCTGTACTGTCACCTTCATTCTAAAGCAGGTTCCTCTCTTGGCTGTGTGACAGCTGTCTGCAGAAATCAGGGTTTCTGTTCCTAGCGCCTCTGACTCAAGACTGCAGAAAGGTGCCTCTAGAAGTCTCTGGCCAACCCCCTTCATCCTCATCAGCATAACTGGGGGTTATGTGCCCATTTTTGAAACAATTTTTAGCAAGAGAAGTGGGATTATCCTTAGACTAAAATCAGGGTAATCCCTGGAGCTGAGGTGGAACCATTGTCTCCTGGGGTACTTGGAGGTTGGGTTATGAACCACTGTGTAGTTAGCAAGAAAGCACTCTTGGCATTTCAAGCAGACTGGGATTTAACACAGGCAGTCAAGCTACAAAACCACTGGAATGGATGAAAGAGATAAAAAGCAGTGGGGTGAGGTGATGTTAGTCAGTGTGCAGCGAGCTACTGCTGGGGGAACCACACCTGTTCAAACCTGTGCTCTTTTGCCCCTGCAAAGCCAGCGGAGTTACTACGGGGGCACGTTGGTTCCACAGCCAAAGCCAGGAGATGATGTGACTCTGCCTTCTTTCTTCCCTTTAGTCTTAAAAAGAAAACAGATTTATTGATATATAATTTATATACCATGCCATTCATCAACTTAAAGTGTATAATTCAGTCTCTTCAGAATATTCAGCACCATCAATGTTAGAATATTTTCAAAAAAAAAAAAAAAAGAAGAAGAAGAAGAAAGAAAACTATTTAACCTGAGATGTCATCCTCCCTACTGCCCCATTCCAAACCGTTTTCTTTATGACCCCTGGCCCTGGGTAACCGCTAATCTACTTTTTAGTTCTATGCATTTGACATTTTGTATAAAGAGAATCTTACAAGATATGGCACTTTGTAATCAGAATATGTCACTTAGGGTGGTGCTTTCAGCATTATCTTTTAATCATATTGTTGTATGTATCAGTAGTTTGTTTTTCCTGTTGTACAGGGGTGGAAATAGAAATGAGATGGGTGTGAGATATTGCAAATTCTATAAGAATTTGAGCTATATTGAGTAACAATAAGGGCTATATTAGGACAAAACATCAACAACAAAAAATTCCTGCTGCTTTGAGAAATATATATGATACTAGGTGTTGCCTACCTTTCAAGTTGTGTTGAGTTGCTTTTCCTACTTCTGAGAACAGTTTGAAAAATACTGTGGTAAGCTTTGAAAGCAATGAAAGAAAATCTCGAAGGTGGAAGAGACGATTTTAGACATACTATTAGACTGTTACAGCCTTTTACCCGACAGACTGGGACATGTTTTCATGATTATGATACAGCGTGTCAGAGAGAGAGATGAGATGTGGAAAAGAAAGAGAGACCCTTAGAAAGGAGTCACATAATTATAAGTAAGGAGCTCCAATTAAGAGGTAAGCAGGGCGTCCATGCCCTTGCTGGAGGTTTCCAGTTATGAGTAAGCAGGTATTAGGGGTAATTTGGCAATGATTTTACAACTGTATTTTATAATGAGGCACAGCATATTAATATAGACAGAACTGTTTAAACATCTTGGAGACTTTAATTTATTCAGCTTAAGAGCTTAGGTGAAAGAAAAAGCTAATGGAAAGTAAGCTGTAGGATTGCCTTTCCTGAATTCTAAAATTAGCTTAAACATATTTCTAATCCTCCATGCCAGGGATGTTTTCTTGGAAATGCATTTGAATTGTATAATCTGATCATCTTTAATAATGCGGGGATTTAGATAGGGAGAAACGTGTTTACCGTGTTTCACCATGTCAATTTTTAGCCAAGGTAATCCTGTAAGTGATTAGTTAATTATATTCTGTTTGATTAAGAAGCTACTTAACTTAACTACAGTGTGATCACCAAAGGTGAGTGAATCTTTAGTGCCAACAGAGGAGATTACACACAAAAGAAACTGCTCTGTGTGGCTGGTGTCTGCACCTGTGATCCTCACCACACTGATGGCAGAACTCGCGGGAGAGTACACTCGAGGTTTTCACACAAGTTCACAGCCATGGTTTTGGGTCTGGATGACTCAAAGACAAATAGTATTGTTCTCTTAGGAAACAAGGTAGGAAGCATCCCAGGAGCAAGTTTAGGGAGTGCCCCTCTTCATTTTTTTAAATTTTAAAAATTTTTAATTTTTTGACAGGCAGAGTGGACAGTGAGAGAGAGAGAAAGAGAGAAAGGTCTTCCTTTGCTGTCGGTTCACCCTCCAATAGCCGCCATGGCCAGCGCACTGCAGCCGGCGTACCACGCTGATCCAAAGCCAGGAGCCAGGTGCTTTTCCTGGTCTCCCATGGGGTGCAGGGCCCAAGCACTTGGGCCATCCTCCACTGCACTCCCGGGCCACAGCTGAGAGCTGGCCTAGAAGAGGGGCAACCAGGACAAAATCCAGCGCCCCAACCGGGACTAGAACCCGGTGTACCAGCGTCACAGGCGGAGGATTAGCCTAGTGAGCTGCAGCGCCAGCCCCCTCTCCATTTTTAATGGAAACCAAGATGACCTCACATGATATAAGAATGTAAATGGAGAACATTTTAATGATGAGCAGTAGAAAAGGAAAACAGAGTAAACACTCAGGAAGTTGGTCTCACTACAGCTCTCAAGAAAAATTCAAAAAGGGAACTAGCATATTTGGAGTGTCTCTAACATGCAGAGCACGTTTCGCTTAGTCCTCGTGAAGTCTAGGAGGAAGGTATTGTTATCCCTAGATGAGAAAACTGGGTCAGAGATCTTTTAGAATTCAGCTTGTCTGAATTCCAAATTCTATGCTCTTTTACTTGGTACATTTTGTTAGCATTCTCTCAGATCCAAGAGACAGAAGCATAATTCAGATGAAGAAAGGTGATGAAGGGGAGCATGAGTCCAGCTCAGGCACTCCAGGTGGGAAAGGGGCTTCCCAAGCAGTGTTCCAATGGATCCAATAAGTGCCCACCCCCAAACCAATATGTAGATCAATGAAACAGAAGTCCACAAAGTAAGCCACAAAAAGACAGCTAACTGATTTTTTTGACAAATTTGCCAAGAACATACATTGGAGAAAGGAACGTATTTTCAATAAATTATACTGGCAAAAGTGGATATTCACATGTAGGAAAATGAAATTAGATCCCTACCTCTCACCACATGCAAAAATCAACTCAAGGGGCCTGGCACTGTGGCATGGTGGGTAAGGCCACCGCCTGCAGCGCAGGCATCCCATATGAGCACCGGTTCAAGTCCTAGCTGCTCCACTTCTGATCTGGCTCTCTGCTGTGGCCTGGGAAAGCAGTAGAAGATGGCCCAAGTCCTTGGGCCCCTGCACTTGTGTGGGAGACCTAGAAGAAGCTCCTGGCTCCTGGCTTCGGATCAGCGCAGCTCCCATGGTGGTGACTTACTGGGGAGTCAACCAGAGGATGGAAGACCTCTCACTCTCTCTCTGCCTCTGCTCTCTCTGTGTAACTCTGACTTTCAAATAAATAAATAAATCTTAAAAAAATCAACTTAAGAAGCCAACATTGTGGCATAGGGGGTTAAGTTGCTGCCTGTAATGGCAATATCCTACATGGGTGCTGGGTCCAGTACCAGCTGCTTGTCTTCTGATCCAGCTCCCTGCTACTGCAGCTGGGAAAGCAGCAGAAGTTGGTCCAAGTTCTTGGGCCCCAGGCTCCCACATGGGAGACCCGGAAGAAGTTTGGCTACTAGCTCCTGACTCCTGGCTCCTGGCTCCTGCCTGGCCCCGCTCTGGCCATTGCAGCCATTTGGGGAATGAACTAGCAGATGGAGAATCTCTCTGTCTCTCCCTCTCTACAACTCTGCCTTACAAATAAATAAATAAAATTTAAAAAAAAAAACCTCAAGATTTATCAAAGACCTAAATGTGAAACCTGAAATTATTAATTTTCTAGAAGAAAAGATAAGGAAACCTTAGGACATTGGTGTATGATTTTTTGGATAAGACCCCAAAACCAAGGCAATAAAAGCAAAGCTGGACAAATGGGATTATTTCAAATTCAGAAGCTTCTGCACAGCCAGGGAAACAATCAACAGAATGAATTTAACTGAGTGAGAGAAAATATTTATCTGACAAAGAATTAATATCCAGAGTATATAAGAAACTTAAGGGGCCAGTTCTGTGGCACAGCGGGTTAAAGCCCAGGGCCTGAAGCACCTGGCAACCCGTATGGGCGCTGGTTCAAGTCCCTGCTGCTCCTCTTCCCATCCAGTTCTCTGCTATGGCCTGGGATAGCAGTAGAAGATGGCCAAGTGCTTGGGCCCCTGCACCCATGTGGGAGACCCAGAAGAAGCTCCTGGCTCCTGGCTTCAGATCGGTGCAACTCCGGCCATTGCTGAACCAGTGGATGGAAGACCTCTTTCTCTGTCTCTACCTCTCTCTGTCACTCTTTCTTTCAAATAAATAAAACAATTTTTTTTTGACAGGCAGAGTTAGACAGTGAGAGAGAGAGAGAGAAAGGTCTTCCTTTTCCTTTGGTTCACCCCCCAAATGGCCGCCACAGCTGGCGCGCTGCACCAATCCGAAGCCAGGATCCAGGTGCTTTCTCCTGGTCTCCCATGCAGGTGCAGGGCCCAAGCACCTGGGCCATCCTCCACTGCACTCTAGGGCCACAGCAGAGAGCTGGACTGGAAGAGGAGCAACTGGGACAGAATCCGGCACCCCGACCGGGACTAGAACCTGGTGTGCTGGCGCTGCAGGCGGAGGATTAACCTAGTGAGCTGAGGCACCGGCAGAACAAATCTTTAAAAAAAAAAGAAACTTAAAAACTCAGTAACAACAACAATAATAAAACAACCAATCCAGTTAAGAACTGAGTAAAGGAACTTAATTGATATTTTTTTAAAAGAAGAAATAAAAATGGCTAATAAATGTATGAAAAATTATGAAGAAATGCTCAATAAAATTAGTCATTAGGGCATTACAGATAAAAACCACGAGATATCACCTCATCCCTGTTAGAGTGGCTATTGCCAAAAGAAACAAACACTAATGAGGAAGTGGACAAAGGGGAACCCCTTTTCGCTTTTGGTGGGATTGTAAATAGTACAGTAGCTAAGGAGAACATGATAGAGATTGCTTTAGAAACTAGAATTAGAATTGCCTTATGACACAGCAATTCCACTACTGGTTATGTATCAAAAATACATGAAATCATCTTATCAGAAAAATACCTACTCCATCATGATTTTTATTTAAAGATTTATTTTATTTATTTGAAAGACAGAGTTACAAGAGAGAGGTAGAGACAGAGAGAGAGGTCTTCCATCCACTGGTTCACTCCCAAGATGGCCACAACGTACGGAGCTGCACCAATCCAAAGCCAGGAGCCAGGAACTTCTTCTGGGTCTCCCACGTGTGTTCAGGGGCCCGAGGATTTGCGCTATCTTCTACTGCTTTCCCAGGCCATAGCAGAGAGCTGGATGGGAAGAGGAGCAGCTGGGACTAGAACTGGTGCCCATATGGGATGCCGGTGCTTCAGGCCAGGGCTTTAACTCGCTGCAACACAGCATCGGCCTCCATCATGCTTAAAACAGTACTGTTCACCGTAGCCACGATAGGGAATCAAGCAAGTTATACATCATCAAATGGATGGATAAAGAAAATATGGTGTATATACACATTGGAATATTATTCACCCATAACACAGGATGATCCTGTCATGTATAGCAAAATGAATGTAACCGGATCTCATCTTGTTAAGCAAAATAAGCCAGACACAGAAAGCAAATGCTACATGCTCTCCCACATATATGGAAGCTGAAAAACTCAATCGGAGCAGGTGGCGATTGCTAGAGGTTGGAAGAGGTAGAGGGGATCCAATCAGAGTTGGATCAGAAGAATAGGTTCCTAGTTAACACGGCATTGTAGGGTGACTACAGTTCACAGCAACGTATTATATATTTTATGAGTAATTAGAATAAAGAAATTCCAAGACTCCATTCACAAAGTTATGTCAAAGAAGAGGAAATGTTGATTTCCTTGATTCTGTCAGTAAGTGTTGTATGCATGTATTGAAAAGTTGCTCAGTAGCCCAAAAATATGTATAATTACAGTTAATCAAAAATCTTCTAAGAAATATGATTAGAATTAGGAACAATAAGGGGATTTTTTTGGCTTATGTAGCTGGAAAATATGGACATATTCAGCTTTAGTCACCTGTTTGGCCACAGGCATGGTTGGATCCAGAAAGCAAAGTGTCTCATTCTGCTTTCCCTGCTCCTCTGCTTGGCAGTCATCCGTCAGGTAGGCTCTCAGGATCTCCGGCCTCATGCCAGAGAAAGAGATTCTCCTTCTGGGTTGAGCTAAAACTTCTGCTATAATCTCATTGTCCTGGCTTCATCTAAGTAATCCTATCCAGAGGTCATAAGCAATCTGAAGAAAAATTGAACATCAGGGTCATCTGTTTGAGGAAATGTGAATTTTAACTCTGCAGTCTTATGTATGTTGAAGATGCAGACTGTAGATCAAGTGTTTGACTTTTGTACTTCCAAAAATTTGTGAGAAACGGAATTAAAAGTTTGTTTTAGTGCGAACGTGTACTTAGTTTTCCATAATATTCATTTCCATGAACTTTTTGAAGACGTCGTCTGTTTTCCTTGTGGGTCCTGAAGTCATAACCACAGTAATTGATGCTGATTATGAAGATTCCTGGAGCAAACTGTTGGACTTTGCAGCTTCACTCGCATCTATATGATAATATATTTTATAGCATGCTTTCTTTCAAATTTATTTGGAAGCCAGACAAGCTAAACATTTATCAAACACTTACTTGTGTACCAAAAGAATGTAGGCACTTCATATTTACTTTCATATTACACAAAAGATTCATCAAGCTCTGGCCTTATTTAAAAAGTAAATTAATTAAAAGTAAATTAAAATTCAGTTCCATGGTTGTTCCAGCTACACTTCAAGAACTAAATAGCCTTGTGATTAGTGGCTACCATGATGAATGGTGCAAATATAAAATGTTCCCATCATGGTAGAAAGTTCTACTGAACAGCTCTGGGTATTAGTTTTAATCCTTTTTTCAGAATGGAATGTAGAAATCTAAAATCATGTTAACACTATGAAGAAGCAGTCTACAATGCATTGTATTGTATGAGATAATTGATTTCAGCTTAGAAAAGTGAATGTCATGGGGAAAAAAAGTAGGAGTACAGGATGTTCTAGATTTTAAAAGGTCTCAAGAGAAGTGGCAGCCAAATGTCATATTTGATCCTGGTCTGAACTGAAGCGGTTAAAGTGACCTTTTGTTTGTTTCATAGAGGAAATTTGAAAATGGGCAGATTATTAGATGATTTTATGGAATTTTTAACATGAAGTTTTGTTATATGAGGTAAAACTGTTGTGGTTTTGTAAGAGTGTGCTCAACTATTTCTGGGATCTGTTTTGAAACATTGAAGAGTGAAGTAGCTGTTATTTTTAGTTTACTTTGGAATAGCAGAAAAAAAATAGGAATGAAGCAACTGTGGCAAAGTGAATAATTCCTAAATAGTGGTGTGTTCTGTTGTTTCTAATTTTGAAATATTTAAAAAAAATTTTTTTTTTGACAGAGTTAGACAGTGAGAGAGAGAAACAGAGAGAAAGGTCTTCCTTCTGTTGGTTCGCCCCCCAAATGGCCGCTACAGCCGGTGCTGCGCCAATCTGAAGCCAGAAGCCAGGTGCTTCCTCCAGGTCTCCCAAGTGGGTGCAGGGCCCTAGCACCTGGGCCATACTCCACTGCCCTCCCGGGACACAGCAGAGAGCTGGACTAGAAGAGGGGCAACCGGGACAGAACTGGCGCCCCAACCGGGACTAGAACCCAGGGTGCTGGCGCCGCAGGTGGAGGATTAGCCAAGTGAGCTGCAGCACCGGCCAGAAAATTTCTAAAATGAAAAGATTCTTTTAAAAATTGTTTTTTTTTAAATGGGTTTTTCCTTTGGTGGCACACCTAGAAAATAGTTTTTCAAAAAAATGTTTTAAAAAGTCCTATCTTCCAGTGTTTTCATGGGTCATTTCTTTGAACCACTTAAATCTTTTGTCAGAAATTTGTTTTGGTGTAATGTATAAGATAAAAACTACTTTTATTTTATATTGTTAGATGGCAGTGAATATTTTCTGTTTGTCCTTGTAAATTCACCATTTTTTGCACAGAGCCTTTGGTTTTCATTGTGGTAGTCATGTCCCTCTTCATTCCTGGTCATGTGTCCTGGGTAGGGCAGTGTCAGCCCAATATTCTTAATATATCCTGTACTAAGAAGAAGCTGAAGTAGAAACAGATGGCCCTAAAGGAAGTTGAATGGGAATTTAAGGAGTTAAATCTGTTGAGACCTGAACAGAAAGCCCTGTGCTAGCCATTGCTTCCTGTTAAATAGGTAGGAAAAGCTTATGGTGACATAGCTATCACCATGAAGCAAAGGTTATATTTTTTTATTGTCTTGCACCAAATGTGAGGTCTGTTTGTTATTTTTTTTTAAAGATTTATTTATTTTATTTGAAAGGCAGTGTTACAGAGACAGGGAGAGAGAGCAAGAGAATGAGGGGGCGTTCTTCTGTCTGCTCATTCACTCTCCAAATGAAATGGCTGGGGCAGAACCCAGCCAAAACCCAGGTCTCCTACATGGATGACAGGGGCCTAGCACTTGGGCCTTATTTTGCTGCTTTCTCAGGCACATTAGCAGGGAGCTGGAATGGAAGTGGAGCAGCTGGGACTCACTGCTGGGATGCCAGCATCATAGGCAACAGTGTTTCATGCTGTGCTACAACTCCAGCCCCCTTTTTGCTGCCTTTTGAGTAACTTGTGAGTTATCTCTAATATGGAGCTTAAAAGAGCATCCAGAACTCTGGTGACGTCAGGGAAACTTGTTTCTCTGCCTCCCGCCCTCTGCACAGTAAGGGAGAGGTAGAAGAGTGTACAAGGTAGGCTGGGTGTCAATAGACCAATCCAGTAGAGGGGGTGAGGAACAGCCCTGCAAATTTTTATTGGTTAGCTTTTTCTCATTGGAATGAAATATCTGAGATGAGCTACTTCATTGAGGGAGAGGCTTCTTTAACTCAGTTTTGAAGACTGGAAGCCCAAATGACATGAAGCAGCCCCATGGCATATGGTGGATGGCAGGTGGGGATGGTGGACTGTGGGTGGAAGAGGAGCCACAGGGAAGCAGAGAAGGATCAGATGTGCCCAAACACAACATTGTATAACAACGTTCTTGGGAGAACTCCAGAGGCCATGTGGGAACTACTTGCCGAGGGCAGCTCTCTGATGCCCTAATGACCTGCCACACGCCCCACTCCCCAGTAGCACCACCCTGGAGACCAGGCCTTCTAGGGGACATTCAACGGGCATGCAAATCACAGCAATATTCAAATGCTTATTTTAAAAATTCAAAGAACTGTTGACTTGAAAGCTTGAGAGCAAAATATGTTTGGTACAGGAAAATTTATTTGTTAGACTATTTGGTAAAGAAAAGTGATTTGAAACTGTAAGATGTGTTTGTCAGGGAGGGCTGGTTTCACCCATCAGTTGGTAAGAATTAAGTTTGAGAAGTCTCTGATTTAGCAAAGCTTCCTGACCAATGGGTCCACTAGCCTGAGGGGTGCTGGAGTGTCTGAGCAGGACCAAGTAACCAGAGAAATCTTGCCAAGGGCTCCAATTCCTGGGCTTCCCCCTGTATGTCATATACATATACCCAGCTATTCTTTTCTTAGTGCACAATGAAAAGACTGCAAGCACTGCATAGTGAAGTAATCTTCTATCATTTTAATGTGAATCACTTTCCAGAGTATTACGGCTGCAAAGTGAATTAATATACAAGAAGTGTAAAGGAAGACTTTTCCGGGCACTTGCTCTTTGCCTGTGTGAGCACATCCTGGCCATACAAGGCTGCAAATCTCAGGATATAATATTAATATTCCAGAGGATAATGTTAGGTAAATAACAAAGCAGGCTGATATGAATTCCCTCGGTTTTCAGAAAAGTTAAAGCCTTAATTAATTCTTTATCGGCAGCTCCTCCTCCCTTTCTTCTGCTTTTACAGCAGGAGTGAGATAATGATTATAATCTGGGAGATAAGCCTGCATCTACTGAGAGCTGTTAGGAAACTCAGTGATTTGGGCAAATGAATTAAGTGAATTAAATAAATTCATGTTCAGGAGACACTGATCTTAAAAATAATTTCCTACTTAGGGAAGATAATTTCCAAGTGGAAAACAAAAACTCTCTGCTGAGCTATAAAAGCTTCGTTAAAAATGTACTCATTGCATTGGAGAATTACTATGCACCAGGGCACCTCTCAGTGCTTAATATGTGTCTCAGGATACAAACAAAATAAAGACCCTTATCCTTGAGAGGATTATGTTCTAGTGAGAGAAAGACAGATATCAAATAATAAGCATAATGGACAAATAAATTATAGAGGATATTAGGAGGTAAAAAAAGGATAGGAAGTGAAAAAGGATACAAAGGAAAGAAAAAGATCATGGTAAAGGGGGTCTGGTGTGCTGGAGAAGAGGCGCTGGGCTGCAGGACTGCACAGGCAGGCTTGCTGTCTCAGGATACAAACAAGCATGAGTAAGACCCGCAGGACATCAGGAGCAAGCCAGACATTCCAGGCAGACAGAAGAGCAGAAGTTCCAAGGGGGACATGTGTCTGGGGTGTTTGAAGGAAAGTAAGGAGATCAGAGTGGTTGGGTCAAAGGCAACAGGAGAGCTGTAGGAGACAAAATCAATGAGGCATTGGATCACTGCAGCGGAACCATGGTGCCCTTCAGGACCAACACATCCATGTCCCCAGCTACAAGGGCAGCTGGCTACTTTTTGCTGGATTCCTCCCTGGAATTGCCCTCAGCAGGAGAGAACTCCCTTCCCGAGGTTATGTTTCCTCTCTGGGAGCAGCCCAACCCAGTGGCTGCTCCATGAGGGATATTAAAATTTGGTACCTTTGCTTTAATTAAGGCAACTCTGAATGGCCTAGTGCAGGGGTGGGGACAACTCTTTTCTGCCAAGGGCCATTTAGATATTTATAACATCATTCACTGGCCATACAAAATCATCCACTTAAAAATTAGCTTCCTATAGATTTAATGAATTTCATGTTCTGCTTGTGGTTGTCTTGGTAGGACCAGACCAAACGATTTTCCAGGCTTCACGTGGCCTGTGGGCTGGACGATCCCACCACTAGCCTAGTGTGACGACATCATAGTTCACTTTTGTGTCAGTCCAATTGTGCTTTCATCACCTGCTTACAGGCTTTGCTCTTGAAAGCAAATCCAAGAAAGTTTCTGCCCACCAATCTCCATTTCAGAGCCTGTTTTCTGGAGAATCAGACCTAATGGAGGTCATTGTCAAGACGATGTCTTTGATTTTATGTTGGGAGGATAAAGAGCATAGAGGAAGGGAGAAACATGGTCTAATTTCTGTTTTAATAAGCTCTCTCTGGGCCGGCGCTGCACTCAGTAGGCTAATCCTCCGCCTTGCGGAGCCAGCACACCGGGTTCTAGTCCTGGTCGGGGCGCTGGATTCTGTCCCGGTTGCCCCTCTTCCAGGCCAGCTCTCTGCTGTGGCCAGGGAGTGCAGTGCACCCCATGGGAGACCAGGAGAAGCACCTGGCTCCTGCCTTTGGATAGGCGCGGTGCACTGGCTGCAGCACACCGGCCGCGGTGGCCATTGGAGGGTGAACCAATGGCAAAAGGAAGACCTTTCTCTCTGTCTCTCTCACTGTCCACTCTGCCTGTCAAATAAATAAATAAATAAAATAAGCTCTCTCTGGATATCATGGTGAGGGTGATTGGCAGAGGGCTGAGACAGAAACAAGGAGACCATTGTGATCCTATTGCAGTCATTCAGGAGCAGCAATGAGGCTGGGAGGAAAGTAGCATCCTGGTCCATTCTCTGTGGTTGATAACAATGCCACGTGGACTGGCTAAACGATAAAGAAAAGAGGATTGTTTTGACTCACATCTGGCAGTAACCTTCTTGCTGGCCAAGTTCATTGGTGGTGGGTATCAGCAAAATTATTTTAGTGACTGACTGTGAAATTATAGTTGGTTAAGGAGGGAGGTAAGAACTTGAAGGACTTAAGGGGCCTGACAAGGCAATAGAATCAATGGATTTGGCTAATGATGTGTTTGAAGAGTTGTTGGTTCAGGCTGAGTCAATAAGAGAGCTGAAAAAAATAGTTATGGGAGCTTAAGATGCTTGAAATTGAGAGTACGGGGAGATTGCAACTGATGCTAAGGTCTAGGGTGCAGCAATGGGAGAGAAAGGCTGAGATAAAACAGATAACAAGATCACTGTCAGAGAAGAGATTCTGGAACTGAGACTTGAAGATTATTGGAAAGGTCACCCACAGAGAATACTAAAATAGCCAAGAACTATCCATTAAAGACCAGGTGTTTGCTGCAAGGGATAAGACACTGCTTAGTGGCCCACTTCCCACACTGGAGTGCCTAGGTTGGAGTCTCAGCTAATGCTCCTCATTCCAACTTCCTGCTTATGTACACTCTGGGAGAAAGTGGTGGTTCATGTAGTTGGGTCTCCTCTACCCACATGCAAGATGCAGATTAAGTTTCCAAATCTTGCGTTTGGCCTGACTCAGCCCTGGGTGTTGCAGGTATTTGAGGAGTAAAACAGCAGATTGGAGAACTAGCATTCACATTCTCGCTTGTCTCTGTTTCTCAAATAAAAGTAAATTAAAAGCTTACAAAGAACCACAGTGTGGAAGTGAACTGCTTCTCATCCACAGTGATCTGTGCTGGGTCATTCCCAGTGACATATGAGATTGACAGTTCCTCCCACCTCAGAAAATGCTCCTTTGATCTTGTACACTTTTCAAATAATGTCCTCATTTTTCGAGGCTGCAGTTTAGAGCAAAACTTGAAAGAGTTGTCAATATTCTGTATCAAATATTTCTCCCATTCTGTCTTGAGCCCTCTCAAAATAGATTTTCAGGTCGGTGTTGTGGCACAGCAGTTAAGCTCCCACCTGTGATTCTGGCATTGCATATGGGCACCAATTGGTGTCCCAGCTCCTCCGCTTCTGATCAGGCTCTTGCCAGTGGCCTGAAGAAAGCAGTGGAAGATGACCCAAGTACGTGGGCCCCTGCAGCCACATGGGAGACCTGGATGAATCTCTGGGCTCCAGGCTTCTACCTGAATCAGCCCTGGCCACTGTGACCTGGGGAGTAAACCAGTGGATAGAAGATCTCTGTCTTTCTCCATCTCTCTAACTCTGACTTTCAAATAAATAAATAAATCTTTTTCAAAAAATAGACTTTCAGTCAACATTCACTTAATTGAACCAAATCTATTTTATTTCTCCCTAGTCAGTATCAAATGATTGATCAATCTGCTTGTTTTTCTATTTCTATCATTGTCAGTATGAAATTGTGTTAACTTACTAGTCTTGATTTTAATTGGATAATGCATACATGGGGAAAAGGGTTTATATGTTGTTTGTTCTATGGTATTAAAATAATACCCACAGAAACTGAGGTAGCTTGCAGACTTGTCTTCTCATGATGTCAGAATTGAAACCAGGGACATGCGTTGTGGCACAGCAGGTTAAGCTGCCGTATGCGATTCTGGCATCCCATGTGGGTGCTAGTCTGAATCCCAGCAACTCCACTTCCACTCCAGATCCCTGCTAATGCTCCTGGGAAAGCAGCAAAGGACGGCCCAAGTGCTCGGGCAACCACACCTGCGTGACAGACCAAGACGGAATTCCAGGCTCCTGGAATCAGCCTGGTCCACTCCTGGCTGTTACAGCCATTTGGGGGAGTGAACCAGTGGGTGGAAGATCTCTATCTCTCTCTGGCTCTCCCTCTTCCTGTAACTCTGCCTTTTAAACTAACAAACAAAATAAATAAATCTTTAAAAAAAGAAATAATGCCCACAAACACTTCTTCGTTTCACAAAAACTTGGATAAATGATTGTAGTAATTGTGAACATACGAATGATAACTTTGCATGAAAACATGTAGAATATTTCATAGATCTTCTGTGTTGAACATTAAAAGAGCTTTTTGTGAACCAGGAAGTGAGTTGATATAAATCCTAACACAGCACAGCACTGATTAAACGTGTACAGCTTCCAAATAACTCAGCATGCTGATCACATGTGCCTGCCCTCTGCTTATTTCACTTGGTGCTTTCAGTCTTTTTTTTTTTTTAAGATTTATTTATTTATTTGAAAGGTTGAGTTACAGAGAGTCAGAGATAGAGAAAAGAGATAGAGAGAAAGAGAGAGAGGTTTTCCATCCACTAGTTCACTCCCCAAATGGCCACAATGGCTGGAGCTGGGCCAATCCGAAGGCAGGAGCCTGGAGTTTCTTCCAGGTCTCCCATGCAGGTGCAGGGGTCCAAAGACTTGGGCCATCTTCCACTGCCTTTCTCAGCCATAGCAGAGAGCTGGATTTGAAGTGGAGCAGCCGGGACTTGAACCAGCACCCATATGGGATGCTGGCACTGCAGGCAGAGGCTTTACCTGGTATGCCACAGCCTGGCCCAAGGGCCTTCATTCTTTAGAGGTGAAAATACATACATGACTCAAAAGAGACTCTTGTCATGAAGGCAGTTCAGTTTCACATTGTGTGTGTGCTCAGGGAAGTCTGATTTTTGCCTGGCTTTTGTTCACTTGTCTTGGCTTCATAACAGTGCTTTTCTCAATGTCTTCATCAAGCCATGTGTGCACTATGTGGTCTCGCAGTTTCTCCCTGAGCTGGATATCTTCCTCTGCTGTGTACATCTTACCTGAGCTGCATCCCCTTTTGTATTTGAGAAATGCCTACCAGCATGCAGCTGTACAGTTTGGGCACTGCACACAGACTCCCCGAGAGAGGACAAACAAGGCTGAAATCCAGGCATGCTCTATCCTCTGAGCCCTTATAGTGGGCCAAGGAAAGTCTCTTGCTGATTTTGCCAACTAAAGGCATTTTACACAGAGTAATCCAACCTGATGTTTCACTGAGCACGCACAGTGGCTTCCCAGGAATGTCCTTTTCTGCTCACACTATTCAAAGCCAGCTCTTCTGTAGGCTGAGAGCAACCCTGCTGGTGAGACTTGAAGAGAGAAGAGCCTTCCTCGCAGAAAAGGTACAATAACAGACAAATACTCACTTCTTCAGACTCCTTTGCAACTGGACCTTGGACAAGTAATTTACGGGAGGTTCATCCCACGCGGTACATCTGCTCTGGACTTTGAGTTTGGATCTGGGACAATGGATGATTCTTTGGGTAGCTCAGGAGGGGTAGCAACCTCCTGTTCCCAGGGGCACTTGTCATCTTCAAGTCAGTGTCCAGGGTTGGAGCTGCTGGTGGCGAGAACTCCAGCTTCTGGCATCCAGTGGTGAGAAGGACGTCTTCAGCTCAGTTTCCAGGAGTGAGTTTAGCTCGGGACATAGAACCTTCCTCTGTCCCTGCACCTTCCCAACCTGTGTCACTGAGCACCCAGCAGCTGCTCAGCAGCCACTTTCTTGCCCAGATTGTTCCAAGTTAGCTTCTTTTGCTCTGTAATCAGTTTATTGGAGAGTCTGAACTCGGTGGAACACTAACAGGAAGCACTTGTATTTTCTCCCTTTGCTTTCAGGGATGCTTTGATGAGGAGTTATTTTCTACCTCTTTGCAACCCCTTGGGAAGCTCCTGTGGCATTTTAGACATTTTTAGGTCTTAAAAAGTGAAGTCCAGGCTGGCGCCGCGGCTCACTAGGCTAATCCTCTGCCTGCGGCGCCGGCACTCCAGATTCTAATCTCGGTTGGAGCCCTGGATTCTGTCCCGGTTGCCCCTCTTCCAGTCCAGCTGTCTGCTGTGGCCCGGGAGGGCAGTGGAGAATGGCCCAAGTGCTTGGGCCCTGCACCCCATGGGAGACCAGAAGGAAGCACCTCGCTCCTGGCTTCAGATCAGCGTGGTGCGCCAGCTGCCACGGCCATTGCGGGGTGAACCAACGGAAAAGGAAGACCTTCCTCTCTGTCTCTCTCTCTCTCACTGTCCACTCTGCCTGTCAAAAAAAAAAAAACAAAAGTGAAGTCCAGTGGAATCCAGCTCAAATCTCCCATCACTGGCCCTTGCTACGCCCTCATCCTGCACACAAACTGTGCTGCCTGGGCAATTCTGAGAGCTCTGCTTCTCTCCTCCTCCACTTCCTTCTCCTTCATCCTTTGGTCCCGTATTCTCCGTTTCTTCCAGAGTGTTGGAGAATCAAATGAAGAATGAGGGAATGAGGGAAGGGGCTGGCATCTACTCGGCTGCTGCTGTAGTCCTTGCTGGATGGTCGTCTTACCTATGGCAGATGTCTGGACTGTGTTGAAGGGCAGTACATGGGCAGGAGCTTCCAGGACCCAAGTTGCTCAGGCTTCTGACGTGGAGGATGCACGAGAACCTGAATTCTGTCTTCTTGGCTCCTGCTTCTGGAAAGTGCTCCACATCAGTAGGAAACACTTTTAGATGGGGTCGCAATAAGATTGTTTAAGCCCAGATACATCTTGGCCCTAAAGAAACTCAGGCATTCTTGCCTTACCAAACAGTGGGAGAGAAGTTTCCCATTGTTACTTCTTTCCAACTCTTCTCCTCCTGTTCGTATGTGGGTCAAGGGAGCCCTGCCTGCTCTATGCAAGACAAGTCTAACTTGATATAGAAAAGCAAGCTTACACCTCTTTTTCTAAAAAAATTATTTATTTGAGAGGCAGACAGAGAGAGGGAGAGATATAGAGAAAGGTTTTCCGTCTGCTGGTTCACTTCCTAAATGGCTGGAACAGCCAGAGCTGGGTCTATCTGAAGCCAGGAGCCAGGAGCTTCTTCAGGTCTCCCACCTGTGTGCAGGGGCCCATGCACTTGGGCCATGTTTCACTGCTTTCCCAGGCCATAAACAGAGAGGTGGATCAGAAGAGGAACAGCCAGGACATGAGCTGGCACCACAGGCAGAGACTTAGCCTACTATGCAATGGCACCGGCACCCAGCTTCCACCTCTTACAAGCAGTCCTCATCTTTGTAATTGACTCTCTTGCTCTTAGCTTACCCTAAGGAGGACAGAAATATCCCCCTTATCTCATATATGCAGAGGGGAAAAGTCACCAGTTGGGTCACAGCTGTGAAATGGCAGGAATTCTGACAATTTTCTAGAATTCTTTAGTTGTTTCTGTGGCATGGAATGCTATGGTTTGGGTACCCCTCAGTGATTCATGAGTGGGAAGGTGGACTCCCGTGAGGCAGTGTTGAGATGGTGGAACCTTTAGGAGATGGATCTGGTGGAGAATAATTAGGTCATGGAAGTACCACCTTCAGAAAGGGTTAATGCCATTCTTGTGGAGTAGATTAGTTCTCTTGAGAATGTGTTGTTAGAAACCCAGTTGGGCTCTCTCTGGCTTCCTGTTTCTCCATGTGCTCTCACCCTGTCACTCGCATCCTACCTCATGCCATCTGCCTTGTTTTATAGCCAGAGGCCCTAACCAGAGCCAAGTACATGTCAATGCCATGCTCTTGTGAGCTAAAAATCCTCCTTTCTTTTTGCATTACCCACTGTAATTTTGTTAAAGAGGTAAAGGGATTGAGGGTGGGGTGGTGACAGTGCTTGCTGGTGGTATCAGAGATTGTTTTGTGATGCCTTTTAATTCCTACAAGAATTGCATTGGGATACCCTCTTTAGAATGTAGTTCCATTGCCACTCACTATCCTTGACTCTGAGACTGTAACTATGGTTCCCAAGCAACTGGAAAATTCCATTCACCATCCTGTTATAATAGGTACTTGACTGATTCATTGTGTTTTGTCCCCGATTGTTTACTGATGGCTTAGCATTGTATCCTCTTCCTAATACCACCCTGATTTACTCTGGGGACTTTTCATCTCCCTACATTTCTAAGCTCTTGGAGGACGTTATATCAGGCACCAGCCCTGCTGTGGAAGTTTGAATGGCTAAATCCTTCCTGTTTGTCCAGGAGAGCCAGGAGGAGATATAAAACATGAGTTCAGCCAAAGAGATGCTCTCTTCTGTGACTTTGATCTTGAGGGTGTGATGTGAGGACTAAGGGAAGAAATGGTTCGAGTTAACACATCTCAGCAGGGACAGCCTGATGGGGCTGTTTGTGCTCTGAGACCATGCCTTTGATTCCTCCTTCCCGGTGCTGTAGAGGGGTTCTTGCTTTTGTTCAACTTTGGCCCCACAGCTGCCCATCTAGCTCCCGCAGGTTTGTTTTTAAGTTAGTTGGAGTTGGCTTCTATTTCTTGAAAATGAGGACCCTGACCAACACGGTAGACATTCATGTGGCAGGCAGAAAGACACCATGAAAAAGTGTTGCCTTTCCTTCAACACGCATGTCATTGCCATGGTCACCTTCAAGCATCTTCTGCAACTTTCTGTTTGCATAGTCGTGAGAGTTACCCTTAGGCAGAAGGCTTGAATTTACTTATTCCAAGCTGCAGTATATATATTTATTGTGTCCAATGTTGCAGTTTTAAAAATTGATCTCAGAAAGGTACACATCTCTTTATTTTTTTGTTTTCTGGTCTTGATCTATGGAGGTTGTAGCCTGCTTCTTTTTGAACCACTTCTAATCATGATGCTGTCTCATAGGAGGTTGACTTTTGCAAGAATATACCAGATAGATACTCTGTGGGCTCAGGAGTTGCTACAAGCACAGTGCTGTATCAGGAAATCTACATGCAATGCTTTCAAACTGCCAGTTCAGGTACATGTAGGAGTCCTACAAATAAATCAACAATGAAATAAAAGGAAATAGAATAGAATTTTGCTACTCAAAGTACAGTCCCAGAAACAAAAGCATCCACTTTGGAGTTTGTGAAAATAAAGGGCTCACCCCAGATTCTGAGTCACAATCTGAAATTTAATCAAATCTCTAGTTGATCAACATTAAGGTTCAAGAAACACTGTTGTGGCAAACATCGGAAGGCACGAATCATAGCGAGTGTTGGTTCACTAAATTTGTCCTAGTTACATTATACGAAGATATGAATTTGGTTGTGATGAAAAACCTACATACTGTGAATCACATTAAGCACACACTCACACACACACACACACACACATGGGGCAATAAACAACCAGATTTAGTCCCATTGTTGTCCCTTTCTGTAACAGTACCAGGATTTCCTCATATCTGCAGAGATGTGTTAGAGCAAGGAGATGGAAAAGTGCCCATTACTCCTCGCACAGGGGCTAGTGCTGCAAATGCGATTTCCCACTTCATTTCTATGCTCCTTCCTATTTCTTCCAGTTGCTTTACAAGAGAGTAGTCTTCAAAAAAAAAAAAAAAAATAGACGTCCTTGAGAAGCGAATGGAATGGAAAGGAAATCTAGAACAAGGGAAGGGAGGCTGAAATGAGGGAGTCTGAGGGGACGCTTATGGGGCCAATGACTCTGCTGTTCTAATTCTGCCCATCCCTTGCCTGCGACCTGTGCTAGAAGGTACGACCCGCTCCACTCTGCTTTGCTTGTGGGGAAGGATGGAGATGTGGCTTCCTGAGAGCACCAAGACACCTGAGCAAAGACTGCGTGAGAACAATCAAACCCGACAAAGCGGATATCCATTGTCCACATTTGTGAAATCCTAACAGCCATCGAGGACAATCAGAAGAGCAGGATGGACAGATGTAGTTCTGAGGATGTGAAGTGGTAGAGAGAGCATAAGCCTTGAAGTCAGAGCTGGGATCCACCCTGCCTCTGTCACCCACTAGCTGTGCATTCATGGGCAAGTTAATGGATCTCTCTGAGCATGATTTTCTTCTGTATAAAACATGAATAATGATACTTGGCTCTTTTCATTGTTGGGACTGAAAGAAGTAAAAAAAATGTTAACTTTCTGCCATATTTTTAAGTTTACACTGTTCAGTGCTCCCTCCTAATTTTTATTTTTTATAGTAGGAAGAAGGTAAATTATTTGGACTCTGACCTACTGCAGTGACTAAGTAAGGTTTTAAATCATAGATTTAAAAACAAAATTTGAGACCACTACAGAAAGGAGGTCATAGATACAGGAAGCCAACTTTGTTTACTAAGATGTAGGCCTACTTGGCTGACTTGATTTCCTTTACTGGATATATTATCAGGCAGATAAATTGGAAGAATAAGAACACATCTTGGATTTCTAAAATAATTGAAAAAAAAAAAATAGCCCCTGAAATCCATGTGGATCAGATGAAGAAAGTAGGCTGGGTATGATAGAGTTGTAGGCTTTTTAAGTGGTTGAATGACCATACTACAGGATATGAATAAATATATAGAGAGAAGGAAGTCTCTTAGAATTTGCCTCTGACTCCTATCTGCTTTCACATGCTTAATAATTATTTGTTCAAGAGCACTGTGGCTTGCTAATAAAATTTCACAGATTTTGATTTAGAGCTGGCTTGCTCATACACTAGGATAAAAATTAGCTTTACCAAGATCTCAACAAGTTCTAAAGATGGACCACATATAGAAAAATGGAATTTAATACAGCTAAATGAAATTTAAATTTAAATACAACCCTATAAAATTACTTAGAAAGTCCCAACTAATAGAGAAATAGTATTTTTAAAAGTCAGGATTAATAGTACAATTCCCAACTTGACTCTCACTGGGATTAAACATGACAATAGGTCTGATCTGATTTCATCATCATTTAAAAAAAAATCATCTATTATTTTTCACTTTGTGTTTCTGTGTGGGAACAAACTGTTGAAATCCTTACTTAAGGTATACTAAGCTGATCTTCTGTATATTAAGATAATCGAAAATGAATCTTGATGTGAATGGAAGGGGAGAGGGAGTGGGAGAGGGGAGGGTTGTGGGTGGGAGGGACGGTATGGGGGGGAAGCCATTGTGACCCATGAGTCGTACTTTGGAAATTTATATTCATTAAATAAAAGATAAAAAAAAAGTCAGGATTAATAGTAGATATGAAAATAGTTGGAATTTCTGTGGATTATGAATTATATGTTAACAAATAGTGTCATTACGGAGCCGGCGCCGTGGCTCAATAGGCTAATCCTCCACCTTGCGGCGCCGGCACACCGGGTTCTAGTCCCGGTTGGGGCGCCGGAATTTGTCCCGGTTGCCCCTCTTCCAGGCCAGCTCTCTGCTATGGCCAGGGAGTGCAGTGGAGGATGGCCCAGGTGCTTGGGCCCTGCACCCCATGGGAGACCAGGAAAAGCACCTGGCTCCTGGCTCCTGCCAGGATCAGCGCGGTGCGCCGGCTGCAGCGGCGGCCATTGGAGGGTGAACCAACGGCAAAGGAAGACCTTTCTCTCTCTGTCTCTCTCTCTCACTGTCCACTCTGCCTGTCAAAAAAAAAAAAAAAAAAAAAAAATAGTGTCATTACGAACAACAAAAATTCCATTTAATTTCAGGTTAATAATGTTGTAGTGTTCAAAATAAAGGTAACAAAAATCAGTAAGGAGAAGAAGACTTGAGCACCACTGCCAGCTAATGAGACCCCATGAGCATTTTTAGATCAGTCTACTCAATAACATCACCATCTGTACATTCTCTTTGGGTGCACATGGGACATTCACAAAGAAAGACCATTTATTCACCATAAAGCAAGTGCCAATACATTTGAAAGTATTGAATAATATGGAATATGCTTTCTGACCACAATAAAATTAAAAAACCAATAAATTTTATCTGGAAAATTCCAGATAAAAATTAAAAACAGTTCTATGTATGTAATCTGTGGATAAAGAAAACCAGGGGAGTGATACTGTGGTACAACGGGTTACAGATAGTATCCCAGCTGCTCTGGTTCTGATCCAGTTTTCTGTTAATGCACCTGGGAAAGCAGAGGAAGATGACTCAAGTGCTTGGGCACCTGCCACCCATGCGAGAGACCAGGATGGAGTGCCTGACTCCTGGCTTTGGCCCTAGCCATTGTGACCTCTTGGGGAGTAAACAGGGGATGGAAGCGTGTGTTCTCTTTGTTTCTTTCTCTTTTCTCTCTGTCTGTCTTTCAGATAAAGAAGTCCTTATAATAAATGGGTTAAAGTAGTCTTGGAAAGGTGTTTGTAATTTGGAATGCTTATATAAGGAAAACAAAGATGTAACCATCAACTGATCTAAAATTTAATCTTAACAAATTAATGTAAAAATGAAGAGAAAAATCAGTGCATATAGGCAGAAGGAGATAGTAAATGTAAGAGCTGAATCAATGAAATAAAACATATGTAGCAAAAAAATCAATGAAACTAAAAGCTAGTTCTTTTAATAGATTAAAAAAGAATCATGAACTTCTAGCTAAACAAGAAATCATAAGAAAATAAAAATAAAGACGAATATTCCTCATGAATATAGACACAAATATCTTGAACAAAATTTTAGTAATTCAAATCCAAGAATACCTAAAGTGAGTAATACACAGGGACCAACTAGGCTTTCACCCAGGAGCAGAAGGCAAGCTTAACAATTAATTCAATCAACTAACAGGGGAAAAAAAAGAGAAAAGCTATAAAATAATTTCAAGTGATGTAGAAAAATATTTGGCAAAACTCAATTGTCATTCATGGTAAAACAAAAAAGCATGCAAACAAAAACTTGCATTGAACTGTGAATAGAAGGGAAATTTCTCAATCAACAAAAGGTGTTTCCAAACTCTACAATTAATAATAACATTTAATGGTAAAAACTGATTGCTTTTGCCCTAAGAAAGGCAATGATGCCAGAATATGAACTCTTACAATGTTCTATCCAGTACAATAGTAGGCATTCTACCCAGTACAACAAAGCAAGAAAAAGTGCATGTACAAGAATCTTAAAAAACAAAAAGAAAAGCAAAACTAGTAGAACTAACAAGAAAAATTAGCCAACATGCAAAATATGAAGCTACTGTACAGAGTTTCATTGTGTTTCTGATACTAGCAACAAACATTTGGAAGCTAAAATAAAAAAAATTCATTTGTAATTGCATCAAAAATTTTAAAAATGAGGGATAAATTTTTAAAAATCTGTGCAAAAGTGCTGTGCAAACTTCAAAATATTGCTGAAAGAAATTAAAGAATATTTAAATTAATGATGAGATACAATAAGTTCAAAAATTGGAGGACTTAACACTGTTAACTGTTAACAGCTGCACATTAAATGGTGGTGAACATCTTTGATGGTCGTCAACCTCATTAGTCATAGGAAAACACAAATTAAAAGCACAATGAGATACTACCATATAGTCAGTAGCATGGCTAAAATAAGACAGAGGATGCCACGTGTGGAATAACTCTCTTATACTGGGAAAAGAGTTCAACTATTACAGAGTTAAACACACACTTATTAAATGAACCAGTGATTTCATGTCAACTAATTTTTTTCTAAATTGATCAGTGGATTCTGATTCCAGACACTCTCAATTCAGAAAGTGAGTTTTTTTTTAAATTGACACACTAATTCTACAATTCATATGGAAGATAAGAACCAAACTAAACCAACCTAAAACAAAAGTAGAAAGCTAAACAAATTTTGAAAGAAAAAAGGGAAAGAAAGAAGACATATTATGAATAGTTGGAGTCTTATTATAAATTTACAGTAATGAACAGCATGCTACTGGCACAGGCATAGAACTCTATCTAAAATGAAAGCAACATTAGTACAGAAATAAATCCACTGAATACAGTTTATTTTCAGTAAAGATGTCAAGGCTGTTCATTGGGCAAAGATAATCTTATCAACAAGTGGTGCTGAAACACTGGATATACCTGTGAACAATGAACCTCAGCCCTTAACTCATACTGCCGATAAAAATCAATTCCAAATGGGTCAAAAGCTAAAAAGAACTGTTCTTTTAAGGAGAAAATCTTCATGACCTTGGGGTGAACAAAGATTGCTTAGATAAAACATAACAAGTCATATAAGAAGGCCGGTGCCGCGGCTCAGTAGGCTAATCCTCTGCTTTGCGGCGCCAGCACACCGGGTTCTAGTCCCAGTCAGGGCACCGGATTCTGTCCCGGTTGCCCCTCTTCCAGGCCAGCTCTCTGCTGTGGCCAGGGAGTGCAGTGGAGGATGGCCCAAGTGCTTGGGCCCTGCACCCCATGGGAGACCAGGATAAGTACCTGGCTCCTGCCATCGGATCAGCGCGGTGCGCTGGCCGCAGCCTACAACCCAATAACAAGAATATTAATGACCCTATTAGAGATTAGGCAATAGAGTGAGTGTTTAGCCTACTGGTAGAGATGCTAGGTAAACCAACTGTGTCCCCTCTAGGAGTGCCCTTGTGCAATTCTTGGCTCCAGCTCCTGACTCTGGCTTCATGCTAATACAGATCCCTGGGAGGCAGTGGTAATGTCCCAAGTAATTGAATTCCTGCCACTCATGCAAGAGACGTAGATTGACTTCCCAGATCCCAGTTTAAGCCCAGTCTAGCTCAGGCCATTCAGGCATTTTGGGAGTGAGTCAGCATATGGGAGCTCTTTCTATGTCTCTGCCTATCAAATAAATAAATAAAAACAAATTGGGTGAAACAATTGGACACTTTATCAAAGAACAAATGACACAGCTGCACATTAAATGGTGGTGAACATCTTTGATGGTCGTCAACCTCATTAGTCATTGGAAAACACAAATTAAAAGCACAATGAGATACTACCATATAGTCAGTAGCATGGCTAAAATAAGACAGAGGATGCCACGTGTGGAATAACTCTCTTATACTGGGAAAAGAGTTCAACTATTACAGAGTTAAACACACACTTATTAAATGAACCAGTGATTTCATGTCAATGAGATAAGAGAAATAATAACATAATGTTTACAAAAGAAGTGGTGTAAGGGTTTTCCCAGCGCCATTATGCACAGTGGCCTTATCCTGGAAACACAATTTCCATCAATATTTGGTGAGTGGGAAACACACGCCTGGTGGTATAGCCATTCCGTGGAATCAGTATACGTGGAATATTGCTCAGTAATAAAAGGGAGCAAGTGTGGACACAGGCAACAATGTCAATGAATTCTGAAGACATACTGAGTGAGGGCATAAAGAACACTGTGTGATTCCACTCACATGAAATGCTACAAAAGACCAGTCTAATTTCTGCTCTCAGAGAACAGCCCAGCAGGCCAGATATGGGCTGAGATGGAGGCTTCCCTTCCAACAGCAGAAGGTAACTTCCTGGGTTGATGGGATTGTTCATGCTCTTGGTTGTCCCAAGGGTTCCGTGGGTGTATGCATTGCACAAAACTCACCAAACTGTATTTAATGAGTGTGATATATAGAATGTAAATTGTTTTGATGAAGTTGGTTAAAAAATTCAGAGGAAAGCAGAGCAATCACATTTCATAAAGCAGAAAGCAGGGGGCCCTGGGGGAACAGTGGCACAAACTAATGGCCAGTTTCCATAGAAAACAGCCATCTGGACCCATTAGTTCTAGATGTCTTTGTCCTTGAGCCGCCTGGTTTGGGTCGGGCGCTTACTTCTGCACAGGGAAAAGCTGCAGCGGCCAGGCTGTCTCCAGAGGTTGCACGTGTGTGGCAGGAGTGGCCCTCCAAAAAAAAATGGAGGTACCGTTAGCAGAGAAGAGCAAGATGCCTGGTGAATACACACACACACACACATACACACACACTCTTCCATGTGCATCCAGGTAGCACAAGGAGAAGGAACATGGTGGGTCACTCACTCCCTCCAGACAGAGTTTGGAGTCTTGACTATTTGCTGGGGGCTGTTACTGAACAGGGACGCACACACCCCTGATGGTTCTCTGAAAAGCAGGTGTCATGGGGCAGGCACCGAGGCTCACTTGGTTAATCCTCTGCCTGCAGCATCCCATATGGGCACCGGGTTCTAGTCCGGTTGCTCCTCTTCCAGTCCAGCTCTCTGCTGTGGCCCAGGAAGGCAGTGCTTGGGCTCCTGCACCCGTGTGGGAGACCAGGAAGAAGTACCTGGCTCCTGGCTTCAGATGGGCACAGTGCACCGGCCGTAGCGACCATTTGGGGGGCGAACCAACGGAAGGAAGACCTTTCTCTCTGTCTGTCTCTCTCTCACTGTTTAACTCTGCCAGTCCAAAAAAAAAAAAAAAAAAAAAAAAAAAAAAAAAAAAAAAAAGATGTCATGTTCATGTAGGGAAGGGAAGCCTGGTAGGAGCATCGGGCCGGGCCCACCCTGCTTTGTTGCTCTGAGGAGGGGGGCAGAACTCAATGTAAGAGGGGACTTGCTAGCCTTGGGTCGTCCAGGCGCAGGACAACGTTGAGTCTGGAAGAGGAAGGTGACAGAGAAGCAGCCTCCAGCACCAGCCACACATGCCTTTCCCGGTGGTAGCGCTAGGCCCTGGGGCGTCCCGGGGCTCGGCGGCCGGTCGGCAGAGGGAGCCATTCCCCAGGAAATGCGCGCGCCTCGACGCGCCGAGCGCCCCGGGAGCTCGCGGCGCGTCCCGGGAGTCTCCCCGCGCCCGCCCGCCTGCCCCACCTCCCCCTCGGCGCCGCAGCCACATCAGCGAGCCCTGGCACGGCGGGGCCCCCTCCCCTCCTCCGCCCCACATTGGCTCTCCTTCCACCCGGGAAGGCTGGGGACGCGCCGTCAACTCCGGCCCGACACTTGGGAGCTGGCTTCGGTCGCTGATCTCTGTAGACGGGCTTAGACGACGGGCTCACACTGCGCAAGAGTCAGGTCTCGGACAGACAACCGCCCCGCCACCCCTTCGGTCACCCCCCGCGGACGCCTCAAGGTTTTCCAACTTGGTGACGGGAGGCGCTCAGCCTGGCGCAGCCCGCGATCCGAGTGCCGGATCCGGCCAGGAGGATCGTGCACCGGGGACCGCGCGCGGCGCCAAGCGACACCCCCCAGCGGCCGCTGGCCCGGCCGCAGCAGCTGCAGCAGCGGCAACTGCTCGCACCCCGGGCCCGGCTCGGGTTACTCCCCTCCTCCTCCAGCATCCCTGGCCAGACAGCGGAAACCTTGTTCAAGTTTGCAGCAAGTACTTTCCCGGGGCGTCTGGACACGCACTGGGGACCTGCCTCCTCCCGCGTCTCCAGCTCCACGGCGCCTGGGGCGCTTTCTGCTGGGACGCGCCTCTCCTCCTAGGCTCAGCGCACTGTGGCGAGCAGAGTTGGCGTCTCGGCCGGCAGTGCGTGCAGACCAGACCGGGGTAAAGAGGTAGCGCTGCGAATCTCAGGATCTCGGGAACTGGGTAAGAGTTGGGCAGACTCAGCTTGGCCGGGCGCTGGACCTTGGCCGGACGCGGGGAGGCTCCTTAGGGGTGGGGGTCTTGTCCCTGAGCTTGGACATCTCGGTGCAGCGTGCGGTGGGGTAAAGCGGGCTCGGTCTGCGGTCGCTAAAGGCGACTCAAGGGTTTATTGTTGCTTTGGTTTTGGTTTTGTTACTGGGGACTGCGCGTGGCGTTCGTGGAGTGTTTTGCATGGGGGAAGAGACTCCCTGTACGCACTTCGTTTTGCACCATCTCTGTCCTTGCGTTGCTATGCCTGTGTGTGTTCCCTTGACGGCTGGCTTAGGCGGATGCAGGAGAAGTGGAGGGAGTGGGAGAATGAGAAGCAGTCTCAGACCAGCCCTTCCTTCCAGATCGGCAGTGTGTCTCCTCTCGGACCTTCCTTTCCCGGCACCTGCCATTCGGATTGGGTGCGTTGACGCCTTAGGCTTGCCGTGCCTTCCCGCCTTCTCAATGCTTTTTGGGTGTCTGGGCCGCAGGCTGGTGACTTAGGGCAGGAGTTCCTCACCAGGACGCCTGGCTTCTCGCGTTAGACAGGGAGGGACCATTCTGGAAGCTACAGTCACTTACAGAAGAATTGCCCCGCGTTGGTCTTTGGCTTTGAGATTCTTCTGATCCAGGACTCTGAGGCCTGCTTTGGGGAAACATTTCCTTCTTATTTCTCTTTAATGACAACCACTGAGTAAACAAAATGCCATGTTGTGTTTGCTGCTTCTTTAAGGGTGTCCTGCCTTGAACACCCAGATTGGTTACAGAGAGGTCAAGGTTTGCGACTTTGCTGGGCACCTTGGTTATTCTTACTGCGCTTAGGCAGTGAGGACCAAGGCGGGATTCCTTCCCCGTGCTTCTTGCTTTCCTCGTTGGCGTCCTGGGTTTCACTTAGCGTGTAGTCTGCAGCATACAAATGCCTCCTTTCTTACAGAGGCAAAGACTGGGTGAGGTGATGCCACCCAGCAACGCCATCGTGCTGACCTGTGCCCTCAAGGGGACTTCACGGTGCTGTTTTGCCAGTGAGAGGTCCAACAGCTGTGTTGGTAAACCTGAGGCTGGCAGCCCGGATTCAGCTCTCAGCTCTGCCACTTTGCAGCTGTGTGACTTAGAGACTTAGTTTACCACTCTGTCCACATGTATAAAATCAGCGTGATAATGAGTGCTTGAACAAAGGGTTGTTAGAAGGACTGGATGAGTTAGTACATGTGATGCGTTAATGAGCCCGGTGCATAGATAGTAGACGCTTGTTAACTATTGTTATTATTAATACCATTATGCAACTAGCATTAGCTTTTATTGTATTGCCCTGTTATAGTTTTATTAGCTGCCAGTAATTGTTACTATTTGGATGGGCTGTGGAAATCGTGTTGTCTATGAGATCCACTCCCTCATAGGCTGTGTTTTGAGGTCCAGCTTAGACATGGCTTCTGTATTGCTGTCTGTTGGGAACTTTCAGTGGATAAAGCAGCAAGGTGGCAGGGCTGGGATTTGTAGGGAGTGGTTGGTGGTTGGGTACCAAAGGGTGCTTGTAACAGATTAGGAGGTGGGAAATCTGAACTCAGTCCACACCTGTGCACTTCCTTAGAGACACTATGCGTTAGTGTACTTCCTTTAACCTCTTTTTGGAAGCCAGTCATTCGTTGAACAAATATTAAGTATCTATTACATTTCAAGTGTTTTTCTAGGTTTTATATTATTTAAATTCTTGGCTTTGTTTGAAAAAGAGATAAGGCTGATTATGATTTGCCCTGCGCCCCTCATTTTAGGCACAACAGGGCTTAAGTGACACTAGCATTCTGTATATTAAATCCTCAATATTTTTTAGAACAATGAGTTCAATGCCTGTGAAAATACATGTGAGAGCACATTGAGGAGTTGAAGAAATTATTCAGCATGACACTAGCAGGTTGCTTCCGCATGTGTGCGTCTGTGTCCTCACATATGAACTTGGGTGGGTTGTGGGGAAAGAACGGAATAACTTCACATGTTCTACTGGCTCTGAAATCCTTAAGCGAATTGCCTCACTTCTTTGGTGACTGCTTCGGAACCTTTGCACATTTGTTTTAGGTACATAAATTATGTCATTTCCACCTTTGCCTATTATTCAAAGTATGTCAGCCATAAATAAAGGGAAAAGCAGTTAGTTCTGCTTGTATGAGTGGACTTCACAAAATTTGTGGAAAATTGGAATTAAAAGGTAAGTTTTGGGGCTACTGTTGTGGTGTAGTGGGTTAAGCTGCTGCCTGTAACACGGGCATCTTTTATCAGTGATGGTTTGTGTCCTGGCTGCTCCACTTCGATCCAGCTCTTTGCTAAGGGCCTGAGAAGAGCAGCAGATGAGCTTGGGCCCCTCAACCCATGTAGGAGACCCAGATGAGTCTCCAGGCTTCGGCCTGGCAGTTGGTGCCATCTGGGGAGTGAACCAGCAGGTGGAAGAACTTTCTCTGTCTCTCCCCCTCTCTCTGTAGCTCTTTCAAATAAAAATTAAATTGTTTTTTTTAAAAAGATACATTTATTTTGGTGTGCTAACAAATGTTTGAAATTCATGCATAGTTCTTTCATTAAAAAAAGGTTCATGGAAAATTCATATTATAAAAATGCCATGCACAGATTTCAAGATTTTTTGCACCAAAATAAACTGATCTTTTAGTTCCCATTCTTCCATGAGTATTTTGGAGTATCCTCGTGTTTATCCTTTTGTTCTTAGTCTTTGGTGGGTATCAAAAACATGGAGGGGTAGCTTCTTAAAAAAAATTGAGATTGAATTTTGAGAAATTGCCAATATTTGAACTTTTTGACCTCAATAAAATGTCAATTTCATCCTCCTCTGCCTTGATTCAGATACAGTAAGTCTAGGGTGAGGTGTGAGAAGTTCTGTTTTCATACAGGTTCAAAAGTTGGTTCTTCTAATGCAAAACCAACTTGCACACAGCAGTGGATTCACCTTTTTCATCATTGTCTGCTTGGCCTAATAGCACATTTCTTATTTTTAAAAAAATTTTTCAAAATATTTATTTATTTGAAAGGCTAGTTACAGAGAGAAAGTGGGAGAGAGAGGGAGGGAGGGGAAGAGAGAGAGAGCTTGCTGTTTCACTCCCCAAATGGCTGTAATGGCCAGAGCTGATCCAAAGCCAGGAGCCAGGAGCTTCCTCCGGGTCTCCCATGTGGGTGCAGGAGCTCAAGCACTTGGGCCATCCTCGGCTGCTTTCCCAGGCAGGTTAGCAGGGAGCTGGATCGGAAGTGGAGTTGCCAGGACTGGAACTGATGCCCATATGGGATGCTGGCACCGCAGGCAGTGACTTTACCCACTTTGCCACAATGCTGGCTCCTAATTGCACATGCCTTTTTTTTCTTTTTATTTATTTATTTATTTATTTTGACAGGCAGAGTGGACAGTGAGAGAGAGAGAGAGAGAGACAGAGAGAAAGGTCTTCCTTTTGCCGTTGGTTCACCCTCCAATGGCCGGCGCGCTGCGGCTGGCGCACCACACTGATCTGAAGGCAGGAGCCAGGTGCTTCTCCTGGTCTCCCATGGGGTGCAGGGCCCAAGCACTTGGGCCATCCTCCACTGCACCCCCTGGGCCACAGCAGAGGGCTGGCCTGGAAGAGGGGCAACCGGGCCAGAATCCGGCACCCCGACCGGGACTAGAACCCAGTGTGCCGGCGCCACAAGGCGGAGGATTAGCCTAGTGAGCCGTGGCACCGGCCTGCACATTTCTAAAATACAAACCTGATCATGTTGTTTCTTTGATGAAAAAGAATCTTCAGTGACTCACCAGGTGGTGAATGGTGACATCAGTGTTACCAAGGTGTTTGTTGAAAAGAGAGACTGTGAATCTGGGACGTTAAGGGCCAGAAATCTGCATGTTAGGCTGGTAGACGTGACCTGAGGCTGCATTTGGAGAAACACTGGCTGGTGATGTAGACAGACTTCTGTATTGTGAGATACAAGAACCACCTTCACACTGTCATTTGTTTATTTAGTTTTGAGATTTATTTATTTATTTGAAAGGCAGAGTTACAGAGAGGCAGAGGAAGAGAGAGAGGTCTTCCATCCTCTGGTTAACTCCCCACATGTCCACAATGACTGGAGCTGGGCTGATCCTATGCCAGGAGCCGGGACTTCTGGGTCTCCCATGCCCATGCAGCAGCCCAAACACTTGGGCCATCTTCCACTGCTTTCTCAGGCTGATAGCAGAGAGCTGAATCAGAAGAGGAGGAGCTGGAACACCAACTGGCATCCATACGGGACGCCAGCGCCACAGGCAGAGGCTTAACCTACTAGACCACAGCTGGCCACTGCACTGGCTTCTCTACTTCTCTGCTCCCTAGTCTGCAGCCCCCACTGACCTTGATCTTGTCACTTTTCCCTGATTCCATGGCACCTTTTGCTGCTCTGAGACCTAACTGTGTTTGCTGTTTTCTCTGACAGAAATGTGCTTTGCCCTTCTTTTCTGTCTGAACAAGTACTTACCACCATTTGTATTTAAAGATACAGTCCAACTCAAAGTTCCCCCTAAAACTTTTCCTAATTTATGTAAACTTAGCAGTATCTCAGAAGAGGTCCTTTCATAGCACGTCTGTCACAGTGTTTCAGCAGTGTTTGTAAGCTGATTGTTTACCCCCATCTGATTGGTGTTGTCCTCGTTCCTTATTCGAACTTCTTATCCAAGTGGCTGGCACGTAGTGTTACCGGTTTACTTCTTAATAAATTCACAATATTAATAAGCCTTGTGGGTTCTTGCCTCATATTCAGAGAATTCTGAATACTGGCACAAATAAACCCGGCAGCATGATAAGTTTTAAGCTTTTTATTTAGTGAGAGAAATACCTAGGAGAGTGAGGGCCCTATCTAGCAAAGAAAGGGAAATCTGGAGTCATACTGAGCACCAGGAGCCAGCCACGTGGAGGAGCATGCAGGCCAGGAAGCATGGGGCGGGCGGCCCCAAGGCCATGTGCCCTGAAGGTGTGGGGGCAGCAAGGGTCCACAATGGTGAAAAAGGGCATATGGCTGGGCCCACCATTTCAGGCCTTTAATCCGCTTCCAAAGGGGAATGGTTGATTAGTCTGATTGGCCAGTGGGCACACAGGTGTGGTCAGGTAGGGTGATAAGATCACACAGTGGGGGTGGTGAAGGTGGGGTCTTCCTGCTCACAAACCTGATCAATTTTATCCTGTATACCTGGCTACATCAATAGTAGTTGCCTAATGAATGCTCTAAGAGTGTAGAAGAATGAATAATTGATAGGCAACATTTTTATTTTCTTTAAAGTTCTATTTATTTTATTTGAAAGGCAGATTTACAGAGAAAGGGAGAATGAAAGAAAGAGAGAAATAGAGACTGTGTGAGAGAGAGATTCCATCTGCTGGTTTATTCCCAGATGGCCACATTGGCTGTGGCTTTGCCAGACCGAAGCCAGGAGTCAAGAGATTTGTCCAGGTCTCCCGCATGGGTATAGGGGCCTAGGGACTTGGGCCATCTTCCACTGCTTTCTCAGGCGCCTGTATCGGAAGTGGAGGAGCCAGAACTCAAACCAGTGCCCTTAAGGGATGCTGGTGTTGCAGGTGGCAGCTTAACCCACCGCACCACAATGCTGGCCCCAGGAGACATTTTCTTAGCACACAAAGTGGTTGGGACAGTCACCACGCGTGTGTTGAGGGTTGTGGAGAAGCCAGTTGATAATTTACAGTTTGGCTGGTTATAGTCTATAAAGTTAACCTGACGTGGAAAAAGGACCAGATAGATGACCCCAGGAGGACTTATGAGGCACCAGACACCTCTGAGTTAATGTCACCCATACAGCATATTGGCAGGCCTGTAGTAAAAGAGCTGCATTTATTCTTTGAGATGATTTTGGATGTGAATGACAGCATCACAGCACTGGAATGCAAGTGGCAATGCCAACAAAAATAATTCACTTCTCCCTGTACTTTTCAGTTTGGAAAACACTTTTGCATCTATTTTTGTATTTGATCAGAAACAGGGTGACCGGTTAAGTACCATCTTTTCTACTTTCCTAAAAGGATGCATGTCTGAAAATAGGTCTGAAGATTGGCAAAAGACCATGTTTTAGGGATGCTGGCCCCAGAGCGCCAAATACACTGTCAACTTTCTTATTATACTTTACCATTTAGAAATAACATTTAAGATATACCCCTTTCTTTAAATTTCTATAATTTTGGTTTTATTTTCCTAATTTAAACAATAGTCTGCCCATTTGATTTCAATAGATGTCTGATTCATTGTACATATTTGCATTTTTTGCTATGTCTGATAACTTCTAATTTTGGCTCACTAAATTTATGAGAAAAATACTTCTCATACTTGTTATTAGGTTTTTAACTTTTTTCCATTTTCCATTCCTTTTGTGTAAAATAGAAATACATAGTAACGTTTGAATAAGCAAATGCATAATTTCCCAGGGAAGCGCAAAAAGGGTGATGCTGCAGAATTTGAACTGTTGACTCACAGGCAGCTCCCACACCCACAGGAACTGTTCCGTGCATTGGCTGGTGTAGGAGAGTCCCCATGACATAGGACAGTCTCAAGAAATATGGTACAAATATCTGAATTGTTGGTCTTCAAGGCAAGTAAAGGGGTGCCTGAAGTCTCAGTTTCTCAAGGGTATGAATCCAGTATTGTGTTTTAAAAATTAGCGTGGTTTTAAGAGTTCTCATAAGATCCATTGAGTTGTGTTGATTTATCTTCTTTTGCAAGTCGGTCTCTGAAGTGGACTGGTTTCCCCTTAGTGTAAGCCTACTGCTTTTTCTGCCTGGACTCTTGCCAGTCTTAGTTAACTGATTTTCTTACCTCTTCATTTATTCTCTCTCTGTATATCTGAACTTCACAAGAATTTGAATTTATCTCTTGTTTCTCTTTTCTTCACCATGTAAGATTCTCTTTCATGTGGTCATTCTCTTTGTAAGCATAGTTATTGTAGAAGATTAATTCAGAGCCCTGTGTAAAAGGATGCCTCATACTATGGAGAAAAATTAAGATAAACACCATTGTTAGTTTATTTTATAGAACTTTATTTGTAAAACTTCAAGTCGCCCGTGAATGTTGTTTGGTAGTGCACACTCTGCCATTAGCCAGTCTGGAAGGTGTGAATGTGATAATATATCCTGTTATTATCGCTGTTCGTTTCTAGTGATTTCCTATCCTGTTTCATTTCCAGTGATTTATACTCCTAGATAAAGAAACTATGTAAAGCATTTTAACCACCTCAATTTCCTACTCATAGGGCGATAAATTGTGTTCTTCCCCAGTTGGAAGACAAAGAAAGCAGTGTTTCAGTATGGAAACCCCATCTTGATAGGTACATGTGCAGGAGATTAACATCTGTTAAAAACATCTTATCTTTGGGAGCAAGGAGACCCCATCTCAAGGGATGATTAAGTGCCTTGTCATCAACATCTTGTCTACCCTAGATGAGTTGTACAGATTGGCTAATTCTAAACCATAGCTGCAGGTGGTGCTTCTCACCATGAGTCCTTTAAATACCTTCTCGTAAAGGATCTTATTTTTCTTTTTAAAGATTTTTCATAGCACATTGAAAATTTAAACACAAATTGAACTTATTCTTCATGGAAGGAAATAGGATGATGGAATCTTTGAATTGGGTCAGGAGAGTAATCCTATAATCAAAACAAACAAATAGCCATCCCCATTGATATCTTGGAAAAGGTTCTTTATTTATTTTGGATGAGGAATTGGTGGAAAAATGTGACTTTAAAAAAATCATTGGCTTCAGTTTTATTCTTTGCTTCACATCAGATAGTTATTAGATATAGGGTATGTATAATAATCAAGAAATTTTTGCCTTAAAAAAATTCTAGATTACAAATAAGTTACACCTGACCAGGTAAGTCTGGGAATGCTGTGAGAGCCTCCGAGAGAGGGTCCTGTGTCCCTACCGGAAGGTTCCTGGCAGTGTGCAAGGGGGTATTTGGATGGAGTGGGTAGCTCAGGTTGGGAAATGGGCTCAGCAAACAGTCTTGTGGGGGCAAGACTGGCAGGACGTTGTCCTTGTATTCATTGTAGTGATGAATGCATCCCACTGGAGTAGTGAGTTAACACTTGAGCATCATTATGCAACAGCCACTTACAGGGCAAGGGAACTAGATTCTTCTTGGCCCCTAGCACATGTGCATGAAGGAACCCTTCCCAGAGCCCTCCTATGATTGTGTTACATAAACCAGATGTGATTTGAGGACCCCATTGAGATACAAGCAAATGTTGGCTGGAATCTTCCTCCACTTCCCCAATCCACGAGAAGATGTGAAATGAGAATATTTATTTCTTGAAGCCATTAAGGGAATTCTTAGGGGTAGGGATGGCAGACCAGGCCCATACATCTTCTGGTGGTATCAGAGCTGAATTTGTAGTTTTTCCTAAGGAGTTGACAGTCATCCTGCCACTCTACCACCCTGTGACTCTCCAATCATAAATATCACTCCAAGTCTTTCCCTTCAGAGATTAACTTGACTAGTTGACTTTTAGGGCTTGAGACTATGGGAAAAGTTCCTATCTAAAACTTAGAAGTAAATACTAAGCATGTGTGCTTTGTGAAACTGTCCATGCCAGCACTGGACCTTTCATAGCACATATCCTCCTCTGAAGGCTTCGACCTCTGCCAGGTGGCTTTCCTGCCCCCTTTCTGTTCTCCCTGCACCTCCCTTTCCCCTGCTCACTGATGATCCACTCCTCTCACCCCAGCCCCAAGTTCCTATCATCTTCTGAGAAGCTGTTAGGATTTTTAAGTGTGCCTGTCTCCTTTCCCATACTCCTTGGTGCCCTTGTCTTGCTCACCTGTGTTCTTCCCAGATGTTTTGCTGTCGACACTACGATTTGCCCTTTCCATACCCTCCCTGCTTCAAGTTCACCCCCAAAGCAGATGTGCAAAACCAAGTAGAGGCAAGGACAGCTGTTTGGTGCAGCAGGTAGGACACCACCTGCGGTGCCTGCATTCCCTGGGAGAGTGCCTGGTTGGAGTCCCATCTCCTCAGCTCCAGACCCAGCTTCCTGCTAATGTGCTCACACTGGGAGGCAGCAGGTGATGGTTCCAGTACTTAGGTCTCTACCACTCTTGTGGGAGACTCAGTTTGAGTTCATGGCTCCTGGCTTCTGCCTGGCCCTTCCCTGGCTGCTGTGGGCATTTAGAGAGTGAAGCAGTGGTTAGAAGCTCTCTCTCTCTCTCTCTCTGTGCCTGTCTCTCTCCTTTCAAATAAAATGAAAAGAAATAAATAAAAAAAGATAAATGCTTGAGAAATCTGGCCTATGTCTTCAAACTTGAGAAGCATGAGATTCACCCGCAGGTACCACCTCCCATGGATTTTGATCCAGTCCAGGTACGGTGGGATATGTGGATTTTTATCACACTGTATTGATGGAGTGCTCCGTGGAGGCCCTGTGTTCCTTGTTAGGGATATAGTGTTCTATTCAAAAGCCGTGCCTATTTTTGTTTTGCTTTAAATTTCAGTGATTTGGCCAGAGGGTGGGGGTCACAGAGCATAGGCAGTCTGTGAGAACCTGTGCCTCTCCTCTGTGCTTAGAGGGACAATGGCCGTAATACAACGCTGTCCATGTGACAGCCGGAGAAAGGGGTCCATTGTTCAGGGCTTGGCTGATGGCTCATTCCACTCTGGCCAGCCCTTCAGCTGAGCTAGGAGGCCCCAGGGAAACAGACGCAGTTGAATCGGAGAGACAAAGAAAGGAGGTCAAGGCCTTGCACAGTTCGACTACTTGCAGCAATGTGTCGCACTGAGGAATTGGGAAGGCAAAAAGGGATTTCAGGGAAGCTCCATTCATTTGCTGCTTTCGGAGCAGCAGACACGGTGTTATGGGAGCACAGGTCTGTTGGACCTCCAGTGCGTGTTTGGCCAGGGCAGATCATTTTCTGCTGTGGTCCACTGACTTATCAGATGATAGAGTTGTATTATAGAGTTTAAAAAAAAAGTCTCTCTCTGTTTGTTGTAGGCAATGGCATACTTCTCAGCTCCCTTTCTCAAGTCTCATCACATAGGTGAGCGATCAGAAAGCTGCCTAAACCAAGGCCTGTGCCCTAAGAGATGGGTCACCTGTGGAGTGGCTCTGGGGAGTGGTCACCAGGCATTTGATGTCTTTTTAATTTCCTTCCAAGTTCTGCATCCAGAGATCATCTGTGAAGGTGTGGATTTGGGGGATTTGACATATGATTAAATCCATTATGAAGTTATCAGTGTGTTTTGACAGTGGTGAAACTGGGAGACCCTCCACATGTCTTTCAGATACCACCACTTACTCCCAACTTCCAGACTGGATTCTAGCCCTGGAGGGAGGGAGTTTCAGACTTCCTGTAAATATGTAATCCTGAGCTCAACAACGGGGTTCATTCTTTGTGCCAGAAGATTCAGATTCAAGGTCCCAGCCTTTGCAAAGGTCACAGACTTTTTGCAGAGGATTCTTGTGTTAGCCTGGTTACTCCCTTTCTGAAGAAGTATGTCATTCTTTCAGGCTTTGCCTCTGGGTTCCTTTCAAAGGAAACTTGGTCTCTAGTTCCTGTGGACATTGGTAGGAGGCTTTTCTTTGTTTCTTTCTAAGTTAGGCACAAAATATAGAGTTGGGGGATGGAGGGAAGCCTTGTCTGGAGAGCCCACTTCCGTCCAGGGTTCTGGTGACTGATACCCTCTGACCGGCGGGAAACCTTCCTACCCTTGAGCTGAGAGATGTTCTGACTGGGGGTATCCGACCTGTGATTTGCTTGAGGTCACTTAACACTCCTTGTAATTGAGTCTCTCATTATCCTCTGATTAGAGATCACCCTTGAAAATCCATTAAGGAAGGAGAAGCAAGCGGCATGCAGAGAGGTAGGGGCTTTGTTCTCTGTTATGATTCCACTCCCTCATCGACCTGCAGTTTGTTTACACTTTGCTACAGGGTTCTTTGGTTTGGCCAGGGGTATAGATGGCTTTGAAGTGGAGAAGAAGGGCAGGAGGCTTCACAGGTGGCAAGAAGGTGGTGTTAAACACTCTCCTGATTAGTTACATAATTTCCGGTTCATTGTCATTAAGGTACACATGGGCTCTGGGTGGGTAATTTAGAGAAAGTCATCCCTCAATGCTTGGAGGTATGAGTTCCAGGCAAGTTATATGTTGTCTTTTCTTGTTGTCACTTGTGTCCCAAGTAGCACATCTAACACTAAATGCTTGCGTAATTCCTAGGTTAGGGGCCAGTGCTATGGTGTAGCTGGTAAAGCCACCGCCTGCAGTGACGGCATCCCATATGGGCAGCAGTTCTGGTTCCAGCTGCTTCACTTCCAATTCCAGCTCTCTGCTATGGCCTGGGAGAGCAGTAGAAGATGGCCCAAGTCCTTGGGCCCCAGCATTCATATGGGAGACCCAGAAGAAGCTCCTGGCTTCTGGCTTCAGATGGCTTAGCTCTGGCGTTTGCGGCCAACTGGGGAATGAACCATCGGATGGAAGACCTCTCTCTCTCTCTGCCTCTCTTCTCTCTGTGTAACTCTGACTTTCAAATACATAAGTAAATCTTTTAAAAAATATACCCAGGATACTTTCTGGGACTTAGCTTGATGTCAGAATTAAAATTTGGTCCAGGGAGGGCTTCTAGGATGCTGGCATTTTTAGGTTGAATTTGGATGCTTGTTGTATGGATGTAATATGGTTAGAGACAATTTATCGGTCTGTTCAGTTTTTATCCGTGCTGTTTTCTTGGTATATATTTTACACTCCAATAGAAATGTCAGTATTTAACATAGAATTAAAACTCTAGCAGTGACAAGAAACAAGGGGTGAATTCTGCTGCCACCTGCCATGTAATTTGGATTCTGGTGGCTGGGAGGACCTCAATTTTTAAGTAGCATGGATTCACCCTTCATGTCAGAAGAGCTGTTGAGTCTGAAAGCCATGGGCCAGCATCAGCCAGCAGTTGTTACATTTTTTTTTCTAGGCTGTGAATGGTGTGCTTAAGAGGTTAAGAATGTTAGCAGAACTCCAACTCTTTAGAATCTGAAATAAAAGCACCCCTCCAGGTTGTCCGAGGGCTCTCATTGCCTGCCCTCCACCGTCTTCCCATCATTCCCTGCTCTCATTGCCTGCCCTCCACTGTCCTCCCATCCAGTGTAAGTGGGCGGGAAGACGAAGGGAAAAACTCTGTGGATCATGGAGGCTTTTCTGTATCTTTAGGTGCCATCTCTCCTTGAGTCTAAGACTGGGCTGCTTTTCTTCTTCTCTCCCGTTTTCCTCATTGGGGTGGAGGAATGTGAGGTATGGGGTCCTGTGTCTTCTTTCTCACTTATTTCAGCCGTGACTTCCTAGGCTCCAGCATGACTGCCATTCTGAAGGCAGAATGGCCCTGGGAGCAGCATGGCGTGTCCCACCCCACTGCAGTCTGTAGTCCATGTTCCACCAAGAGCACCCTGTCCTCATTCATCATGGAGCTGTGTAGCTTCTACCAGTGTGGGTCATTGCACTTGCACAACAACCCAGCTGGCCTTTATAACATGGAGCTGATAGCCTCCAGTGAAAAATGTCGGGACAATTTTACTTTCTGTTTATTTTTGAAAAGAGAATTTGGGGCTCTTGGCCTTGAGATGGGTAGGTCACATCTGTGAGAGGTCTGGATATATGTTTTGTGTGCTCCATTTTGGGCACTAGACTAAAAATTAAATATTGATTAACACAAACACATGCAATGAAAGCTGTAGACTAAGAGACAAGATTTTGATGATCTGGGTCTACCTTTGGCCTTGTTACTTACTGTATGAAATAGGACAACTTGGGTTTGCCTTTCATGTCTGCCTCTTAAAGCTTTGTGACCTTGGGCAGGCTACTGAAGCTCCCTACACCTGCTTCCATCACCTGTGAAATGAAGATAGTACATGCTTAAGAGTGTGGCATTTGCTATGGCAGCAGGTGTATAGTGTATTCTCAATGAATACTAACAAATACTGTGGGCTGTTACTTAGCACAATGTAACATTACAAAAGGGGAAAAGAATTCACATGTTTGGGACTCAAGTGGGTTTATACATTGCATTAGTCATCTTTCTGTTACTACAGTGAAATACCTAAAGCAACTAACTTTATAAATAAAGAAAATTTAACTTTATAAAGAAAGGAAATTTATTTTGGTTCCTGATTTTGGAGGATCACAGTGTAAGATCAGGCACTTGTGTTCTTGGCAGAGTGCTGAGGTGGAGCAGGGCTTCCCATGGCAAGAGGGAGTGCACAGGAATATGTCTGTGTGGTCTCTTAGAAAGCCACCAGGATTGGACACCAGGCCCCTTTCTTATGAGCCAGTCTACAGAAGCACCTCCAGGGACTCCACCTTCAGATGCCATAACTAGATTATGTGTTCTTCCTCTTAGTACAATTAATGTAAATCTTTGGAGGCCAAGTCTTTAACACATGGGTCTCTGGGGTACATTTAACATCCAAACTAATATTCAAACCATAGGGTACTTCTTATGAAAGAATCATTCAAGTGCTTAAATAAGATCCTATTCATTAAGTACAGAATTTAGAAAGCATTGTATTCTCTTACACAAAATATGAAAAAGAGATTTTGGAATACAAAAACAGTTAAACTTATGAGTATAAAATTTTAAAAATATATTTATTTATTTATTGGAAAGGCAGAGTTACAGAGAGAGGGAGAGACAGAGAGAGAGAGAAATGTTTCATGTACTGGTCCACTCCCCAAGTGGGTGCAGGAGGTAAAGCTGTGTGATCCAAGGCCAGGAGCCAGGAGCATCCTGTGGGTCTTCCACGTGGGTGGCAGGGACCCAAGCACCTGGGCCATCCTCTGTTGCTTTCTTAGGCTATCAGCAGAGAGCTGGATTGGAAGTGGAGCAGACGGTCCATGAACCGGCGCTCGTATGGGATGCTGGTGCTGTAGGCAGCAGCTCCACCCACTATGCCACAATGCCAATTCCGAGTATAAAATTTTTAAGTGACGATAGTATTTTACTTTAAGAAAAGTTATTTACATTGACAATAGGATCAGATAAGGCTGCCAGTAATTTATTCTATAGTAAGATATCAGCAGAATTAAAAATAGGTGTTCAAACAAAATCTTGTGTTCAAATGTTCACAGAAGCATTATTAGCAACAACCAAACTGTTTTTGGGGGGTGGAAACAGCTCAGATGTGCATCGGATGATGACTGGTTCAGCAAAATGTGACATATCCACACAGTAGAATGTTACTCATGCTTAGAAAGGAATGAAATATCATACGTTGCAACATGGATGAACCTTGAAAATATAATGTCAAGGAAAAGAAGCTGGACATGAAGAACACTGATTGTGTATTTATAGGAGAGGCAAATCCATAGAAGTTAGTTTATTGGCTGGCAGGGGTTGGAAGAAGGGAGAAGTGAGGAGAAACCCTCTGAGGTTCATGGTTTCCCTTTGGGGTAATGGAAGAGTCCTGGAACTAGATAGTGATGATGGATACGTAGTGACAACGGTTGCACAGCATGCTGAACATGATGAGTTTTAAGTTACGTGAGCTTCATTTCAATTAAAACATTTTGCACCTTTAGAATTATGAAATGTGTCACATCTGTGTGGAATGTGCCTGACAGGATGGTTGGTTGCTGTCTATTCTGTGTCCGCTGTGCGCCAGCCTGTATCGTATACTGGGGAGAAGAGAGAAGACACAGCCTCTGCCTTCAGCAGCTGAGGACTGTTTACGAAGACAGGAAAGGAGGAGAAGGAGGGGAGGAGGAGTTCCAGGTGAACTCATCCCAGAATATCACTGTGGGGGCCAGCGCTGTGGCGCAGCAGGTTAATGCCCTGGCCTGAAGCACCGGCATCCCATGTGGGTGCCGGTTCTAGTCCTGACTGCTCCACTTCTGATCCAGCTCTCTGCTATGGCCTGGGAAAGCAGTAGAAGATGGCCTAAGTCCTTGGGCCTCTGCACCCACGTGGGAGACCCAGAAGAAGCTCCTGCTCCTGGCTTCGGATTGGCACAGCTCTGGCCATTGTGGCCAATTAGGGAGTAAACCATCAGATGGAAGACCTCTCTCTCTCTCTCTCTCTCTCTCTCCCTCTCTTCTCCCTGTGTAACTCTGACTTTCAAATAAATAAATAAACCTTAAAAAAAAAAGATCACTGGGTTTGGTACCAAAGAAGGCTTCTTGGAAGACATAGGACTTTGGAAGATAAGTGGGCTTCAGGTAATCAAAGAGACAGAGCACCCCAGCTGGTAGCAGTGTGCTTGTCTGAGAGAGGGGAAGGCAAGGGTAGGGGCTGACAAAGATGGCTGCAGTATGGGGTTTGTGTAGTGGAAGGTCAAGAAATAGGCTGGTGGGCGTTTGGCGCAGCAGTGAAGATGCTGCTTGGGACACCCACACTCCACACTGGAGTGTTTGAGCCTGTGTGCCAGCTCCGCTTCCAGTTCCAGATTCCTGCTAATGGACAACCTGGGAGGTAGTAGACGATGGCTCGAGTACTTAGGTCCCTGCTGCCCGCATGGGAGAGCTCGATTGAGTTTTTGGCTCTTGGTTTCAGCCTGGCCTAGACCCAGCTGTTAAGGCATCTGGGCAGTAAACCAGCAGATGGAAGAGTTCTCTCTGTCTCTCTGCCTTTCAAAAAAAAAAGTAAATAAATAAAATCCAAGAAATAGGTTGGAAGTGTAGGTTGGAGCCACATAGGCAAGTCCGTGTAAGTTGTCTGTGCTTGCTTAAATCCACCAGAAAGGATAGCAAAGGTTTATCATTGATGATAGTGGCAGAAAATGAAACAGAAAATGAGAATTCAGAGAGTATTTCAGTGAGTTTGTAAATTTAGTGTAATCCTTTGTTTATTCAATATATATTTACCGATCACCATTATGTTCCATATTATCATCTGCTAAGGTTACCTAAGGTAAACAAGTTGCTTGCCCTCTTGGATTTGGGTTCTGATGAACTCCCCAGCATTCACTGCTGTGTCCAGGGGACAAATGCAGATGGAAAGTGAAGGCTCCTGTGTGCTGTCATAGGGTTGTTTCTACCATGGGTTCTAGAAACGGCTTTGCAATTTGAATCCTGACTCACTCCATCACTTACTAGATGTACGGCCTTGAACACGTGAGCCAGTTACTGTTTGTTCAGTTTCTGTATCACTTAGGTAGGAATAATGACACTCGTTCTCTCATAGAGTTGTAGTGAGGGTTAACTGAAATAACAAGCAAAAAGGGCTCAGAACAGTCCCAGGCATATAGGAAATGTTCAGTAAGTTTTGTTTTATATCTGATTGATTAATTTCTTTTTACTTAAGTTCACCAGCAGTAGACAGCAATGGTTTATCATTGATAGTAGCAGAAAAGGAAATAAAAATGGAGAAGATAATTATGAGACTATTGCAGTAATTCTACTAAATTGAACATAATCCATTATGTTATATATATTTTATAGAGTATAAAGAGTTATCTAGGTCACTTTTGCTTTTAATTCAGTGAGTTTATTCCAAAATTCCCATGTATTATCTCTTAGGTTTAGACTGTCTTTAATATGCCATACTATCTGGGATATGAACTTACTAAATTAATAAGCTTCCAAACTTTGCCTTAAAATTAAGCCTACAGCAAAGTTATTTTCTTCCACCAACCACAGTCTTGATTTAAGCTTTGGCAGGAACTTATAGCTAGTGCTTGTTCTTTGTTCTGAAGAATGTCTTGAAACATCCTGTCCTGAGGGTACTGCTGGGTGGCAGGCAGTTGGTGAGAAGGAAGGGACCCTACTGATGCCCCAGACTTTAGCACCTCTAGTCCCGCCCACTTGAGCATGAGCTCAGGTGGAGTTGCATTTCTCTGTTGTACTTCATCAGCAGCACCACAGGTCCCCTCAGCTGTCTGTGAAATAACCATCCATCAAGACTGCATGAACTCGGGAGGCTCTTTGGTCTCTGGCATGCATTGATTCTAGAATGTGAGTCTCCCAAGCGCACAGGATCCATCTTACATTCTTGTTCATCACCAAAGGGTCCAACGTGGTGCTGTGGATAGAATTGTGTCTTCCCCAAATTCCTGTGTCACAGCTCTGAGCCCTTACAGGTTTGGAGATAAGGCTTATGAGGAGGTAATCAAGTTAAACGAGATCATAAGGGTAGGGCCCTGATTTGACAGGGCTGGTGCCCTTAAAAGAAAAGGAAGGGAGACCAGCACACGCACCCTCTCTGCTGTGTGAGCACTCAGTGAGAAGGAGGCCATGGAAGAGCCGGGGAAACATCCTTACCAGAAACCGAATCGGCTGGGGCCTTCATCCTGGACTTTCAGCCTCCAGAACTGTGAGAAACTAATTTCTGATGTTGTCAAAGCCCCACACCAGTTGCATCTTGTTATAGGAGCTTGGGCACACCACGGCATTCACAACAACAAGACGTGAACCTAATTACACGATTATTTAGAACTGTGGGAACAGATGAATAACATGCAAAACTGAACCTGACCTGTCTCCTGATGCTCATTCGTCTGAGCAGTCTTGCCTTTACCTCCTACCTTGTACCAGTACAGTCAAGTCATTGCATCGTTGCTTGATTAAAACTAGCCCGAGACCCCATCTTCCTTCTAGTGCTTGCTCACGAAATGTGAAATAGTCAGTAGTAGGGCCGGTGCTGTGGCACAGCGGATTAACACCCTGGCCTGAAGCGCTGGCATCCCATATGGGCACCGGTTCTAGTCCCGGCTGCTCCACTTCTGATCCAGCTCTCTGCTATGGCCTGGGAAAGCAGTAGAAGATGGCCCAAGTCCTTGGGCCCCTGCACCCACATGGGAGACCTGGAAGAAGTTCCTGGATCCTGGCTTCAGATCAGCACAGCTCTGTCCATTGCGGCCATCTGGGGAGTGAACCAGCAGATGGAAGACCCCTCTTTCTCTCTCTCTCTCTCTCTCTCTGCCTCTCTTCTCTCTGTGTAACTCTGACTTTCAAATAAATAAATAAATCTTTAAAAAAAAAAAAGAAATAATCAGTAGCTAGTGGGAACCATTGTTGGAAAAATGAGATAGAGGAAAGAGCCTGGGAAATTTGGTCTTTGGACTTCCAGTTTTTGAGCAGTTGGCTTCGTAGCTGGTATAGCAGAGAATGCAGCCAGATTGGCAGGGTGAGAGGATGATGGGAAGCTGAGCAGCCAAGGCTGGCCGGTGAGGTAGTGATTGACGTGGCCAGGAAAGGTGAGGTGTTCCTAGCGTTGAGCAGAAGAGCTCCTTCCAGAGGGGTGATGGCCACACCTGACCCTGGCCCAGGTGCAGGTGCAGGGAGCACCTCAGTATAGCCCAGCCGGGTGATGTGCTTTCACCCTGGTGAAGATCAACCTGCAGCAAAGGTGCTTTCTTCCTCCATTCAAAACAAAACAAAACAAAAAAAGCTCTGCCAAGCAGGGGCTGGGGAAGAAGCAAACCCTTGCCTTCCCTCAAGGCGATATGTAAATGACGCTTTGTAGTTCTGTCGGTGCAGCCACTGGGGACTGTGCAAAGGCCTCGCTACAGCTTGCATTGCTGTGAGGTTAATTCTTATGAGCACGACCATTCTATATGCAAACCCACCAGGTCCAGTGGTCCACCAGCGCAGTGGTCTGCGGTGGAGGACATTGTATTGTTATGAAGTCTGAAGACCTTCAGGAAGTGATCACCTAAATTAGCTTGTAGAATTTCAAGCGTGAGCTTACACACAGCCCTCTCTTTAGAGGAAAGCACTCTGATCTTTCTGGATGTTTCCAGAGTTCAGGTGTGACAGGTAGGCAGAGACCCTAGCTGTCTGCCATGCTTTGCTTTCTCTTTCTTTCTTTCTTCCTTGCTTCTCTCTCTCCTTCAGATTATCAGTATTTGAAAGGCAGAGTGACAGAGATGGAGAGACACAGGGAGATATTCCGTCTGCTGATTCACTCTCCAAATGGCCGCAGGAACAAAGAACTCTATCTGGGTCTCCCACATACGTGTCAGGGGCCCAAGCATTTGGACCGTCTTCTGCTTTTTCTCAGGTGCATTAGCAGGGAGCCGAATCGGAAGCAGGGCAGCCAGCACTTGGAACCGGCATGTCAATATAGGGTGCTGGCACTGGGAGTGTGTTTAACCTGCTGTGCCAGGACACCAGTCCTAAGACAGTAACTGTTTCCACACAAGGAGGATTTCTTGCAGGCGGAAGGAGTATTCTGTCCAGTTGGAGAAACTGGAAAACCATTCTTCATTGCTCTCCCAGATTATGCTTTTTGGAAAACAGGGCCATGGAATTAGGGTCAGGCTGGTGTGTAGATTCATTCACAAGCATGCAAGAGAGACCCCAGCATTTTTGTGGGTTGGTGGCTGACTGGCCCCACTTGGGCTTTTTTGATGGTAGCTATGTCACTGCTGAGAAGATGACAAATTCCTGACAGGTAGATTTTTCAGGACAAACTGATATTGAGTGAAGAAAGGGCTGTGGAAGCTAGCCGAGTTTTGACCCTGTGCTCTAAGAACTAGTTCTTTAAACACAAGTCGCTTCCCATTCCCTGTCTAGGAGTTGGATTCATCGCAAGAAGAACCCCAGGTAGAGGAAACCCCTGTCAGTGTGTCCCAGGAACCACTGTGTGGCTCCTTTCATGAGGCTGTCCTGGAGGTGGGAGGAGTTAACTGGGCAGCGCTGCCTGGCTTCAGCTGCTGTGCCCAAGAAGAGAGAGCTGTGTGTTGGTGGTATCGTCCATTCATTCATTTGAGCCCAGCAGCGGGTGGCTGCTGGGAAGTTAGGGAAAGCAAAGATACTTGTGGGTGGTCAGCACCAGGCTTCAGGTTCACTGTTGAAGACTTGATAGGGAATCGAAGGTTAAACACAAGAAGTGCAGGTTAAGCCCAGCTACATGAGTATATTTTTGGGGGGGTGGGGGAAAGTTTTGGGAGTTGTGTTTCATTGGCTGGGTGCAAATTTAATTTGAGATATGCTTGATGCTGAGTTGTGTGTGTGTGAATGGGGAGGATCATTCAGGTTTAAAACTCCAGTGTTACTCAGACACATGTCTGTCCTCTTTTTTTATCTTTATTTTTTAGAGTTCTATTTACTTATTTGAAAGAGTTACAAAGAGAGAAAGAAAGAGATCTTCCATCCACTGATTCACTCCTCAAATGGCTGCGATAGTCAGGGCTGGGTCAGACTGAAGCCAGGAGCTAGGAAATCCATCCAGGTCTTCCACGTGGGTGGCAGAGGCCCAGGTTCTTGGGCCATCTTCTGATGCATTCCCAGGCACATTGGCAGGGACTTTAACTGGCACTTAACTGGGATGCTAGTGGCACAGTGGCTTAAACTGCCGTGCCATAGTGCCGGCCCTAGCTGTTGACTTTTAAGGTCTCTCAAGTTACAAGTAACTTTTTTATGTGTTCTAATCTGGGTGCTAATAAAAAGCACTGACAGTGATACAGATCTCGAGGCTAATGTCACTAATACATTACAATGCATGCTGTGTTTTGTTTTGCCACGGCCTTGAATGAAACAAAAAATGAGTCTAGATTGAGAAGAAGAGTGTGGTTTCCCCAGGAGCACTGTTAGATAACACAGAACACCTGGAAGGGATGTGGGTCTGGCGCCTGCAGCCCTGGGCCTGAGTTCTGATTCTGCCACACTGCTTGATCTTAGACACCTAGGAAAACCCTGCATTCCCCTGGTCTAGGGCTCAGTTCCTTTACTTACAACACAGAGATCAAAAAGGCCCTTGCCCACCTGTGAGCTCGACTAGGAAGACCCAGTGCCTGGGCTGAGGGGTACCTCAGAATGGGCCGATGGGAACGATGCAGGCGAAGGCTCACAGCTGGCAGCACCTGGGGTGAGCCGGCTTTGCCTGAGTCGGCCGTCTGTCATGGAAGAGGTGCAACTGTGGATCCAAGAGCTTGCTGTTTCTGCCCCTCCTATGACCCAGAGAATCTGAGGAGGACTTTTGTGACTGCTGTGTCCCCGGGGTCTTCCTTTGTGTCAGCTTCTGGTTAGGCAAAGCCCAAAAGGGTTCCATGGAGCTCTCTTTTGTTTCTTTCTTTAATTTAAAAAAGCGTTTTTCAGTGATACAGTTAGAAGAATCGAATGATATTTCCCCTCCCCCCTGCCTTCTTTTCCTTCCCCCTGTCTTCATTCATTCATTTCGGGGATTACGTATCTTTAATTTACATTATACTCTAGGCTTAGTGCTCCTCTAAGTAAAGAGTTCAGCAAGAAAAAGGTAAAAAGATCCTAGTTTAGAGGGAGTGTAGGCAAGGGCTATGGACAGTGACCAAATGAAAAGACCATTTCACCCATATACAACAAATTCTAAGATAATCACAGATCACTAAAACGACAGTAGTATGACCTTCTGAACCGTTGGTTTGACAAGGATATAAAGCAAATCCTTGCCCGATAACATGTAATTTCAGTCAAATCTCAACATTTTGCTGACTTAGACCAAATCTAAACCCTGAAGACACATTTTCTTCCATTCCACCATAACGGATCCTTGAAGAAATGTGTAAAAATGCATTGTGCTGTCTCTGTTTTTTGAACTCACACTCAACTTTTTAAAAATAGGAATCATAGGCTTTAAAAAGTCTGGAAAGTCTGATAGCTGCTTCCACAAAGGGACTTGTAAGAGTTGGTGGAAGATAGAATTAAGAGATAATTTGGTTTCTTTTGGTAACAGAATCTTTGAAGTTCTTGCGTAGTTTTTTCATAATGTTTTCATGAATTTCTGCGGATGTCATGAGCTTTCCTCAGGGGCCCTGAAAAGCAAGTGTCAGGTGATGGCACCGCCATCTCGGTGGTTCCGGAGTGTGGTGTGGACGCCCCAGACCTGCCCCATGGTGAAGCAGAGCCCAGGACGCTCTAATCCATGCCACATGTCGTGACCCGAGCAGACCCGCAGGAAAACAGAAGTCTTGCTGTGTGCTCCCGGAGCAGTTGCTCCGAGGCCGTTGTGCAGCTGTGGCCAGCTTTGTTGGAGAGTGCAAGAGCACTTGATCTGTTAAGCCGGTTCTCGCTGTAGGTAGTGCAAATAACAGCTGGCCTGCGGGAGTACCTGCCAGAAGGGCTGCAGACCGCGTTCTCGCCCCACAAAGCATTGTTTTGTGCAGTCCTGAGGTCATCAGCAACTACAGGAGGAAACCGGGAGACCTGAAAGCACAAGGCCCAGAATGTTCAAATCAAGGGACTGACACTTGAAACCGAGGCAGAGGAGTTCCTTCAAAACCTCACATTCCTTCAGACTTTTCTGAGAAAGTGAGGAGCAGCCACGCTCCAGACCCCTCAGTCGTTCCAAGTTCAACAGTGAGTCAAAGCGCGAGTGGCAGCAGGCAGTGGTGGCAGGCAGGCAGAGCTGGAACTCTGAGCCCGCACAGCGGCTTCCAGACCCTTGACGCCCTCCTGATTTCCGTTTGCTTCAAGTTAAGGGCAAGTTAAATTGCTCTGTTTGGGTTTCTGTGGCTGCTTCCTGCAGGGATTGCCATCTGGGACCCAGCTCTTTCGGAGAGCAGGAGGGGAGGTTCTGGGAATGAGGCTGGGGAGAAGAGGGAGGGTAACCAGGCGGACCCAGGGTCGCGCCACCAGTACCGTGTGTTCCCTCCTTATACTCCCAGGTTCCTGCAACTGGACCAAGAGTCTCCTTGTGACTGTGTGATCCATGGAGAAATTCGTGTATCTGACTTGAGCATGCAGCTGGGCAGTCTCTCTTTCTTTCTGTCTCTCTTGCTCTCTCTCTGTCCCAAACAAATAAAACATTCCAAAAAAAATGGTAAACAAATAATTCACTTGAAAATTAAGAAAACTCTGATGTAGCTCCTTTCTGTCCTCCTGCTTCTCTACTTTTTTATTTTTATTTTTTTAAAGATTTAATTGTTTTATTTGAAAGGCAGAGTTACAGAGAGGCAGAGACAGAGGAAGAAAGAGAGAGAGAGAGAGAAAGAGAGAGAAAGTCATCCATCTGCTGGTTCACTCCTCAAATGGCTGCAATGGCCAGAAGCCAGGAGCTTCTTCCAGGTCTCCCATGTGGGTGCAAGGGCCCAAGGACTTGGGCTATCTTCTGTGCTTTCCCAGGCCATAGCAGAGAACTGAGTCAGATGTGGAGCAGCAGGGACTCGAACCGGCACCCAGATGGGATGCCAGCACCACAGGAGGAGGTTTAACCCACTACGCCACAGCACCAGCCCCGGTGTTCCTTTAGATGTGGAGATTCACAAGACCATTCCCAAGCCGTGAACCTGGCTTGTGCTTGAGCTCTGGGGTACTGCTGCGGGTGAGCAGGACTGGGGCAGGCAAGAGCTTGCCACTGGCAGCACCCGAACCAGGCCAGCTTTGCTTTGAGGAGACATCGATTACTCCCGGGAACCTGGCCTGTTTTAGGTATACATGGGGGCTTCAGAAGGTTTGCAGCAAATGAAAAGCTGACGGATGCAGAAGCTTTTTTACACTCAAATAATCACCTTTTAATTCCATTTTGAAGTGCCCTCATATGTTTCTTATTGCAGCAAAGCACACCTACCATAAAATCACCGTTTTTAAGTGTACAGTTCTGTGGCATTTTAAGTGCATTCACATCGCTGTGTAGTGTTCACCACCCTCTGTTTCCAGAACCTTCTCACATCACATATTGACGCTGCCCCATTACACAACCCTCTCTTTCCTCTCACTCCAGCCCCTGGTGACCATCATTCTTCCTTCTGTCCCTGTGAACTTGACCATGCTAGGAACTTGCCTTAAGTGCGCTCATACAGTATTTGTCCTTTTGTGCCCAAATTTGACGTATTGTACTTGGCCTATTGCCTTCTTTGTGGCAGTGCATGCCAGAGTTTTCTTCCTTTGCTGATATTTCTGGGTTACCTTCTGTGCACACGTCCACCATCAGCGATGGTAGCTGCACATCCAAAACACTGTACGTATTGCTGGGTATAAAAAAGCATCCAGGAGCACAGGAAAAATTGATACAGTCTCATTCCAAAGGACAAATTAACTCCAGACTGCCTGAAGGACTTTCTTTATCTTTGATGGTTCCCGAAGGTCTTTAAATGGAGTGTGTGTTTTAGTGTTTTCTCATTACTACGTCACACCATCAACTTTTGAGCTGCTCACTGTAGATATCCGTGGCTCAGTGAGGTCTTTGCGTATTTCTTACCTGGCATGTGTTCAGATGTGATTTTGTTTTCTGTGGCTTTTATGCTTACATGTCTGCTCTGAGGAGTGGTTTTGTGCCAATAATTATGCCAGCTTTGCTGCTCACACAGGATCTTGACTTAGGGATACAAAAAAGCTATGAGTCAGGATTTTACAGTTTTGAAAAGTTGAATGGTGATGGTAGGCTTTTAGCCCAGGGGTTAAGACACTGATTAAGAAGCTCACAGCACACATCTGAGTACCTGGGTTCAATTCCATCTCAGGCCACTTATTCCAGATTCCTGCTGATCAGACCTTGGGAGGAAGCCCTGATAGCTTCAGTATATTCGGCTACTGCCATCCATGTGGAAGACCCGGACTGAATTACTGGCTCCCACATTTGACCTGGCCCAACTTCAGCTGTTGGGGCATTTGGAAAGTAAACTAGCAGATGGGAGTTCTCTCTGTATATGTCTGTCTGCCTCTCAAATAAATAAATACATTTAAAAAAAAAAGTTGAATGAAGGCAGCTCTTTTGAAATGAAAGACATCTTAATTAATAGATGCCTCACTTGCCTATACAACCAGTAAGGAACAATAGTAGTAAGTCTTTATTATGTGCATTCTCCAGAATATGATATTCCACTTCTGAAATCACATTTGGCTGTTGGTCATCAAAAATACATGTCTTTATTCCCAGAGCCCAAGGCATCCAAGAGCTTAGGGGTCCAGAGAAGCCGGCTTCTTGGTGCTGCATGAACATTTTCAAATCATAATTGCCCCAAGAGCTAGAAAATGCTTTTCGTCTGTCTCAGTCACCCTAAGTGCTAACGTTGTGTGTGCGAGTGTGTAAGACCCTGGCTCGGCCCCTCCTGCTGTCACCCTTCTTCTCCTTCCCACACTGGCTCCTTTCTCACGGGCTCCAGGGCCATGGCACCCGTGCTGGAAGGACTGGGAGAAGGCAGCAAGGCACAGGGAGCTGGGGCCCTGCCTCCATTTTGGCTGGGCCAGGAAATCACAGAGATCTGGCCCCGTGCTGATGAGGCAGTGAGCGAGCTGTGTTGATGGGGAAGCTTTTTGGCACCGGGTCCGACATACACTCCAGTCAATCATGGTCAAGTGCCTAATAACAGATGTGGTAATTAGGCCTGAAGAGTGCTGTCTCTATTTTTTCATTTTTGTGTCCAACAATAACAAAGTGCCTCTTGTAGCTTGCTGGGGTCATATGAAGGCGGGACCCTTGTGACCCCTTTTGCCCCAGTCCCACCCTATGCAGGTTCCAGGGGTGCAGCTGCATTCCCCCAAGTTTCTTCATATCAATAAACACTGTTAGCTGTTATGTGTTTGTGAGACCGTAAGAGGTTCCCTGGCTCTCTTTGATTCAAGTTATACTGCTGATAGCAAGAAATTAACTTTAGCTTTCATTCTCAGAAAGGGTTTCAGGTAACCTGAAACCATGGTAAATTACTGTATTTTAATAAGATAAATTATCTTAGAAAATATTTTAATTACAAATGAAAAGGTCCATGTTTGTGGCAGTTTATAAGGCGAATGCCTTCATTAAGATTGTTTCTGGGGCCGGCGCCGTGGCTCACTAGGTTAATCCTCCACCTGCGGCGCCGGCATCCCATATGGGCGCCAGGTTCTAGTCCGGGTTGCCCCTCTTCCAGTCCAGCTCTCTGCTGTGGCCCGGGAAGGCAGTGGAGGATGGCCCAAATCCTTGAGCCCTGCACCCGCATGGGAGGCCAGGAGGAAGCACCTGGCTCCTGGCTTCGGATCAGCACAGCGCGCCGGCCGTAGCGTCCACTTGGGGGGTGAACCAACAGAAAAAGGAAGACCTTTCTCTCTGTCTCTCTCTCACTGTCTAACTCTGCCTGTCAAAAAAAAAAAAATTAAAAATAAAAGATTGTTTCTTCCTCCTTTTTAAATGATGAACATGAGGCTGGCTCATCAATAAAGGAAATTAAGAATTTAATGACTTGGGACAGGTAGAAAAAGTAGTAAGTGCTCAGTAATGACAGCACACAGCTCAGAACTTTCTCTGGCGCTCTCTCTGGGTTAAGACCTGGTTCTGTGCCACCGTTAGGGTCCTGGGAAGCAGAGCCTAGTGCTCTGGCCTGACACAGCTCTATGTTACTCTGCTGGAGGGAGTAGATTTGGAAGCCTCATGTGTTTCACGGATATGATTTCTTGTTTGCTTCTAATGTAGTGTAACTGCCCATTATTCTCTAAGATTATCGGTTCATTACCTTACTTCCAAATGCACATCTTTGAATTTTCAGGTTATTTCAAAGACAGTTTCTAGTGGGCTGGATTCCTGAATTTGTCATTTAACCTGATCCATGAAACTGAAGACGTACAGGACAGAGTCAAAATTTAATTTTTTAAATCATATTTTTAATTCCATTTTTTCCATGAACTTTAATATACAGATTTATTTAAAAGGCAGAATGACACAGAAAGAGGGAGAAGGAATGGGGGAGACAAGGAGGGAGGGTGAGAGAGGGAGAGAGAGAGAGAGAGATCGATCTATCTGTTGGTTTATTCCCCAAATGACCCAACAGTCGGGGCAGGGCCAGGCTGGAGCAGGATCCAGGATCTCCTTCCTGGTCTCCCACTTGGGTAACAGGGTCCCAAGCACTTGGGCCACCCTTTCCTTGCTTTCCCAAGCTCATTACCTGAGAGCTGGATTGGAAGAGGAACAGCCAGGACTTAACCTGATGCAAGATGCTGGCCTTGCAGCTGGCTTTGGCTAAACCTGCTGCACCATAATGTTGGGCTCCCACATTTAATTTAATTTCAAATCTTATGTGAATAAATTACGCACTTAACTTGCTCATTTGAGTATCCTGAATAGAGAACTTTGTGTGCGTTTAACATTGGCTCATATATGTGAATGCATTTGAAGGCAGTTCAGAAACTCATGGAAAATGGAATTAAAAGACAAGTTTACTTTGAGGCAAAAAAATTAAAGATCTGTATGTAGTTTTTTGTAATATACATTTTCATAATACCTATTTTGGTACAAGAAATATAGAAATCCATGCACGATAGGCATTTTCCAAAAACTTCTTGACAACAACTTGTACACATAAAGGCAGTGTTAACATTCTTGGGACTTTCTGCTTGCTTATTGACCTGAAACTTTGTAATTCACTTTTTATCACCTTTTTCCATTTAGACCACATTTCCTCCATTCCTGTCAAACGTGTTTCTTGCTAGCTATGAAGTGAGCGATGTGTAGACTCAGAATCTGCCATGTTAAGATCTGTTTTTGGAAGCCATTCCTATCCACACCCGTTTCTGCAAGTGAGACCTCCCAGACTCAGTGGGGAGTCTCTGGTTCAGGCTCAGACACTGCGCTCAGCATTGGTCAGTGGCTGAACAAGCAAAGCTTTTCTTTAAGTGAAATTCAGAATAGATTCCTTCCCGCCCACCCCCAAGCCAGCGAGCTCTCCTCGAGGTGATTCAGCTGTGTTTGAGCGCTGGTTCCATTCTTGGGAGATGCGTTCGAATGGTGGAGCCGTGACCAAGAGCAGCCCTGAGCTAGAGCGTCACCTCCTGATGGGACAGGTTGCTCAGGGTTGTTTCTCAGCATTACCTGGGCTCTGGGCATCTGATGGGTCCGAGGTCAGTGGTTTTGCCTCTCACCTCGGCCTGCTGGACGCATACCAGCTGTGTGCAGCTCGCAGGGTCTGAGCCTCCCCGGTAACTTCCGGGTCGGATGTTCCTGTTTCTGACACTGTAACTCAGTGTTGCTCTGGATCAGGTAGCAGCCTTTATTCTTGCAGATGGGGAAAGAGCTGGAAGCCAGGGAGGAGTGGAGGAGAGAAAGCCACGGGCTCTGCTCAAGATCTTACAGCCTGTTGAAGAGAGGGCATTGGTTATGTTAAAAGATGAGCAGTGTGGCCGGCGCCACGGCTCAATAGGCACCCCGGGTTCTAGTCCCGGTTGCTCCTCTTCCAGTCTAGCTCTCTGCTGTGGCCTGGGAGTGCAGTGGAGGATGGCCCAAGTGCTTGGGCCCTGCACCCTCATGGGAGACCAGGAGGAAGCACCTGGCTCCTGGCTTTGGATTGGTGCAGTACGTCGGCTGCAACGCGCTGGCCGTGGCGGTCACTTGGGGTGGGGTGAACCAATGGAAAAAGGAAGACCTTTCTCTCTGTCTCTCTCTCGCTCACACTGTCTAGCTCTGCCTGTCAAGCAAAAAAAAAAAAGATGAGCAGTGGCCCAAGATGATGTCAGGCAACAAATGAGGGGTGTGGCCCGTGGGTTCCATTACAGATCTCCAGGTGGTTTCTAGTGAGAGAGCAACAAATATCTTTAATGATGTCCTGAACACATTGTGAGCACATTGTTTACTAGACATGGAACAAAAGGAATAAATTGACAGGAAGCTTATGTGATGGTTTGAATTTCAGACAGTGAGGGAGGATTATATGCTGACCTGAGGAAATCAGAAGTGAGTCATAGGGGCTGGCACTATGGCATAGTGGCTAAGCCTCTGTCTGCGGAGCCAGCATCCCATAAGGGTGCCCGCTGTAGTCTCGGCAGCTCCTCTTGTGATCCAGCTCTCTGCTACGACCTGGGAAAGCAGTGGAAGATGGTCCAAATGCATGGGTCCTTGCATGGGCATGGGAGACCTGGAAGAAGTGCCTAGCTCCTGGGTTCGGATGGACTCAGCTCTGGCCATTGTGGTCATCTGGGGAATGAACCAGGGGATAGAAGACCTTTCTCTCTGTCTTTCCATCTCTCTGCCTGTAATTCTACCTCTTAAATAAATGAACATGTTTTTTAAAAAAAAGTGAGTCATAGATTCTTTCAAATTAGCAGGGTAAGAAAATTTATTCCAGACAGGAAACTGTTTTCATCCTTCATAGAGTGTTCAATTGAGATATTCTTCATGTATGGTTTAAATCCATTAGATTTTATTTTTCCCTTTAAAATTAAATCATTAGGAAGTTTAAAACCTTGAACAAATGAAGGCACTATATTTATGGGGACTGCTGCTTTATAATAAGGAAATGAATGTATTCCATGTGATGAGGTCACAGTTTTGGCTACCTGTAGTTTCCAGTGTTCAAGATAAATGATGATATTGCTATTAGAGAATTTTTTCAAAAGGATGAAGGAGAGAATTTGTAAGTAAGACACAATGGGAGTGGGTGTTTGGCGCAGTGGTTGAGGTGGTTGAGATAATGCTCGGTAGCCCATATCTCATATCAGTGTGCCTGGGTTTGAGTCCCGGCTCCACTTCTGATCCAGCTTCCTGCTGATGCGTACCCCCGGAAGCAGAGGTGATGGCTCAAGTACAGGAGCATTGCTTCCAATATGGGAGACATGGATTGAATTCTAGGCTCCTGGCTTCAAATTGTCTTAGCCCTGGCTGCTGTGAGTATTTGGGGGTTGAACTTGTGGATGGAAGATCTCTTTCTGTCTCTCTGCCTCTGTTTTGCAAATAAAAAAAAATTTATTTGGAAAAAATGTAAAAGGCAGAAGGTAAATTATATTTGATGATGACAACAAGGGAAGTATTTAAAGCATAAGCGATCGCAAAGCCCGCAGCCTTGCCAGGTTCAAAACTCAGAACTGTTGTGAAATACATTTAACTTGCTCTGTTGAAATTGTTCTCCAGGAGTTATCAGGAGTGTCTTTGTCCGTGAAAACTAATTGTTCTGATATTAATGGTACAGTTTCTTTATTGTTAGCATTATACTTGATGTGCATTTATGCCTACTGTGCAGGGAGGAGCTGCTTGCCTTATTGGGAGTAATGTACACACACTTAAGTCCATTTGAGGTCCATTCAAATACTGTTGCACTTAAAGTGAAAGGCGTTCATGGAGATTTTGAGGCAGGGCGGCCCTGCAGTTGTTGTGGGCTGTCCTATGCGGCCGATTACTGAGGGCTCTTTTTGCAGTATTCTAAGATTGTTTTTCTTTCTTTTTTTTTTTTTTAAGGTTTATTTATTTATTTGAAAGGCAGAGTTACAGAGAGGGAGAGAGGGAGAAAGAAAGAGAGAGAGAGTCTTCCATCCACTGGTTCACTCCCCAGATGGCCACAATGACTGGTGCTGCGCTGATCCAAAGCCAGAAGCCAGGAGCTTCTTCCAGGTCACCCATGTGGGTGCAGGGTTCAAGGACTTGGGCCATCCTCTACTGCTTTCCCGGGCCATAGCAGAGAGCTAGATTGGAAGTGGAGCCGCCAGGTCCCGAACTGGTGCCCATATGGGATGCCGGCACTGCAGGCGGGCAGAGGCTTTACCCCCTACACCACGGCACCAGCCCCCTACGATGGCTTTTCAATTGATTCTTGCTGGAATGGCTCATTGGACCAGCTGCACAGGTGGGGCCCAGGAGTTGTGCCTTTTCTGAGATGAAGAGGCAATACTTCAAGAGTTCTTAGCATAGCAAAAGTCTATCCCTGTGAATGTAATTTGACTCCATGGCTCTTTGCCCTACCTCCTCTCTCTTGTCTCTGCTGTTTCCTACTAGTGTCTAGTCCTGTCAGCACATCCAGGATATGGCATTGGCCTCTACCAAGGACACGCCGGCCTCACTACACCTTGCTCACAGCTGAGCTGATGCTCCTCCCTCAGGAATCAGCCATGTCTGAGCAGGGCCGCTTACTGAGAATAAAGAAATGCCCGTGAGAAGGTCTGAAGCTTCCATATAAACTTAGAGAATCTTGAACGATTGACTAAGCCCTTGAAAGTACCTATAGCTTCTCTTTAGAGACTGAGTAAATTTTTTCTTTAATTAAATCGAATATCTCTCATTCAAATATTTCATTTTTAAAATGGATTTATAATGTCTAGTATTGCAATCATTTTATTTCAACTCCAAGATTTTTCACTGCAGTTGTATATTTTAGCAATTAAATGGGATTGTCTTGAATTTTCATTTCTTCTTTCTTATTAGATATTGGAGAAACATTTTGATGTAGATCAAATGATTTGCATATTCTAAGCTTTATTTTTCTTGTGTTCGTTTAGTCATGCATTCCCTTAGTTAATTAGTAGTTTGGGAGGATCATTGGGTCCTCTACAATATGCAAAGCTTGTGGCCTGCATTTTGGTGCAGTGAGTTAAGTCACTCCCTGTAATGCTGGCATCCCACATGGGTGCCGGTTTGAATCCTATATGCTCTAAGCTAACGTGCTTGGGAAAGCAGTGGAAGATGGTGAAAGTGCTTGGGGCCGACGCCGTGGCTCAACAGGCTAATCCTCCGCCTAGCGGCGCCGGCACACCAGGTTCTAGTCCTGGTCGGGCGCCGGATTCTGTCCTGGTTGCTCCTCTTCCAGGCCAGCTCTCTGCTGTGGCCCGGGAGTGCAGTGGAGGATGGCCCAAGTGCTTGGGCCCTGCACCCCATGGGAGACCAGGAGAAGCACCTGGTTCCTGGCTTCGGATCAGCGCGGTGCACCGGCCGCAGCGGCCATTGGAGGGTGAACAATGGCAAAAGGAAGACCTTTCTCTCTCTCTCTCTCTCACTGTCCACTCTGCCTGTCAAAAAAAAAAAAAAAAAAAAAAGTGCTTGGGCCCCTGCACACATGTGGGAGATCTGGAAAACACTTCAAACTCTGTGGGGAGCAACTCAGACTAGACTGTTACTCGAATTAAGACTTATTCTATGCATCCTTGCTTTAGGATGGCCCAGCCCTGGCCATTGCTGTCTTGTGGGGAGTGAACCAGTGAATGGAAAATCCCTCTCTCTGCCTCTCCTTCTCTCTTTCAAATAAATGAATAAATATTTTGTAAAAATGCAAAGCTTATAAATATGCACAGTAATAGAATAGAACTCTGTATTACAAAGGATTTATTTTTTGAAATCTTTCTCTTTCCTAAACTTCCTTGGAAAAGTGAATTCCACATGAAAAACGGACCAATGAAAAACATTCCCAATATGCAGATCAAGTAAAGTTGGCTGAGAATAAGGGAAGAAAAACTAAAATGGTAAAAAATGTGTATGAATTAAACTCAAGTCTTCTTCCAGTTTATATAAAATTAAAAATGAGATATACTTTTAATGTACACAGTGATTCATAAAAATTACCAAATCCTGAAAATTCTGTGACTTGAGCTACATATTTCTCAATAGATTTTTTTTAGGTCTAAATCACTGATTCCAAATCTTATCCCCAAAACCTTTCTTCTTTAAACTAGTTTTCCATTTCTTGTGTTCAAGTCCACATGTTGGACTCTTCTCTATGTTCCTGTTTTTTAGACTCATTCATTGATCATTCATTTGTCCTCCTGTCTGCCAGGCACTGTCTTGGGTGCTGAGGGTAATGTAGGAAACCAGAGGCGTCATTGCACTGAGGAAATTGGGAGATGGCAGGTTGCTTTCCACTAATTTTGAAGATCTGAGGCAAAATGTGAAGGTAGAGAGACAGACACAGGCAGAAATCTCCCATCCGCTGTTTTACTCCCCAAATGCCTGAAACAGACGGGACTGGACCAGGCTGGAGCTACTAGCCAGCTATTTCACCCGAGTTCCCCACATGGGTGGCAGGGGTCCAGCTGTTTGAGCCGTGTGAATGAGCAGGAACATGGAGTCCGGAGCAGAGCCAGGTGGCAAACCAGAGCACTCAGATATGGGAGTGGGCATCGTAAGCAACAACTTAACTGCTGGGCCTGATGCCTGCCCCTGCTCTCTCTCTCTCTCTTTTTTTTTTTTTTTTTTTTTGACAGGCAGAGTGGATAGTGAGAGAGAGAGAGAGACAGAGAGAAAGGTCTTCCTTTGCTGTTGGTTCACTCTCCAATGGCCGCTGCGGCCGGCGCACCGCGCTGATCCGATGGCAGGAGCCAGGTGCTTCTCCTGGTCTCCCATGGGGTGCAGGGCCCAAGCACTTGGGCCATCCTCCACTGCACTCCCTGGCCACAGCAGAGAGCTGGCCTGGAAGAGGGGCAACCGGGACAGAATGTGGCGCCCCGACTGGGACTAGAACCCGGTGTGCCAGCGCCGCAAGGCGGAGTATTAGCCGGCCTGCCCCTGCCTCTTGATGCTTAGATGGAGCAGACATCTTTCACTGCAACTCCTCCTCCTGGGAACGAGTTGCCTTATTAAAACTTTGGCCATTTCAGAAATTTTGAATGTTTAACTTTTATAAACACCCGAGGGCCTGCTGTTAATATAAATGTATTCTGTAGTGAGTGGCATCAACCACTGGGAAAAAAGCAATTGGATCACTATTATCTCTGTGTGTAGCCATTCACATTGCTGGGCAGGAGAAGCTGAGATGATCTTGACTTTTGGCTCCACCATGGCCATAAGGAGAGCCTGTTTGGGAAGTGGCTTTGTGGCCTTGGACGTACACTAAGTTTCTCTGGGCTCCGGCTTTATCATCAGTAAAACGGGGGAGACTGGGCCAGCTTCCTGCTAAAAGCTTTGTGCATGCAAGGAATTCTATGACAGACCAAGGGAGAATAAACACTTGTTACAGGTTTGTTGCTATGAAAACTGCTTTCCTGGCTGATGTTTCTGAATGGGGAATAAAACCAGATTGGAAGTGAGTGGTCTTCCAGAATTTACCTCTGTCACTGCCCTTTCCCCAACCCCCAATACCCATGGCATCCTGACCCTAGATTTCACTAAGGGCAGAAAAGGACAACTCCGGAGACCCCAGGCATCGGAAGAGAAGAAGATGGATAATGTCAATGAAGGAAGTAGTGGCGAGAATAGCTCTCAATTTTCCTGTCACTGAGATTGTTCTGCAACTATTAGGGTCAGACAGGGTCAGTTCTTGAATTAAGGATCTGTGCAGAGACCGCAGGAAGTGGTGTTGCTAAGTCAGCATTTGGCGCTTTCTTGACTATCACAACGCCGGACTTTAAGACTCAAGGAACTGGGCTCTGGGTTGAAGCTTCTTGTATTTGCTTATGCGTATATATATCCCATTGGAGTGGAAGTGGAGGTGGGAAGGAGCCACCCAAGCATTTTCTCCTGCACCTCCAGACCAAATGCAGCCCTGACCGATTATATTCCTTTGCCTCCTTATACTTCCTCAGCAGATTCCTCACAGTTCGCCTCAGATCTTCAAAGCTCTTGACCCTGTGTGCTTAAAACCAGGAGGTTACAGTGCTCTGATTCTGTTGTGGCCACGCCTGCTGTGAGAGGTATCTGTGGTCACTCCACATCCTGGTCAGGGTTCGTGGTTCAGAGCTGTGTTCCCTGGGAAGAGGGTGCTGAATCACCAGTGTGGCTGATTATTTGAAACATCTGTGCCATAAAAACGGGGAAACACCTGTGCCATCCACGGTCTCTGTTAGACCAGGCTGTAGCTCAGTCTCTTGGAGAATGTGGCTTTCAATGAGCTTGCCTTGCAAGGAGTGTTTAATGCTACAGGACACAGTTGGAGAGCTACTTCAGAAAGACTTTGACGGTTTTACTGGTGGATGGAGAGATGATTTGACTGGAAGCTGAGAGACCTAAGTTCTAGGCTACAGTGTTGGATCATAGATTAGCCCTGTGACCATGGTCCAGTTACCTTAAATTAAAGCTTCAATGAGGCTGGCGCGTGGCTCACTAGGCTAATCCTCTGCCTTGCGGCGCCAGCACACCGGGTTCTAGTCCCGGTCGGGGCGCCGGATTCTGTCCCGGTTGCTCCTCTTCCAGGCCAACTCTCTGCTGTGGCCTGGGAGTGCAGTGGAGGATGGCCCAAGTGCTTGGGCCCTACACCCCATGGGAGAGCAGGAGAAGCACCTGGCTCCCGCCTTCGGATCAGCGCAGTGCGCCGGCCGCAGTGCGCCAACCGTGGCGGCCATTGGAGGGTGAACCAACGACAAAAGGAAGACCTTTCTCTCTGTCTCTCTCTCTCACTGTCCAATCTGCCTGTCAAAAAAAAAAAAAAAAAAAAAAAAAAAAAAAAAAAAAAACAAACAAAAAAAAACCTTCAATGATTGCATCCATGAAATGGAAGGGTTTTGACTGGACCCTGGCAAGGCCTTCATTTGCAGCCTTCTGTTCTGTTTCTCAGCAGAAAAGATCTGTGGAGCCCAGGACACACATAGTGCTCTGGGAACTTGTGGAAGCCAAAGGCTAAAAACCTGAACCAAGGGAGTAGACATTTAGCACAGATTTAGACACTGCTTGGGATGCCTGTACCCTAACACCCCCTTCAGAGTGCCTGGTTGGAGTCCCAGCTCTTCCCTGATTCCAGCTTCCTACTAACACACACCCTGGGAAGCAGCAGACGCAGGCTCAAGTACTTGGATCCCGGCTACCCACGTGGGAAACCAGGACTGAGTTCCTAGCTCCCACCTTTAGCGGCAGGCCCAGCCTTGGCATTTAGGGAATGAATCAGGCGATGAAAGATGTATCTCTCTGTCTGTCTCTGTGTAATCCTGCCTTTTGAATAAAAAAAAATTGCTTAGGTTCTCAAATATAAAAGTTTAAAAAACCTAAGTTGTGTGCCCTGTTAGAGGAATGCTGTGTGTGTGTGTGTGTGTGTGTGTGTTGGGGAGGGGGCGCTGCATGCGTGTGTCTGCCATAATAGACTCAGGATAGATTCAGTTGACACGGAAGTTTTCTAATATCTTGATTCCATAGAAACTCTTTGGTTTATAAAGCCTTTGTTTTCTGCGGGGTTTTCTTCTCCCAGAATTGACTTTTAGGAGAGGAAGTGCTCATCGCTTCTCGGCCTTTTGGCTAAGATCAAGTGTAGTGTCGGAAAGGAAGTGCTCAGCGGTGCCCTACTAGGAGGTGGCTCAGTGACTGAAGGAGAGCTCGTTGATCCAGAGCTAGGACAGCAGGTGCCTCAAAGGTGCCCCGGTCATGCCAGTGAGGAGGGCAGAATATGCCCGTTGCCGTTTTCTCCTGTAGCCGCGTGCACACTGCGAAGGATATGCCCAAGGAGGGCACAGGCACAGCCATAGGCTTCCCCTCATTGTCCCTGTCCTTCACTCACCATGAGCAAGGAAGCACCTGTGGTTCTGAATACATTCAGTATCCCACTCCACACCAGAGGATTCTCTCTGCTTCTCTTTCTCCTTATTATAATTTGACTTTTTCTTTCTACAGGAAACTGCCCTCTCTCATCGCTTATTCTGTTGTGTTTGGACTTTTTTTTTCCTGTTTATATGGTGTTAGGGATTGGTCAGACATGAAGGGTCTCAGCTTCATCAGTGAGTACTTTGATTTGAAAGGAAAAAGAAAAGCAATAATTCCCTCATTCTTCCTCGGTTGATGAAGTTCTATTTTCTGTTTCATCTTCCTCAAATTCACACACTCATGGACCACTTGAGGTCTCATGAGTTGTTTGGATAGTTTACCTTGAGTTGGTTATTTTAAAAATTAAGTAGGGAGACAGACAGAGAGAAACACACACACTCACACACAAAGAGAATGAGCGAGCAAGCTCCCGGCTGCTGGTTCGCTCCCCAGAGGCCTGAGACAGCTGGGATTTGACTGGTACCAGAGCCAGGAGCAGGGAACTCAGTGCAGGTCTCCCAGGTGTAGCAGGAATCCAGCTGCTGGAGCCTCCACTGCTGCCTCCAAGGTCTGCACTGGCAGGAAACTAGAGTAGGGAGCCAGAGCCAGGAATCGAACTCGGGCACTCTGATGTGGGCTACGGGCATCTTACCAGCCAGGCTAAATGCACCCTGTTGTAAATCTTAAACCATGATATTTGATGTCATTTTTAATCTGGTTCTGAACTTCTTCCACTCATTTATCTCCCACTCTGCCTCACATGGGCTTGCCTGTTTTTCTTTCCTCTGAGTTGCCTCCAGCCTTTCCTCCTATTGATGCCTTTGTCACTTCTGCTCCTTCGACTCGACAAATGGTTCCTTTAACAGTCTTTCTGCAGGGTAGGGCCTTCACTAACACTGTCAACCCTACTCACCAGCTGGAAATACTGTCAGAACCCCCACAGTTGTTTTGCATCCCGTTTTTCGGATCCTAACCTCATTTTGCATTGCCTTGTCATTGCGTTCTGATTGATACCAACTTCAAATTAGACTGTAAATCCTTTGAGAGCACGTATAGTCTTCACCAGTGTTTAACTGATTGAAATAATGAATGTTTGTTCATTGGCACAAGCTTTGACATGTTTCCACTTGAAAACTTTTAAAGTAATTATATTATTAGGGCAATTGATGAAATTTGAATTAGGTCTATAAATTAATTTGCTTCTATGTTCAATTTCCTTGTGTAGATAATTATACTGTAATTATATAGGAGAATGTTCTTATTTTTAGGAAATGTATTGAAGTATTTAGATGTAAGGGGGATAGTTGTGGTTGCATTATTCTCAAATGGTTAAAAATTTCTCTCTTTTGCATATATTTAGATGCATGGGCATTCTTTGGTTTTGTAACTTTCATGTTGAAATTAGTTCAAAATAAAAATGATTAAAAATTGTATTTCTGGGGCTGGCACTGTGGTATAGTGGGTAAAGCTATCGCCTGTGGTGCTGGCATCACATATGGGCACAGGTTTCAGTCCTAGCTGCTCCACTTCTGATCCAGCTTCCTGCTAATGTGCCTGGGGAAACAACAGAGGATGGCTTAAGTGCTTGAGCCCTGGTACCCACATGGGAGACCCAGAAGAAGATCTTGGCTTCTGGTTTTGGACCAGTCCAGCTCTGGCCATTGCAGCCATTTGAGGAGTGAACCAGCATATGGAAGGTCTCTCTTCCTCTGAAACTCTGCCTTCAAGTAAATAACTAGATCTTTTTTTAAAAAATTGATTTTTTATATGCTATTTCTCAGAGGCTATCATAGAAAATTAGTCAAAATGCAGGAAAATAAAAGGAACATTTATTTGTAGACAAAAAAGCAACCCCCAGAAAGGAGTGGGATTTGTTGATTTGCTGCTTTGTACGCGATCTGAACAGAGCTCATGGTGGGCTTCCAGGTTGCAGTGGGGCAGGTCAGTTTTCCAGGAGGGTCACAGGCTAAAAAGCCAAGCACAAGTGGCAGGACGATGTGGGGCAGTGCTGGATGCAGAAGAGGACCAGGTGCCCGCAAACGCAGGCGCGGTGAGGACACGCCTTCAGGCACGCCGGAGCTCGGACTGGGTCTAGAAGGTGAGGGACTCTTGCCAGGCGTTGGCATGTGGAGGGAAGATTTTGCAGTCATTGCCCATGGGTTCTTCCGTGTGCTCTGTGACTAAAGATGCCAAGAAAATACTGCACTTTATTGGGAAGCCTTTTAGAAGCTAAACAGTAATTTTGATATCGACATTCCCAAATGTAGTCATATTGTTGTCTGTGGCTGTGTAGCAGTACCTTGAAAATCAGTGTCTTAAAAACAGCATAGTTTCTCTGGCTAGGAATTTGGGAGTAAGTTAGCTGATGATTCTGGCTCGGGGTCTCCTAAGGTTCCAGGCTGTATATGGGCAGGGGCCACCGTCTTCTGACAGCTTGGGGAGCTGTGGGATCCCCTTCCAAGATGGCTGATTCCATTACTGCTGGCAGGAGGCCTCTTCTTCCCCGTGTTGATTTCTGCACGTGGTTGCTGGAGTCTCCTCATGTCACAGCAGCTGGTTCTCTGCAGAATGTGGCCGCATGCGGTGAGTGGGAATGGTGATGCCTCGTGTGACCTAGGTTTGGAAGTTACACCTGTCATTTCCACAACACCCTACTGGTTGTACTGGTCTCCTTGTTCAATGTAAAAGGGTTCACCCAAGGCAGGAATTGTAGGGGGCTGTTGTGGAGGGCGGCTACAACAGCAGGTGTACTTGTTGTAAGGAAAGAGTAAAATTTCTAAAAGGGTTAACAGCTTTTCTGGGGGGGAGGTGAACAGAACAAGAAAATTGGACATTTTTGTCTTAAAACATTTATTTATTTAAGAGGTAGAATTACTGAGAGAGGGAGAGAGAGAAAGATTTTCTCTTCTTCTTCTTCTTCTTCTTTTTTTTTTTTTTTTTTTTTTTTTTTTTTTTTTTTTAGGATTTTTTGTTTTAGGCCGGTGCCATGGCTCACTTGGCTAATCCTCTGCCTGCGGCGCTGGCATACCAGGTTCTAGTCCCCGGTTGGGGCGCTGGATTCTGTCCTGGTTGCTCCTCTTCCAGTCCAGCTCTCTGCTGTGGCCCGGGAAGGCAGCAGAGGATGGCCTAAGTCTTAGGCCCTGCACCCACATGGGAGACCAGGAGAAGCACCTGGCTCCTGGCTTCAGATCGGTGCAGCGCTGGCCGTGGTGGCCACTTTGGGGGTGAACCAACGAAAAAAGGAAGACCTTTGTCTCTCTTTCTCTCTCACTGTGTAACTCTGCCTGTCAAAAAAAAAAAAAAAAAGAACCTACATAAAAGATTTTATGTTTTATTTATTTGAAAGGCAGAGTTACAGACAGAGATAGAGACAGAGAGAGAGGTCTTCCATCCGCTGGTTTTCTCCCCAGCTGGCTGCAATGGCCAGAGCTGCACTGATCCAGAGCCAGGAGCCAGGAGCTTCTTCCAGGTCTCCCATGTGAGTACAGGTGCCTGCTTTCCCAGGCAATATCAGAGAGCTGGATTGGAAGAGGAGCAGCCAGGACAAGAACTGGCACCCATATGGGATGCTGGTGCTTTAGGCCAGGGCTTTAACCCGCTGTACCACAGCATGGGCCCGAGAAAGATCCTCCATCTACTGATTTACTCCCCAAATGGCTGCAGTGACCAGAGCTAAGCCAATCCAAAACCAGGATCCAGGAGCTTCCTCTGGGTCTCCCATATGAGTGCAGGGACCCAAGCATCTGGGCCATCTTTCACTGCTTTCCCAGGCCATAGCAGAGAGCTGGATCAGAAGAGGAACAGTTGAGATACAAACTGGCACCCATATGGGATGCCAGCACCATAGGCAGAGGCTTAGCCCACTACACCACAGTGCTGGCCCTGAAAATTGGACTTTTTAGGTTGAGAGTGAATGAGGGATTGCTTCTTGGCTAAGATCAAGTGTGGAGAATGAGTGAGATTGTCAGTGTGGTATATCAGATCACGAGAAGTTTAGAAAAATAAATATGATCTCATTTACCAGATTCTGTAACAAAAAGTGGCTTTTGAAATTTCTTTTCCCAATTAAAAGAGAGATGTACTTGGGTTTTATTTTCCCAGAGAACAATAAGCAGTCTAACCTCATAAAACAGCATCAGGATTCAGAGTGGCTTCAGTGCGAAAGAGTTCTCCGTGACATCAGTCCTGATTTCTCTGCTTTTCCCAGTCCTGCCAGGTCTTCACTTCTGTGATTTCTAACCTACTTCCTCTTCCTTAGGCTCTCAGCCTAGGGGCACTCTTCCACCCATGCCGTGGTGGTCCCTCCCAGCCACTGTCTTTGCCTCCAAAGGAGTTGGTCCCTGGTGGGGTTTTGTACACCTTCTCTGCTCATCCCCACCACGCCTCTTCCAGCAAATCATGACCCTGCTCAGATGCTTCAAGTGGATTCCATCACGGATGCCATGAGTGTGAGCTCAGTCTCCCGGAGCTCAGGGTCCTTGGTCACTGAGTGCTCCTCCCCTTCCTGGCGTTGCTTCTCGTGGTTCCTTACAAAGCGTCCTCTCCAACCCCAAGGCTTGGCTCGCACGTTTCTCTTTGCCTGTGGCTCCTCATACAGCGTTCATTTATCCAAAGGCTTCCTCCCATCTAGGTGTGATGCCGAGGGCAGCTCACAGGCGTGATGGCCATCAGCCAGGCTTGTTCAAAACTTGGCTTTGTCCTCCTTGTCTGATCTCCAGTGACACATTTAATCCCAGGGTTCCCCATCTGGGATAGTGGACTCTGACCCATGGAACTGATGAGATTACATGTGCGAAGTGCAATTCGGGACTTCTGCTTCCTTTTCTTCTTGAAGCCTCAGTTTTAAGTTTAACTCTTTAGTGAGCTCATAGTTCACGTTGATTTCCTCTCTTAAAATGCAGGCAAGTGATTTCTAAATGGGCTTGTTTGGCCAGTGGTGCTCTTTTGTTTATAACTTGGCTCCCCAGTAGACTGAGCTGTTGAGAGCAGAGATGGTTATAAGTCGCAATAGTTCCTTCCAGTTTTTTACACTTAAATCTTCACTGTGTGTTGCCTGTGGGTTTTCTGTTCTGTGTGTCGTGGATGATGGAGTCTTACAGATGTTGTACAGTACTTCCCAAGGTTGATGACAAGTGCATCACCAGGGTCTTCTCCAAGTTATTCCTTAATGTCACCTACATAACAACAATGGGTTTGGCTGGTCAAGGAGGTGAAGCTGTGTCCCTGTGTCCCCATAACAGCCCATTTTCATCTTAAGCAGAATATGCATGATGCTGCATGGGGAGGGACAGCTTGTGTCTGGTTTCTGTGTCGGCCATGAGCACCCTCAGGGTAGCTCAGTGCCTGGCATCATCATTGCCTGGCTCCGTTTTGATTTGATGACAAGTGTCCACAGAAAGCCAGAACTGTTACTGAACACTCGTGTTATGCTAATGTTTGGAGATTTTAGGGGTGCTTACTTATAAAACCATTTTTAAGTTATAGGCTACTTAGAAAACCAATATAAGTTTATAAAATAGGATTTGAGAGTATTTTTGTTGTTAATGTTGGTGGCCTCACTGATTTAACACCTTATGAGTGCTGTGTGACCACCACTATGATGATCTGATTTGATAGAATATTTTTGTTATGGGATCTGATATCAGCATAAGGACACAAGATACCTGTCCCCAACTCCCAAACCAAAAGATACAGAGCACTTGTACTACTTGAAATGAACAGTCATACTCGAGTGATGGACTTGCCCTTGGAATAACTAGCCTTGGCGGGTGAAATAGAAAATAGAAACTGTGACAGTACCCATAGGAGTCCTTTTATCAGCAAAGTAGTATTTCCAAGGGAGTCCTCCTCTGAGGCTGTTCTCAGAGCATCCAGCAAGTGCTGCTCTTTCAGTGTCTCTGACGCCCTGAAGCTGGGCCACTGATGCTGCGCTCGCAGGCTCAAAGCTCGGGTACAGCACAGCCTGCTACCTTCTGTCCTCTCTGATCAGCCTTGCTGAGTGCTTGAGCAAAAGCAAGTACGTCCTTTAAAGCTGCCATGAGAGAGTGGTGGAGTCAAACAGATGGCTCTCAGTTTCCCCTAAGGGGAAAATTGTGGCAAAGTGGCTGTTCATAATCAAGCAACTTGCTTTAATTTGGAGGACTGTGAGGGGATCTTAGCGCTTGGAAGTATAACCAAAAAAAAAAAAAAAAAAAAAAAAAGGGTGAGGGGCACCCATGGTATTTCTCTGTGTGTGCTTAATAATTGTATGAAGGGAGAAGGGAGAAGAGCCACAGAGAATTATCTGGAATCATTTATCCCTCTGTTGTTGCAAAAATTAATTAGTAAGTCAACACCCCATTACTTATTTGCCCTTAATATACTGATAAAGAAACTACTGCCTGTTATCAGAACCCACATTGATTCATTGTAAGGATTTTATTCAACCTAATTATTTATTGAGGCTTTTGTGGCCGAATATGCAAAGCCTGTCTTTCCAGTGGGGCTGCAAGGTACTTGAACAGCAAGAGTTAACTCTGCAGGCAGTGTTCCTGATATCTAATAGGAGCACTTTAGCAATGCTAATCAGTACTACTGATTTTCTGTTTTGATTTTTCCATAATAATTAAGTGAATGATCTGGGATGCAATCAGGTTTGGCACTAGGGGGTTCATGCAAATGACTTTTTTTAAATGTTTTAAATATTTTTAAATGGAATCATATAAAGTTATTTGAAGATGGAGACTAGGTAGGTGAGGGTAGCTTTGAATATATTCAAAATATTCCTTTTAATGAAACCAATCACCACTGTGTTGTCGCTTTTTTCAGTTGAAATAATTCTGTTTTTTTTAAATTATATTTTGTTTTTATAAGCAATACAAAATGGAAAGTTGTAGTGTAACAGGATAACACAACACAGTAGAGAGAACCGAGGAAAAACAATGAATTGAACTTTTCCCTATTTGAGAACAGGTTTACAGGAAATGTTTCAAAAAATCATTTACTCACCAAGACCAATAGGAAAAAGAATAAAACAGGGGAAGAGTATATGTAATACTTATAAAAACTTCTTTAAGTTCTTTACCAGTGTTTTTATTCAGATGGAATAAGAGGATAATGTGTGTTTCTGAATACAGTGAAATGTGGTATTTCTTTACCCCTTCATGGTTTAATGGCATATTTGTAAGATGTATTCTCTTACCACAATATATAACATTTGCTTTATTTTCTCTAGCCATTTTCATCAGCTACGTGTGTGTGATTTTTGCATCTTGATCTAGCAACTTCTTACTTTTTTTTCTGTAATACAAATTGTTATAGAACTTAGTTTTTTAATTTCAATTAAGAAAATGCTTTGGAACTAAGAAACTAAATATATATATACTATATACACTGTACACACACATGTATTTTAATGTGCTGATATTTTCTCTTCCACACATGGCACCTGCATTTTACAAAGCAGTTGAAATGTTTCTACAAACTTTGAAAAGCAATAAGGAGAAACCCAGTTTTGCTTGTTGTCTGCTAAGCCATTCACAGAGCCATGCTTCAACTGCAAAGCCAAAAGGAAACCAGAAGATTAGGGTCACAATTGTTGCATTAAAGAACACATCCTCTTTATTTTCTTTGGTGGTGTGATTCATTGCTTGTAGCAATTTCTAACTCCGTAGACTAAACATTTCTTGTTGGTAAATGGACGGTTTGGATCTGAGGTGGCAACTCAGGAAATAAACTTTGCAATCTGGGTTAGTTGTGTGTGAGTAGATGGCAGATTCCTACGTGCCAACCTTCATTTTTGTCTTTGAGTGAAGAATGCTCACTTATATACAAATTTCACAATTCATTGAAATGAAATACGTATCCTGATACAGAAAACCAGTGAGATGGGGGAGGCATTTGCTATGCTTATTTGTTACAACTAAATGTTATTAAAGTTTTCTTTTTTTAACGGGTCTTCGACTGTAAAATGGGTGCAATAAAAACCCTTTCTTGGCCAAGCTGCTGTGAGGATTAAGTAGCTAATTCACACAGAGTGCTCAGTGCTGTGTCAGGCACACAGTGGCCAGCCAGGCAAAGTTAACTATTAGTATTATTGTCATCCTTTTTACTCATTCCTGCTAGTGCAATAGCTTCTTTAGCTAGATAAGCTTCAGGTTTTGCAGCTTCATGATAGTTAGCTTGTGAAAAATAGCAATACTCTGAGTTGGTCTGCAGGCTACACTTTGGCCCTGTTTGTGCTTTCTATTTGGGAATTATTTAGTGCCTATTTAAATACCCTTTGAAAAGATTTCACAAGCTCTCCTCGTTGCTTATGCATGCTTTAATTATACTATAGAATTATTATATTTTGTTCTTATTCCAAATCAAACATTTTCTTTTGCTTTAGCCTTTGTGTCATCAGAGACAGATCATCTAAATGTCCTTAAAACACTTGCCCTTCTAAGCAATCTTGATTTTCAAGAATTTAATGTGTGCTTGATCTGTCCCTTTGAATTTGAAGCAAAAACAATTTCCTAAATTAATGTTTTTAATTTTTTTTTAGATAATGCTATTTTTTGGTTTTTTTTTTCAAACTACATGGTTATTTTCAGCGCTTTCAGTTCCCAACTAAGGATCTTGTCTCCTCAAAGTATGGAAAGCTAGTATAATTTTTCAAAATGCCAACCCTCTCACCCGAAAAATAAGTGCTTGCGTCTAATAATCTAGACCAACATTACTAATTTCACTGGTTTACCAATGGACACGTTACTTAATATTTTCTTTTTGATGAATACATGGATGAGCTAATTCTGATTTCAAGGCCATTTTAATGATAGATGACGTGGTACGATGACTGAACTTTTCCCTTTTGCTAAGTGCTGAGTTACAGGAAGCGAATAAATATGGGTGATTGCCAGGCTCATGCTGTTACAACCATTACCTAACTGTGCCTGGTCCAGTTGGTGGTGCATGGTACACAACAGATGTTCAACAAACACAAGCAACTGGCTGCAACTTGAATCTGTCGTCGGAACCTCAAACTTGACATTCAGAAGTGGGGAACATCTCTGCTTCCCACCTCTGTTAAGAGCCAACCATCCCCACAAAGGACTAAGCCAAAAGTCTCTCCTGACCCTTGCTCCCACCTTCCATTATCAAGTTCTGTTGATGCCACCTCCCCAAGTCTCCCAGAGCCACTCAGCTCCCTAGGGTGCCAGTGCTGCTCCCTCAGCTCATTCGCAGTCAGGTCTTACCTCATCTTTCTGGAACAGTGCCCCCTACGGCCAGTCGCCTTTTCATTGTCACTCTGTACCCTATTATTCTTGGTTGAGGCTCCCACACCTACCAATGGCTTATGAAATCCCCACTGCTAAGTTCTCCTTCTCTTTCTCCTTTGTCCTACCAGGCATTATTTGTGCACCTGGCTCGACCTCACCTCGAGGAGGAGGTCCCTCTGTCTGGGATATTATTGTCTTCTGTCACCTTTACCAGTCTACCTGTTTTCGAAGCTTCTAGATGTGTTGCTTTGTGTTCTCTCAGTTCAATTTCTCTAACGCTTACCTCTTGACACTTTTTTCTATATATTTAATTTTAATCTAGTTTTTAGAATGCACGATAAGATAGTTGCCTTCGTTTCTTTTCAGCAGATGGAGAAACCAAGGCACTAAATTTAATGAATTTCTGTCTTGATTACTAAATGATGAGCATCAGATTGGGCGGAGATGGGGTTGAGTTGTTTTTTTTTTTTTTTTTTTCAGATCCAGCTCTTCCAGGGTGCCTGGGATGGAGTCCGTGTTCAGGGCACATTGAATAGCTTATTGAATAAAGCTCAGTTGGGGTCTCAGGGGCCTCTCTCTAGAGCCAGTGGAGCTTCTGTCTCATCATGTATTCTCTTGGACAAATGAGGCCAGATTCCTCCTCCCCCAGAGAGGAAATCTTGCTGGGGAGAGAATCTGGAAGCCTGTGTTGCTCTCGGTTGTTCTGGTAGATTCCTTTAATGTCAGTTGGCATGCATGAGAATGGTTTTTGTTATGGTGGCAATTAATGATGATTTGCACATTTTAACTAATTTGCAAAATGGTAGGCACCCTGACAACATGAGAACTACTTCTCTTTCCTGGACCATGAAATCTGGTCACCCGGCTATTTAAATATGGGCCCTGTCACGCATGTTTCCGCTCTAGCGACAACGGGTACTATTGAATTGTTGCTATACTGAAAAGAATTCTGTTTGGGTCATTTTAATGCAGCTCTAATCTGAATTTTTTTCCTTGTAGGTTGCTCTTCAGGAAAAAAAAATGGTTATTTCTTTGAACTCATGCCTGGGCTTTGTCTGTTTATTGTTATGCCACTGGATCGGAACCGCGTCACCTCTGAATCTTGAAGACCCTAATGTGTGTAGCCACTGGGAAAGGTAATAGTTCTGAAAATAGCCCAAGAAATACTCATAATTGCTGAGAATTTCCTTTTCTCCTGCCATTATCAGTCTCTTGTATAAAATCTGAACCTGAGAAGAGATTGTGAAATGCTTTTATATAAAAATCATTACTTTTATCTAATAAATTGGGTGGTATTATTCACCTAGATCTTATAGGGTGTATAGCATAGGAAGAAAAACTTGATATATCTGATTCTAGGACAGGTGCAAACGTAAGATCCAGAGAGAACATTTATAACTCGATTAAATTGACTTCCCTAAGGAAATTCAGACATCCCTTATTTGAATCTGTCTGCTATAATTTTGAGGACTTGGACATAATTCATGGGAACCCATGAGTGAGCCATTGAAGGCAGCATAAAATGATGTGTTGAACTGAACTGTTGCAATGGATAGGTTAAAAAAATTGTTGTAGGTGACTTGGAAAGGGAGACCTGATTTTTGGAGGATGCATGGAGGTGGTACCCCCTGGGATGTTCTAGAAGAACTGAGTGACATGAGTGGACAGCTTTGGTTGGGAGGAGTTCCCTGAATAGGAGGTAGCTTAAAACCAGTGCCCGGGGGACTGCCAAGGCTTGTGCACATGGGTAGTCATTACCATGTTGGAGGAGGGTCAGGTGGCATAGCTAATCTGAAGGCAGATGATATAGTGTCCAGAACTGGGAAGTTTGCAATAGAAAATACAGATTTATAAGCAGTTGATCATCCTCAGGTGTCCTGTAGACACCTTTGGAACACGAAAATAGCACAAACCCATCTAGGGATATGGCAGTGCAGTCAAGTGCAGCCTGCTCTGATTGTTACCACTTGCAACCCGAAGAAATTATCTTTCTTGAAAATACCAGTGTAATGCCAGCGCCGCGGCTCACTAGGCTAATCCTCTGCCTTGCGGCGCCGGCACACTGGGTTCTAGTCCCGGTCGGGGCGCTGGACTCTGTCCCGGTTCTCCCTCTTCCAGGCCAGCTCTCTGCTGTGGCCAGGGAGTGCAGTGGAGGATGGCCCAGGTGCTTGGGCCCTGCACCCCATGGGAGACCAGGATAAGTACCTGGCTCCTGCCATCGGATCAGCGCAGTGCGCCGGCCGCAGCACACCGGCCGTGGCGGCCATTGGAGGGTGAACCAATGGCAAAGGAAGACCTTTCTCTCTGTCTCTCTCTCTCACTGTCCACTCTGCCTGTCAAAAAATAAAAAAATAAAATAAAATAAAAAATGAAAATACCAGTGTATATGCAAGGTTTTTAAGCAAATAGAAGGCATTAAGTATTGGAGAGTAATATGTATTATCAGTATCTGTAAGTACAACTGTGTGAAACTGTTGGTTTCTTTTTGCTGTCACCCTTACCACCAGGATAATCATCCTTGTCACCCACTGTTAGGATGCCGAAGCCTAGAGCCTTCTCAGCACAGTGGTGGATTGTTCTTGGGGTTTGCAGCTTCTTCACTCCAAGCATTGTTTTCTAGCAGGGACTTGTCCCAGTCTCTGTTGGCAGTGTCACAATCAGCATAGCATAAACACAGTTACCTGATCAGTCAGTAAAGTTACATATCAGTATGAAACTTTGTGTATATGTAATGAAGTCCTATATATTTGTGGTACCAAGTACATTATGCAGAGTTTCAAGTGAAAGATCTATTATTAATTATCTTTATCATCTTTCCAGCATCTCATATAAAACATTTCACCATGAAAGCTCATAATAAGTATCTATTAAAAATAATAATCAATGAAAACATAGATGAGTACATATCAAACTTAGAAACAGGAGAGACCATTGGTGGTTGAATTTCTTTGAGGATTATAGTGTTGGGGTAGAAAGAAAGTCAAATTTGGGAGATGCTATGGGATACGAGTCAACAGGTCTTGAGAAAACATGGATCGCAGGATGTGAAGCAGAGCACCTCTAGTGACCTTGTGCAAATGGAAAAACAAGAGAGTTGATCTGAGAGGGAAGAGCATTTGTGTGGTTTTGCAATGGAATGTCTAGAAAATGTTTTTGAAATATGGGCCTAGAAGTATTGCGAATGTAGATTTGGGGACATCCAGTGTGATATGTGAACAGATGAATTCTCTAAGGGGAAAAACCTCAAGGCTTCAGGTAGTCCAGCACCCACTGATAATATGGTCCTGATTCCTTGCTCAACGCTTAGCCAGAGCTAACAGTGCAGAATTCCATTGTCTCGTTCACCACTGCTGATTTCCACTCTGAGCCCTGCCGTGCATGTGGCGTGTGCTCAGCTGCTAATTGCTGAATGAGTGAACTCATTCGCTGGTAGGGAAGGAAATGACCAAATACAGACATCTGTAGCGAGCAGGAGGGGACCATGGAGAGTGGGCAAGGCAAACAGACAAGGGGCACCTTAACTGTAGAAACCTTGTAGAGAGCCGGCGCCGTGGCTCAATAGGCTAATCCTCCACCTTGCGGCGCCGGCACACCGGGTTCTAGTCCCGGTTGGGGCGCCGGATTCTGTCCCGGTTGCCCCTCTTCCAGGCCAGCTCTCTGCTATGGCCAGGGAGTGCAGTGGAGGATGGCCCAGGTGCTTGGGCCCTGCACCCCATGGGAGACCAGGAAAAGCACCTGGCTCCTGGCTCCTGCCAGGATCAGCGCGGTGCGCCGGCTGCAGCGGCGGCCATTGGAGGGTGAACCAGCGGCAAAGGAAGACCTTTCTCTCTCTGTCTCTCTCTCACTGTCCACTCTGCCTGTCAAAAAAAAAAAAAAAAAAAAAAAAAAAAAAAAAAGAAACCTTGTAGAATCCCACAGTTGCACATGTGACTGGACTAGGGTCTAAAATACCATTGAGGGAGAGAGAAATTAAGTGTGGATAAATAGGAAAGTGATGGACATTATTTTTCTTGATTATATTTTTTCTGTGTACTACTAGTAAGACTGATTGACAGCTGTAATCGTTATATTGATAGATTTTTCTCTCATCAGGCCGGATCTTGATGCCTAGAGGAAAGGTAAAGCAAATACAATTGTTTTGACAAGAATGGAGAAGGTGCAGAGTAAATTAAAATGGTCAAATGAAGGTGCAGGTGACAGGTTCTCCTGTACTTGCAAAAGCTGAAATGGGCTTGAATTGAAATGTAGAAAGGAAGACTGTCTCTGAGGACATCATTCTTGGTGGTAGGGTCCACAGGGCTCCTCTGGGCACTTCTTGTGATAAAACCACCTGAACCCAACAGCCCCGACCACGGAACCGCCTGGAACCTTGCTTCCTCGGGTCTGTGGAGCTGCTATGCGCTTCTGAAAAGTGCGGACTCAGGGGCCCTACCTGGTCCTACTGAGTCAGCATCTGCACCTGAACAAAATCCCTGGAGGACTTGTCTGCCCACTCAGCTTTGCAATGTGCAAGTGTCCTGTTAGTGCCTCTCTGTCCTCAGGGATTGCTGAGTGTCCATCTTCAAAGCAAGATGCGCCACCTTTGACCGCAGCAACTGTAACTCTAAGTCATATGTAAGATAAAATTAAAGAAACTAAATTGTGTGAAACACACAGGGGAGTTTTCAGTTAAAAGACTTCGGCACAGCATCCTTTTGGGGAACGAGCGATTCTGTGACTCACCTGCTCCTTTATCCACATCCCCTTACCTTTGACCTTGAGCGTTCCCATCTTGTGGCGGGTTTGAAGAGAAACCCTCTCTGCCACAACCCCCAATCACTAACTCAGAAGAGGCAGTAATCGAATTAGCAGTCCTGAAGTGCACAGAGATAAGAAATGATGATTATTACCATATCTGATTAATGTAACAAGATAACTTAGGCAGATAAAATGTAATTAATGACTTTGGAAATTGTCCAAGTGATGACAGCTTCACTCCCCTCCACCCGCCCCCGTTCTTTGACCTTTAATGAAATCTTGTTGGGGTTTCTCCCCGGATGAGATTTAATAAGTGAAAATCATGGTGCTGACATGTTTTCAGTGTGTTTGAGAAGATTAAACAAACAAGCAGAAAACAAGGAGTTCTGCATCTCAGTGTTGAAATGGTGCAGAGCTGGGCTTGGATTCCTTGTATGCACTCACCGAGGGCTTTGGCAGCTCTCCATGTTCTACTGCTTGGTGGTGGGATCCTGTTGTTAGTGCTGATTCCAGGCTGCCTCACCAGCCCTGAAGCTGTGTTGCTCGTTTGTGATGGAAATGGGAATGGACTAGACCGTGGAGCAGGTGCCTTCCTTCCCTGTGACCTGAGGAGCAGCAGCTGATGCGCGTGGAGGTCTGGACTGCCAGCAGAGGAGCTAATTAAATCCCAACAGCAGCCCAGGCACTGGCCAGAGCAGCAGTGATAACGCTCAGAGCAGGCGGACTCATTCTCAGAGACATTTTCCTTCTCGATGCCACCCCACGGCTCCCAGAAAACAGGCCCCTGGAAGAGTGACAGCCTCTCAATTGTCCAATGACAGATGGACGGATGCTGAGCGAGTTAGGGAGAGTCACTGAGTCACTGAGGATTTGAAGACACTTTACTAACATGGAAAATACTTACATGCTCGAGTTAAAAAAGTAGGTTTCAGGAATATTTAGAGGGCATGATTATAATAATAGAAACATTTTTTCAATCCTCACACCAAAAACTAAAACTCCTGGACACTATGCAGAAGCACAGCATAAAGCTGGCAGTGGCCACTGGAAGAGCTAGAAAATTCTCTCCCTCTCTCTTCTGAGAAGTTGCTTTCCAAATTTTGGAGTATGATTTACAATGCTTTACAGCCATGAAAGAGAGAGAGAGATTGAGACTGCAGAGAAAAGAAAAATGTATAAAAAACACAGGAAAAGAAAAGAAATTTGAGTTGAAAAGGCTTAGCACTTTTCTTCCATAAACATGAGTGGAAGTCTTGGTTTCTGGTCAGTATGAAAAGTAATTTATACTCAGTTGGTTCTGAATTGGATGTGAACATCATCATAATTATAATGGGAAGGCTGAAGATTGAGGAGAAATGTCCAAAATGTAGTGAATTTTATCCTGCTATTTGCTCCACACAGTTTATATTTTTTCTTTCTTTCTTTTTTTTTTTTTTAAGATTTTGTTAATTTATTTGAGGGGTAGAGTTACAGACAATGAGACAGAAAGGTCTTCCTCCCATTGGTTTTTCTCCCCAGATGGCTGGAATGGCCAGAGCTGAGCCAATCAGAAGCCAGGTGTTTCTTCCAGATCTCCAACGCCAGGAATCAGAAGTTTCTTCTGGGTCTCCATGTGGGTGCAGGGGCCCAAGCACTTGGGCTATCTTCTGCTGCCTTCTCAGGCCACAGCAGAGAGCTGGAATGGAAGAAGAGCAGCTGGGACTAGAACTGGAGCCCATATGGGATGCCGGCGCCGCAGGCAGAGGATTAACCTACTGCACCACTGCAACGGCTCCCTGTATATATTTTTTCTAGAAAGCTGTATCACATGATATTTAGTGTTTTATGTATTGAGAGATCCTGTACTGCGAAAAATCACATAAATGTTGCTCAAGTGGGCTGGCATTGTGGTGCAGAGGGTTAAGCTGCCACCGACCATGCTAGCATCCTGTGTGGGCTCTTGTTCAGGTCCCCGGCTCTCCACCTCCAATCCAGCTGCCTACTATTTGCGCCTGGGAAATCAGCGGAGGATGGCCCAAGTTCTTGGGCCCCTGTACCCACATGGAGACCCAGAAGAAACTCCTGGTTCCTGGCTCCTGGCTGTGGCTTGGCCCAACCTTGGACATTGCAGCCATTTGGGGAGTGAATCCATAGATGGAAGATCTCCCTCTCCCTCTCCCTCCCCCTCCCTCCCTCCCTTCTCCCCTTCTCCCCCCTCTGTGTACGTGTGTGTCTCCCTCTCTCAGTAACTCTGCCTTTCAAATAAAAAAAAGAAAAAGAAATTGCTCAATAAATGTTTGTTGAACTGAAATCCCACATACTTTAGTTACCTTTCTGTAGGGAAAAGTCTTTTTATGTCCTAAACCCAGAGAGGAATCCTGGGAGTGCCGTTGGTGAGAGTCAAAAGGCAAAAGGAGGGTTAGCTATGGATTTGAGCATTGTTCAGACAATCTCAGATTGCTAGAAATGGGTGAAAACCTTTGTCATATTTGCTTATGGAATCATGATGTATGTGGTAGTCCTCACCCACATAGAGTTAGTGAAGTGATGATCATATTTGCTCTGCAAGGCACACGGACCTGAGCCTCATGATCTGGCCTCTGAAATTTTCTGGGAGTTCTTTATGCCGTCTAGTCCAAGAAGCTACTGCAGTTCAGCTAAATTGGCACTGTAGAACCTGGCAGAATATTTTTTTCATCCAACTAGCATTCACTAATAGTGGTTTCTCAGTTGTTCCTTTACTCGGTGTGGTGGGACTGAGTTGGTATAGCAGGTCAATACACAAAGATAATTTACTCACTTTGCTCTCTGCTAGAAATGGAACAGAGATGTATTATGGCCTGCCTCAAGATTCAGTTATTTCCAGCTGGATAGGAAAGAAAGAACTATTGCTAAGGAAGTGCTAGATTTTTGCATCGGTCTGGATCTCAGGAATCTGCAGAAAATATTAACATCTTAGTGTGATATGACTTTCCCAAGAATACTAAAATTTCATAAGGGGGCCTCTGGCTTTTACAAAAACAGAGTTATGTCACAGCATGGGAGCAATTAGACATTCTGTCCTCATTTGAATGTGGTTTTGCAAGTAGCAACAAGGAGCACCTGTTAGGGTTGAAATTCAGGATCCCAAATGGGAAGGGATCTTTGACAACATCTCTGACTGCCTTTTTTTTTTTTTTTTTCAAAAGATTTATTTATTTGAAAGTCAGAGTTACACAGAGGGAGAAGGAGAGGCAGAGAGAGAGAGAGAGAGAGAGAGAAAGAGAAAGTCTTCCATCCGCTGACTCACTCCCCAACTGGCTGCAGCAGCTGAAGCTGCGCCCATTTACAGCCAGGAGCCAGGAGCTTCTTCCAGGTCTTCCATGCAGATGCGGGGGCCTAAGGACTTGGGCCATCTTCCACTGCTTTCCCAGGCCATAGTAGAGAGCTGGATCAGAAATGGAGCAGCCAGGACTCGAACTGGCACCCATATGGGATGCCGGCACTGCAGATGGCGGATTTACCCTCTATGCCACAGCACCGGCCCCCTGACTGTCTTCTTTTAAGGTGTCATAATCACAACCCAGGGACGCGAGGTTACCTGCAGACGGTCACCCAGTTTCTCAGCTTCAGATCAGGAGTATAACCCTGTGTTCCCTGGATCCAGTTATCTTTTCAAAGGAGTGCATTTCATCTGTCTGACCTTTATGGAGGATGCTGAAATTTACCTAGAAATTAAATTGCAATATCCCAACAGCTGAAACGCACACAAATGTGAATGGCATGATGATTTCAGGGATGTCCTATTTAAGCCCAAGTACGTAATGACTACCACAGACCAGCTGCAGAAAGAAAGCCCATTCATTGTTTGTGAGGCCAGCATCACAGAGCTCTTCCAATCACAAGGTTCTGTCTAACCTGAATCCTTAGAGCTGAGGTTTCAACTTCACTCTTGATGCACCCTCTTTAGTCAATAGTCCTTGTTAATGAACTTGGACTATTGATTTGCAGCAGCGGAGTCAGTGATCATGGCTCATTTTGTTTGTTAGTGTGAGTCGAGGAGTTTAGTGGAAATCTTTAAAGGACTTAAGCACAATGAGTGGTTTTGAAAACAAGATTCTCCAGACTTTCTTGTAGGCAGGTGCTAAACTCTAAAGCATGTAATAGACTACAGTTGAAAAGTGTGGAATTGAACACTGGATGCTCTTTGTATTTCATGGGTGTTTCTCACCACATTCCTGTGCCTGAAGGGTTGCATGTTTTTATTTTAACAAGAAGCTGTCAGTACAAATGTACTGGAAAACAGACTGTTTAAGTAGTAGCAGCAAGCTGTTGGTGTGATTATTTCAGGTTAATAGTCCTGGCCATATGTTTGGAACTGGGCTGGGTTTAAAGATATTTGTGCACTTTTTATTTAGATGTTGTGTGTAGTCTTCAGTGCCTGAGGAGTGGTACAGGCACATGAGAGAAAATTCTTCCAAGTCCCCACCAGAACAGTATGTTCTCTCTGAATTTTCCAAACTAGTCACCAAATGCACTCACTTATGAATACTTGAATTGTCTCTTTGCTGATTCTGCTTCTTATTTACATGCAGATGTTAGAGTGAAAAATTCTTGTGAAAGGTCTTTGTTATCTCTGGAGCCCAGGTATGAGGAGGGAGAGAATTAAATACAGAAAAGTATAGAGCGTGGTGGTTTTAAATTCAGGAATATTAGGGTCTGTATGGAATAGTGAAAGAGAATTTCCTTGGAACTTTACAGCATGACTTCTTGTATTTTAAATATGTTGTTAGCATTGATCCATTTGACACTCTAAAAAAAAAAAAAACCTGTGAAAACATGGGGCTCTAACGCTGTCATCCACTAGTTCACCCCACACATGCCTGTAACGGCTAGGACTCAGGCAGCAAAGAAGCTGGGAGGTGGGAACTCAGTCCTGGTCTCCTGCATGAGCAGCAGGAATTCTACCTGGGCCTCACCACTGCCTCCCAGAGTCTGTGTTAGCAGGTGGCTGGAGTCTGGATACAGCTATTCAGATGTAGGAGCATGGTCCTAACAGCGAGGCCAAATGCCTGCCCCATGATCCTTTTTTAAAAGTGGGCGTGACCTGCCAATCAGACTACCTAACCACGCCCCCTTTGGGAGTAAATAAAATGCCTGGAACACAATGGGCCCTCCCTTTGTTGCCCTGAGGGGTTCATGGCCTTGGCCACCAGCTCTCTGCTTCCCTGCCTGCATGCTTGCTCCATGTGGCTCGTAGCCTGCTCTCTGCCTTCACTTTGCTGCCTTGCTAAGCTACCTGTGGCTGTGATAACCATACGCCTGCTCCATGAGGCTCACTCCTGGCCCGTTCTCTGCCTGGTATGGACCCAACTTAGCTTCTGGACTTCTTTCTCCCTTGATTAAAGCCCTCGTTTTCCTATGCATTTCTCTCACTGAATAAAATCCTTAAAATCTTAAAAAACAACAAAAAAAGTTGGTGCAGGGGCTGATGCTGTGGCATAGTAGGTAAAGATGCCCCCTGAGGCACCAGCATCCTATATGGGCACTGGTTCGAGTCCCTGGTGCTCCACTTCCGATCCAGCTCCCTGCTATGGCCTGGGAAAGCAGTAGAAGATGGCCCAAGTCCTTGGGCCCCTGAACCCGCATGGGAGACCCAGAAGAAGCTCCTGGCTTCTGGCTTTGGATCCGGCTCAGCTCTGGCTGTTGTGGCCATCTGGGGAGTAAACCTGCAGATGGAAGACCTCTCTCTCTGTCTCTGCCTCTGTCTCTCTCTCTCTCTCTGCCTCTCTCTAACTCTGTCTTTCGAATAAATAAATAAATCTTTTAAAAAAAAAGTCGATATAGAGTTGCAAATGGAGATAGTTTAGCCTAGAATTGTGTTTTAGGACAGAGTATAACATTAGTATAATAAAGAGAAATACTGACTGCTCGTTTTTTTCCTTTTCTTTTCAGCTACTCAGTGACGGTGCAGGAGTCCTACCCACATCCGTTTGATCAGGTCTACTACACTAGCTGCACTGACATCCTCAACTGGTTTAAATGCACGCGACACAGGTACTAGGAGCTCTGATGTGCTTGTGAGTTGGCTAAATGGGCATGGAGTCTGAGACAGAGATTAAGTACTCGAGAATGAGCATCCGTTCCTTCAGGGGGGAGTTGCTGTGGGCTTGCTGAGGTCCCAGCCTTGTTGCATGTCACGCGTACAGAAAAGCAGGGTGGTACCCCATGCCCTTCGTGTAGACACAGTGTCTGCTGTCCCATTCGCTTAGTTAGCAGGAATCCATCCAGCTTTTGTGTCGCGCATACCTCTGGGAGACAGTCTTAAATGTCCTCATGCATGAAGAGAATGTGTCTAACTGAACATCTGACTCAATGTACGTTTAAATTTGCCCCTTAAGTAACACAAGCTACATATTATTATTGATGTGGATACAAAACTCTATTTCTTTTTGGTAAATACTTACAGTAGTATGAATTATGAGTTGAATGTAGCACCTGCTTATGCTGCATTAAATGATGTCACACTCAGTGTCATGTCTTCATACAAGCCGTGTTTCACTGCTTCCTCTGCACTAGCACTCCTTCCCTCCATATCACATGCTTATCCCTGTCATAGGCTTTGTTTGTTTTCGTGGCATTTAATCGTTACATGAACTATTTAAGCATTATATGCTTTAATCATTACATGACCTAATTATTTGCTTACTTTGTGTCTTCACTGAAATTCTATCAGATCCATCTCCCCTCTAGTAGAACACAATTTCCCTTGAGAGCAAATGTATGTTGCTCATTGCTATCTCCCCAATGGTTAGAATAGCTTTATTGAGAACAATGGAGAAGAAGTTCTATCACACATGTGTGTTCTGTAAATCAGTGAATGAATAATGGTCTAGTTCAATGGCAAAGCCTTTTTTCTATTTGCTTTCTATTTTTTAAAGAGATGAAAATATGTACGCAGATAGATTTTTAAAGGAATTCTTTGAATTTTTCCCTTAAGAGGTATATAAGTGAATGATGTTTGGATGGGTAACATATATGAAATTAATCAGTACTTTTCAAGCTACTTCAAGATAAATGGAGTAGGGAAATCATGAAATGTCTGATCTCTCAAAGTAAAATACAGTTTGGTTTAAATAGGGAATCCTCATATATTCTTACCAAGTTGGTAAGAGTTAGTGTAATATTTGTCAAGACATACATACCATATTTCTTATTATTTTGAAGCACTTTGATTTTCATAGTTTTGTTATATTTAATAGCTTTTAAAAATAGAAATCAATTCTAATCAAATTGTTGTTCAAAAGAACTAACACTGTGATTTTTCCACTTTGTGTAGAATTAGTTACCGGACAGCCTATCGACACGGGGAGAAAACCATGTATAGGCGCAAATCCCAGTGTTGTCCTGGATTTTACGAAAGCAGGGAGATGTGTGTCCGTAAGTAGCACTTTCACCCCTTTGAGGTTCACCTGTTCCTTCCAGTGCCAATTTGCTTGAGTGAATACAGATGAGGTGGCAGCCTGGGGAGACGGCGCTTCTTGGAACCTTCCCTCTCATTTGGAGCTCTTTCTTGGCTTGTGAAGAGGGACGCATTACCTCTGTCCCTTTGTTCTACTGAAAGTCCCCCAATGCATGAGTAGAAAACAACTGTTCAAGAAACATGATTCAAGGCCAGATGTAGCAATGCTAATTGCAATTCTCCAATAAATATCCCGCTGAAATTGGTCAGGAGTCACTGGACTTGGGGCACAGAAGAGAACGGAGATGTCTTTCCTGCAGCTGACCCCAAGCAGCTTCCTAGAGGGCAGCCTCTTCTCAGGTGCACGCACAGACTGATGAGCTGTGTAAAAAGGAGGGGGTTTTCATGTTAAGAAGATCTGATAATGGGCCTGGGTCACAACGTAGAGTGCTTTCATTGTCAAACTCCCTATTCTCTCACCTCTCCATCTCACTGATTCATTTTGAGATGTCGTGGGAGAAGTTCGGTATTTCTTTTCTTTTTTTAAAGATTTATTTACTTTAAATTCAGAGTTACACACAGAGAAAAGAAGAGGCAGAGAGAAAGAGAGAGAATGAGGTCTTCCATCTGCTGGTTCACTCCCCAGTTGGCCACAATGGCTGAAGCTGCGCCGATCTGAAGCCAGGAGCCAGGAGCTTCTTCCAGGTTTCCCACGTGGGTGCAGGGGCCCAAGCATTTTGGGCCATCTTCTACTGCTTTCCCAGGCCATTACAGGGAGCTGGATCAGAAGTGGAGCAGCTGGGACTTGAACCAGTGCCCATATAGGATGCTGACACTGCAGGTAGTGGCCTTACCTGCTGTGCCACATGGCCAGCCCTGAAGTTTGGTATTTCATAACACGCTTTAGAATATTCTACAATGTTGGGTGGGATGCAGTTTGCAATTGATGTTTCTTAACTGTTGTATGTAGGTCCCTTAGAGATCACTAATTTTTCTCTTAATTCATGGGATGGCATTTAATTCATGGGATGGGTTGATGTACCACTTGTGATACCTGCGTGTCATATCAGAGTACCTGGATACTCTGACTCCACTTCAGATTCCAGCTTCCTTCCAAGGCACATCCCAGGAGGTGATGGCAGGTGATAGCTCAAGTACTTGAGTCACTGCCACCACATGGGTGGAGTTAGTTCCAGGCTCCTGTCCTAGGCCTGGCTCAGCCTGGTGAACCAGTGGGTGGAAGATCCTCTCTGTTTTTCCGGTTCTCCGTATCTCTCTTTCAAAATAAAAAAAAAAAAAAATGGAAAATTAAAAAATACATTAGCTGTACCCACGACTAGAAGGGCTCCTCTGCTGGCTGAGCTGGGGCACTGAAGTTGGGCAGAATAGAGGCCATGCTGTGCTGTCACTGGGAGACGTCAGAACTGACTGAGCTGAGGACCTGCAGAGCCCATGCTAGCACGGCTTTGCAGCCACTCACTTGGGTGGCTGAGAAGTCCCGTGTGCCTCCTGGAAGTCCTTGGCTGTCTCAGTGTGTGCCTCGTCGTCCTTCCAACCATGGCTTCTGTCCTTAATGCGGCAGGGACAGCTCCTCATCTCTGATTCAGACCCAGAGCCGTGTATGGTAATAAATGTTCATAGGAAAAGATTGGAATCTACAACTAAGCCAGACAAAGAATATAAAAATTCATTGTGTCTTTCCTGGTCAGGAAATATCCTTCTCTGATGTATTGTGAATGTCACTGTATTATTGCATTATATAGACATTTAACCAGCCTCAACTTTGGAATATTTGTATGATTTCCAAGTTTGACCTATTATGGAGTACTCCAAAAGATGTTGTGGTTAAATGATTGTTCATATCCTTAATTAGGGACGGCTAAATTTCTAGAAGCGGAATGGCTAGGTCAGAGCTGTACCTGTTTCTAAGACTTCGGTGTTGCCAGTTTCTGTATCCACTGGCAGGAACTGTGAAGGACTTTTGCTTATATCCTGTGCCAGTTTTCCCTCTGCTAGATTCCTCCTTCATTTGCATGCCTTTGATTAATGATGCTGAATAAGAAAAATTACATGTTTATTATCAAACATCTTAGAGAATAATCATGAACTGATCTCAATGGCCTTGGCTGGTGGGAAATTTTCAAAAGGAAGCAGCACTGAGCACACACAGGGTGGGAATGCCCTTTACTAACACAATTGTCAACACCCTGAGAAGGTATGTTTCTGTTACCCCTGGACGCAGGACTTGCATCCAGCAGCCTGGATGCAATTGCACTGGGCTACTAGGGCTTGGAAGGGTGCTCAGGCCTTCCTCTTCTGGCTGCACCTCACTCCTGGAATGGCTCCACAGTGTGGGGAATATGGATCCAAGCAAGGCAGTGAGAGAGAGGGGGTCAGTATTTCACGGCACCAGCCTTCCCTGGCCCAGTATCTCTGCTGTTTTCTGCAGTGGTACTGCGCTGCTGGAAGGGCAGACATTTCCACTGGCACTGTCACGCTTGACGTGACCTTGGTAGAAATAACCCTTAACTCCTACCAGACAGGTTAAGGGGTTCCCCCACACCTCTAGCACTTGCCTCTGCAGTTCTCCTTTTTCCAGATTTTTGGACTGACCCAGGTCCCTGGAAGCAGAAAGAGTTTTCCTTTAGATATGGTAATATGTTTAATCAGCTTAGGTCTACTCTCCCTGGCCTCAGAGCTGTTTGGTCTCTTTAAGGGTATTTTGCATCTCTGTGCTCTGATGTCTTGATTTGGTTAACCCCTAGGGCAATCTGGGGGGGCTTCCTCAGTTCTTGGGGATGCCTCCCAGTAACTCTGCTGTGCCCTCCACTGCTGTGCCTTCCGGGCGCCCTTGTGGATGGAGAAGGAAGAGAGTGCAGGATTCTCCCTTCAGCTTTCAGGATCTCCTTTCCATCCAGATTTTATTGCCAGGCAAACACAGCACAGCCTGCTTTGAACTGTTGCCAGTTTCCAAAAGGAGTGGAAACACAGGGATCAGTCATCCTAATTTTTGGCAGTCAGTTTACCTGGAAGGCAAAAAGGGCTGATTTCATGCAAATACCTGTGTTTGATAACTGTTCCTTTTAGAGTAGCTCCTTCTGGAGAATAAGTTTCTCACCCCTTTACCCTTCTACAATGGGTCGTACTCTGGAGGCTTGAGCTGGGAGGGACAGCTGCCCCGCCCTGCCGTCACAGCTTCCTGAGGTTTCCTGGCTGGCTTCCCCAGCTCAGAGGTGACAGTACTTCTCAGGTATTTGAAGTGGCTCTTCACCAGGAGTTGCCAAAGGACTCCTGTGCTGAAGAATTCTCTTCCCCAGACTTTGAGAGTTGGCGCTGTGGGCTGTGGTTGGGGAAGGAGAGCTGAGCAGCCTCAAGGTGCACCTGCCAGGCTCTCCTTGTGGAAGAAGGCTGTGCAATGGTGACTTCTTGACCAGAGCTGGGTGGGGAGAGCTTGTAGATGCCCCCAGGAGGGTGGCAGCACCCTGGAGCTTAGCTTAGCTTGTGCTTACAAGTAAAGCAAGGGTCTACTTTACTTGTGCAGGTGAAGGAATTCATTGTTCTTTTTTTATCAGGTCATCTTCTCCTTTTGTTGGTAGGGGAAATCAGATCAACACAGTGGTGATTCAATTGGGTTGGAGTTAACATTGATTGATTGGGTACACACAATGTAAACACCAGCAGGATGGGCTCTAGGGACTCCAGTCAGCCCTCTGTGCTGGTGCTTTCTGAATCCACAAGTTCAGTCAACTTTGGATCAAAAATACTGAATAAAGTTTTGTCTGTTTTGCACATTTACAGACTTTTTTTCTTGTCATTATTCTTTTTTTTTTTTTTTTTTTTTTTTTTGACAGGCAGAGAGAGAGACAGAGAGAAAGGTCTTCCTTTGCCGTTGGTTCACCTTCCAATGGCCGCCATGGCTGGTGCGCTGTGGCCGGCGCACCGCGCTGATCCGATGGCGGGAGCCAGGTGCTTATCCTGGTCTCCCATGTGGGTGCAGGGCCCAAGCACTTGGGCCATCCTCCACTGCACTCCCTGGCCACAGCAGAGAGCTGGCCTGGAAGAGGGGCAACTGGGACAGAATCCGGCGCCTGACCGGGACTAGAACCCGGTGTGCTGGCGCCGCAAGGCAAAGGATTAGCCTAGTGAGCCGCGGCGCTGGCCTTGTCATTATTCTTTAAAAAAAATAATACAAGAGCTATCTATTCAGCATGTACAATGTGTTAGGTTTTATAAGTAACCTATAGGTGATTTAAGGTGTATGAGATGGTATGTGTGGGCTCTATGCTAATATTCTGCTGTTGTATATAACATGCATGAGCATCCATGGATTTTGACTGGGGTGGGGATTGGTTCTAGTACCAGTCCCCTCTGGGTTCGAGAGACAACTGTACATGGATGAGCCAGACATACTTCCTGTTCTTAAGGAGTTTTGGGATCCAAGTATCTTTTTTCTTTTTTAAGGTTTTTCTATGTATATGAAAGGCAGAGTTATAGATAGATGGATAGATAGATAGACATCTTCCATTTGCTAATTCATTCTCCAAATGCTCACAGTCACTGAGGCTGGGCCAGGCCAAAGTCAGGAGCCAAGAGCTTGATCTGGGTTTCCTGCTTGGGGCGTCTGCTGCTGCTTTCTCAGGCCCATTAGCAGGGATCTGAATCAGAAGTAGAGTAGTTGGGACAAGAATTGGTGCTCATATGGGATGTTGGTGTGGTAGGTGGCTGTTTAACCCACTGCGCCACCATGCTTACCCTTCTAAGGATCTTTTTAATTCATGTAAATCAACAACAAAGTATTAGTTAGCTTTGCTGAATGCTTACTAAGTGCTGAGTTCATGTATTATCTTACGAACTTCCTAAAACGTCTCTGTGAGGCAGATAGAATTATGCTTATTTTATGGATGAGGACAGGGAGGCTTTGAGACATTAAGTACCCTTTCCAGTCTGATCAATTGGTGGTGGATGGCGGGGGATGGTGCTTGTGTACCCATGAGTTCTGAATGGGGGATGAGACCCTGTTATCATTCCTCCGTTCTGGCTGTCAAGAAAAACACTGGTCTAAATTCTCAATACAGAATGCAGAAAAGAGGTGAATTAAACCTACATAAAACTCTCAAAGCTATTCTGATATACAATATCCTTGGGCTGCTTATTTACTTTGGGAAACTTATTTTCTTACCTGTAAGATGGGTTTTAATACTGGTTACTTAGGTAGGGTTGCTATTTGCCTCTGACAGGATATACGAAAGTGCTTTGAAAAAATGTGAAAGCTTTGCATGCAGAATCTTACTAACTGAGAGGAACAGTTCTTTGCATTTATTTATTTGAGATGTAGACACACACACACACACACACACACACACACACAGATCTTACATCTTCTGGTTCATCCGCCAAATGCATCCAACAGCTGGGACTGGGCCAGGCCAAAGTCAGGGGCCTGAAACTCTATTTGGGCTCCAACATGGGTAGCAGGGACCCAGCTATCTGAGCCATCACCTGCAGCCTCCCACAGTGTGCATTGGCAGGAAGCCAGACTGGGCAGGAGTGGCGCTGAGACTTGAACCCAGGCACTCTGATATGGGAGGCAAGCATCTTAACTGTTGTGCCTGTTCTGACTTTAATAGTATTTGTGATGTCCGGATTTTAGTTAAAAGGCATCCAAGAATTCTGTAGCTGTAACATGGTATAAATTACGACTTTAATGAAATTAGAAGTAACTCCATGACAGTTCTTTATTGTGAGTATCAGACTGACTTGCCCAGACTTAAATTGTACATTACAATTCACTTATTTATTTCTACATTTTGTGTGTCCTTCTTTCTAGTCCCATAAAGTGTGTTCTGTTTTGCATTTCTCTGAACAGAAGGGAGTGTCTCTGAAGTGATAAGATCTACTTTCAGAATCTAGATTTATAATACATGTAGCTATTCCAAATTTGAAATGTAATAAAGTTTAAATGTGGAGTTGTTTTTATATCAAAATTATGTTTTTAATTTTTAATCTCAAACTACAGTGGCAATGCTTTTTTTAGAAAACTTGTATTTAATAAATATAAATTTCAAAAGTACAACTTTTATATTGTAATGTTTTTCCCCCCATAACCACCCTTCCCCCCACAAACCATCTCCTACTCCCTCTCGCATCCCATTCTTTATTAAGATTCATTTTTAATTATCTTCATATGCAGAAGATCAACTTAGTATATACTAAGTAAAGATTTCAACAGACTGCACCTACACAGACACATAAAGTATAAAGTACTGTTTGAATACTAGTTTTACCGTTAATTCACATAGTACAACACATTAAGGGCAGAGATCCTACATGGGGAGTAAGTGCACAGTGGTAGGGCTATATTCAGGTTTCTGAGGACTCTCCAGACTGTCTTCCATAGTGGCTTTACCAGTTTGCATTCCCACCAACAGTGGATGAGTGTGCCTTTTTCCCCACATCCTTGCCAGCATCTGTTGTTAGTTGATTTCTGTATGTGAGCCATTCTAACCGGGGTAAGGTGAAACCTCATTGTGGTTTTGATTTGCATTTCCGTGATGGCTAGGGATCCTGAGCATTTTTTGATGTGTCTGTTGGCTGTTTGGATTTCCTCTTTGAAAAATGTTTATTTAGGTTCTTGGCCCATCTCTTAAGTGGGTTGTTTGTTTTGTTTGTTGTTGTGGAGTTTCTTGATCTCTTTGTAGATTCTGGTTATTAATCCTTTATCAGTTGCGTAATTTGCAAATATTTTTTCCCATTCTGTCAGTTCCCTCTTCACTTTCCTGACTGTTTCTTTTGCTGTACAGAAACTTTTCAATTTGATGTAATCCCAATTGTTAATTCTGGCTTTGACTGCCTGTGTCTCTGGGGTCTTTTCTAAGAAATCTTTGCCAGTACCTATATCTTGCAGGGTTTCTCCAGTGTTCTCTAATCTGATGGTGTCGGGTCATAGATTTAGATCTTTAATCCATGTTGAGTGGATTTTTGTGTAAGGTGTAAGGTAGGGGTCTTGCTTCATGCCTCTGCTTGTGGAAATCCAGGTTCCCCAGCACCATTTGTTGAATAGACTGTCCTTGTTCCAAGAATTGGTTTTAGCTCCTTGATCAAATTTAAGTTGGTTGTAAACGTTTGGATTGATTTCTGGTGTTTCTATCCATCTGTTTCTGTACCAGTACCATGCTGTTTTGATTATAACTGCCCTGTAGTATGTCTTGAAATCTGGTATTGTGATGCTCCCAGCTCTGTTTTTTGTTGTACAAGATTGTTTTAGCTATTCGAGGTCTCCTGTAAATCCATATGACTTTCAGCATTGTTTTTTCCAGATCTGAGAAGAATGTCTTTGGTATTTAGATTGGCATTGCATTGAATCTGTAAATTGCTTTTGGGAGAATGGACATTTTGATGATATTGATTTTTCCAATCCATGAACATGGAAGATATTTCCATTTTTTCGCATCCTCTTCTATTTCTTTAAAGTTTTGTGATTATCATCATAGAGATCTTTGATATCCTTGGTTAATGGCAATGCTTTTTTGGTACTACAGGCCAGATGAACCAGCTAATGATAACTGCTCTTGAGTGTTTGTTAAATATGAGGTTTGTGTACCTTTGTGTATGCGTGTGTATGTGTGCACATCTGCACACACATGTGTGCAACACAAAAGCTTGTTCAGAGCTTTACTTTGGTTTGAGTAATGCTTGATGTGCTCTACTTATGAATCCAAAAACCTATGTGCTTCTTAAGCAGAATTCACCTTACAGACAACTCATTCATCAGTTTAACACATTTTAAGAAAACATTGAGAGGCGTTTCACTAATATTTTACACACTTAAACACCTTCAAAGTTATTATAAAATTATGAATTAAATCATTGATTTGAGAAGCAGAGAAAAAGAGACACAGTTCTCATTGTGGGTCATACCCGAATGTCTGCAGCGATCTGGACTGGGCTGGTACAGGGTTAGGCTCCCATGTAGGTCATGGGAATGCATCCCTTGGAACCATCATCACTGATTCCCAACACCAGTTAGGAGCCGGGGTCAGGTATTGAGCCCAGGAGCTCCCATGTGGGACTTGATACCTTTCAGTCTACAGAGCATTCTCTTAAATATTACAAATATCTTCAGACTAAAAATATGACAGCTGTCAATTTTGGGTCTCTAACATGATTCTGAAGGCTGAAAGATCACTCCCTCCCAACCATATTTTTTGCCTTACTTTTAAAATATAATTTTGATGTTCTCTTTTCAGTTTCCTGATGCTCTTCCCTTGATACTTGTTTACTTTTATTGTGGTAAAAGCCACATGACAATGTTTACCATCTGACGATTCCGAAGCATTCATTTCAGCAGTGTGGAGTCTGCCCACGTTGTTCTGTACTTGTTCTCTGGAGCTTCTCCATGTGCACAGCTGAACTCTGCACCACTGATCGCCACACTCCCTGCCTCTCCCTCCCAGGTGTTAGCAGCCCCCTGTCTACTTTCTATGGTTGTGACTACTTGACATACTTGGGCGGCTCTCTTATTTTACTTAGCATAATGCCTTAGGGGTTCATCTTTGTTATAGCGTGAGACAGGATTTCCATTTTTATAACTGCATAGTATTCCCTTATGGTGCTTGCTGAAGATTTTAAATACTAGACAACATGATCCTTGATTATGTCCTTGATGGAGCACACTGAACCTGTTGTCTGCTCTCAATGCAGACAATTTATTTCTTAGCATTACTTTCAAGATAGAGGAGAACCTTCTACCCAGCTGGCTGCCCTAATTGAATCTTTTTAATCTGTCAAGATATTTCAGTGTCATTTTTTTGCCTAACTATGTTGGTAGTTGACACAATCATGCATTTTATCTGTGTAACTCTTACTCTACATGACCATACATCTCCTATAAATTTAAAAATGATATCTGCTTGCTTTTGCAGATTGCATGATTATATTGTTTTTTAAGATTTTATTTATTCATTTCAAAGGCAGTTAGAGAGGAGAGAGAAAGAGAGATCATCCTTCTGTTGGTTTATCCCCAAATGGTTACAATGGCTGAGCCTGGGCCAAGCTGAAGCCAAGGAGCCTGGAGCCTCCCATGTGCGTGGCAAGAGCCCAAGCAAATGGGCCATCCTCTGCTTCCCAGTCACATTAACAGGAGCTGGATCAGAAGAGGGGCAGCCAGGACCCAAACCAGTGCTCTGATATAGGAAGCTGGTGTCATAGGCAACAGCTTGACCTGCTATGCCACAGCGCGCCAGCCCTCCATGGCTGGGCTGCGTTTGGAATTAAACCATCGTCGCTAAGCCAGCTTGTTCTTCCTCTTCCACCTTGGCTTTGGGACTGTCCCACTCATGGTCTGAGTTTACCAGAGCTGTGTTGTTCTTTCTCCAGGGTACTGGTTTCCTCCCCACTGTCAGCAGTCTCTAGATGCTGTCCCCACCTGCCGCCCCATTCGTACCATGTACAGTAGTTCTCTCACTTAGAATCTTGACGTTGCCCTTAAGATGAAAATATGCACAATACAGATTGGCCTAGAAGATGTGTGCTCCAAGGTTGGCTGGTCATGCCTGTTCCCTCCTGTCTAGCCTGCCTCACTGCCCCTTCCTCCCTCCTTTCCTGTTCCTTCTCTCCTTCCATTGTCTTGTTCCCTCTGCCATGTCTTTCCCTCCCCTGTCTCCTTCCTTTTTGAGCACCAGGCATGTCATAGGGTGAAGAACACCTACTCCACCATTGATGTTCCTCAGAGCTCGGTAGATTCTGAAGGGTGGCAGTGAAGTATGACTGCGGAAGGAAGGGCATGTCTCCCCTCCTCCTCCTCTCCCTCCTCCTCATGTGTGTTGCTTTATTATAAGTACAACACCGAGGGCCCTTCAAATGAGACATGAATTTACTGTTTCTTTTGAAAATTACCAAGATTTTTTTTTTTAAAGTCATTTGGATTTTTTGGTCTGTGTAAATAATTGGAAAACAGATAAGCAAAAAGGGACAAAAATATCACCCATGATCCACCCATTTTGGTATATATCTTTCCAGATACTTTTCCATTTCTTTAAATCCAAAATGAATGTATAGGTTTTTGGTATAATGTTTTGCTCATTTATGTATATTCGTTTATGTGTAGTTCCTTCTGAACTATACTGTTCCTTCTGAGTAACTACCTTCACATCATTGCTTTTATGGCTGAATTTGACAATATTGGCATATCTGTCTGTTAGACACTTAAATGGGTGGGTGGCTGCAGTGAGCATCATTGTTTTTCTGTCTCTGCACCTGTGAATGATTTGTGAAGTAAATTACTTTAAGCAGAATTTCCAGGACAAATGATATGCATATTGTGTCATTTGAGATTTTTTTTAAAGATTTATTATATTTATTCGAAAGGCAGAGTGATGTGGGGGGCGGCAAGAGAGCAAGGGAGAGAAAGAGTGAGAAAGAAAGAGGAGATCTTCTATCTGCTGGTTCACTCTCCAAGTGGTTACAACAATCGGGGCTGAGCCAGGCTGAAACCAGGAGCCAGGAACTCCTTCGTGGTCTCCCACATGTTCACAAGGGCCCAAATATTTGGGGCCATCACCTGCTACTTTCCCAGGGGCATTAACAGGGAGCTGGATTGGAAATGGAGCAGCCAGGACTCAGACCTGTGATTCTGGCTTTGCATGGAAGAATTAACATGCTACACCTCAGAACCAGCCCCACTGGGATTAGAATTGTCTGTAAGGGGTCCAGATGTGGGTTCTTCAGCAGGAAACCCAGCAGTTTCTTCCTTTGTCTAGGGTCTGGTCTTCATGTTTATATGTATCATTCCTCCAATTGTAAGTCTAGATCCCAAGCAGCAGATGGAGGAGGTGAGAGGAAGAGGCAAATGCCAGTGCCAGCCAGCTTCTAAGCAGGCTCTTAAAAGACACTGTTCTGTTTCCTTTCCTAGCCTATTGGTCAGAACTCAGTCACATGAGCTTCTGAAGCTGCATGGGCGTCTATACCCATATTTACTTGCATGGTAAGGGGATACTGGGAGTCAAGAACAATCCTACCTACGTTTTAATGTGTTTCAACACGGATCACCAGATTCTAGTCCAGAGGTTGTAATCCCTTACATGACCATGACCAATGTAGAAAGGTAACCATATCCCACATCCTCACCAGCACCAGTCGTTACTCTTACTTTCAACCTATTGGGTGAAAAATAAAAAAGGAACCTTGCTTTATTTTTCATTTCCTTTGTTACTAGCCATGCTGTTCTCTTGAGAAATTCGTGTCTGTTAGCCTTTCGTATTTTGGCTTAAGGGACAAGAGCAGGGTAGGAGAGTGAGACCGCTTTGCTCTCCAGAGAGCCACAGAAACTTACTAGAAACAGCTGGCAGCAGTGGAGAAGGAGAGAGAGGCAGGCCGATTTGGGAAGCAGGCTGGACTAACAAATGTCCCAGGAATCAAACTGCAGGAGGTCCAGGCCCTTCCAAGCCCCTACCCTCCCACCTCAGGGGGGCCCATTCTCTTTCCTCACCCAAAGTTCCAGTGGACCTCCTTTCCCAAGACCTCAACTGTGTGTAGCTACAGGGATGGTTTGGAGCCAGGGCAGTCTTTCATGGCCTCCCACTGGCCCTGACCATGAGCATTGTGGAGGGGAAGAATCTTTGGTTCCATACAGCGAGGGGAGCTCTTGGCAGCCGCCGCTGAGATGGGAACGCGCCAGCCCGTGGAGAGGAGTTGAGACTCGTGATCCCCACAGCCCTGAAGCTCATTCAGGAAACTTTTGGAACAAATGAGCCTTTGAAGCTGTCCCCGGGGACCTCAAATATTATTGCACCATCATAACTCCAGGAAAATGTGTTTGGAGGTGCTCACGACTGATTTCCAAACACAGACTTGGAAGCTGACCTCTTAGCCAATTGGAGGTTGCCTACAGATTTGGTTACATGGGGTTTGGACACACTCACAGGAAAAGCAGCAGTGAGCTGCAGAGAGGAGCAGCAGAGTGGGGAATTGGCAGCCTCCCCTCTGTCGGGAGGACTGGTAGACCCAGAGACGAGGCTGGCCATACATTCTCAGTCGGATGTCCTTGGCTTCACTGCGGCTGATGGCAGAGAAAGCAGAATAGCAAATAGACAAAGGGAACAGCTGGGTCCCTTCTCTGGTCCCGCTCACGCTCTCTTTGCCTTGTCCTCTGCTGATGCTCTTGCAAAGGGGCTGTTCTGATGACTGTTTCCTGGAGTCTGTTTTTTGTTAAACAGTGGTGGTCAAACATGAACTCCAAGTTAAAGCTGTACTGGGGGCCTCTGCGTATTGTGGCTTGCAAGGAGGATGGAGGGAAGGAGGAGGGTTGGGGCCCCGGTCACCCACGCTGTTGCCTTGCAGGCAAGCTCTGATGGTGAAAGATCAGTTCCCATGGATGTGCCCTGCGTGGCTTTGGCACCCGTTAAGAGAACTTTGGAACTGTAAATGAGAAGCCGTGACTCCCACACGCTGAACTCTATATGATTGTCTGTTCTTAGCAGAGATGAGTGTGACAATTGATTACCAGAGCAGGGAATAAATATTCACAGCTGATTTTCAACTTGGCCAACTGAACATAAAACTGCACTGGTCGTAGACAAATACGGAGCTGGAACTGTGGCTGATGTTTAGATGAGAAACAGTTCTGTAGATGAACTTGACTCCTGTTTGAATGTTGTGCTTCAGAAAGCAACGGATTTTAGGTTCATGTTTTGGAACAAAAGCTTAAAAACCCCCTGCAGTTCCCTTCCCCAGGACTCTTCTTCCAGAAAAGAGACCACACATTTTGGGGATATTTGGGGCGGGGGGGGGGGGGGCACATCAGGCTATTTGCCATACAACCCATATGTTTTCCTCCCATTTCTTCTTTGTGCATTGGTGTATTACAGCAGAGTGCAATTAACAAAAACTTTCCCTTTGGAGAGAGAAGGTGCTATCTCTTGGAAGTTGCTTACTGACTCATTGAATCCAGAAGGATTTTGAGGTTGGGCTCAGAGAAAGTAGTCACCCACTACTGATTTCTGCCTTGAGCATCGGGGTTCCTCACTTGCCATCCCCTGTAGTAGACTGTTGGACATGCTATGCTGTTCTGGAGTCATGGGGAGATCAACAGTGGCTCCTAGATCATAGGCTCCTATTGTACCCAGGGCCATCATTTAACTGAGTTGTCAAATGTTCTCTTCTGCTTTTTTCCCTGGGGGAGAAAAAAAAAATCAGCTTTCTGTTTGTGAGCTGTTTGTATTTGCCAAGCTAACTCAGGATTATCTTGTCAGCAGCTTTGTACAGGGGGTGGGAAAGGGTATCCAATGGTCCCATTTCATCTCAGTGTTAGCCACAGGAGCATCCTATTAGAAGAGCAATCAGTAGGCTTGGAACTGGCCAACTGATCAAGGCTATAGAGAAAAGCTATTGCTGAAAGTGTTTTGTGCCCCGAACCTCACCCTGGTGATGATGCCAGGACACATTGAACTGTCTGTCAAGGCTTTGTGTCATTTCATCTTTTTCAGCTGAAAAGTTCTGGGTGAGCTTTTTCAGGGTGAGAGGAGCTGGTGTGCATTGCAAGACACCTTAATTTGATGACTCAGCCCTGGGTGCAGGCTTGTAAGGGATGGCTGGCAGGTGTAGCGGAGCAGAGGAAGGAGAGGAAGAACACCTCTCTCTGATGTTTAAGGCAACCTGGGTTCTCACAGGCCTATTTAACATAGCTGTGATGTTGTCAAATATTTCCAAAAAGCCTGAGTCTGCAGACCATCTTAAGCAGGCTTTTTTGAGATGAGATAAGAGTGAGACAATCCTGTTAGGCTAGGCAAAGGGACCCTGAATGGACCAGGGTCAGAAAGAATATTCCTGAGGATACCTACCCATGATGCCCTTCCTGCCACTGGCTGGGGATTTTTCTCATGTTTCCATAGGGACCCTGTGCTCTGTTGCTATGGAATCCAACTTGGTTCAGAGGAACCCACCAGTAAACACAGGGAAAGACTCTTTGTCCACACACTGTACCAGCTGAAACTGATTTTCCCACACATCTACTGGAACCTAAACTTCTGTTTTCCAGTTGTGGACATGGGTCTATGCTAGTAACAAAGAGGAAATCTAATAAATAATGCAAGAAATCTTTGTTGTTTTACTGATTGCCAATGTTTGTGGGCTGCTTAGAATTTTATAAATATAAGCTGTGAATTTAATTTTAAAATGTCCACAATGAGTTCAAGATAGCCTGTCTAAGCAGATGAAAATCACTTCTGTTGCCTGATTTTTGCTTAAGAAAGCCTAGTTTCTTAGTCCCATAGAAAAAGGGCCAAGGAGAAACAAGGGGAAAATCCTTGCCTTATCTCTAGAAAATGAGTTCCTGAAATTGCAGTCTCTGCAAGATGGGTAGATTTTTTTTCCCTAGAACTACTGGTTTATGCAGTACTCTTACAGGGGTGGATAATAGCTAATATAAAATCCCGGAACTGAGAAACCATTTTTATTGTACTGTGATTCAAATGTATTAAATGTATAATCACAAGTTATGGAAAAAACACATTTTGTTCTAAGTGACCAACCACAAAACACTGACATGAGTAGGCAGTGGTGGTGGTTGAAATTTTTCAGTCTGGGTTAGTAATTGCCAACATTTTTACAGATTATCCAGTGGTAAAGCCGAGAATGTCCATCTGGGCCACCCACTGAGATGCTACAGGGAGAAGGAGACTGATGTCCAGACAGAATCTGTGTTGCATCGACTCTCCTTTCCTTCAGTTGTGATACTAATCTAGGTTCCTGACTATTCTGTTTTCCTTGATAAACAGGTCTAAGAAAGGGTTGCAGGGAATCTGTTAGAGCTCCAAGAGAAACGCTGCAGAGAAAAGCAAATCTCTTTAGTGGGCCAGAGAAAGCAGCATTATTTCAGGGTGGGTCTCCCTGACCAGCTGAGTGGCAAAGGTGATGATGGCGAGTGTAGACAGGGCAGCCAAGTTCACGGATCTTTAAGCTTAAAAGCAGTGACTAAGTTAACACGTTGTATGTAGTGTTGAACTGAGGAACATCTAAGAAAGTGTGCCATCATAGGCAAAACCTCTTTGTCGATCCAGGGAGGATATGGGTTTCCAGAAACTTGGATCCTTGGTATTCTCTCTGGTGTGTGCCCCTCATGTGCGTTATGTAATATTCATCCTGCAGGGTTCATTGTCATATTATCCGGTTATTTTGAGAGGTGCCATGCCCTGAATCTCCTTTCTTGGAGATTTACTTTAGGCCAGTAAAGCCCTTGAAATGCCTGCAGTGAAGGCGTGTCTCAAACTTCTCCCACCATGGGATTCCTTACCTGCCCCCGTCCCCCAACCCCCAGAGACGACGGAGTGAACAGTCTTTAGGATCTACTTATTTGGAAAATGATGTTTCAAGGGACTCAGTTTTATTTTTTTTAACGAAAGATTTGTTTTATTTATTTGAAAGTCAGAGTTACAGAGAGAAGAAGCAGAGAGAGAGAGAAGGAAAGAGAGAGAGATCTTCTGTCTACTAGTTCACTCCCCACATAGCTGCAATGGCCAAGGCTAGGCTAAGCTGAAGCCAGGAGCCAGTAACCAAGAGCTTCTTGGTCTTCCACAGGGGTACAGAGGCCCAAGCACTTGGGCCATCTTCTACTGCTTTCCCAGGCCATTAGCAGGGAGCTGGATTGGAAGTGGAGCAGTGGGACTTGACCCAGCACCTATATGGGATGCCAGCATTGCAAGTGGTGGCTTAACCTGCTGTGCCACTGTGCCAGCCTCTCAGTTTTCTTTTCAACAAATTTTGACTGAATAATTATAAGTATTCACAGTTCATTGGAGACTCTGAATCTTTGAGCTATTCTAAGAACAATTATAATACCTGTTCTAGTAATTCAAGAAAGGGAAAGCTTTAGTTGCATCATGCAAGAGTGTAACAGACACTTGCTGACCTTTGCTATGATGTGGGGGAGATACCCATTTTATTGGCCTCACTGAAAGGGACAGCATTTGCTGGGCCTTGCCTTTGAGTTCTGAACTGCTATCAATAAAAGTATTTTTCAGCCAACAGTTGGTCATCCAAAGTCAAGTTGTAAATAAGTATGCACATAAAGAAACTCTTGTCATGAGATGTAAAATGGCTCAATGGATGGTCGATTTGGTGGTTGATACAGGGTCAGACACTAAAATAAGAAGAAAAGAACAGTTTCAAGTGTGACCTGTCAGGGAACTGAAAAGTGCCATGTCCTGTTCTTGCAGGATTCTCCCTGGGGTTTTTATAAAGCAGGCCAGTGGTCCATGTCAGGTGGCAGGCTAGCAGGTGGGATGATTGGATGTATCATTGTGTTTTGTTTGGCTCAAACAGTGGTTTATATTTTGACAACTTTTGACGTAAATCTTGGGACTTTTATCTTTGGTAGATCAAGCAGTTGGCAGCACTGGCTGTACATGGTTACGGGGCAGTAGACGGGAGACCGCAGGGCAGCTGCCGCTCAGACATGTGCCCACGCTTTCCCAGATCCTACCTGCGTTGCCAGGCTTCCCTGATTCAGCCATCTGGCTCACGATGGCATTGAGTTCACGTTTGTTGGTTTTTGTGAGCATTCTAATATCAAAAGCCCTGCTGCTAGCTTTCTCTGCAACCCCTGTCCCTTCCCCGTCTTGAAGATACACTGCTACTAAATTTATACATCAGGCTTAAGGCTTTGACACTAAAACGCAAAGGCTCCAGACCAGGGAAGCAATCCTCGCTGTTACTCTGAGTCACTGACCTTTGTACCTGAGGACTGCGTTCATTCTGAAGCTGGAGTGGGCCGGGGAGGAAAGTGGAAAGAGCAGAGGGGCACCAGAGTCCAAAGGGAATGTCCAGAGGCCAGAGACCACTCCCAAAGAGCGAGGCGGGCAGGGACACCCACTGGGACCTCCACCACTGTCCTCACTGCCCCCGGGACCAGCCCTTGTTATTACCAAGTGACTAAGACATAGTGGATGATATCTGGAAGCACGTGTCAGCAGGATGAAGCAGGGCAGTCCACGGGAAATGCCATGGGGTGGAAAACACGCTGTGGGAAAGGATATTTGCGAAAGAATTCCACAGCCCCGCAGAGTGGTCCAAGCAAGAGGCATGCCGTTCTAAAAACAGAAGAGACTGGCATGACCCTTCCCGTCAAATCACCATGCTCACTCTGTACACACAGACGTGAACACATGACAGGAGGAACAGAGAGTCATGTGTCCCAAATGAAGACACCTTCCTTCTTTTTTTTTTTTTTTTTTTGTCTGAACTATATGCTGACATTTTAAAAATCCTTCTTAAATTGAAATTGAATCAATTTGCAGTTGTATAACCAGACCTGTTACAGGCTGAGTTGTTAGGAATTTGTACTTAGGAAAACTAGAGTTTGATCCAGTGCTTATTAACATTTTGAAAGCGTGGTCGATTAGGATCCTGCTACTTAGATTACTTAAATCTGATTCAACCTAAAGAGATTCAGTGTAAGAGTTGTGGCCAAAATAGATAATGCCTGTGTAAGTGTGGAATTAAGCTAAAAACTCTTTCCATTTTCAAATAAATGAATAGGATTATGTGCTCCACAGATGGTATTTCAGTCCCTTGAGTGTGATCCATTACAATAGTCTATTTCAACACAAATTGCATTTTTTCTTGCATAAGTCATTTACTCTGTAGAGGAAAAGCTCAGTAAAACATTGTGTTGTGGTTTTTTAGTGTTAGCATTTCCTGAAATAAATATTCATTGGAAAAGGCTAAAGTCAATACTCATAAGCATTTGGAGAACCTACTCAACAAAGACCACAGACTTTTGGAGAAATTGCAAAGTGTTTATATCTTAGTATTAGCGCAGACTTCTTTCCCCCGCTGCCTTCTTTCGTATAGAGGGAGCTACTTGTTCCTCTCTGGAAGTTTCCACACACTCTTTTTTTTCTGTTTCTTTCTTTCTTTTATTTTTTTTAAGATTTACTTATTTATTTGAAGGTCAGAGTTAAACAGAGAGAGGAGAGGCAGAGAGAGAGAGGTCTTCCATCTACTGGTTCACTCCCCAATTGGCTGCAATGCCAGACCTGCTCTGATCCAAAGCCAAAAGCCAGGCCCATGTGGGTGCAGGGACCCAAGCACTTGGGCCATCTTCTACTGCTTTCCCAGGCCATAGCAGAGAGCTGGATGGGAAGTAGAGTAGCCAGGACACAAACCAGCACCCATATGAGATGCTGGCACTGCAGGTGGCGGATTTACCTGTTATACCACAGCACTGGCCCCCTGTTTTTGTTTTTCTTTTCTTTTTAAGATTTATTTATTTATTTGAAAAATAGAGTTACAGAGAAGGAGAAGCAGAGAGAGAGAGAATATCTTCCATCCACTGGTTCATTCCCCAAATGCCTGTAATGGCCAGGGATGGGCCAGGCAGAAGCCAGGAGTCAGGAGCTTTTTCTGGGTCTCCCACACAAGTTCAAGGGCCCAAGCACTTGGGCCATCTTCCCCTGATTTCCCAGATATAGTAGCAGAGAGCTGGACCAGAAATGGAGCAGCGGGGACTGAAACTGGCATTCATATGCAATGCTGGCATTTTACCTGCTATGCTGCAGTGTCAACTCCCACACTCCTTTAAAACAGTTTTACTAAGATAAAGTTGGCATAAAATAAACTGTTCATGTATCTTTTTTCTTTTTTTTTCCATTTAAGTAAACCAATTTCATGTATTTCAAATATACAGGATTTAGGGACATGGTGATACTTCCCACCTTACCCTCCTTACCTCCCAGGCTCCCACTCTTCCTCCTCCTTCCTCATATTTCCTCTCAATTTTTACCAATGATCTACATTCATTTTATTTTATACTCACAAGAATAACCCTACACTAAGTAAAGAGTTCAGCAAACAGTAAGAAGAAAAGAAACACTGTTCCTCAACAGTAGAGACAAGGACTGCAAACAATCATTGAATCTCAAAATGTCATTTGCACTCTTATACATTACATTTTTGGTACCTATTAGTTACCACAGATCAGGTAAAACTTATGGTACTTGTCTTTTGGGGACTGGCTTATTTCACTAAGTATAATGGTTTCCAGTTGCATCTGTTTTGTTGCAAAAGACAGGATTTCATTCTTTTTATGGATGAGTAGTATTCCATACTAAATATATATATATATACCATAATTTCTTTTTTTTTTAAAGATGTATTTATTTATTTGAAAGGCAGAGCTACAGAGAGGCATGGGTGAGGAGAGAGAGAGAGAGAGGTGTCTTCCATTCACTGGTTTCCTACCCTGATGGGTGTTGTGGCTGGAGCTGCACTGACCTGAAGCCAGGAGTCAGGAGCTTCCTCTTGGTCTCCCATGAGAGTGCAGGAGCCCAAGGACTTGGGCTATCTTCTACTGCTTTCCTAGGCCATAGCAGAGAGCTGGATTGGAAGTAGAGCAGCTAGGATTCAAACTGGTGCCCATATAGGATGCCAACACTGCAGGTGGCAGCTTTACATGCTACCCCAAAGTACTGGCCCAATAATTTCTTTATCCAGTCATCAGTTGATGGTCATCTGGGTTGATTCTATGTCTTGGCTATTGTAAATTGAGCTGCAATAAACATAAGGGTACATAGAATTCTTTCATATGTTGATTTCATTTCCTTTGGGTAAATTCCCATGAGTGGGAAATCTGGGTCGTATTGCATATCTATTTTCAGTTTTCTGAGGAATCTCCCTACTTTCTTCCACAATGGTTATACTAGTTAACATTTCCACCAACAGTGGATTAGGATACCTTTTCCTCACATCCTCACCAGTATTTATTGTTGGTTGATTTCTGTATAAGAGCCATTCTAACTGGAGTGAAGTGAAATCTTGTTGTGTTTTTGATTTGCATTTCCCTGATGGCTAGTGATCCTGAGCATTTTTTCATGTTTCTGTTGACCATTTGGTTTCCTCTTTTGAAAAATGCCTGTTCAAGTCCTTTGCCCATTTCTTAACTGGATTGTTTGTTTTGTTGATGAGTTTTTTGAGCTCTTTATAGATTCTGGATATTAATCCTTTATCAGTTGTAGTTTGCAAATATTTTCTCCCATTCTGTTGGTTGCCTCTTCACTTTGCTGAGTGTTTCTTTTGCAGTACAGAAGCATCTCAGCTTGATGTAATTCTATTTGTCTATTTTGGCTTGGTTGCCTGTAGTTCTGGGGTCTTTCCTAAGAAGTCTTTGCCTATGGCAATATCTTATAGAGTTTTCCCAGTGTTCTCCTCTAGAATTTGATGGTATCAGGTCATAGATACAGATCCTTGGTCCATTTGAGTTTTTTTGGTATAAGGTCTTGTGTGTGTTTTTTTTTTTTTTTTTTTTTTTTTTGTATAAGGGATTTTGTTTCATAATTTTGCATGTGGGGATCCAATTTTCATTGCTCATATTTAAGTGTATAATGCAGTAAGACATTGCATGAATGCCGTGCTGATCTGAAGCCAGGAGCCAGGTGCATCTCCTGGTCTCCCATGCAGGTGCAGGGCCCAAGGACGTGGGCCATCCTCCACTGCCCTCCTGGGCCACAGCAGAAAGCTGGACTGGAAGAGGAGCAACCAGGACAGAATCTGGTGCCCCGACCGGGACTAGAACCCAGGATGCCAGCGCCGCAGGTGGAGGGTTAGCCTATTGAGCCACAGCACCGGCCCAGCATGAGATATCTTTTAAGATCTTTTTATGCTTAACATATTTGTATTTTTGTATTTAAAGCATATTTCTTATAAGCAGCGTATAATTGAGTTTTGCCTTTTTATCCATTTGATGATCTCTGCCTTTTACTTTAATTATATTTAATGTGATTATTGATATAGTTAGATTTAATTTCTGCTCATCCCATCTGTTCTTTGTTCCCATTTTCCTCTTTTCTGCCTTATTTTAGGTTTTGATGATATGATTGAATTTTTTGTGGATTTATTAGCTGTATCTTAGTGTTCTTGTTTTTGTGATTGTCTTAGGGTTTGTTTTTGTTTTTGTTTTGTTTGTTTGTTTTTGACAGGCAGAGTGGATAGTGAGAGAGAGACAGAGAGAAAGGTCTTCCTTTTGCCTTTGGTTCACCCTCCAATGGCCGCTGCGGCCTGCGCACCGCGCTGATCCGAAGGCAGGAGCCAGGTGCTTCTCCTGGTTTCCCATGGGGTGCAGGGCCCAAGCACTTGGGCCATCCTCCACTGCCTTCCCGGGCCACAGCAGAGAGCTGGCCTGGAAGAGGGGCAACCGGGAAAGAATCTGGTGCCCCGACCGGGACTAGAACCCGGTGTGCCGGCGCCGCTAGGTGGAGGATTAGCCTACTGAGCCGCAGTGCCGGCACCTTAGGGTTATAATATACATACTTGATTCTTCTCACATTGTAATTTGAGTTGAAATGGTGCTTCAGGGAGTGTTGAGGATATGTAATAAGTGGCAAGATTTTAATTAGTCACATCTTTTGGCCATCTTTCTTGGACCTAAGACATGACACCTTTGTTTCAAAAATAAGGTAAAAGTTTTGAGTTTCTAAATCTCCAACTCTACTATGGGTGATTCTTATTATATTGATTATTATATATAATATGGTGGTTATTATAAAGTATAGGTGATTATTTCATTAGTGAGGAATCTCCTAAAAGAGTAGCATGTTAGTTAGAATTTTGTTTTGCTGCCAGAAATGGAGATCTGATCAATGGAAGGAGACACATATGTAGTAGGAGTTTATTATACTCATGGACAGTTAATAGTATTACCTAATTCATGGGGAATTTTTTTTTTTTTTTTGCATTTAGTTTCCATGATTTTCTTGGCCCTTCCCTCATAACCCTTCCCGGATACTTTTTGCAGATTTAACTACTTGTCTGCACACCAAGCAACAGGAAGGAGGAAGAGAATTCCACTTTAATGAGTCTGCCCCTATGCAATGTTTTCCACCTCAATCTACAAAGAGGGCCTAGGAGAATAGTTTGTTACTGGTCGCGTTTCTGTCTCTGATAAAACTGGGTCTCTGTTAATAGGGGTGGAATGAAAAGTAGAATTAGCAATGTCTGCAAAGACATTCTTTGTACATAAGAAAGCACTATTGGAAATGGAGAGAAAGGAATTTTAGGTATGAACTTGTTTTTCATTACTCTTTCTAAATGCAAACGTCTTGGCTCCCAGTGGCCCCTTGCTCTTGGTGACTGATCAGCCATCTGTGCACGTCACACATGTGATGGCTGGGGTAGGAGCCTCTGGCCCCAATCAGGCGGCTGTGCAACTTTGGGAGGGGTGCCAGGACGAGAGAGGGCTGTTGCTAGCCGCTCTTTCCTCCAACTTTATTTTAAAGGTGTCCACTTCTTCAGCTCAGATGTTCTGTCTTTCATGCCATCTGCCCAGTTAGAATTGCTCCCTTCCCTCAGCTCCCATAGTATTTTTATTAAGGTAGTCATATGCTATACAATTCAATCATTTAAAGTGTATAACTCAATGGTTTTTAGTATATTCACAGAGGTGTAGAGCAATGACCCAATCAATTTTGTAACATTTTCAGCATCTCAGAAGAACCCAGCCAGCACCATTAGCCATGCTCCCACAATTCCCCACAATCCCTCGCAGCCCTAGACAACCCACTAATATGCTTTCTGATTATTTGGAGTTACTTATTTGAGCGTCTCATATAAATGTGATTTTCCAGTGTGTTCTCACAGTATTTTGTTCACGTCTCTGTTATTAGTCCTGCTTTCCACTGTGTGTTTATCAGGTTGGTGGTTACATAAGACTTCCTCTGCATTGCGTTCCTACTCTGTCATCTTTGTATTCTTAGTCGTGACTAGCAGCATGCCTGATACATCAGTAGATATTAGACAGAAGAAAAGAAAATTCCCTTCCTTTTTTTTTAAATAAATACAATAGGATAGGCTGCAGTGTAGGGTTTGGAAATATGAAAACAAAATGATTTCTGTCTACACTGAACCTTGTAATAGCAATTATTTTTTGTAAAGACTTGGCATATACATGGTCTCAAACAAAAGTGTGGGGAGGATAAGATAAAATTTATCTTGAAACTTAACTTTTTGCTTTCTCCCTTCTCTCCCTTTGAATTTTCTGACTCCTAACTAACTGTGCACCTGCCCCAGCATCTGGCCCAGCACACTCTCTATCATCCTTTCCACCAGATTCTCTTTAAAACCCATTATAAACTTTGGTCCAGGAGGAGTCAGGAGCCAGGGTTTAATCCTACTTGGACCTTAATACCAGCTATGAATGTTGGGATGTTTTATTCCATTTTCCTAGTCTGTATCCTTGTCTGAAAAAAATGCAGGAATGATGTTAAATAAAGGGACCTTCAACTCTCAATAGTCCATGCTCCTTTGTAGCAACTCACATAATAGAATGAGAAAACAAGGTTTGTGACTTACGCTTTTTAATCATAACGTCAGAATAAAAGAAACTTCTGAGAGAAGATAGATTACTGTAAGGGTTGTGTTTTTATTCTATTTTAAAAATGCACTATGATCGAAGAAACATTTTCCAGATTGATTTTAATAAATTTCTTTGTATTCTCTAGGACAATAGTATGTGCTGTCTTTAGACATATGAGTGGTTTGTAATGGAGTCTGTTGTCTGCCTAGTCCTCCATTCACCTTATTCCATCCCAAGGTATAAATCCAAAGGGAAATGTATATGGAGAAAAGAAAGCAGTTGAGTATAGCTATTAAACATATTAAGGTTCAGTAATCAAGCCAAGTATTTACAAGTGAAAGGAATGAGACCCAGGCATTGGTAATGGGATTTAAATAGATTTAGGAACTAAGGCTGAAATAGGAGCCTAATTAGAGACGATTTGAGGGTCATCATGTCAGTCCTCACCTGTCCCGCAGGCAGACAGACTGTCCAGAGTTTCACTTTGAAGACGTGGCCTGGTCTTCTCATCAATGCGTCTTGCCTCCCGGTTCTTGAAGGAGAAGATACCTTGTGTGCGCCTTGCAGCTGGATGTCTGCAGCAGTGTCCTGCGCACGGGTTGATGTTCAGCTTCTCTCTGACCTCTAAAATGAGGCTCCTAAAGCTCAGAATATGGCATTTAATGATTTTCCTCAAAGGAGATTAAAAAAGGACATCATGGTAGATGTAACATCTTTGCCAGGGCTATCCTAGCTTTAACTGACCCTTTAAAAATAAGAATGGGTGCCGATAAGGGGAAAAAATGAATATCTCATGCCTTTGATGGGAGCACTACACTTGTGATGGGGCTTTTGTACTTGAGTCTAAGCTGTTGAACATTTGCTAAGGCAGATCTCTGCTCATTTTCTTCTTTTCTAATTCCCTTTGGAATCTTCTACATGACTAATTCCTATTTTTAATCTTTGGTTTCTCATGTGGAGTCTTTTGGGGTTCAGTACCTGGCGTAGGTGGCACCTGAAGCTGAATGAGGAAAGATGGGGCTGGGACAGGGGTTTAGCTGAGCTGATCCACAGGTTATGTCACCACATCTACCCCCACTGGTGTTCCTCCAACTTGGTGACTTGAGATAGCAGAGAACATAGAGAATTCCATCACCTACTCTGTCCTCTGTCATGTCCTTTCCTTCTGCCCCTCTTGTGGGTACTTGGTGAGGATGGTTGTTGGATGTGGAGAGTTCAGAGATGGTGAGAAAGCAGATTGGGCTGAGATGGCATCTGTTTAATAAAATGTAATATTGCATGAAGACTCTGCACGTGGGAGTAGAATTTTGTATTCTTTCATTTTAGAATCCGACCCGACCATACTTCCCATAACTGAGATCATTATTTTACTTCAGCATTCAATGCTCGGAGGTGACTTCATTGGCTTTAGTTTAATTAAGGAAAAAAATCATTAGGAAAGCAGATTCTCCCTACCAATTCCTAATTAACTTACAGGCAAATTTGTTTGCTGCTAATGACTCATATGCATTTTTTTTTTCCTGAACTTTGGCCAAATGGTTGCCCACGGTTTTTATAAAAATAATCTAGATTTTTAAATTATCATCTTTTTTTCCATTTATTGTTGTTGATTGGACTTTTTGGGATTAATTTCATAAAAAAAAGTTTGTGCTATCAGGAATCAAACATGAGAGTGTTGATCATTCAGCAATCTTAAGGCATTCTGAAACAGGTCATCACTGATTCTGCACAAAGAAATTTATTTATCCTTCTTGGAAATTAACAAAACAAGAACAAGGAAACACATTGAATTGGGACCCCAGCACATGCATTTCTGACTCTGAACTCTCTGGAATGTATGCTTAGCTTATGAATTTGTTTACCCATTTTAATAAATGTGATCTTGGTGTTATAGGAAAGATGCCTGCTTACTCATTCTTGCCTTGCTAAATGCTTTTTTTTTTTTTTTTTTTTTTTTTGCCTATGGCACAGAGGAAATCATTTGGGGTCACCCTGGGGTTCAGAGCCAACACAAACACAGTTAACACCAAATGTTAGTCTGTAGCCTCTAAAGTTGCTGTACATACCAAAAAAGTAGTTTATGGGGCCTGAGAGGATGGTTGGCGAACAGTGCAAAGGAAGATAAGGGGTGAAGAAATAAAAGGAGGGAACAGACAGGGCGAGGAGCAAAGTGAGTCCTACTGCAAGCTCCCCCAGCAGGCTCCTCTCCTTGCCAGCCCCGCCCGGCAGATAGGAAGCCTCAAGCTGCTCCAGTGGAACCCAGAGGTTTTTAATTCTCAGACGTAAGACTCATTCTTTTGTGAAATGAAATCATAAATAGATACCCAGGATATAAACAGAAATAAAGTAGTGTTTTACTAATACAAGTTTACCTTAGATGTCAACATGTGAAATAGTTCTTTAGTATAAAATAAATTGGCAAAAACACAAACCTTGACATTTGAGGATATGAGTGATAGTTCTTCTCCAGGAACCACCACATCTAACTTCTGTGTTTTGTTTTAAAGGCAGAGGATAAACTAAGTCTTGTTGCACATTAAAGACGAACAGTGCCTGATTTTTAGAACTTCTAGAGATACACACATGGAATTTTAATAATTTTAATGTCTTGAAGGAGGGGGAGTTGAGGAATTTGTGTCTGCAGGCTGACCAGGGGCAGTGTGTAGCCAGCACAGGGGCATTCTGTTGTGTCTCCTGTGTTATATCACAGTGGGCGCAGCGCTGTCCGTAAGATGTGAGTCTCGTGTGGGTGCTATCATGTCGCCCAGTGTGATGCCACCTCCAGAGCACGCCCCGCACTGTCAGATTCAGGTCTTCTGTGGTATTTACTTGCACCACATTGGATTATGGTATTTTGCTGACTTTAGAAATGCGCATGTCTGAATTGTCAAGAAAGGACAGTACAGAGTTATGGCCTTACAAAGGAAAATCACATAGAGATGGAAGAAGGCACTGAGCCCTGAGGTCACCCCGTGCTTCCTCACTCAGCAGCGAAAGTCAACATATTGCAGGGACAGTGTGTTAGTGTGCAGCAGGCAGGTTCTGCTGCTAATCACAACTAAATGTGTAATTGTCTGAATCAAATATTATGAGGTTGCTAAGCATTGCCTTGGAACTCTGATGTCGGAAAGCTCTGCCCTGGCCCAGGGTCCCAAGCTTACCAAGCCCGGCAGCCTCCAGCCGATCACAGAATTATTCTGGCGACAGGAGATGAGGCTCTACTACCTGAAATTTGTGGTCACTTTATTCTATCATGTATCTCTTACCTGATAGCTTCTTGGATCAAATTTATACTTTTATTAGTGTATTCCTAGCTAATTCTCGGAGTGAAGACCTAACACTTTAATTAAATCTCAGGTTCTCTCTGCTTTTCTGTGCCCCAGACGCTACCCACAAATGGAATTTCCCATGTCTTTTCTGCCCCCTGCTTGCTTTTGCTCTCCCATCACCTGAAATGCCTTTCCCTTGTGTCTCTCCGTATCTAAGACTGAGATCTGAGAAGTGATCATTACTGTTGGTCCAGTACTGTGTATGTACTACACTTGTTCATTGTATGTATACAAGTGTACATTATATACATGCTGGTGGCTGCACTGCAGAAAAGAATATTTTAATGACATGGAAATATTTTTATCACTGTCAAAAAGCAATTTGTAAATAATTATGATTCTGGATTTTTTAAAGGAGAAAAATATATAGGAAAAAAACTCCTGAAAGGTTCTAGATGCATAAAAATGTTACTAGTTGGTAGAAGAGGAGGTGAGGTTTGTTTTACTCATTGTTATTTCATTTGTCTTGGGTGGTAAAACCAGGTTACTTTTGTGATACGAGGCAGGTTAGTAAACCGTTTAAGGCACAGGGACATAGGATACTGTTAGATAAGATTTTGAAATAAGTGAATCCAAAGTTCTTCCAGTTGCTCTCCTAATTACTCAAATATGTAGGTGCCTTAAAGAATGTTTAGGGCCTGCCACTGTGGGGCAGTGGGTAAAGCCGCTGCCTACAGTGTTGGCATTCCATGTGGGCGCCGATTTGAGTCCCGGCTGCTCCTCTTCCGATGCAGCTCTTTGCTATGGCCTGGGAAAGCAGTAGAAGATGGCCCAAGTGCTTGGGCTGCTGCACCCCAAGGGAGACCTGGAAGAAGCTCCTGGCCCCTGACATTGGATTGGCTCAGCTCCAGCCATTGTGGCCAATTGGAGAGTGAACCAGCGGATGGAAGACCTCTCTCTTTCTCTGCCTCTCCTTCTCTCTGTGTGTAATTCTTTCAAATAAATAAATAAATCTTTAAAAAAAAAAAGAATATTTAGCCAACGTACATGACAATACGGATGAATGCAATGTTGATGTCCAGTACAGTCTATTGTTGATGTCCGTTTCTGTCAGCCAGCTGAACCTTGACTTTGCAAATCATAAGACTGTGCATTCATGCGTGTTTGTAGAGATGCTCCCTTACCTCCAAGAATTGAGTCAACCCTAAGATAGACACTAACAAAAAGGGATTGAGACAATATTTCCCAAAGACCTGGGTGACAATTTTCGAATAGTCTCCCCAAGATAGAAAGGGGATGGGATTCTGCTGTGTCATAATTGTGAATGACATGGTCACAGAGAAATGTGGCTCTGCTTCCGGGGAACGTGTTACGTTAAAGGGAATCACTTCTCTCTCTCTGGAGTCCTGATTCCTTGCTTTATGGTTGCTTTTTCCACAAATGTTCCTCCTGAAACAAAGAGGATATATTTGGAATTCATTGATAATTTTGTTAAAAAGTGGACTTGGCAATTATCCTTGAAACGTCTTTCCTAATTTAGCATGAAGTAGAATTAAATAGTAGAAATGAAGGAATTTACTTGGAGATATCAAAATGAGAAGGAGAATTGTTTGGTTCCACAGGAGACTGGGAGAGGGCCAAGGGACGGATTGAAGGGAATTATCAGGCGTGCATGTTGTTTTTAAGCGATACTTGACACTGGGATGTGCAACAGCTGTGTTGTTGGCTTTTTTTTTTTTGTCTTGTGCCAACTTTCTTTATTTGATTGATTTTCTCTCTGACAGCTCACTGTGCTGATAAATGTGTCCACGGTCGCTGCATTGCTCCAAACACCTGTCAGTGTGAGCCTGGCTGGGGTGGGACCAACTGCTCCAGTGGTAAGTCTCCACCTGCTGTTGTCCGTCCAGGGATGTTTGTGCTGGATGGGCCCCTGTGTCTGCAGATCACCCTGAGCCACAGTTTCCCCCTCCATCCCCTTGCAGAGCATGATGCAGATTCCAGTCAATGCATTCATGGAGTTCCTTTTAAACCTCTGCACGTCTTTTATACAGAGCCGTTGTTAATTGAGTATAAAGAAGAGCACCTGGAAAAAAGGATATTTTAATAACCCAGTACCCATACATTGGTGAACACAAATGTGAGGGTCCAGGTTTTAGTCCTCTTACTACAGGAAGGTGTTTGTGGTCGTACAGGCATTGAATTCTGACTACTTGTACTTGTTGATTTACCCACCAGACTTTCTTGAGGATAACAGTTTACCACTTGTGTTTTTTTTTTTTTTAACTCAAAAGTAAAATGAGTATTTTTGATACTTGGCATTATTCCGGTCTGAACTCAGAGGCAGAAAACTTTGGGGGGAAAATATTTGTAACAGTTTCAGAATCATGCACAGTGTGGTACTTGTTAAATGAAGTCATAGTATGGAGTAAAAGTTGTGTCCCTTGTGTTAGAATCATAATTCTGCAATGGTGACATTTCGGACTTCAAGCAGAGTGCACCTAGTACCCTGTAGCCTTTGTCATGAGGACTGAGTGATGGAGTGTCTGTAGTGCAGTTGCTTTGCTGAATTTCATGGTTAAAACTCATCGCTGCGTGCATAATTGTGCCACTTCCTGAACCTCTCTTCTTCTCTCTTGCTTCGAAAACTCTGAGAGGAATTGAAACGGCACTAAATTGTAATACATGAAGCACTACATTTGTGAAAAGGAAATCACAGTTTTAAAACATTAGCGGGTTCCCATGACAGCATAAGTGTATTTTTATTGCTACTGGGAATTTTCTGAGGCCAGTCCAAGAGGATCTCACATTGTCTCCTTACGCTCGTGCTGAGAATTTCACTTGCTTCCTTGGGGGCGATAGCGCTTTATCTTGTTGGCACCACCTGTTTTGGACTGATCCGCTATTGGCCTTCCCCAGAGCAACAACTCCAGCAGAAGCCCTGGTGCTGTACATGCACAGAGCATTTGGTCTGAAAGAGTCTTTATTGTACCAGGGAGTGTGTGTGCGTGTGTGTGTGAGTGTGAGTGTGTGTGTGTGTGTGTGTGTGTGTCTCAGTTCCCGGGGATAGCTGCCTTGCAGGGTTTTGTTTTGCTTCTGCTGGAGAGCAGGCATTTTGTTCACAGGCCATTGAGGCAGAATGCTAAGGACGTGGGGCTTGGCGCACGTCCACGTTTCTGGCCGACTGACCTCAAATACGATGTTACTTTCGTGAACTTTCCAGCTTCAAAATGAGTTGTGCCTAGACATTTCGAAGAAAAATAACATTATTATAAACTGCTTGGGAAAGGGGAGAGTGGGTGTATTCCTGGTTTGAAAATGAGGTTTGTTACTAATTCCAGGGCGGGAAGGCTGTGCCATCTTTTGCGTGCTTTGTCTCCTGAGTGCCGCAGCCTACCTCAAACTCACGGTTCACACTGATGAGTGCCTGTGCAGGCCAGATGCAAGCCTGCGTAGGTTCGTCCTCCCTCCAGCTGACTTGGGCCTTCTGGAACGTAAACGCCTGCTTTATTTGGGAGTTTCTGGACTTTTAAATAGATTCTGTAGAATTCTGAGAGTATATGTTCTTTTAATTCCAGAAGGTGATATTTAGGCAATCTTTGGTTTCTTTTCCTTAACTCATACTTTGGCTTTATAATGGATAAAAAGATAAAAAAAATCAGCAGATATCTGAAACCTATATTGAGGTTCCAAGAAAAACATTTCTGACACATTTTTTTAACCATATGAGAAAACGCCACCTGGGTTTTGTCGGTGGCAGTTACCCTAATATCAGGAAATGTCTCATTTTGTTTACTTTTGGCCAGATAATTCCAGAAATAAAATGTGTGTTCTAGTAACCCACTACACAGTCGTTAAAAGGGCCTAATTGCTTTTCCATTTTTAAAGATTTATTTTGTATTTATTTGAAAGGCAGAGTTACAGAGCGAGAAGGAAACACACACGTGCATGCACACACAGAATCTTTCATCTGTTGGTTCACTCCCCAGATGTTCTCAACAGCCAGGACTGCGCCAGACTAAAGACAGGAGCCCGAAACTCCATCCAGGTCTCCCATGTGGGTGGTGGGAAATCCAAGTATTTAGGCCATCTTCCACTGGTTTCCCCGGGTGCGATAGCAGGGAAATGGATTGGAAGTGAGGCGCCCAGGACTGGAGCCAGCATCGCAGGTGGCAGTTTATCCCACTGCACGATGCTGGGGCCCCCAGAGGGCCTGCTCTCTGAGGACTCTATTTCTAGCTCCCTTTCTGTCTGGTTCTTGTTACATGTGAATTTGGTGATAGATGTAGGATTCATAGCATCATTGCTCTGGTAATCAGACTGGCTCCTTGTGCCATCACGGCCCCTCCCCATACCTTATGTCCTCCAAGCTCAGCCTGAACCTTAGCTGCTCGGGTGTTTGTAGCTGGTGGAGCCGCTCAAACCTTCATCCTGGAAGGGTCTGAGAGCCCGCTTGTCCTGCTTTTTCTGGTCGTTGATGTTTGCCATTGACCTTTATGTGGAGTTGCCAATGCTCTGCAGAATCCCTGGGGTCCAGGTGGCGTTCTCCCTTCCATCCTGTGTAGCAGGAACCCAGTCTGCCTCTGATAATCCCGATCAATTCAGCAAGAAGAGTCACTGCTTTGATTGACATTGGAGCCTACAGTGGCCAAGGGGCATTAAACTGATCACTGTTACATACCACCATCAATTTTGTTTTCCTTCTAAAAATACATGGGATGAGGCCAGCGCTAGGGCGCAGCAGGTTAATCCACTATCAGCTGTGCTGGCGTCCCATGTGGGCACCCATGGAGTTCCAGCTGCTCCACTTTCGATTCAGCTCCCTGCTAGTGCATCTGGGAAAGTGAAAGGTGGTCACATTGCTTGGGCTCCCGCACCCACGTGAGTGACCGGGAAGAAGTTCCTGGCTCCTGGTTTTCACCTGGCCCAGCTCTGGCCATTGTGGTCCTTTGGGGAGTGAACCAGTGGATGGAGAATCTCTCTCTTTCTCTCCAGTCTCTCCCCCTCTCTCTGTAATGCTGACTTACAATCAAATGGATGCATCTTTAAAAAAAAAAAAAAAAAACTAAAAGGAAAGTACGTGGGAGATCTAGGGACTGACAGATGCTTTCAGGCACACAGTTGAGATCTGGTCCCTGGCCCATGGAGGGAAGTGTCCCTACCCACGAGGCGATCAGTGTTCCCAGCCCTCAGTGCACTCTCTGCATGAAGACCAGGTGTGTCAGAGAGCAGTGCACACTTTGTCCCCCTGGAATGAAATCATGATTTATTTGACTAGCCTCATACATAATGTTTCTTTTTAAATTTGATTAAAATGATTTTTTTAAAAGCACACACATATTTTATTTTCCTTGGCACCCTAATGTGTCCCTTGGCCTGTATGAGAGGACAGTGTTCATCTTTCTCACCATCTCCTTCTTCCCACTTGTCTCTCCTGCTCCCAGCTCTTCTTCCGCCGCACTAGTCTGTCTGTCCAGGCATCAGGCCTCAATTCCTCTTCCCCAGTCCTTGGGTGATAAATGATTCCTGGAGGGCAGGGGCCGTTGTTACTGATCTTGCAGCCCCTTTGTGCCTGGCACATGGTTGGAGCACAGTCAATGTTTGTTCCATTTAATATTATTCACTCAACTTTGTGATTCTGCGCAGGCCATGCCATTGTTCATATTGGGAGCTTTCCTTGAATAGTCTCTGTGGGCAAAGCACTGTGTCGGATGCAGGGGATAAGGGAACAGCTGAGGCGGGGTGGGTGCTGGTCTCCTGGGAATGGCCTTTACAGCAATGACCTCACGTGAGGCTCACAGCACACGATGAGATGGTCACAGTCCTCGTTCCTGGTTTACAAATAAGAAAATGGAGGCACAGAAAAATTAAGTGACTCGCCTGGGTTTGTGTGTCTCATAAATGGGGGAGCTGGACCCACATCTCATTCGGAGCTGGTGGCTTTAATCATGACGATCCTATGCCTTCTGAGAAAGGTTTAGCAAAGGCAGCCAGAATCAGCAGTGGTGAGGGGGTGAGGGCAGGCGGCCGGGACAGACAACTCTAGACAAATGTTAGAGAAATCCCCTGAGAGATGTGGAGGATACATTCATATTACAGACGATGAATTTATAATGACACCATCTAGTTTTTCTTCATTTGTCACATGAGAATGTTGGCCAGATTGTATTTGTGACCCCTTGCAAGTCTACAATCCTGGGTGTGAGTTCCTTGAATGAATTTCTGTGTGCAGTGTCTGACATTTTTTTGTGTTGCCAACACGGTAAACCTTTTGCATGAGCAGTAACAGCACGTTTGTTTTCTTAACCTATATAAGCCTGTTTATGATTTCCCATTTCTCTCATGGCTGTAAGACACAGATGGGAGAGCCGTAAATCAGCCTATAGCTGGCAAGTGGTTTTCAAATGCTTGTCCTGAAGGCTCTCTGCTTTTGACATTAGTATCAAGGAGGGGCTAAAGTGGAAATTAATTTTGGTCCAGAAAACCCATGTTGGGGTTTATTCAGTCAATAATAGCATTTCTGGTTAAGTGTACTGAGAAGCAGTGAAAATATGCCCTAGAGGCAAGCCTAGTTCAGCCATTCTGAGGTTCCATGTAAGGAACACTGATGACCTTTTATATAACCAGACATGCTGTGCAGTGTAGAGTGAGCAATAAGACTTTGCCTGTGGGATACTCACATGGGCGGGCGCATTTGGGAGATATTACAAGGCAGAAATTGCAAGGCACACAAAGCTGACATTGTCGCCAGCAAGGTCTGCCATCAGGATCCATTGATGGGGCACAATTGAGGGATCGATGGAGTCTGAAGGGAGTAGGCCCCCAGAGCTGAGGCCTCGCAGCAAGTCATTAAACTGCCCGGCCAATGTCAGAGGCAACTCAGAATCAGCTTGACAGGCAGCACAAGCAGGAGTAGATCATTTGGTTTAGTGGTGATGAGTGGCAAGGCTTGAGCCCCAAATAGCTCATCAGAACTGCCCGAAGGCTGGATCACTGATGGAGCATCCAAATCGTTTGATAAAAATCACAGACAGAACCTGCTAATGTTGCCCTTCTAAAAGAGTCTGAAGCCTTTCTGGCCACTTTCTGGAGGGGCAGAGAAATCACATCACCGCCCCTCTAGCCCCGTCCTGGAACGGGGTTGCCATCGTCCTAGCTGCTCTCCTTTCTGGGTTGTTTCTGGGCCGCCTTTGCCTCCCCTTAAAGCAAGTGTCTGCTTTAACGGTGTCCCACTTCGTATGTCTGCAAGGATTCAATGGCACAATTACTGTTGAGTGACAGCAGAAAGTGCACGGTTCTGGCAGTTCTTGGCATGAGACATACGGCTTCTGCCACACTTCTCCCATGGTGCGGTCATTGATTGGGCAGTGATGGGCAGCTCATTGGGGATATTTCATCTTGTCCTGTGGGTCACAAAGTCCTGCTTTATCTGGAGCTCTCTGTTCACAGTTGTCTGCCAGGAGATGCCTCAGACAAAAGCCCCAGTGAAGCTGATGTGTGTGTTTGTTTGTTTAATTGCAATGTTTCCAGCCACCGATTATGGATATCCTTGCCACAGGAACTCCTCTCTGGCTCACGCTGCTTCTGGCTTAGTGGGAATGGCTTGGGCAGCTACGTGGCCCATGCCATTCAGTTCCTATGCAGGTGCTAGAAAGATGAGGCTGTACTGTCAGGCTATGGAACTCCATTACATAGCATGAATTGCTTTCTCTTTTCTTTTATTACTTTGTGCAATATCCAGTTATCAGAAAATCTTGTTCAACGTCAAGACAGAACCAAATCTCACCTCTCCTCACCGTGGTACCTGGTGCCACCTACCCAAGACTCCATTCGCTGTCCACTGGTGATTTCAGTAGACTCCCTGCTGGTTTCCCCACCTAGCATCAGTTCTCTTTGCTGAGGTCAAGGCAATGCTGGAAAGCTGTACTGCTCCCCGTCTCGAAAGTGCCCAGCATGTCACACTGTAGTTAGGAGAAACTGCACAGCCCTCAACGTGACCCACCACGTCTGCGCGGCCTGACCACCCTGCTCCTCGTCTCACTGCTCATTCTCTGCTTGCCTGTTCTGGAAACACACTGGCTTCATTTCTGACTTTGCACTTAGTCTTTCCTGCGCCTGGAGTAGTCTTCCTGCTGGGTCCTGACGTGGCTCACTTCACTGCGTCACTTAAATCTCGCCTAAGTTCCCTGCCCTCCCCGTCTATAGAGAGGCTGTCCTCAGTTACTGTCTGTCACATTCATTTTTAACTTTTTCTCGGGCGCTCTGCCTCTCCTTTCAAGGCGCTTTCCATTTCACAGAGGGGCTGAAGGCCGTGGAGAGACAGGCAGAGAACTGGAGAGGTCAAGGCAGAAGAGAACCGAGCTCGTCAGAGAAAGGCCATGGCTGGAAGTCTGCCGCTCAGCTCCTTTAGGGAGCTCCAGGCCCCCTGGCCTTGAGATTCACGGATTCACCTTGGCTGAGCGCAGTGCAGACACGTGTGTCCTTGGTGACTTAGCAGGAGACTCCTTGTCCATCAACTGGTAACTGAAATGAGACTGCAGGAGAGGTGGTTTCCATGAGTTGGAGGAAAAGGTGGGCCCAGCAGCTCTTTACCCTCGAGAGAAAGAAGATGGTGGTGTCAATACCAAGGCTGTCACTCTTGGGAGCTGTGATTTAATGGCCCCATGACTAAGAAAATTGTTTGAAAGTCAGCCTCTATTTGCATGGAGAATGTACGTGATTTTGCCATCTGAACTTCCCATATTACTTCTCAAGGTGAAAATACTGTATGATGAGAAAGGACTTAGCTGGTAATTTGTACCCAAACGGAGTACGATCAGGACAAAATTAGGCAAAGAGATTCAGACTACAAATTATTTCAAGTCACATAGCACTGAGGAGAATTTCATTAACCTTTTTAGACTCTTCTTTTATCAAACAAATAGCAGGGAATAGCTTAGTTGAGTTTTTAAAAAATGTTCATACTGGGAGCAACCATATTAGCTCATAAATCTTTATAATTTTTCATATAAACATAGAAGAACCATTTTCTGACAACAGAAATGTGTTTCCTGGTGGCTCTGCTTAGAGTGAAATAATATGTATCAGATGGTCCTGTGGACTCACTGGTTGCTCCTCCTCTTACCCAAACTGCTCAGTTTCAACAGAACCACGTGTATGAGGATCCTTCAGAAGGTTCGTGGAAAAGGGGAAGTTTATTTTGGTGCAAAAAATTTGGAAATATCATAAATAATCTTTTTGTATTACAAATTTTTCATGAATACTTTGAAGGTTCCTTGTGTGAGTGGATAAAAAATTTATTTTGCACCAACATAAACATCTTTTTTTTTTTTTTTTTTTTTGACAGGCAGAGTGGACAGTGAGAGAGAGAGACAGAGAGAAAGGTCTTCCTTTTGCCGTTGGTTCACCCTCCAATGGCCGCCGCGGCCGGCGCGCTGCGGCCGGCGCACCGCGCTGATCCAATGGCAGGAGCCAGGAGCCAGGTGCTTTTCCTGGTCTCCCATGGGGTGCAGGGCCCAAGCACTTGGGCCATCCTCCACTGCACTCCCTGGCCACAGCAGAGAGCTGGCCTGGAAGAGGGGCAACCGGGACAGAACCGGCGCCCCGACCGGGACTAGAACCCGGTGTGCCGGAGCCGCAAGGCGGAGGATTAGCCTAGTGAGCCGCGGCGCTGGCCCAACATAAACATCTTTCAATCTCTGTTTTTTTTTTTTTTTTTGGAGTGCCCTAGTATCTTGTCAATTTATTGAAATTCAACATATTGCTTTATTTCATAGTCCAGCATCTTCCATGGCCTTATCTGACATCTGATCATTTGTGATTATGTGAAAGAATTTTTAAAAATATGTAGAAATTTTCTTAAGGCAAAAAAAATTTTTAAAAAGCGAATCATGCTGTTGCACTCTTTGATCAAAGTATGTTTCAATTCACAGAGAACCTAGCTGATTTGTGCCTGGAGAAGATCAAACCTGCTTGAGATGTATAAAAATAATAAGGGGCAGAAAATAATAATAGGATAATACTTATCCTATTAATAAAGGCTATTCCTGTAGGGTAAATAGTTGAGGAATGAAGTGATTTTATCACTCACTACTGTTGCATAAATTTAACACAGGTAGCTTTGAAAGGAAGCTTAAATTTTAATGGATTTGATTTGAATGGATGCTAATATATAACAAGGAATTTTTGTTCATACATTAATGAAAAGCAGCCATTTAAAAAAAGAAGAACCTGTGTTATAAAGTCAGGGTTACATAAGCAAATTTATCCATGCTGTATATTAGTTATTAGATAATTTAGATCATATCAAATTTTAAAATTTCTGTAAGATAGAAGTTACCATGAGCAAAGATAAGAGAAAAAAGAGATTAGAAATAGATTTTTGCAACATATAAAACAAATAATTAGTATGTACATATACATGTAAATAACTCCCACAAATCAATATGGAAAAAAAAAAAACAATCCTTGAACTAAAAAAGTAGACCGAGGATACAATCTGGTAATTCAGAGTCCAGGAAACCGAGTGGCCAATCAACATGCAAAGATGTGCTTGTCTGTGTAGCAACCAGAGAGAGGAACAGAAAGGACCAAGCTGTCCTTTCTCACCTGCACACTGGCAGAGGTCAAGTGTGACTTTATCAAGTGCTAGCAACAGCATGACGGGTTTGTGAATACCACTGTGATGTGGTTAAGTTGCGTAGTAGCTTTAGATGTCAGTTTGGCTGTCTTCAGAACGAAATTTTAATATGTATGGATCCTACGATCTGGAAATTTTATTTCAACTTCTATAAAATACATTTATGGTCTTTGGAGAAACTCTTGGATACGTGTAGTAAAGAAGTGTTCTTTAAAGGTGGGAGCAGGGAGGGTAGGGGGGAAGTTACATTATGCTGTTAAAACCACTTGTAAGAAATGCTTGAGATTTGTTCCTTTCATAATAAATAAAGGAATTATACAAATAAAAACAAACAAAAAATGGTAAAAATGAAAATTACTAGGTTTTTATTTATTTTTACTTTTTATTTATTTATTTATTTTTAATTTTTTGACAGGCAGACTGGACAGTGAGAGAGACAGAGAGAAAGGTCTTCCTTCTGCCATTGGTTCACCCTCCAATGGCCGCCGCGGCCGGCGCACCGCGCTGATCCGATGGCAAGAGACAGGCACCTCTCCTGGTCTCCCATGGGGTGCAGGGCCCAAGCACTTGGGCCATCCTCCACTGCACTCCCTGGCCACAGCAGAGAGCTGGCCTGGAAGAGGGGCAACCGGGACAGAATCCGGCACCCCGACTGGGACTAGAACTTGGTGTGCCGGCGCCGCAAGGCGGAGGATTAGCCTAGTGAGCCGCGGCACCGGCTAAATTACTAGGTTTTTAAAAAAGTGTTCTTTTCATCTTTGGAACGGTGAATATTTGGAAACTGAAAATGGTCACATGTATAGGAAACGCTGAATTTATCAGAAGCTGTTAATGTAATGTAGTACTATAGAGCAGTTTATAGTAATAAGCTGTAAATATTACTGCAAACTAGTATTCCACCATGTTAGCAGATATATCAATATTAGATCTCAATATCATAAAAAGTGAAAAGCCCAAGATGCATGCGGCTATGTACATTTTTATAAAACACATAAATACATGAAACAATTCCGTATTATTACTCAACACACGCATGTATCCATAGACTAGACAGGTGCATACTGAACATGGTGGAGTGACTTGGGCACTGCAGTGAAGATGCCCGTATCCCATGTAGGAGTGCCTGCGTTTGACACTTGCTTCCAATTCCTGGTCCCAGCTTCTTGCTGATGCAGGCTCTAAGGCAGCAGTGATGGCTCAAGTAATGGGGTTCCTTCCCTGTGGGGGGCTTGGCTTGAGTTCCCAGCTCTGGACTCTGGCTGTGGCTGTGGCCATTGAGACATTGAGGAGTGAACCAGTGGGTTGGTCTATTAATACATTGATTAAATAATTAAATAATGAAAAAATAGAACCATTACAACACTGACCTCTGCACAAGGGATAAGGAAGGAGCTGGGGACAGGCACAAAAGAGGCAATAGAAGCTTTAGCGTTATCTGCCATGTTTTATTTATTTCATTTCCTCCATTCACTGATGCAGCACAAGTGACAGTGTTCCAGAAAGCTAATTCTTGGTCTGGGGTAGATGAGCCTTTGTTATAGTATTATTTGTAGTCTCCCATAGTTGAAAATGTGTTTTCTCAGGAAAACTATATTAAATCTTTGGGACCAGCCAGTAAGCATCACTGATGGGGGAGGTAGTTTTCTTACTGTGGGATTTTTGGCACATGGTTCAAAGCTTCTGCCCTTTAGCCTCTCGTGTCCATGATTAAGAGAATGAGTATGTGTATGGTGGTGGTCCTGGACATGGAGCCTTCAGTGTCCTGCCCGCTCTGGGAAGGACCCAGGTCTTGTGTCTCTGTCCTCAAACACTCACTGTATTCTTTTACGATAAATCTCAGTATGGGCCAACAGAGAAAGCCTGGCTGTATGCCAGGTCTTATCTGGAGCATGTAGAACAAGTAGAAGTTGATAAACACAGAAGATATGCTTGACAAATTTTTAATCAAAAGATAAATGTGCTAAAGAATGAAAATATGACAAGAATTGATAAAGCAAGACATTGGGTAAAGGCTCCTGAGGTTGGTATTATTCTTTTGGTGTCAGTAAGTAAATGTAATCCTCCCAATCCTTACTTAATCCCAGCCTTGAGAGTTTTCCTGTGCCATGAATTGGGTCATCAAGATGTTCTCACAGAGAGACACTGACTTGCATGCATCGATGTGTTAATGTACAATACACATTTCGTCGATGTGTTAACGTACAATACACATTTCACACCCTTTTTATTTTTCCTGGTTTGTAAATCAAGACAAGCCTCCACAGAAGCTATGCAATGACAGTTCATACTTTGAACATTCACTTAACAAACATTTTGAAAGGAGAATAAAGGCTGTGTCTCAGCCACTGAGTACTTGGAGCAGCCTGGGAAGTGCTCCGCGGTGGTTGTTGGCCCTCTGTCAGCTCCCCGGTGGTTTGCTGACATCTGAAGGACATGGGATTTTTGTGCTTTCAGGGCATCTGGGAAATACATTTTTATTGTTCTTCTTCATGGGTGGAGAGGCTTTACCGAGTTGTTTTATTTTTAAAGCGCTTGATGTTTTGAATGAGGAGCTTTTCTTCTGCACGAACAAAGGGAGTGACACACCATCGCCTTGGTAGCCCCACAGACAAGGAATAAGATCACGGGGAGATAAAAGACCCCGAGGGACCCAGCTTAAGAAGAAAGGGTGTACATTTCAGGAACCCCATTTTTCTCGCCTTTGAGATAGCGGGAAATTATTTCGGTCTCTTCTAAAAGACACTCACTTTATAGAGATATTTTCTTCGGGGAACTTATTTTTGGCTTTGCCTCAAGACGTGCCGGGTGGGACTTCCTTCCCTATTAATTTCCCTTCCTCGTTGTGAATTTACCCATGTTGAAAGTCACGGGAGGCCATCACAGCCAAACATCATGTAAAAATGCATGTTCAAGTGAGTATGTTAATCCTAATAGATACTTGACATTTTATATGTGAATGGTACTTTGCAGTCTTAGCTAGTTCAAACACAGGGATGGTGGGATTAGTTGTGTATTACAAGCTGATGTCTCTGTCCCCAGGATAGCCTTGAATTTTAAGATTCAGTATGTTATTCTGCTCTAAGTATACATGGTAGTAGTGTATCCCCAAGGTGTTTGATCTCCATTTGATCTACCACTAGGCTTAGAACCCAGAGGTATTAAACCAAGGTTTAGAAACCCTGATCTGCTCCAGTAATCTAGGATTCATTTAGATCTAATACACGCGCACACAACCAGACCTTTCTGTTGCTGTTTGATTGCTTAAGAGAAGCATCTTATGGTTCAACATGAGTTTCAAGGTTGCTTCTGTGGTCTTAGGTGGTGAATCATGAGGCCGCTAAATGAATGCAAAGTCAGGTCAGTGGGATCTTTTGGTGCCTACTAATTCAGCCATTTTGTTTATGACAGTATATTCCTTTATACTGAAATGGGGATTATTAAGCAATTCCTATGTTTCTTTTTTTTTTTTTCCCCTTTTACGTTTCTGGGCACTATGTACATGCCTACAGCTTTCTCTAAATCCAGAGTTTAACTGACAACTAAGAATACAATACAAGGTAACTCTGGTTTTTCCAGCTGATTTTGTAAAAGTGGACAAAATGTGCCGGCGCTGTGGCATAGTAGGTAAAGCCCCCATCTGCAGTGCTGGAATCCCTTATTGATGCTAGTTCGAGTCCCGGCTGCTCCACTTCTGATCCAGCTCCCTGCTATGGCCTGGGAAAGCAGTAGAACATGTCCCGACTCCTTGGGCCCCTGCACCCATAAGGGAGACCCGACAGAAGCTCCCGGCTCCTGGCTTCAGCCCAGCTCAGCCCTGGCCATTGTGGCTATTTGGGGAGTGAATCAGTGGATGGAAGATTGTTTCTCTCTCTCTCTCTTTTTCTTTCTTTCTTTCTTTCTTTCTTTCTTTCTTTCTTTCTTTCTTTCTTTCTTTCTTTCTCTCTCTCTCTCTCTGCCTCTTGCCTCTCTGAAACTCTGCCTTTCAAATGAAAAACAAAATCTTTTTATTAAAAAGAAAGACTGAACTGACAGTGGGCATTTGGCATAGAAATTCAGATGCCACTTGAGTTGCCCACATCCCGTTAAAAGAAAAAATGAACAAAAGATTGAGGAATTGCCGTTTGCTTTACAGAGTTACTAAGCTGTTTTATTTTTGAAATTCACATTGTGAGAACCACATTTTCCCTTTCGGCATGGGTGATTCATGCAAGACAAACAACACAGACCAGTGTCGGGCTTGCTGGGATTCCAGCTCCATGTACAGCTGGCGGGTGTTTGTGAGGCATTATTTCTCCCGGGGTGGGATGTTCCAGTGTGCAACCATGGAATAAAATTTCACACGTAATAAGAGGTACTTTTTGTGTCGCTACCGTGTTCTACCACCCTCATTTTACAAAAAGAAAATGAAATGTTATGATGGTGGAGGACCGGCCCAGGGTTTTGTAGCTATGCATCTGTCTGATGATAAATGGTTGTAGCCTCTCCTTGAGCCAGCTAGTGACTGAGGAATATTGTAACAAGGTGAGCTTAAAGGTGAGCCTCACCTAAGGACATGATCTCATCCATCCATCCATCCTTTTTGTTTTCCTACTGAAGGAGTCCTTGTGTGAGACAGTGCACAACATGCTTTCTCTCCTCCCCCAGAACAACACTCAGTGTGGCATTTCAGCTTCGCCACCCTTTCCCCCTACTTTTTACTTATTTATTTTTTTGAAAAGCAGAGAGACAGACAAACAGAGAGTTTTCTGCCCATTAGTTCACTTCCCAAATGCCCCAAACAACCAGGGCTGGGCTAGGCCAAAGCCAGGAGCCAAGAATGCACTCAATCTGGGTCTTGCAGTCTGGTGGCAGGGACTCAAGCAGTCAGACTTTCACTTCTCCCTCCCAGAGAGTGCGTTAGCAGGAAGCTGGAATTGGGAGCTTCTTAATGTGCCTAGTAATGCCTGGTTCATGTCATAACTCTCGCCATCCTACCCAGCCACACCCCTCTCCACATACCACATTCATAATCACTTTCATCTGTTTATCAAATATATCATTTTTATAATTTTTTTTAATTTAAGAAATAGAGGGGAGAAGGAGGGAGAGAGTGAAGATAGGTTTTGCACCTACTGGCTCATGCCCCAAATGCCTTCAACAACTGGGGCTGACCTGGGTGTAAACTGAGAGATAGGAATGCAATCCCCAACCTCGAGTGGGTGACAAAAACCCAGTCACCTGAGCCATCACTGCAGCCTTTCGGAGATTATATTAGCAGGAAGCTGAGTCAAGAGCAAGCGCTAGGTATCAAAGCCAGGTGCCCCAGGATGGAACATGGCGTCTACACTGGCGTCCTAACCACTGGGCTAGACGCCTGCTCCCATCAGGCAGAGCATGAGTGTCAGCCATGTGCCAGGGGCTCTGTGGCCCTCGTCGTCAGGTCTGGTCCTCCCAAACCTGATGACATCAGTGCTGTGTTCACAGGATTGCCCTCTCTTTGGTTTACATGATAATGATGATTAAATCATTATCAACTTACAGACGCACTTCAGAGTGGACTGTCTCCTTCATTTTATTTTTCCTTTGAGAAATGTCCTATGTTCTCACTAGTGAGATCATTTCCTCAGTCCTCCAAAATACTGGCTCGTTAGCTAACCCCAAAAGCTTGCACAATGAACTGCAGTCATTTGCTGCTTAGCCTAAATGGCTCCTATTAGACGCAGACTTAACTGTGGGATATTATATTTACCCAAAGTAGATCATTTCAATACTTCAGTTGCAGAATGAGCTTGCTCTTTTTTTTTTTTTTTAGGGAAGGAGTTTATTGGGGGAAACCTGATAGACCAGTGGGAAGGGACAAAGAAGGAAAAAGAGGGAGAAGGAGAGTGTAAGAGAGAGAGAGACAGAGACAGAGGTCAGGAGATGGAGAGGAAGAGAGAGAGACACACACATGTGTTCAAGAGAAGGTCCTTTTAAAACTTTGCAAGGGGTCGGCGCCGCGGCTCACTAGGCTAATCCTCCGCCTGCGGCACCAGCACTCCAGGTTCTAGTCCCGGTCGGGGTGCCGGATTCTGTCCCGGTTGCCCCTCTTCCAGGCCAGCTCTCTTGCTGTGGCCACGGAGTGCAGTGGAGGATGGCCCAAGTGCTTGGGCCCTGCACCCCATGGGAGACCAGGAGAAGCACTTGGCTCCTGCCATCGGATCAGCGCGGTGCGCCGGCCGCAGCGGCCATTGGAGGGTGAACCAACGGCAAAGGAAGACCTTTCTCTCTGTCTCTCTCTCTGTCTCTCTCTCACTATCCACTCTGCCTGTCAAAACAAAACAAAACAAAAAACTTTGCCGGGGAGGGGGGCAAGGAAGTAGGAGCAGCAAATCCCATTAGGGTGGGGATGGGGCTTGACACTGGCAGCTGGGCCATATGGCCACCTGGCTTCCAGCAATGGTGGCAGGGCGTAGATAGCGAAAAGGGCTTGTTCTGTTGTGTGTATCGAATCTTGGGTTTAAGTCCTGGTGTACTCAAGGTGGCTGTTTCCTCTGAATGTGCTACTGTTAAAAACCCTCTGAGGCAAAAGTCCTAAGGATACCCACCAGGTCACTGTTGTGGCGGGCACTGGACCGAGCTCGCAAAGCGCGGGTCACAGACCCGTCGTGATGGAGATGCTCCGCTAGCGGGGTGTGTCTTTAAAAAAGAACTTACTGCTTGTTTTTCTCTGGCATAATTGTTGTAGAAAATCTAGGAAATCCAGTTAATCCAAATGAGTGAAAGAAAAATCACGCGTAATCTCAAGTCCCAGAGACCCTTGGTGGTGCCATTCTGCTGGGAGGCTTTCCATTGTCCCGCGGTCACTCCGTCTTTCCCCCATTCTCTTCCTTCTCCTCCAGCCTCCCAGATATTATGTACAACCGTATGCGGTTGCTGGTAATCGACCATTTTTTACCTAAAATAGTGACAGTTGCATCTGGTACATTCTAATAAATTGCTGAAATTGGGTCATGTGGTGCATACTGATTCCAATGTGCTCTTTACAATTATGATATTGCAAACGTCCTTCCAGTTCATTACACACTCTTCCATAATTGCATATGGTAGCCCAATTTTTTTTTCACCAGTTCCTTATTACTGGAAAATTAGGTTGGTTTCCATTTTTCTTTGTTGTGAATGGTGCTGGGCTAAACGTTTTTATAGCTTCGGCATGAGGAAACACAGTGTCTGGGGACAGAGGGTCAGTGCTGAATCCCTTTGTACTTCCAGAAGTCTGAGCGAATCGCCTGGAACTCAACTTCTTATAAAAGAGGGGTGGCAACCATGCCTACTTTGTAAGGTCACTGGAAGACTTCATCCATCTCTGGAGGTTAGAATAGGGTCTGTGAGGGCACTGAAGTATTATTAAGGAGTTCGGCATTTAGCTCTTATGCATTTTTATTGTCTTTATGTACACACACACACACACACACTCACACGAGTCTTCGAAGTGACCTCTAAAACGGAGGTGTCTGTCTGCTCTCCTGTAAGACTGTTTTCGGCTTCCGCAGAAGGCAAAGGTTACCGCCGCCACTGCTGTTTCCCTGCTCTGGTCTCGGGTGCAGAGTGTTCCACAGCTTAGCCTCACTGAGATCAGAATGTGCCTGACTGCCACTGCCAGCCTGGTGATTGCCATTGTACACGCACAACCGAGAATATCAAAAATAGTGTCCGTGTGTCTTAACTTTTACATAATTCAGTTTTACTTGGGAGATATGAAACAAGGCAAATATATATAAACCTTGTGGTCTAAGTGCACCCCGAGTCATGGATAAAAGATAATGCTGTTATTAGAGAGCATCTCAGATTGAGTCTCCGGTGTTTCTGGGTTGCATGTGAAAAAGTAGGAGACCTGGGAGAGGAAGGGGATAGGTCTGGCATCTCTGTCTCCACCAGATTCTGTATGTATTTCTGCTTGTTTCTTCTTGTGTTCATAGCTAAGAAAGATAATCATGGCCATAATGCAATGCATAGAAGCCCAAGGTAACCTTCTTGGACCTCTGGCCTGTTGCACGAGTCCTTCTCTCTAAATTTTTTGTCATTTATTTTCATTGTATGGAAAGGGTTGGCAAGAAACAGGAAGGGAGACACACACACACATGGGGGGGTGGTGGTTTTCCATCTACAGGTTCACTTGTAAATGCCCAGAGCAGCTGAAGTTGGGCTTGGTTGGAACCAGGAGCCAGGAACTCCATTCAGATCTCCCACCTGAATGACTGAGACCCAACTACTTGGGCCACCACTGACTGCCTCCTGGGGTGAGCATTCCCTCTGAAAGTAAGACTTCCTGCAGACCCCACCCCTCCCACCTTAACTTCCTGTTTAAAAACCCTACATACTGTACATGAATGTGGCACACTGCCAATAGGTGGCAGGTGCAGTGTAGGTGGGAAGTCTTCCCTGACACCACCACTGGCTGTGTGTCATCCCATGTTCCATTGTAGCTAGTCCATATACTGACCTTGCTACTTATTACATAGTATTTTATTTTATTAAATATGTATTTATTTATTTAAAAGGTAGAGTTACAGAGAGAGGGGGAAAGAGACGGTGGAGGGAGAGGGGAGATAGAGAGAGAGAGATCTTCTGTCCACTGGTTCACTCTCCAAATGGCTGCAACATTTGGGGCTGGGCCAGGCTGAAGCCAAGAACCTGGAACTCCAGCTGAGGCCCCATATGGGTGGCAGGGGCCCAAGTGTTTGGAGCATGATCTGCTGCTATCTCAGGTGCATTAGCAGGAAGCTGAATCAGAAGTAAAGCAGCTGGGACTCGAATGGGTGCTCATTGGATGCCGGCATTACAGGCAGCAGCTTAAACTGGCTGCACTACAACACTGGCTCCTACACAGCGTTTCATTGCCTGCTAACTTGAAATCTTTGCTGTTGAACTGAAAGCCTTTAGAAGTGTGGCCTCTATCATTCCTCTTTTGCACTGCAGGCTTGGCACTGTATGCCATACATGCAGGTACTTGAGAGACATCAGTTGAATGAATCACAGCGCCCAGTGCATGTATGTGATCTGTGGTTGCAATGTGAGGGCACTGGAAGTTACTGCTGTAAGTGTCCCAGTGTATACCCAATGTTTTGGGGGATCTCATGCTTTCCTAGTTTTCATCAAGGGTTGGAGGATAGATTACATACTTCTGATATTACACAGGAGTTTAAAATTCTTTATTTCCAACTTACCATGAGATCTTATTAGAGCAAGCTGTCTGCCTGTCTGAGACCCTCATTAAGCCGTCTCTGGCCAGATCTGCCTGGATCTGGGTGCATTGTGCTTGAGAGCCCATTGCCAGCTGTTAGCCGGGTAAGAGCTGAACCCAGAAGTGAAAGATGAGTCATCACTTGCTTACCAACACTGAGATTCCTTTCAGTTTAATCTGAAACAAAACTCTGTTCCCTCATCTTTCCTGTCCCAACCCCAGTACCCACACTGTGGGTGCCGTGAGTGTAACTGATTCCTCAAGCTATTCCCATGTTCACCACTTTCTTGCGGAGGGAAACACTTGTCCTTTGATGCGAGGTAGTTAGTCAGATGGTCTGAGCGCAGGCTCTCTCCAGATTGTTTAAGACATGGTACTCGAGCTGAGAGTTGTTGGTTGAGCCCTGCACTGAACGTAAGGAGTAACTTCTGCTTCTTGTCTGGACACGTCGGTGTACCCTTGCACTTGTTGTACCCAGGCAAGAAAGCTGGCTTTTGTGCTACAGGCTGCGTCACTCACCGGGGTACATTTGAACATGGATGTATTGAAGTCGTAAGCAATGACAGGGGAAGAAAGGAGCAGAAGTCACAGCGTTGCCTGAATTCAGCACAGACGTGTGCGTACTCCTAGTTCCGCTTCCTTGCCATTTGTCTATACACTTGAACTCATGTTACTGTACTAGATTCACGTTGGGAGGTGCTGGTACCGTTGGCCTTTTTGGAAAATGCAGCCCAAAGCAAGGAAGCTGTCACTTCCAACAGGCCATAGTGCTTCGATAAGATCAGGGATCCCACCGTGTCCACTCGATAGCATATCTGTGAAAGCGGAAAACCCTTTTCTCCATACTGATAGTTCTCAATTTTTGTTCTGAATTCATTTGTATTATAAGGAGATGTCTTTACTTATTTATTTATTTATTTGTTGCCAGTTCCAGCAATATAGGGTTGAGCTGTGCCTGACTGCTCAGACTCTGTTGAATGGGATGTAAAACGGCACAGTGTGGAGGAGGGGTCAGTCCTGTCCCTTCAGTGGCTCTCTTTTTTCTGACCCCCTTCCTGTTGTTATAAAACTGTGAAACACGCATTGTTGAGGCCCATTCTCACCACAGTGCCACAGTGATGAAACTACTCACTATTAACCCAGCATGGTTTTTTGAAACTTTTACTTATTTAGCATTTATTTTCATTATTTGAGAGACAGAACTTCCATCTATTTTTGGTCCAATCCCCAGTTGCTCTCAACAGCCAGGGCTGGGCCAGGCCAAAGAAGGGAGCCAGAAGCTCAATCTGGGTCTCCCATGTGAGTGTCAGAACCACCATCAGCTGCCCCCCAGGGCATGGTTTAGCAGGAAGCTGGAATTGGAAGCAGAGTTGAGACTCCAACCAAGGCCCTGCGTGCGATATGGAGTGGGGGCATTCCAAGAGACAGCTTAACTGCTGCTCTGCCATATGCCCTTTCCATCACCATTATTTTAAAAATGCTTTTGACATGATATTAATGTCCTTATTAAGGAAATTTTAGAAGCTAGAATTGCCCTTTGTGCCAATCAACTAATCCTCCTTTAAACAGAGCGAGCAGGCAGGTAGTTCATTCAGGTATCTGAGGCTCCCCCAAAATTGAAAAGGAAATGGAAACTTTGGAGAGGGATTTGCAGAGATGAGCAAAAAGGAATGAACTTTTGGGAAATCAGTAAAAGTTTTGGATCTGCAGCACACTGTCTGGAAGAGGGCAGGATCAGGACTGCATTCACCTTTTGGGAGTGAGATCATTGATAGGAGGGGGTTTCAAAAGATTCATAGAGAACAGAATTAAAAGAAGGTTGGGGCTGGTGCTATGGTATAGCCAGTAAAGCTGCCGCCTGCCCTGCTGGCATCCCTTATGGATGTCAGTTCAAGTCCCACATGCTCTGCTTTGGATCCAGCTCCCTGCCAATGCACCTGGGAAAGCAGCAGAGGATGGCCTCCGTGCTTAGGTCGCTGTACCCACATGGGAGACCTTGAAGAAGCTCCTGGCTCCTGGCTTCAGATCCGCCCAGCTCTGGCTGTTGTGGCTGTTTGGGGAGTTAACCAACAGCTGGAAGATCTCTCTCTCTCCCTCTCTCTCTCTCTCTCTCTCCCTCTCTCTCTCCCTCCCTACCTTCCTCCCCCCCCCCCCAACTCTGCTTTTCAAATAAATAATAAATCTTTTGAAAAAAAAGAGAGAGAAGGCTATTTTGGGCAAAACAATTTTGAAATGCACATGAGTTTTTTCACAATCATTTTTCCTGAACTTTCTGAAGACTCCTTGTAGTGAATTGACAATATTGTATGGAAGGCAAGAGAAAAAAAGGGTCAAGTGGCAGGGTAACAGGTTTGTCTTAAGAGGAATGGGAATTTTCCTTCCTTTTAGGGTGTGATGAGTCGGGGAGCAGGTTTCAAAGGATCGTGTCTATTCTGGAGGATCATAAAAGCAGGGTGAATTTTTCTCTACTTGGGCTCTCTTAGTAAACTTAAAGGCTACCATGTAACTTTCTGAAATAGATATTATTTTTCTTTTAAGATCCTAGATTAAAAGAATAACAATTGAAAAATATTCTTTGTCCATATCCATAGGCAATAAAAGAAAAACCTCCTATGAATAACAATTAGGCTAGAAAGTCATTTTGGAATTACCACCTAATCTTATTTTGGGAAAGAAGATTGTGAGTTCTTAGGTAATTGCTTTCTTGATCTGCTTTAGGTTCAATAATTCTCTCTCGTTGTTTTTAATTGTGTTAAAGTGTTTATTAAAGTACTAATGAGACCAAAGCCATACTGATTAAAAACGAAATTATTCATCCCAACCTTTTGATATCATGGAATCAAAGGTAGATTCTAATGTTGGAAGATGGATCCTGCACTTGTAATGAGGCATCTGCTCCCAGAGTTATTTTTTTATGCTAGCTTATCCCGGATTTGTTGAAGTCACAAATTTTTTGTGAAATGGAACTGTTTTTTTAAAATCATAAAACCAATTTATTCTAAGAGCTCTAGGCAGTGTGCATGTTCCTTGGTGGTTTTTGTCGCATCCAATAAATAAACACATACGTAGATGCACAGCCGGCTCAGCAGCACGTATTAATAGTAGGTTTTGTGGATCGCCATCCTGTGTAATTTTTCAGAGGAGTTGCGCCTGAGGGGTTTGCTCCCTGCACCCTCCTTTTCTCCAGTTTCTCTGGAACTGCCCTTGAAGATGCTGACGTCTGCCTCCAACTTACCTGCTTCTGTGTGCCTGTCACCTTTGCATTTGCTGTCCATTTCGGTTGCAGGTTCCCCTCCTCCCCGGGTTGGAACTAGACCAGTACAAGGGTATCTCTAAAAGTTCACGGAGACTGGAATACGGTGGCACGTCTTTGGGGACTCGAGGAAGGCCCCTCGTACACTTTTCCCCTGTCTGTTCTCGGAAGCTGAGCAGCAAGTTTCTCACCTGGAGTCGCCCGGCCCAGCCAGGCAGCAGAGTCATTCCACCCCGGGGCTCTGCCCTGCCCTGCCCCCCAGCACTGTCACTCAGCCCTGCGCTGTTCTTCCAGTGCCCTCTCCCTGCTTTCTCAGGGCCAGCTCCTTCCTGCCCTTTCCTCACACCCCAGTGGAGGCAAACCCCTACCGCGCCGCTCCTTGCATTCAATGCATCACCACCAATCCCTGGCCCAACGATGCAGTCCAGGCCTTTTCACATGCAGAAATGTCCCTGCCTGGGCGGGTCACTGCCCCAGCCTGCACGGACTCCACATCTCCCAGCATCACTTGCAGGTGCCTGTTGTCAGAGCTGGTGGGGGCGAGGAGGGCAGGGTGGGTCAGGGGGAGGTGGGCAAGGAACAGGCTGAGCGAGATATGAGCTGGAAACTGCTGACACCTCAACACTGAAGGTTGTGAGGCATTGCCATGGGCTGTCTCTGGGCCCTGTCCCCTCTGAGGAATGACCAGGAGGGGTCATCATCCCTTCTTTCCACAGAGCCCGCGTGTCCCACAGCTGCCCTCCCATGCACTCCCTTGTTTTTCTTCCCCACCTCAGCCTGCGACGGAGATCACTGGGGCCCCCACTGCAGCAGCCGGTGCCAGTGCAAAAACGGGGCTCTGTGCAACCCCATCACGGGCGCCTGCCACTGTGCAGCAGGCTTCCGAGGCTGGCGCTGCGAGGACCGCTGTGAGCAGGGCACCTACGGTAATGACTGTCACCAGAGATGCCAGTGCCAGAACGGAGCCACCTGCGACCATGTCACAGGGGAGTGTCGCTGCCCGCCAGGATACACCGGAGCCTTGTAAGTGACCTGCTGCTGGGCAGTGTGGTAGAGCCTGCCACCACTGCACTCCTTGTGCCTCTGTTTCCGTGGCTCCCTGGAGAGTTACTGAGGAGCTAGGCTCTGGGCACAGAAGGGAGATGAGCCCTGAGAGCCACTAAGGGCTCTGCTGTTTGACCCATGGCATTCCAACCTGGGTGAGAAGAAGGGAGGGGCAGGGATGTGCAGAGAGGCCGTGTTTGGTTCTGCCCGGCCGACTTCAGATGCTGGTTCGATTCTCCCTCGATGACATCCAGTTTACTCTGCTGCGTGTTCAGTGTCCACGCTGGCTATGCTTGGTGCAGTTAATTAGCTGCATGAAACTAGGTGGTCCCAGTGCCTTAGAAAAGAGGAAAGAGCTAGGATATCCCCTCATAGAGCACTCTGAACTGTGCCCACATGTAGGAAGTAGCTTCCAAGTGTTTGCTATCCTTGAGATCACTTGGGGGATTTTTAATAAAGCATACTTAACAGGAATAAAGATCAGCAACAAAGAAGATGAAATGTTAATAGTTGTAACTTTTAGGTAATGTCATGCCAGGGGTCCTCTACAGGTCCAACAACAACAACAAAAAAACCCACTAACAGCCACTAATAAAGAGGAACTGGGTTGTTTGATGCTTTGATGCCCATGAATAGTAACATTGCTCTGTGCCTGTAAGGGTGTATGGCTCATGACTGTGCGGGAAGTGTGCACACACTTATCCTCCACTGCTGTCTGAGGGAGGAAGGTTCTTTGCTTGGCTCCCATGAGCAACCACAACAACAGGCAGGATTTGCACACAGAGGCCGGTGCCACGGCTCACTAGGCTAATCCTCTGCCTGCATACCAGGTTCTAATCCTGATGAGGGCACCGGATTCTGTCCTGGTTGCTCCTCTTCCAGGCCAGCTCTCTGCTGTGGCCTGGGAGGGCAGTGGAGGATGGCCCAAGTGCTTGGGCCCTGCACCCCATGGGAGACCAGGAGAAGCACCTGGCTACAGGCTTCAGATCAGCACAGTGCACCAGCCACAGCCGCAGTGGCCATTGGAGGGTGAACCAACGGAATAAGGAAGACCTTTCTCTCTGTCTCTCTCTCTCACTGTCCACTCTGCCTGTCAAAAAAAAAAAAAAAAAAAAAAGAAAGAAAGAATTTGCACGCAGAAAAATATAGACAATAGAAAAATCTTGTTCCCTTACTGAGAAATTGATAGTTGCGAATCACAGGAGCAAAACTTGAAAAAACTGCAGCTGGGCCCGACACTGTGGCTCACTAGGCTAATCCTCCGCCTTGCGGCGCTGGCACACCAGGTTCTAGGCCCGGTCGGGGTGCCGGATTCTGTCCCAGTTGCTCCTCTTCCAGGCCAGCTCTCTGCTGTGGCCCGGGAGTGCAGTGGAGGATGGCCCAAGTGCTTGGGCCCTGCACCCCATGGGAGACCAGGAGAAGCACCTGGCTCCTGCCATCGGATCAGTGTGGTGCGCCAGCCGTAGCACGCTGGCCGCGGCGGCCATTGGAGGGTGAACCAACAGCAAAAGGAAGACCTTTCTCTCTGTCTCTGTCTCTCTCACTGTCCACTCTGCCTGTCAAAAATAAAATAAAATAAAATAAAAATAAAAAAAAAGAAAAGAAAGAACTGCAGCTGATTGATTAGGTGAATGCCTCCTGCCGGCAGGTGCTGAGCCCTCCAAGCAGGGCTGAGGGAGGAGTCCCCGGGTTTGGAACAGGTGGCGATCTCCAGCTGTTTCACTGAGAATATTGCTTTTATGGGTTCTCACCAAGGCCACAACTGGCTGGGATATGGGAAACTGGGAGCAGTTTCTCCCAGGGGAAGAAGCAGGCGCTTCGAGAAGAAGGTGCCCGCCACAGAGGGGTGCAGGGCTGAGGCTGGTCAGTCTGGACGGCAGACCACAGAAACCTGGTCATGGAGAGCATGCGCATGAGGCAGGTGATGTGCCCGCCTCTAACCCCTCTCTGAGGTTAGAAACCAAACGCACAGACGAAGTCAGCATGCATGTAGCACAGGCACTTTGTAAGAGGTACAGGGCAAGCCTGTCACCGGTGAGCGGGTGCCATTTGTGCTACCTTAGTGCTGGCAGGACAGATTCTCCTTACGGGGCAGTAGTCTCATTAGAAAGTCCTCGAAACAAAGGGAAGGACTGCGTGACCTTTCAGCCCCTGTGATTAATGCTCTTGATGTTAATTAAATGAGCAATTATTGAACAGGGAAAACTTGTCTTTTAGAGCTCTGGGCTGTTGTGTCTGTGAACCTGAGGGTCATGTGATTGGGTCAATAATGGTGTCCTTTGTCACTTGTTCACTCCCAGCTGTGAAGACCTCTGTCCCCCCGGCAAGCACGGTCCACAGTGTGAGCAGAGATGCCCCTGCCAGAACGGAGGGGTGTGTCACCACGTCACCGGGGAGTGCACGTGCCCGCCTGGCTGGATGGTAGGTTGTCCTCCCGCTGCTGCCTACGCCCACCCCATCTCACGGTCACCTGCTCCACGATGCTCAAGTGAATACCCACGTGGAGGAGTTCAGCATGAAAGGAAGCCACAATAATGGTTGCAGATTCCAGAGTTGAGTGTCGACCTCATGGTTAAGATCCAGTCGGGGTGTCCACATCTTGTATCAGAGTGCCTTGGTTTTAATCATGGCTTCGTGGCTATTTCTAGCTTCCTGTCGATGTAGACCCTGAAGTGTGGTGGTAATGGCCCAAGTAGTAATGCCACCCTCATGGGAGACTTGGATTGAGTACCTGGTTCCCAGCTTTTGCCCAGCCTAATCCTGGCTGTTGTGGGCATTTGGAAAAATGAACCAGCAGATGGGTATCTGACTTTCCTTGTCTCTCTGCTTCTCAAGTAAATTGTAAAACAAGAAATGTTTCCAAAGGTGGAAATTCTTTAGTCCAAAGAAGGCAGATTTACTGCTGGCTTTGAAAGGGCACCGGGGGTCTTTGTGGACAAGACAGTGTCCAGCATCCTGCATTCCTCACGAGATAAAACGGAGGCCCACATCTAGTCTCCCACGCGATGGCCAGAGCTGAAAAGCCCGGGAATTATTTAATGATCATTTTCAAAATCATGTTCCACAGATGGCTTCTGTTCTTTGAGAGCATTGTTCGGACAGAGTACGCGTTGGTGAAGCAGTTGCCCAGTTACAGAGGTGAACCAAGGGCCTCGGGTGTGGCAGAACTTTTCAGAGCCTTTGGTGTCGTGGTCTAAGCAGAAGCTACCATTTACCTCACTTCCGAGATGCTGATCACGGCACCCTCACTTCACGTAGGGATTTCAGATGCTCCTCTATGTGGAGTACACAATGCCAATTAGCTTCTCTTTTTTTAAAAGTTTTATTTATTTATTTGAAAGGCAGAGTTACAGAGAGGCAGAAACAGAGAGAGGTCTTCCATCTGCTGGTTCATTCTCCATATATTGGCCAGAGCTGCACCTATCCGAAGCCAGGAGCCAGGAGCTTCTTCCAGGTCTCCTACGCGGGTGCAGGGGCCCAAGGACTTGGGCCATCTTCTACTGCTTTCCCAGGCCACAGCAGAGAGCTGGATGGGAAGTAGAGCAGCTGTGACTCGAACTGGCACCCATATGGGATGCCGGCATTACAGACGGCGGCTTTACCTTTATGCCACAGCGCCGGCCCCGCTTCTCTCTTTGAGTTGGTATGTGACTCTGTCTTCTTGAAGGCTACACAGTGAGTGACCCAAGTCTGGCTCCTTCATTAATAGCGGTTCGCTTCATGATCACCTGAGCGTCAGACCCCAGAGCTCCTGCACTGTTTGTTCTCTCAGGGGTCACCAGTGACTTGGTCATTGCCAAATGCAGGGACCATGATTGTCTTCTTCAAAGCTGTGGACTCTGGTGATCACTCACTTCCCTTCTTTCCCTAACAAGCCTTGTCCTTTCCTCTCCTCCCAAAGACCTCTCTGCCTCACCCGTTTGTCTAGAAAGGGCCTTCAACAAGTTCATAGACGATGCACAGTATCATTCCCTTTCCCATGAACTTGGTGATGTGCTCATGCTTGTGCCACTTCCTTACAGTGTGTTCAGATTCCAGTCTGGTTCTTCTCTTTTCTCTCTGTAAATCCTTCCCAAAAACCCTGTGATTTCCCCAAATCTTGTTTTTTTAAAAATGCTGTTTATTTTTCATTTTCTACTAGGAAAGCAGAGACAAAGAAGAAAATAGATAGATAGATAGATAGATAGATAGATAGATAGATAGATTGATTGATAGATAGCTTTCATTCACTGATTCACTCCCCAAATGTTTGCCAAAAATCTGGGTCTGGGCCAGGCTGAAGGCAGAAGCCAGGAACTTAATCCAGGTCTCCTCTGTGGGTGGCAGCAAGTACTTGACCCCTCCCAGGGTGCACATTAGCTGGAATCCGAAGCAGAGGTAGGACTCGAACCCAGATTCTCTGATATGGGATGTAGGCATCCCAAGCAGGTCTTAGCCACTGAACCAAGTGTCTGTCCCCTAAATCTTGATCTTCTCTCTTCATTGCCCAGGGTAGAAACGCTGGGCTATCTTTGACTCCTTGACTCTTCACTTCCTGTGTTCAACCTTTTGCCAATGCTGGTTCTTTCTTAGTCCTTGGCAAGGGCAGGATTTTGCAGAAGAGGTGGCGTGCAGAGAGCCCTGTGCTGTGTCACTGAGGGCGGCAGCCATTCTATTCCTAGGACTTTAGCGTAGGTGTTGTCCATGGAGTTGCCTCATCTCAAGACTGAGGCTTTTTCCTTCTCTGCCAGGGCAGTCATGATGTGGGACAGTGGTAGCCACAGGTTTGCACTAAGGGTTACAGTGGGCGGATAGAAGGACTCTCTCCATGGGCCCTGGGGAGCCTACCCTGCACCACTTCCTCTCTGCTCTGGGCCCCTAACCTTGAGAGAGGTTTCTTCCTGAATGCTTCAGGTCATTTTTTCCTCTCTGTATAGCTGAGATTCCAACTTCGTCTTCTCCTTTCCAGCATTTAATTTGTGTTCTCACCCTAGGTTTTCAATGATAAATACATACTCACATGCGTTTTAACCAATAGACATAATGTCCTCCTTAAAGCTGCTTGCTCGCATTAATCATCATTCATGAAAAGTATTTCAGCAACAACTCTGAAGCTTATGGGAGTATGTTACAGGTAGGGTAAGGCCCCGAGAGAATGAGAATTTGCACCAGAACTTCTGCCCATCCAGGATGACCCATCTGATTTCTTATAAGCTGTGACCTTATCCTTGATTCTTTGTGCATAGCACTTGGCCTGGGATAGATGATTTTCAGTTAAACACTGACTTGAGTCATCTCTCAAAGGCCTTTTTGGTTCCAAGTATCTGTGGAAGAACTGTGTGTAGATAGCTAGAAACCACCAGAGGAAAGCTCATTAGCACACCAACTGCCTTTGTGGGTAGCCAGTAGTTAGAGGAAATGTATTTTCTTATGCTATCCAGAATCAACATTTACGAAACCATCTGGTGTTTGCTAGCCTTCAATTTCAGAGTACCCACAGTCTGCCTTTTTTAGTGAGAGGGAGGACAAAGCAGCAGCTTCCCACAGTTAAAAAAAATTGGGAAAAAAAAAAATCTCTGTTATGTGGGATATGTTGTTCACTCTAGTACAGTTCCAATAAATACTGTAATAATTATAAATCCAATAAATCAGAAGCTATGAGCCCAGGTCATGCAGCCAATGGAAACAGAAAATAGTGGAGTGTTTCATTGATCTATTGGTATAGTATCTTATTCTTATTGTCATAGAATTGAAAGAAATGTAATGAGGCTGGCGCCTCGGCTCACTAGGCTAATCCTCCGCCTGCGTCGCCGGCACACCGGGTTCTAGTTCCGGTCAGAGCGCCAGATTCTGTCTCAGTTGCTCCTCTTCCAGTCCAGCTCTCTGCTGTGGCCTGGGAGTGCAGAGGTGGATGGCCCAAGTGCTTGGGCCCTGCACCCGCATGGGAGACCAGAAGAAGCACCTGGCTCCTGGCTTTGGATCAGCGGCCATTGGAGGGTGAACCAACGGGAAAAGGAAGACCTTTCTCTCTGTCTCTCTCTCTCACTGTCCACTCTGCCTGTCAAAAAATAAAAAAAAAAGAAATGTAATGACTCTGCTTGACAAGATGGGCAGCCTCTAGGGCAAGGAGAGATGTCCAAGTTACCCTTGCATTTTCTCCCTGGGGAGAATAAGGTCTCCTGTTGACCTTGGCTCTGTGGTGCTGTTGAACCTGCTGAAAATAAGTGTTTTTCTTCTGAAATACACATCGAGATTCATTCCTGTATACATGTTTCTGAGGCAATGTTGTCATTAATTCAGGTACACAAAATTTCAATCTTATGTTATGCTACACTTGAAGAAACAAAGCCAACCATAATGCATATTTTCTGAAGAGCAGATGGTAAAGTGTTTGAATATTCCATTTGTGCCAGATGTTACCATTTATGTAACAGTGCTTGCTAAGTATTGTTGACTTATTGTGCATGTAAGATACAAGGAAGAACACTTTGGAGGATTTATAAATTCCTTAGGTTGCCATAATAATTTGATGCAACTTTACCTTAAGCATTGAGTTTTAATATGGATTTTTCTTAAGATTATTACTCTTCCATTTCTGAATGCATCTTGAGATTTAAGTTCACCGAGTAAATAAGTCAGTTTAAAATTTCTAGTGGTTTAAAGATGATGAGCCATTTGTGTGTTCTGAAATTCTCTACATCTAATATTCTTGCAGCCCTTTTCCCATGTCTCTCCCTGCCTTTCAGCTTCATCTCTCTGCTTCTGCTTCCTTCAGCCCTGCCCTGGCTGGAGGCCCATCTAATTTTCCAAGTCTCTTTGAATGCAGGGCACAGTGTGTGGTCAGCCTTGCCCCGAGGGTCGCTTTGGAAAGAACTGTTCCCAAGAATGTCAGTGCCATAATGGAGGGGCGTGTGATGTCGCCACAGGCCAATGTCACTGCAGTCCAGGATACACAGGAGAACGGTAAGGGACACTCTTGTCTGTGATTGGTTGTCTTAGCATGAATTGAAACTTTGGTGGACCCAGTGAGCATTTTTAATGCCATGTGTCTGTGGGACTGTTCCAGATATTCTAGAAACATCCATAAGCACCAGTGTGTTTGATAGGTTCTTTCCTAATTCAGTGTGCAGAAACTGAATCAGCAGTAGTGAACTGAAGATAACAGAGTAAACATTACAAAGAAAAGAGACAGTAAAACAGCAGCTACTCAGAACCTTTGCTGGGTGTATCATTCTCAAAAACTGAATATTGAGGACTGCCGCTTACATTTGAAGTAATTTTTGATAGGTTTATGTTAAAATGGGATATATAGCCAAGTACTTTCGAGAAGTATAAAGTTCCCTTCCCATAACTCTTCAGTATTCTGTAAAGGAAATTCAAAAAGTTCATAGAAAATATAATGGCAAGTTTATTTGTGTGAAAAAGAGTTTTGAAATCTACGTATAGTTTCTTCATCATATGCATTTCCATGATTTTTCTGAAGTGTTGCGTGATATTAGCAATTTCTTGTGTGGTGGTGATCCAGTCAGATCTGCTGGGACTTAGAGGGCTCTCTGATCCCACACGACGTAGGAATGCACAGCTGTGACCCTGCAGTTTGTACTTTTACTGTTCATCACTTGGTCTGAGAGAGGTGAAAGTGGGACTTCCTGTCCTAATTTTGCTGGAAACGACTCCAGTAGGTTCATGCTTATTGTTAGTTTTTAGTGGATTGTCTTCTTCATGCCTCAGTAGTTTTTTGAAATCCCTGTTTTTATCAGTACCCTTTGTTAGTGGTATCTGTTTGACCTCCTGAAAGGGGCGGACGGTGGGCCTCTGAGCAGTGGATAAGATGCTGCTGGGGGTGCTCACACCTCCTGTCAGCGTTCCTGGGTTCCAGTTCCAGCTGTACTTGCGATTTTAGCTTCCTGCTGATGTGCACACCGGGAGGCGCATGTGTTGGCCTAAGAACTTGGGTTTCTGCCACCCACTTGGGAGACCTAGACTGAGTTCCAGTCCCCTAGATTTTGTCTGGCCCAGCCCTGGTTGTTGCAGACGTTTGTGCAGTACAGTAGTGAATGGAAGTGCTTTCCCTCCCTCTGTCTTTCAAATATAATCAGTTAATTTATCAAATAATTACATTGAAAACCTCTTTGTCTTCTGCTAATATGATTATATTTCCTATAATTTTTTGATGTTATGCGTTCTTGACACCCATAGCATGCAGTGTTTGTAATATTAATTGGCCCATGTAATCAATGTTTGTAATATTAATTGGCCCATGTAATCAAGACATTTTGGTGACTGCCATCCTAGTTTTAGGTTCTATTTTGGATGGAGAAGGCTGTTAGGTGATTCAGGATCCAAGTAATACCGGAATGTGAAAAAACAAGTCAGGCTAGGAAAGGCGTGTGATCAGGCAGAATCCTAGACTGTGTTTTGTAATGTTTTGGGACACTAAAAACTGCATTATAATTTTTTTTGCCCTCTGGGGATTTAAGTTTCAAATTAGAGGCAACATAAACCAACAAACTTACAAAGCAGATAAGTCACATTCATCTTATTTGGAATATTAGGAAAGGGAGTAACAGCTAATTGTCAGGAAAATGTCGGAGTAGAGGCAAGGAAGGCAGAGAGCCAGAGAAAGAAGAATGAGTAGAGGTGTCTGGTGTCTGGAACTGCTGCTCCGGGAGCTCTGGTTTTCCAGATGCACCCCTCATGGCACTCCTGTTCTCAGTAGTTATCCCCGCACCGGTTCCAGAGGTCACACATGCACACACCGGTGACAAGCGTATTTGTCACCACGAAAGGGAAGAACTGAGCAGCTGGGGGCTAATTTGTGGCAGGAGTTGTGGGCACAAGGGGCCCTCGGGGCTGGGGTCTCCACTTAGCCATCGCCCTGGTTTTGAGGACTCAGCGGAACCTGACTGCTGAGGTTAGGCCAGAGGGTTGTGCTGGGAGGAGGAGCAGGTACCGCATACAAAGCATCCCCAGGATGTGGGCAGGACCCGCCCAGCAGACAGAAAAAGAAACAACACATCGGGCACCCTGTAGGCTGGCCAAGCAGTGCCCAGGGTACCCACATCAAAGGCGCCAGAGTCTGTGGGAAGGCGGAGAGGATATTGTGGGGAGAAACCGTCTCGTGGTGCAGTCAAGTCCCAGTGGATGGAAGATGGTTCCCGAGCCACCCATTTCCTCTGAAGGGTTAAAAAGGAACCTCCCCCATACCACTGGTACTGCGGTGCAGGCCTCTAGAGGCCTGGCCGGGGTCCAGGCACGTAACTGGCGCTCAGCGAGTGTTCCACGTGACCCTGAAAGGGGCGATAACGGTGGGTGGCAAGGAACAGTCAGGAATGGCGGGCGGGGACTGGGGGCTGCTGCATCGCCCCCTTGTCTGGGCGTGGGAAGGCTGACTGCTTCCCAGTGCTCTCCCCTGGAGCTGCGTTTCCAGGTGTTGCTGCAAAGGCGCGCAGCTGGTCCGTGCGCCCCGGGTTTAATGAGCGATGCGATGCCTTTACACTGAATTGTGATGTGGCCAGGCTGTTCTGGTCGCTCTAGGGAAGGTCACGCTCAGCAGGGTGAAGGAGGAAGCTGTCAGTCCTTCCAGATCAACGTGCTTCGCTATCTTCTAACTCACTTCCTTCTGCACCAACTCACTTCCTCTCCCTAAGGTTCCTGCTGCGATACACACAGTAACCACAACTGTGTTAAAAGAAGGCTGTGACCCTCATTGGTTTGGGAACTGATGTTGTGTTTTGTTATTTGACCCATTCTTCCAAATGTTGGGGCATTAGTCAAAATTTAAAAATTAGAACCCCCATATTTCCATATGTCTTGTGTGTCAGTATTTGTTGCTATGTCTTTCTTGTTCCTCAGGCATCTCTACTAACAAAATGTTTTTCCTTTTCCACTGATTTTTGAGGTAGGTTTTCAGGTTCCACGGGGGGCCACAAAGGCAACACCCAGGGCATACAATCAATTGGAAAATGGTGCTTCTTGAAGATAAGAAAGGCAGAGGTTACTTCATGGTTACATTCGTGTTTGAGGGGAAAATATCGACTTCTAGAGGCTGCCCTAGCATTTTGGCTTGGTAGGTGGAAGCAGGCGTAACTCTTACTAGGGTTCTCTTAGAAGGGCAACATTGGCAAAAAAGGACAGCAGGACGATGAACAAGCTTACCTAATGGCTGCTTTAGTAAGTAAAACCCGAATGACTTTCCATTTTGTATTTATAATTCAAACTCATAGACTGTTTAATGATAGGTTAGGAAGGTAAATATGGGCCAGGACCAGCTATTGTGGGCTTGGCTTTCCCAGAGAAAAGCAAATCTCTGCCAAGACTGTGATAAACTAGACCCACTGGTTCCTGTCATTTGCAGCCCTTTCTCAGGCCTTCTCTGTACCACTTTGAAGCACTTTGGGAGCTGTAGCGTCCTCTCGGTTCAAATTGTGAAGACTGTCCAAAGCTTAACATGTATTTGAGTTTGTTCTCAAATCCACATAGGAGAGAGCACACAACGTGTTTGTGCTCTGTTGATCGTTTTTTTCTTTTTGTACTGACTTCCGAGAAACACCAGACGCATGGATGGTAGGGATGTCTCAGTTGCTTTAGCAGGAGCTGTGCTGAGGCCAAATTCCCGTACCTCAGCATTTCTCTAAGTTGCTATGTTTAAGGAATAAATTAAATGACTTACAAATGACTTGTTATGAGTTAAAAATAAAGAATTCCTCTTATAAATATTAAAAAAATAGGTAAAGTCATATAAGTTTAAAGCACACATTCGCTTATGTGCTAACTATTAGTTCTGTTACTCCAGAACTTTTTAATTTGCCTCATAGCCTAAGACTTTATCTATTGAAAACTTACCTGGCCACGTCTAGAGTCTGTGAAGCAGACTCACGTGAAGCCCCTTGCGTCGTCTCCGTCACATTAAATGCACACTGGACGCAGACTGGAGAGGTATCAAAGGATTCCTCAGATCTGTCCTCTCTGTGCAAATAGGCTTCCAGCCACCCTGGCATTGTTAGTCGTCTCGTCTGTTGTTGAGAGCATGCCAAGCCTTGAGGGAAGGCGGTTTCTTTGTAGTATGCTTTCTTGCCATTGCTTTTAGCTATGCTTGAATTTGTCATCATGCATTGCTGCTCGCCGTCTACAGACCTGGGATATACAATGCTGACCTAAAATTTTGATTCTGGGTCTTGAAGACTTGAGAGCCACGTGAGAAGTGGCCACTAAGACAAAGTGTTCCCCACGTGGGATGAGTGCTGGGCTGATCTTCAACCCCATCTCCCTTCCCTTGGCACAGCAAGCTCCCTTGCTACAGAGAGCGCTGACAGCCACCTCACTGAAACAAACGTGGCCAGCCCAGGACCTACACACCCTTCCCATGGAGCAGTGAGAGACCATTTTCCCCTTCCTAGAGCAAGTCCTTCTGGGAAAGGGCTCGAATGCCATTTTTTTTTAGACAAGACAGTGGATTTGTGAGATCTGATATTTTTTTTTTCCACATTTGGCAACCCTTGCTTGAAACAGGACAACAATCCCACTGGCCAAAACTTTTGTGTTAGAAAACTCCGTGCTTTCCTAAAACTACAGGCAAATGCATCCCCAACGCTAGTCCCCGGACATCTGATTAGTGCATGAGGAGCAGGGATTACCATTCAGCTTTGAAAAGAGCAGAAACGAAAAGCTGAAATTGAAAGATTAATGTCCGTATATGACGTTAATGTCGCTTCGTGCCCCAGCTGTTCCACTTCTAATCCAGCTCCCTGCTAATGGCCTGGGAAAAGCAGCCAAAATGGCCCAAGTCCTTCGGCCCCTGCTACCCACAAGGGAGACCCAGAAAGAAGCGCCTGGTTCCTGGATTTGGCTTGGCCCAGCCAGGCCTTTGCAGCCATCTGGGGAGTGAACCAGCAGATCTCTCTCTTTCCTTCCCTCTCTCTCTCTCTAACTCTTTTGAATAAATAAATCTTGAAAAAATATTAGTATCATCATGAAAACCCAGAGAATTAAAAATTAAATTTCAAATTTCCCACAGCATTTTCTCTTGAGAATGGAGGGAACAGTTTTTAAATATCTTGATTATGGTTTGGCTTTAATATTTGGGTAGTTTCTTTCTATGCTTCCTGGTACCTACGAAGGTGCCGAACGCTATAATGTTGGCAAGCACTGGGTGTAAAACATGGGTTGAGACCCAAATTCATCATTTTATTTTGTTTTTCTTGTTGTTATTTTTTTCTTCAATGGGACATACTGCTGCTAAGTACAATGTGCAGCCAGAGTAATTCATCTTAATGCTTTCCAAACTATTAATGGGCTAACCACCAAGTAATATCAATGCAATCCATGCACACAAGGAGTCTTCAGAAAATCATGGAAAACACACATTATGAAAAAAAAACAAATGCACAATTTCAAACGTTTTTTGCACCCGAATAAACTTAAGTTTCTATTCCATTTTCCACTAACTTTTGGAGGTAGCCTCGTGTCCGTGACGAAGCCATTCTGAACCAGCCGGTTCATTGTCTCATGGCAGTGGCTCCCTCCTCTTGCTCGACAGGTGCCAGGATGAGTGTCCGGTTGGGACCTATGGACTTCGGTGTGCCGAGACCTGCCGGTGCCTCAACGGCGGGAAGTGCTATCACGTGAGCGGCGCGTGCCTCTGCGAGGCAGGCTTCTCCGGCGAGCTCTGCGAGGCGCGCCTGTGTCCAGACGGCCTGTACGGCATGAAGTGCGACAGGAGGTGCCCCTGCCACCTGCACAACACTCACAGGTGGGTGTCTTATCAGAGCTCTCACTTCAGTGTCCAGGCTTTGCAAGGGGGGCTTGACTAGTTTCCCACCGAAGCTGCTCCCTGCCACTGGGGTCTCCTGGGCGGGAACCAGCAGGTAGGAGGAAGACGTTTTCACTTGGAGCATGTTGGCCTGTGACAGAAGTGCTGAGATGGTTGGATGTCAGTGGTGGATACTGAGTTCTAGTCTCCGTTAACAGCCACTGGTAAATAGTAAATTTGTAGAGGTCTTCCCTAAGAGAGTCATTCTGTGGCATGGCAGCAGCAAAGATGCAACAAGGGACAAGGGGTTAAGCCGAGATTTGTCAGTAAAAATATCTCAAAACGACTCTCGCTGCAACATCTTTTACTTGACAGCACATCTGTGCAAGAGGAAAGGCCATGGAGAGGAAGTGGACGGTGGAAGTTTGTGAAAGTGCTGCACATGTGGCCGTCACATGTGAAATATCTTCTCAGGATTGATGACTTGGACATAGAACTCACAGGGGTCTTTTAGTTCAAAAGTCTCTCAGAGAATCTGAGAACAGGAAACCACAATCCCACCCACCCTACCGCACCTTGTCTGCCTCTGAAAATACCTCTCCCCACCCTTTGTCCTTCTCCCTCCCCCAAGGACCAAAATACACATAACTTAAAATTCCCAGCCTCGTTTGCAGATGTCTGGAAAAGCTGAGTTGGACAAAAATGTGGTGCTTTGGCTAGCAGTTTAGATGTTACTCGCGTAGCTTTTGCTTGCGTTTAGCACAGATGCTTCTTCATTTATAGTTCTGAAAGATAACCAACCGGTGGCTGCATCGAATCCCAAATGCACAAAAGCTAAAAGTCAACAGAAGCATGGTCACTTCTTTAAATCATGGTTAGAGCAGAAGAAAGGATTTTGAGCTTTGAGTGTGTGTTGGAATATATTGTAGAGGTGTGACATAGCTAAGGAGTGTATTGTTGATGTGTTTTAAGTAACTTTGCAAGCCACGTTAGTGAACTTTGGCAAAAAGAGGCTTACTGGAAAATATTGCTGTTCTTTGCATGACAAGTTTTGCTAAACACCTGGGGAGGAAAAGTGAATGTTCTCTGCAGGTAGCATTTTGTTGGTTTTCCAAATCCCCGATACTGAAGGAGCTGGCAGGATGAAGGACAAGTCGTGAACTTGGCCTCTTTTCCTATAGTTTGAGGCTTGGTGCAACAAAAGGTAAGCCTCATGTCACAAGAGCTCAACACGTGCTACCAGCATGGGGCTTCGTGGCGTGTGGACACAGCTGACACCAAGAGGAAACAAAAGCTTGCCCACAAGAACAACTCTGCTATTAGAAGAATTGGGTATGCCAAAAGCATTGCTGTGCTTTTCTGGAATCAGGCACCATGTTAGGAGTGCAAAGATACAAGTGAAGAATTTTTGGGGAGAACCAGCGCTGTGGCATAGCAGGTAAAGCTGCCACCTGAGGTGCTGGCATCACATTGGGCGTCAGTTTGATCCTGGCTGCTCCACTTCGGATCCAGCTCTCTGCTGTGGCCTGGGAAAGCAGTTGAAGATGGGCCAAGTCCTAGGGCCCCTGCACCTGCAGAGGAGACCCAGAAGAAGCTCCTGGATCCTGGTTTTGGATCAGCCCAGGTCCAGCCATTACAGCCATTTGGGGAGTGAACCAGTGGGTAGAAGACCTCTCTCTCTCTCTCTCTCTCTTTAACTCTGCCTTTCAGATAAATAAATAAATTTTTTCCAAAAATAAGAATTTTTTAAAAAGATTTATTTATTTATGTCAAATAGTTACAGAGAGGCAAGGAGAGAGAGAGAGAAAGAGAGAGAGAGAGATATTGTCCATCCTCTGGTTTACTCCTCAGATATCCACAATAGCCAGGGCTGGGCCAGGCCAAAGCCAGGAGCCAAGAGCTTCTTCAAGGTCTCTTATGTAGTTAACAGGGCCCTAAGCACTTGGGCCATCTTTTGCTGCTTTTCCCAGGCCAGGCCATTAGCAGGAAGCTGGGTGGGAAGTGGAACAGCCAGGACACGAACAGATGCCCATACAAGATGCTGGCATTACAGGTGGCAACTTTACCTGCCACAACACTGGCACCATGAAGAATTATTTGATTAATACCAATACTGTGATAATTTCGATGTAGGTCACAGATACTCAAGCGTGTATGCTTTAACAAAGAAGTACATGAGATTATTTGGTAATCACATAGATGAAAATAATGTTAAAATCCATTTAATAATATATATCAAATAATCAGAAGATGAGAAAGAAAATAGCCTTATGAGTACTCCCTGAATCATGAAAGTTGTTTTTAAAGGTAAGTTTTTATACATTTATGTTAGGACCAGTTGACTGATGATTCTGTGACCATCTCTTGCAGTCATTGTGGGAGTCATCCATGTATTTTTATATCTCGACTTTCTATGTAAAATTCCTGGAAACACAGTTTTATTCAAAACAAAAGCTGTACAATCTTCGTATTAATGGAAAGTCCATCCTATGCACTTTATCATTTAATCTAGCTATTGGAGTTTTGCTATTGTAAATTAATGATGCATACCTATTTATACAAAATCCTTTCACTATAATTAATGATATAAGTAATGCAATGTAAATTAATATAATAGTTTACATTGTCTGTTAAAATATTTAGTTATTATGAAGATGGAGATGGAGGCGAGACGGGGGACAGAGAGAGAGACGAAAGAGTTGGGGGGAGAACAAGAGAAAGAGAGAGCTCTCATGTGCTGGCTCCCTCCCCAAATGCATGCAACACCTTGAGGGTGGGCCCAATGAAAGTTGAGAGCCAGGAACTCAGTCCGCAACTCTCACATGAGTGACAGGGACCCAGCTACTACAGCCATGACCTGCTGCCTCCCAGGGTCTGCATTAACAGGAAGCTGCAACTGGGAACAGGCACTCCAGTGCAGGATATGGGTGTCCCAAGTGGCATCTTAACCTCTGCACCAAGCAGCCACCACTGCCTTGTTTATATTTAGTTTTGTTTTTATTTTTGGATTCTATGAAAGTGCATAGACTGACATATACTACAGCTGCATGTTTATTTAGGGATTTGTATTGTATAATTTATGCTGCATTTAAAAAGGCCTCAAACTGAGTGACATATAAAAGCAGTTACTTAGTAACTGATACTTTTCTGTTTGGCTGCTGGGCCAGGGTTCAGGTTGGCGTTTTTTCTGGTTTCTCTGTGTTCAGCTGTTAGCTCATCGACTGGTTGATTGGTCATTACTCACATGTCTGCCGCTTGGCTGGGTGTTGGGGGTGACTGAGCTGCATGTCTCCAGCACCCAGCAGGGTTACCTGGGGTGCTTTCACAGTGACTGCCTTCCAAAGGCATGGAGAGAGAGGGAAGCTGCAACATGGGCACACTGTCCAAGCCTTTGGTTGTGCCATGTTGGCTGATAATCCTTTAGACAGAGCAAGTCACACAACCAAGTCCAGATTCAGTGTACTCTACCTGTTAGTGGGAGGAGTTGCCAAGAGTTTGTAGACAGTTTTATTTCGCAATCCAAGACAGGGCTGAAATGAATTTAAATATATTCATAAATAATTTTAAGTTTTAGCAGTATTATTGAGCCTAAAGACATTCACTATGACCTGGACTTTTCAACTCAAAATTAACTTTTATGGTGAGAATGATTTTGAACAAGGAAATAAAATTTGAGATTTAATAAGATTCCATGTGGGATATGTATATCAGCTCTTGTTAATTAGAACATTTACTAGCCATGGGCAATCAGGATGTGCCCATTTGCAAATGCGATCTAATTGCTGTTACATTTAAGCATTAATCACATCTAAGGATATGAAGAAGTTCAAAGACTCCTGTGTTTTAGCCAATATTGTATAGTATTAGTCTCTTTTTACAACTTAACCATTAAATGGAAAAATTGATGGTTACAAATGTGCGTAAAATGACAAATATTTCTCATACATGTGTGATCCTGCTTTCGTAGACACAAAGCAATGTGTTGTTGAGACAGCAAACATGTAGTGAGTGCGTTCAGTCTCTAATCTGCTGCTCCCACATCCAGACGTAAATCTCATTACCAATTAAGCCGCCTGCCTGAGAACCCATCAAATGCTTCCAAAGTGCTCTGGCTTCCTCCATCTAATTACAAATTGCTGAACACTAATTTTGGTGTCAATCAATGTGAGAACCAGTGTGCTGCACTAACACTCGCTGGGGGGCCCAGAGGATCAATGTTTCTGTCTGCCTCTTGGTTAGTCCAGTCCCTGTCCCCACAAGAGTTGTCTATTCTGGCTAACATTTATATGTACACTGTGAGTATCTTTTTCTAACTGCACAAAGGAACATTTTCCACCAAAAATGTAAGTTTCACTTGAAATATTTCTTTTCCTTCTCTCAGATGTAGGACCTTAGTGAAGTAAGTTTAAACATGTCCCTACTTTTTCGCATATCACAAGTTTTTAGTGGTCCTGCCGACCCCTTTGTAAAATCCTAAATTTTAGGCATGCATTTTCTTATTTAGCCTCCTAGCAGGCTGCTGGCAGCCCTCTGTTCTCTTTGGTGCAAAAGCAGACGAACTTGGGTAGACTTTGATTCTGCCACTACCTGTGTCACATTTTGAATAAATGACTCTTCCTATCTAGGCCTTGGTTTCCTTTCTCTCTCTCTCTTTTGTTAAATGGGATCATTCCTACATTTAGCATGGTTTGAGAGGGTTGGAGTCAGTGATGCATGGGGTGTGGTCTGCCCAGTGCTCAGCAAACAGTAAGTGCTGGCCTGGCAGTCACTCATAGCAACCTCACAAATGTCACATGGGTGAGCATTCTCTGCAGTTGTCGCTGATTTCCTTTAAGGCAGTCTGGGGTGAGATCCACTGTGCGTCAACTGTGACATTGTCCTGTGTTCACTCGGTCATTCTCTACTGTGAGCCTGCCATGTGCCAGGGACAGGTAAATTAAGAAGAATAAAAACAGACTTAATTCTTTCCCTCCCAGAACTTGCAGTGTAGAGAGAAAGGAACACATTAAAGGACAAACAAACATAGGTTCATGGATTGTGACACGAGGTAGGGGGGAAGGAGAATAAACGAGAGACCTAATTCAACTCTGAGTGATGGAGAAATGAGAAACAGATGTGTAAGCTGAGACTGGGAGGACCAGGTAGAGTGAGGTGGGAGAAGGGTACAGGGGATGCAGTCTAGGAAATCAAATAGTCACATGGAGGCTCTTCCGTGAAAAGCCTGATGCTTTCATAAACTTAAGGGACCTGTGATGAGGCCAGCACTCTAGTACAGTGGGCTGTGTCCCACGTGTGACGCAGGCATGCATTCTGGGCTCTGATTTGGGTCCTGATTGCTTCACTGCCAATCCAGCTCCCTGCTAATGCACCTGGAAGGCAACAGAAGACGGCCTGGGTGCTTGGGCCCCAACCCACCTGCATAGGACACCTGTATGGAGTGCCAGGCTGCTGGTTTTATCTGGGTCCAGCCCCAGCCATTATTGGGAGAAAACCAGCAGGTGGAAGATCTCTCTCTCTCTCCTCTCTCTCCTTGTCTCCCTCTCTCTCCATGTCTCTCTGAAACTCTGCTTTTCAAATAAAGAAAGAAATAGTTGAAAGAAAGAAATAAAAATATGCTATAACTTCATAATAAAGAGAATTATGAGGAAACAAGAGGCTGAGAAGTAGGCCGTTGCCATGTGATGGGGCCATGGGCTGCATTTGGGGTGACCACATATCTGGTCTCACAGGATTTTTTTGTTGCCCTATAGTGATTGACATCTCTCTCATCACTTTAAAATTATTTTAAAATTTATTTTCATTTTTATTTGAAAGATGGAAAGAGCTCTTCCATGTACTGGTTCATTTGCCACATACCCACAACAACCAGCCTGGGCCGTGCCAAAGCCAGGAGCCTAGGACTCAATCCAGGTCTCCCACAAGGGTGGCAGGGACTCAAGCACTTGAGTCATCATCGTCTGCCTCCCAGCGTGCATGTTAGCAGGAAGCTGGATCAGAAGCAGAGCAGCCAAGACTCAAACCAGGCAGTCCAAAGTGGGATACAGGTGTCCCAAGTGGCACCTCGACCATTGCACCAAATACCTATCCTTCCCTCTTCATTCTTTTTTTTTTTTTTTAAAGATTTATTTATTTATTTGAAAGTCAGATTTACACAGAGAGAGAAGGAGAGGCAGAGAGAGAGGTCTTCCATCCACTAGTTCACTCCCCAATTGGCCGCAGCAGCTGAGCTGAGCTGATCCAAAGCCAGGAGCCAGGAGCCAGGAGCTTCTTCCAGGTCTCCTATGCAGGTGCAGGGGCCCTAGGATTTGGCCCATCTTCAACTGCTTTCCCGGGCCATAGCAGAGAGCTGGATCAGAAATGGAGCATCTGGGACTTGAACCACCGCCCATATGAGATGCTGGCACTGCAGGTGGCAGCTTTTCCCACTACACCACCGTGCTGGCTCCCCCTCTTAATTCTTAAGAACATGTTGGTTTAGACAACTAACTGTACAGTCACTCTAGCTATCTTAAGCAATGTGGATTGTATACCAGGTACAGTGGGGAGCATTGTGAGGGCTCTAGGGAAGAGAGTGGTGTGAGGCAAAGTGGATATGAGGAAAAGAGCTGTAAGGCTGTTCAGGATTTAGAAAGTGGGTGGCATTAGCTGGGAGGCAGGTGGTGACAGTGAAGACAAAGAGGTGGGTGGATCCAGAATAGAGTTTAATGTTAGAACAGTAGGGCCTTAGTGGTGGAGTGGACATGGGAAATGAGGGAGAAGGAGTTATCAAGAATAGCTCCCAGGGAAATGGAGTGACCAGTGGTGCCATTTCCAGAAATATGGGTGATTGTGGGTATAGGCTGCATTAGGAAGAAGGGCAGGGAGAACAGGGGGTCTACTTGAGACGCGTTGTGCTTGAGATGCCATGGAGGTGCCCGGCAGTTGTTCAAGGACAAGAGGTTGTCCCAGGACTGAGCTGATCAGTGGGCCGAGTAAATCTAAGTAGCTGTGAGATCCAGAATCTGTGCCTGAAATCACACCTTCTGTACCAAGCACCCATCTCAGCTTATGCTTGGAGGTTTCTTTGTGCCACGTTTCCAGACTGTTTTCTGAGGGGTGCTTGTAGGCGCCTAGTTGCAACAGGGGTCTAAAAGGATAGTGAAATAAATCTTTGAAAATGGTGGCCAAATGGTCCAATCCACAGAGTTTTTCTGAAGAAGGGTCGGGGGAGGAAGCGAGGATGCACTTGAGACTATGGGGTGTGGCTGACAGAGGAGGCCATCGGGTGCAGGGAGATGGAGATGGCAGTCTGTCTTCATCCCTCTTGGTGCATCAGACTTCCCAAGAGTAGAGCATCCGAGCCGTCCTCTGAGAGGTCGTTTAACAAATGTCCGCATGTGACGGCGGCTTCTGGTGTCGGCCTGGTGATGGGGAGGGTTTTAGCTCCGTCAGTGGAGGAAGATCATCTTTAAACAGCCTTCCAATTGTCAGCAGAGCCAGCCTACTGCTCAGGTTTTCCTGTGCCGAGAAGCACATGTGCTCTGAGCCAGTGTGCTACAGAGTGCCCCATTGTGTCTGCTCCCTTCCACACGCGTCTTTAGTGCAGCTGATGTGTCTGTCCATTTGCTGTGCGGCAGCAGCTGGCTGCCTGGCCTGTGCTGCCTGTCAGCACGGCTGCTGTTCCAGGTAGAGACAGCTGCCCTGCTGCCAGGTACAGGGAGCCGAGAGAACAGCCCAGCAAGGTCATTGCACTTGGCGTTCTTTGGACATCCCACTGGTTTACTGATTTGATATTGTTGACCGAACGGAGTTCATTGGCTCTTCTCATAGCATCGACATTGTATTGCATTAGTGCTTTCAGTGTAGGAAAATTCAAAAGAATGTCAGACAAAAAGGATGTGGTTGCAACAGTGTCCTGCTAGAGCATGAAGCATGTTTTCATACAATGTTTCTACAGTGCCAGTGAGGGTCCAGCCAATTAATTAAATCATACCAAGCCTGGGAAGGAAGTTTAAATTATTGTGCATGGGATTAGCCACACATTTAGTGATCATGGCTAAAGCAACATTTGCACTGGCCTTGGGTGTCATGTTTACCCCAGAGTGACTTTTGCTTTCATCCCCGGTCCTCAGCTGTCACCCCATGTCTGGAGAGTGTGCCTGTAAGCCGGGCTGGTCGGGCCTCTACTGCAATGAGACATGCTCTCCTGGATTCTACGGGGACGCGTGCCAGCAGATCTGCAGCTGCCAGAATGGGGCCGACTGTGACAGTGTGACCGGGAAGTGCACCTGTGCCCCAGGATTCAAAGTGAGTGACTTGGGCTCTGGAGCAAGGAGAAGACGGGTGCGGTGTGGAGCATGTCAATGCCGTGACTTCTATGACCTGTGAAGACCAGGGAATGTGCCGAAATCATTCATCGATAGCAAGAAAGAGAACAAAGAGAAAAGTGCTGATAGAAGTATAAGTAACAGCTTTAGAATAGAAACTAGGAATGCTAGTGAACTACTCCATGGCACTAATTTTTAATATAAATGTCAGGCAGAATATGTTATAATTATTCCTAAAGCCATTATTTTACATTACTACTTTGTAGGCAACAGTTACTGTTCAAAGTAGACTACCTATTGTTGTCAATTTTTATTTTGATTCCATGAAGACACACCATATGCGAGTACTTCAAAAAGTTCATGGGGAAATGAGATAAAATATAAATTTGCTTTGCTACAAAACAACTTGAAACATATGCATCCTTTTTGTAATATGCATTTCTGTGAACTTTTTGAAGACCCATCATACACAGGATTTCAAAATTTTTCACTACAAAACGAATGTATATTTCAAAAATTTATTTATTTGTTTGAAAGGCAGAGTTACAGAGAGGGAGGTAGAGAGAGTTCTTCTGTCAACTGGTTCACTCCCCAAATGGCCACCACAGCTAAGATTGGGCCATGCCAAAGCCAGGAATCTGGAATTCCATCTGGATGTCCCATGTGGATGGCAGGGGCCCAAGTATTTGGGCCATCATCCACTGCTTGGTCAGGTGCGTTAGCAGGGAGCCAGATCTAAGTGAAGCAGATGGGACTTGAACCAGTGCTCGTATTGGATGCCCATGACTCAAGCAGCAGCTTAACCCACTGTGCCACGATACCGGCCCAATAAATATATTTTGTAGTTCCGTATTCTAGGAATGTGTGTGTGTGGAGGAAGAGAGTAGAAAGATAGAAAAAAAGCTGGAGCTCCCATTCTCCAGTTTGCTCTCCAAGTGGCTGGAACCAAGAGCCAGGAACTTAATCCAAGTCTACCACGTGGGAGCAGATATCCAATCATTTGAGCAATCACGAACTGCCAGGATCTGTGTTAGTGAGAAGCTAGAATTGGGAGCAGTGTCAGGACTCAAATCCAGCACTGTAACATGGGAAGCAGGCATCCCAACAAGCCTCTTAACCACTACACGAAACACCTGCCCATCCATACACTTTTTTAAGTACACTTGTTTACCAAGTTAGTGTTTATTATGTACTTACATTCTGTAGCTAGTTGTTTATAAGTTTTTAGATCCTTTTGATAATGTTGACACTACAAGTGTGCCATGTGCCTATACACCCAGAAAGCAGAATTTGCCTATAGTTTCTAGGATTTCTGAGCTGTAGGTTGGGAATCTTTGTTGCCGGGCTGGAGAACCTTTTTTCTGCCAAGGGCCGTTTGGGTATGTAACATCATTCGCAGACCATACAAAATTATCCACTTAAAAATTAACCTGCTGCAGAGTTAGTGAATTTTGAGTCCTGTTTGTGGTTGCCTTGTACGGCCCACAGGCCCGCTGTTCCTTATCCCTGTAAGGAAAGTGCATGGGGGTGGGATTGTGGTGCAAGGGGTTAAGCCATTGCTTGCGACCTCTGCGTTCCATGTGAACACTGATCCTTGAGCCCCAGCAGCTCCACTTCGGATCCAGCTCCCTGCTAATGTGCCTGTGAAGGAAGCAGAGGATGGCCCAGTACTTGGGCTCCTGCCACCCATGTAGGAGACCCAGTTGGAATTCCAAGCTCAGGGCTTTGGCCCTCATCAGCCATGGCTGTTGTTGTCATCTGGGGAGTGAAATAGTGGATGGAAGATGTTTCTCTCTCTCTCTCTCTCTCTCTCTCTCTCTCTCTCTTTCTCTCTCTCTCTCTCCTCCCTGTAACTCTGCCATTCAAATAAATAAATATATGAAAAAAAAAGAAAAGAAAGAAAAAGGAAAAAGGAAAACGCTTTGTTGTCAAATCCCTCTGTTTTAAAGAGGAGAATAACACAGAATATTGGTGATATTTTCAGAACACATAATGTGGAACTGGTAGATCATAAAGCCACAGAGCTGAGGGTTTTCTGTCCAGTGTCACAGTCCTGTGGTTGGCCCTTCTATTTGCTTTATTTTACGACTCCCTTCTGTTTGGAGAACAGATAACCTCCAGTCTTGATGTCCAGTGCCCACTATCAGTCAGTCGACTTGAGCTTTGCTTCCCCACTGCTGTGATTGCCTTTTACACAAGGGAGTCTGGGAAGCATGGGAGTTAACACAGAGTTCACATTTGTGCTTGTTTATTTATTGGCAGTAATTTCACAGCTACAATTTATTTTTATATATCTACTTGTCTGCCTAAGGATGAAGTTTATTTATTTTTTATTGATTCTGCTGTGAAGGCAAATCTAATGAAGGCAGCAGGCTTTTGTAGGTCCCATTTAATACTGTCTCCTAAACATAGGCCAGCTGGTATTGCCTTTAAATCTCTAAAATTTGTGTAGTGGTGACATTATAGCAAGCAACTTTTAAAAAAAACACAGTGAGTTAAAATTAGAGAGGAAGTATAATTAGCATCACCAAGATGTATTTTTGTTTATTTGGGCTGGCCTTATTTCAGTTGGCAAAATCGCATGGGCTTTGCTATTTGTGCCCACACAGGGCATCGACTGTTCTACCCCATGCTCTCTGGGAACCTACGGGATAAATTGCTCCTCTCGCTGTGGCTGTCAGAACGATGCCGTCTGTTCTTCTGTGGATGGATCTTGCACCTGCAAGGCAGGTAAGAGTGGGAAAATGAGGCTTTGATTTGATCCTGGCCCTGTTATTTCCCACAGGTAGAGGAAAGAAACCTAGACTAGGATTCTAGCCTCGGCTGCACCAAACTCCAGTGCTGACCCCAGCAAGCCCTGCTTCGTTGTGGCCCCGATGCTTTAGGAAGTCCCTGGAAGAGGCTTGCGTTGGTTGCATGGTCTCTGAGGCTGCTGTCAGCTCCAGAAGTCTATGAACCTATACTTTGGGAAGAGCAAACAAGCAGACGCGTGTCTGTGCCCCTAAACTGGGCCTGGAGCTGTGGCAGGAAATGCAGCCCAGCACAGATTTTGTGGGAGGCCCAGACGTGTGTGTCTGTAGGTGCAGTTGGGATACTGGGTTCTCATTCATGGTTCCTGGGGTTGCTCTTTCAAGAACAGCCCTGCCATATAAACATTGCAATTTCCTAGTCTGAACAAAGCTTGGCTTCCCCGAGCATGCAGCACCATGCACTAAAGATGCCCCTTTGTCCACAGCCCTGCCCCAGTCTCCCCATAGTGCCCCTCGGCTCTGGCCCCCTCAGCAGATCACACAGTGCACACAGCTGTGTGCATCCTCTAGGTGCTGTGTGTCTATTTCTGCCTTCTAAGGCAGAGCCAAGGCTCTCTGCTGCAAGGGCTGGGGCTGGGGAACACTAGTGTGCATCTCCAAGAAGTTTCTAGAAGGAAATGTGGCTTGGAAAGCCTCAGCCAAACTCCCTCCTGCCTTGGTCTCCCTCATGCACTCCGTCTTCCTGTCTTGCAGGCTGGCACGGGGTGGACTGTTCTATCCGCTGTCCCAGTGGCACGTGGGGCTTCGGCTGTAACTTAACCTGTCAGTGCCTCAACGGGGGAGCCTGCAACACGCTGGATGGGACCTGCACCTGCGCACCTGGATGGCGCGGGGAGAAATGCGAGCTGCCCTGCCAGGTACGCCCAGGCTAGCGCCACCACCAGGAATGGCTGGGGGTGTTCCTGGCAGTGGTACGGCATCTTTTTGCATTTTGCCTGGTTTAAAGTGATTGAACGTGACCCACCCTGTGGTAGCTGTTAAAAGAATCAAGGTGTTTGGATTCAAACTGGGTGTTGCTTTGGAAAAGTGATAGACCTGGGATTTGGTCTAAGTAGGCTCTGTGGGAATTTCTTCCTTTTCCTTCCTCTGAGCCCTGTTTCCCCTGCCCCCATCCTTTATTTTCTCTGTTTCTTAAACACCCATGTCTTGGTGGCAGCCAGCCAACAGCACTGGCCAGACACCCAGTGTGTGCCTGTCAACTCTAAATATTTTGTTTCCAATGCAATGGCTCCCCCAAGCTTTAGGGTGGAAAGCGGCAGGGGGTTGAAAGCAGGTGCCAGCTGGTGCCCCCGAAATGCTCATCCAGGTGGTGGAAGAAGGTTTGGAAACAGCATCTGTTCATGCAAATGTCTGTGGAATCACAAGAATCTCTAAAGCGTTCCCTCGTTCAGGGCTCCCTCCACTGACAGTGACGTGTGGTGGAGGTTGGGGTCATCACGCATCTCACACTGTGTCTCCTGCAGGCTGAGAGGGCGTGCGTGTACAAAGCGCACTGTGTCAGAACCTGCTGATTTCTCCTTCTTCCCAAAGTGCTTGGCCTGCTGTTCTCTCACTCCCATCACTCTTTCTCCTGAGTCATTGAGCATCTCTCGGTGATGAGTGTTCTCTGCCTCCAGGACATTATCTGCTGGTGACAGAACAAGGTCACCCCCTGAACGGGGACCCCTTGAGGGGACTTCCATAGAAGGGGTGCATCGCACTCTGCCACCCCCTCCCCCATTAAGTGCAACCCACTTCCCAAAGAAAGGTCTCGCCCTGGGCTGTTCCATTCCCTCCAACCCCCAAGACAGAGCTAAGTAGCTTTGCTGCTCTCAGCTGACCAGTGAACAGATCAGCAGTATCTGGGACAGGGGCTTGACCATTATTTCCATTCCCTCCTTACTGTAGACAAAGCCAAGCCCCGGCACTGTTGTGTCTGTTTTTAGACAATAGACGTGTCAGTTCATCACCTGCAAAGCTAAACCCGATGCGATGCATACCCATGAAACACTAGCAGTGCCTGAGCAATGGTTTCAAAGGTTTTTGTTTTGTTTGTGCAAGTTCTGGACCCGTGGTTACGCCATCCGGCACCACTGTGTGTCTACGCTGGCTCCCACGTTCCTCCCTCGTGGTCGTTGTGTGCGCCACATTTTTCTCAGTGTGTGTGTACGGCGAGGAGGCCGGTGGTGCTACGTTTCCTTACTTAATAGGATCTGGGGTGAAAGGGCAGAGCATGTAAGTGCAGAGTTTTCTGTTGTTGTTCTACATATGGACTGAGTGTGTACTCAAAGAGTCCTGCTGCTGTTGTGCCACGAGACAGAGGTGCCCTGAAGACATAAAGACCTGGGAGAGCTGGAGTGAGGAGGGCATGCCAGCATATCCCTGGGACCTTGACTCCAAACACATCACATGCTTGAGGCTTCTACCTGGAAGGGAGAGTGCCAGCTAGTGAGAAGTCACAGACGGCTTCTGTTTTCCTTTATGGTACCGTGTATCCCACTGACGACTTATGGTAATGAGTTTAATCTAATTAGAACTATAATTAAGAAATTCTAGAACTTCTTTATGTGTACCAAGGTCCTTCCTTTCCCCTAAAGAATAAAATCCATGCCAGGAAACCCTGCAGTATTTTATAAACATCTTTAGGAACTAGAGGCTGTTTTTATGAGTTGTGGCTTATAATAAGGTTTTTAAAAATTCATTGGTATAGTTATCTGTATTTTCATTTATGAGGGTATGTCAAAAAGTTGGTGGAGGTTCAGGCATTTGGCCTAGCAATTAAGACACTCAAATCACAGTACCTGGGTTCAATCCCCAGCTCCAGCTCTTGACTCCAGCTTCCTGCTAATGCAGACCTGGGAGACAGTGCCGATGGCTAAAGTGATTGGCTTCCTGGCCTGCATGTGGGGCAACCAGATTGTATTACCTGCTCGTATTTTCAGCCTGACCCAGTCCTTGCCATGACAGGCATTTGGAGAAGTTACCAGTGGATGGAGCCTTCTCTTTGTTTATTTCTCAAAGAAATAAATTATTTTTAAAAAACTTCTAGTTAGTGGAAAGTGAGATTAAAAGAAAAATTTATTCTGGTGCAGAAAAAAAACTTGGAATCCTTATATATGAGTGATCTTCAAAATGTTCATGGAAAATTCATATAAAAAACACGCACAGATGTCAAAATCTTTTGCAGCAAAGTAAACTTACTTTTTAGTTCCCATTTTTGCACCACTTTTTAAAGTAATTTTTAAATTTTATTATATTTTTATTTCTTTAAAGCCAGAGAGACAGAGACAGAGACATGTTCCTTCCACTAGTTCATTCCGCAAATGCCTGCCACAGCCAAGAATGGACCAGGCTGAAGACAGAAGCCCAAAACTCCATGCAGGTTGCCCATGTGGGTGTCAGGGGCCCAAGCTCTTGAACCGTCACCTGCTGCCTCCAAGGAAGCTGCAGTGGGAGCGGATCCAGGGCCAGAACCCAGGCACTTCAACAGGGGATATGGATGCCCCAAGTTACATTTTATCTGCTACGCCACAGTGCTGGTCCCAGTGCCAGCTTTTTACTATTTCCCCCTCCTATGCTCACCAGCATGTTCTCCTAGTTGGTTTTGCCATTTGTATGGCTGAATCACTATGGCAGGCATGAAGTAGGGCTTGCATGATCTTTTAAACACTGCCCTGCTGGACCCTCATAGTGGGGACCAAGGAGACCTAGGAGAGGCGATTGTGGTGTGTTCTTAGAGTTACTTCTGCAAGCAGGGGCTGCCTTCCATGGCTGGTATGACCCTGTTGTCTCCTGTCCCTGCGGTTCCCTGGTCCTCACGGCTGTCTCTGATGCTGTGTTTACGCAGGATGGCACCTATGGACTCAACTGTGCTGAGCGCTGTGACTGCAGCCACGCAGACGGCTGCCACCCCACCACGGGCCACTGCCGCTGCCTCCCTGGATGGTCAGGTGAGAACCAAGGGCTGTGACCCAGTAGGGGAAACTTGTCAACTCCATGCCTAGGACTGCTCTCACGGCTTCAGAGAAATGTACACCAGTCAAGTTTTCAGGAAAGAAAAATGAAAATATGGTAAAGTCTCCATTTTTTATACCCCAAAATGTTAGTTAGGACTATTTGTTCTGTAACCCAGTGTTGATATTATGGGAGCAGCAAGATAGGAAATGTGCAAATGGCTCAGAAGGGTTCAGCAAGACCCCCTGGAGTGTATTTTAAGCAAATAACTAAAGTCACCTTAGTGAGGCAAAAATACTGATATGAATGTGGTTATAGGCAAATAGTAAAATCCTTATTGCTAGGAATAAAAGATTTTTTTAAAGTTTTTTTTTTTTTTTTAATTTATTTGAAAGAGTTACAGTGACAAAGAGAGACAGAGAGGAGAGAGATCTTCCATCTGTTGGTTTACTCCCAAAATGCTGCAATGACTAGCTCTGGGCCAGCCTGAAGCCAGTAGCCAGGGTTTTCATCCTGGTCTCCTACATAGGTGCAGGGGCCCCAGCACTTGGGCCATCCTCCACTGCCCTCTCAGGCACATTAGCAGGGAGCTGGATCAGAAATAGAGCAGCTGGCACTCAACCCGGCACCTATATGGGATGCTGGTGCTATAGCAGGCAGCTTAACCTGCTGCACCACAGCCCTGGCCCCAGAAAGTTTTTACACTTCCTTTTTCTTGCGGTAATGTTTGGATAATGCCAGATTAATAAGATTGGGTATGAATTTTCGAACCACAAGGTTAGCATTTCTCCTTATTTACGTGGCTTTCTGGTTTCAACCATAAGTTACCAAGCTCATGTTGGTGCTGAAAGAAGAGCACCGTTTCTGCTGATGATAGATTTCCTTGGACATTTAATGCCATCTTCAGAGTCTGTACATCATGGGCAAAAAAGCGTTGCTGTTGGCCGGCGCTGTGGCTCAATAGGCTAATCCTCCACCTTGCGGCGCCGGCACACCGGGTTCTAGTCCCGGTCGGGGCGCCGGATTCTGTCCCGGTTGCCCCTCTTCCAGGCCAGCCCTCTGCTGTGGCCAGGGAGTGCAGTGGAGGATGGCCCAGGTGCTTGGGCCCTGCACCCCATGGGAGACCAGGAAAAGCACCTGGATCCTGGCTCCTGCCAGGATCAGCGCGGTGCGCCGGCTGCAGCGGCGGCCATTGGAGGGTGAACCAGCGGCAAAAAGGAAGACCTTTCTCTCTCTGTCTCTCTCTCTCACTGTCCACTCTGCCTGTCAAAAAAAAAAAAAAAAAAAAAAAAAGCGTTGCTGTTCTTCCAGGAGCCCTTTACATTCCTGCCAGCCAGGACTTAGGGTTCCAGTCTCCCTGTCCTCATCAACACACTGTTTTCTTGATTATAGCCATCCTGCTGGGGACAAGCTGATGTCTTACTGTGGTTTTTCACTGATTTTTCCTGATGGTTCATGATGTTGGCCCATGGTATTCTGTGTATGCCTTCATTGGCTATCTGTATATCTTCTATGTAAAAGTATTTATTCCTATCTTAAGCTTATTTTGAATTGGGTAATTTTTCTTTTTATTGTTGGGTTGTAATGGTTGTTTACAAATTATAGATATGCATCCCTGATCAGATAGTTGATTTATGAATATTTTTCTCCCGTTCTTTGAGTTAATTTTTACTTTTCTTGATGATGTGCTTTGCAGCTCAAACTTTTATTTTGATGAAGTTTAGTTTGTCTGCTTTTAAATTTCATTGCTTGTGCTTTTGTTGTCAAATCTACAAAATCAGTTACCTAATTCAAGGTCACAGAGATTTATCCCTGTACTCTATTCTAAAAAAAGTTATGCTTATAGCTTTTAATATTTGGGTCTTTAATCCATTTTGAGTTAATTTTTATATATGGCCTGAGTTGGGGCAGGGTAAGGGTAACTTCATTCTTTCATATGTAGGTATTTAGTTGTCCCAGCACCATTTGTTGAAAAGGCTGTCTTTTCTCCCGTTGAATTGTCTTGACACTCTTCTCAAACATCAGTTGTGCATATGGGTGAGAAGCTTTCTTCCTCTACTCTCTCTTCCATTGATCTACCAGTCTGTCCTATGTCAGTACCACAATGTTTTGATAACTGTAGCTCTATAGGAAGTTTCAAAACTGAGAAATGTGAGACCTCCAATTTTGTCCTTTTACTCAGGATTGTTTTCAGTATTCTGGGTTCCTTGAATTTCTATATAAATCATAGCATCAATTTGTCATTTTTGGCAAAGAAGCAAGGTGGAAATTTAATGGGGATTCAATCCCAGGTCATTCTGGGGAGTGTTGATGTCTTAATGACTTTTAGCCTTCAGATCCATAAACATGGGATGTCACCAGCAACCTGTTTGGTGATTTCATCAGTCCCTTAGAAGAGAGTCCCTTGTGAGAGCTTCTTTGGTTTCTGGAAGGAGGAAATGGAGGTTAGCATCGTGCGCTTGGTTTCTAGTGTCTGAGAGCTACCTTGGGACAGAAGTCCAGGCTAGTACAGTGGACTTCCTGTTCGTCTTTAGGAGCTACCCACAGACAGAATGCCTCCCTACCGCTGTAGCTCCTTCTTCGCTTCCCAAGGCTGGCATAACTCTGACTTCACAACATGAAAACCTGCTTTCCTTTGTTTCTATTGGTTTCTCTATTATTTAATGGTAAGACTCCCTCCCACCAGGATTTATCAATATTTTGTGACTCTCCCAGAGTTTTTAAAGTACTCAAGTAGAGACCAAAACTGCTTTCTCAATGATCAGAGTGAGGCTAAGTAGCATTTTTCACCTTCTGGCACATCCAGAGCTTTGTTAACTGAGAAACACATCATCTGTTCTGGGCCACACTCCACCAATGCTACTTTTTGTCTTCTGAATCTAGAGAGAATGCTGTGTCCCTGCACACACCAGTTCCTACTCCAATATCCAACTGCTTCGGTGACTTAGAACGAGCCAATGAAAAGAACACGCTAGCAGACGTGAGATAGGCAAGAGGCAAGATTTGGCCTGAAGCCAGCTGGGAAATATGTCAGTTGAATTCCACTGTCTGGGTCATGGGTTGTAGGACAAATGATCCTGTCAGCCTTAGACTTGCCAGGCTCCCGTAGGAATGCAGTGGCTTTGTCACACAATGTAATCTTGTAATCTTCTGTACACCTGTAATTGGTCTGCTTCTCCCACAGGGAACAGATTTTGCCTCCTGACACTGTTCTATGGCTTGTTGGACCCCATCTCTTTGCTGCATGGTCTCTAAGTCATTGTTGCTCCTGGGCTGGCCCACTGACCTCAGCGTCCCATTTCTCTGAGTCCTCTGTCTGGGCTGTTGGTCTGTAAGCATCTGTCAGTGTCTTTGCCAGCTGTGAGGTCTCTCCCTACACCCACAGAACACCATGGTAGAAGCAAACACACTTTGAGGAAAAGAACGCTTCAGAAGTTCCATAGAACACCCTACTCCTGGATCAAGAGTTGGTTTCTGAAAGGAAAGGGCAAATTCTTGGTTTCACGGTCAATATCAGGTAGACCCACAGTTTTTCATCAGTAAACTTGGCTGAACAAGTGCCTTGTAAGGTCCTTTCTCAGTCTAAAGAAGGCTGTGTTTTTTTCATTTAGTTGCTAGGTTTAGGGCCAAAGAATTGACAGAAATCCAGGGAAGCAAGTGATGCGATGTCCTCTCGGGCCAGAACTGTTCTAGCTGCAGTGGTAAGTAATTCGTGGAAAGGACAGCATGGCGTCTAACACAGGGCGCTTCCCCCAGAGCACATCAAGGATATAGTGTAAAGTGCGGGGCCACTGGGGGCGCTGTGGGGCGAGGCAGAGATGAATGACAGCACAGTGATCCTGAACCCTCTGAACAAGGAGACATCAACTGGGGCCAACAAGCACTAACCTGATCCACTCAGGAATTCCCCCTGTCCTCACCAGGTGGGTCCATGCCTCCTCCGAACTTTGCCCTGTGATCTGATGTTTGACTGTTGTTTTCTCCTTTTTATTTTATTTTATTTTATTTTTTTTTTTGACAGGCAGAGTTAGACAGTGAGAGAGAGAGAGAGACAGAGAGAAAGGTCTTCCTTCCGTTAGTTCACCCCCAAAATGGCCGCTACGGCCGGTGCTATGCCGATTCAAAGCCAGGAGCCAGGTGCTTCCTCCTGGTCTCCCATGCAGGTGCAAGGCCCAAGCACTTGGGCCATCCTCCACTGCCTTCCTGGGCCACAGCAGAGAGTTGGACTGGAAGAGGAGCAACCGGGACAGAACTGGTGCCCCAACCAGGACTAGAACCTGGGGTGCCGGTGCCACAGGTGGAGGATTAGCCTAGTGAGCCACAGTGCCAGCTGTCTTTTTCTCTTAAAGTATCTGGGATTTTAAAAATTCGTACTATCATAGATAATCTCGTTTTGCATAGTCATAAGTCTTCAAAAATGTACTACTAGGAAAATTAACCAAAATGAAAGTTACATCTGTTTCCAAAAGCAAATAAGATTTTCCAGAGGCAAGTGTATGTGATGTTTTTTTAGAAGATTTAGTTATTTTTTTGGAAGGCAGAGTTACAGAGAGGCAGAGGCAGAGAGAGAGAGAGAGAGATCTTGCATCCGCCGGTTCACTCCCCAAATGGTCACAACAGCCAGAGCTGGGCAGATCTGAAGCCAGGAGACAGGAGCTTCTTCTGGGTCTCCAAGAACTTGGGCAGGGTGGGTGCAGGGTCCCAAGGACTTGGGCCATCTTCTACTGCTTTCCCAGGCCATAGCAGAGAGCTGGATCGGAAGTGGAGCAGCCAGGACTTGTGCTGGTGCCCAAATGGGATGCCAACACTGTAGGCGGTGGCTTTACCCGCTACACCACAGCGCTGGTCCCAGTATGTGGTTATATATTCATATATATAGTATATGTGGTTATTTAAAACCTTAATTTAGTGAGCTTTCAAGCTAATAGACTGTCTTTTTAGCTAATAGATTGGTTTACAAAAAAAGAAGGCATATTGCAGTAGAAAAATACGAGAAAATGAAATACCATTGAAGATGGATGAGCCCTGCTTTTCAGTATGACTATTCTGAAATTTCAGATGCCAGTAAGGGGTGCCTGTGTGTGTGTGTGTGTGTGTGAGTGAGTGGGGGGGGGGGGGGGAGGGAGGCAGGCTCTTTCCAGAGCAGTCGAGTTGATAGACTTTATAAAGTGTTTTCTAAAAACATAGAAGCAGGCCGCTATTTGCTGACTGCTTCCTTTCTGCTTGACTTCGGCCAGCCTGCACACCTATTTTCTGGGCATTGCAGCTCATCAAGATTTCATTCCAGCTGTCTGGGAACGTGTGTGATCTCCGGCCTGGTTCCCAGCACTGGCTAGGATCACTGTCACCTGGGAACTCTTCAAACTCGCACATTCCTGGTCACACACCCAGTGCAGGAGAAGCTGGAGAGTGGATGAGGACCAGGAGCAGCCTGGAGGCCCTGCCAGTCTGTAGAGTCATTTTTGTGCGTATTTGGAAAGGATAGAAATCCTGCAGGATGCACGCATTGGCAAATGGAAAGTGAGCTGGGTTTGTGCCCTGCCTTGGTTCCTTGGCCAGGGCTCTTGTGTAGTGCACAACCTGTCATTTAATGAGTTTTCCTGTAACTCAAGCAGTGGTAGTTACCAGTCTGTACAGTGGCCTCTGTGAGGCCTTACTGTTTTAATTATTTGAGAAACTGGGATCCTGAAAAGCAATTCTTTCTCCTAACCAATGGCAGAAGCATGGATAAGGTTAAGGATGCTTTTGAACCTGAATGAGAAAGCTGAATGCTAAACAGATAGAAAAGGGATTAAGACACCAAGTAAGCCTCTGGGAGTCTTGGGAAAGAGAGAAAGACTGGCAAAGCATGATTTACCACAGAGGAGGGGGAAGGAGAGTGGAGGAGGGTAGGGCTGCTCCTCTGGGCTAGGAGTAGCAAGCTGGAAGGCGCAGCCCTGCAGGCAAGTGGATGAAAAGCATCCAGCTTCCCCACTTGGCCCAGGGAGTGGAACCAGGCCTGCTGTGGCTGAGGCACGTCCCCTCAAGGTCAGCCCTCCTCCATTCCAAGTCCAAAACCAGATGCAATCAGCTGAGTAAGTGAACTGCTGCCTCAGGGACTGGGTTGTCTCGAGTGCTCTCTCTCTTGCAGACACCTGCAGTAGTATCATAAGGGGAGACATCTCTACCTTTGGCCAGTGATGGAAACATGCAAGTCCAAGTTGGAGGTCACCACTTTAGTCAAAGAAGTTTAATTATTGTGCATGCATCCCTAACTTTTCAGTGTCAATAGAGACCTGTGTGTGTGGCTGTCTAAATGGTCTTAGGGAAGAAGTCACCTGAAAGCAATGGGCTAGGGCCAGAAGTGAGGGTGCTGGGAGGCACTCATTTTTCCCAAAATTATCTGAGACTGACTTCTGGGCTCCCTGCTACACTGTGCCCCAGCTGTGTTGGTTAAAAGCAGAAAAAGTGTGCTGAGTTAAGTGCTATAGTTGTTCCTCTTTATGGTCACCAACTTAAGCTATTACTAATGAATCTCTCTTGGGGCTCTAACAGAAGTTGAATAACTCACTGTCCAGGACCAAGACATCAAATCAGAGTCATTTCCTTCACTCACTGCCACCCCCAACACTGAGGCACTGGCATAAAGAATGTAAACGAGCAGGCAGGGTGGGGGCTCGGGATGTCATCTCGGAGAGGGGAGAGAGTGATGCCCCAGATGATGTATTTGGCTCATTTGTGCGATTGCATACGTCCGGGGAATGCTGATTCCGCGTTGAGGCCACTGGCGTAAAGCGGCAGGCGTGAAATGCATGGACCTTTCTTTCGAGCTGCTTAGCTGAAGTTTATCGGCATCATTCAGCCATCGCCTAGCAACGTGGCAGGCCATCAAAGAGCTCTTTGTCCCCCTGTCTTTGGCGGAAATGGCCCTGTGCAGAGTCTCCTTATCAGCATCAGGACATTTATCAGAAAAATTGCCTCCGCAGAACCCCAGGCACTGCCCGTTTAAAGCTGTGCCTCTGCCTTTGTCTCTTCTCCCAAATATTTTAGGGAGCCAGTCCCTGGAGTCATGCATGCTAACATTTTTGTCCGTTCTTTCATCAGCATTCCAAAGGAATTTCCCCCAAACGCCTTGCCATTCTTGTATGCCTCTGTGACTCGGGCTGACACTAAAAGACGCAGACTTGAGCTCCCTCAAAAAGAAGCGAGGCCGACTTTGCCAGGCCTGCAGCTGGGAAGGGTCGCCATCCTAGGGACATGGATGTACTGCGCTTGCTGGGTCAGGAAGGCTCTGCAGGGACGCGAAGGACATGATGGTTGCTGTGTGCAGCTGCGAGGTGGACTGCATAGCCTGTTGGAGAGAGCAACTGTGCTTAGTGTCAGCACAGCAAGTGCTCAGCATCTTCCTGTACTGTGATGAGCATCCGCAGGCACCGGCTCTCCCCTCCAGAGCTGCCAGAACTCATTCACTACGTGGGTGAACGATGGAATGTGTGTGTGTGTCTGTGTCTGTGTGTGTCTCTATGTGTGTGTGTCTATGTCTGTGTGTGTGTGTCTGTGTCTGTGTGTGTGTCTGGGTGTGTGTCTGGGTGTATGTGTGTGTGTCTGTGTCTGTGTGTGTCTCTATGTGTGTGTGTCTATGTCTGTGTGTGTGGTCTGTGTCTGTGTGTGTGTCTGGGTGTATGTGTGTGTGTCTGTGTCTGTGTGTGTGTGTCTGGGGGTGTGTGTGTGTCTATGTCTGTGTGTGTGTGTCTGGGTGTGTGTGTATGTCTGTGTGTGTGTCTGGGTGTGTGTGTGTATGTCTCTGTGTGTGTGTGTGTCTGGGTGTGTGTGTGTGTATGGGGGAGGTGGGGACCCTGTATCTCCACTGTCTCTCCAGGGTTCATCTTCTCTTTTGTTCTTGCGGCCATTGAAGACATTGGATGCCTTGTCATCTCGTGAGTTTTCTCCGTGGGTCTCCCAGACATCCGCGGAAAGAGGACATGTCTTCTCCCTTCCAACCTCACCTCCTTCTGACCATCTTCTGCCCTCCCAGGCAGCCCACACTTCATTCTGCGCCTTCCTTCTTAAATCTGAGTGTCGGGTCCCTGTGCACATCAGGAGGAGGTCACACACCACAGCACAGTGTGTGTGGTTCTTCTCGACGTGGCCTTGGCCTGGCTGCCCACATACCTCACCTGCTCCTCCAAGGCCCTGGGTTTCAGCCCACCCAACACCTGCAGTTCCTGTAGGATGGACACGGTCTGCTGTAGGCCTCTGAGCCTTGCACTCACTGCTCCTGTAGCCTGGAACCTTCTTCCCCTTCCACAAACTGTCTTCTCTTTATGATGACCCCAGGAAAAAGTGGGGTTTGCCTCTTCTGAGGTCTTGATCCTTCTGGAATTAACCTTCCTTAGAGAACTTCTCACCAGCGAGCCAGTAGCTAGCCAGACTCCTTGAATGTTTGCGAAGTGAGATTCTTTTCTGTTGTTGACAATCCAAGAAGCCAGAAGGTAGGACTGCAAGACTGTCACAAAGGTGGCAAAGAATAAGATGAGCTCAGCAGAAACAATTAAGGAATAACGCACGCAGAGTCCCCAAATGGTGAAAGCAGACTCCCCACTCTTAGTCCTCGAGAAGAGTTCACTCCAGGCTTGTGTTTTCTGAGGTCCTGTTAGCAGCCGCATGCCCAGAGAAGCACTTACTCCGTGCTCTGTGGACCTCACTGCTGGTAATTCTACAGTTCTATAGTCATTTCTTAGCCTCTTAAAATGTGTGCTCCCATAAAATATTCATATTCTTCAGAGAGGGTACATTCAACAATAATACATTTATCGGGTCCTTTCTTGACTGTAAGGTAAAGGTCAGATAGCAACAGAGCCCAGAGAGACGGAAGAGGAGGAGGAGCCGTGGGAAGCAAGGGAGCAGTGTGGGACATGCTTGGTATTTGTCTTCAGATAGGTTAGACGTTAATACCTGCAAAATGATGACTCACTCGTACCGATGAGAGAGTCAGAACCCGGCTGGAATTTTTAAAGGGGGAGTGGTAATAGAATTATTATCATTTAGATTCAAAGCCCTCCTCAAATAAGTTATTTAAAAGTAAACTCGGTTCTGCAGAAGTATGCATGCATGAGTGGAGAGAGAAGGCTGAAGAGGCCGTCTGCAGCTTTCTTCATGATTCTATGCAAGCGAAAGGAGGTAGAGCTCCTGCTTGCCCTGTCCCGGGCCTGGTTACTTACCTGGAAATTACCTCCGTATTTGCTAGCCAGATGGCTGAACCTCGTCAGAGAAGAGGAATCTGGGGTGAAGTAAAGGATCGACTTTATTCAGGCTGGCCAGTCTGGCCTACGGTAGATACTGTCATACGCTCAGACTGAGAAAGTGCCAAGGTCTATGCACATCGCGACGACCTGCAGCGTAAAGCAACAGCATCTACCTGTGAGCTGGAGCGCAATCCCTTCCATCGTCACCGAATTAACGGGATTCATTCAACATAGCGCCGGTGACTGGACAAGTAGCTAGTACACACAAGCACCGTAAATGGCTGAATCTTACCTTCCCTGCTTCCAGCCCTCATCCTACAGAAATAGTGGCAGCGGATTAACCAGATAATGATTCAGCTCTCGCCTCTTCAAAAATCCGCACGGGGACTGGCCTGGATGGCTCCAGACCATGACACCCAGGAGTGTCTGAAGCCCTGGGAGGCAGTGTCCCCGCCCTAGCTGCTGATGGATAGGACCCTGGCTCACAGACGGGGCGTGGGACCTGCCAGAACCTGAGTGGAGAGAGAAGCCTGGTGCGGATGATCCCTGCTGGTCCTATGTTTAATGTCACCAAACAGCAGGATTTGGGTTCACAGTGTCCTTTTTAAGTGGTTTACCATTCAATAAGATGCCTTTTCCTAGTAAAAGTTTAGGGAAATTTACCAGGGAAGCCTTGGCTGAGGTATCCCGTTTGTGGAGGCTACAGTTTCCATCTGCATCTTGGTTTTTCAAAAGAGATTTGGGGGGCAATGATAATGTATTTGTGGATATATAAGGAAATAGCATTGTAGGCTTGGTCCTTATTTATTCTATAGGAATGCCGAAACTCCAACTGGCTCTGTGAACACACCTGGTCTTCATGACCCAGCCAGTGTTCCAGGATGAAATGTCATTGTTGGTCTGCAACCTTTCATGCCTACCCAACAGCCTTTGCTACGAGAGAAAGTTCCAGAAGGAGGAAGATAGGAAGAGGCCAAGTGGGGATTTATCATTCAGCAGAGAGGGTGGCATGGGGATTATCAACACTCACCTTGTGGTCTGGGGCTACTTCTCTGTGCAGGGGGAGGCCACGTGACTTCCCTCCTGATTGCTTCAGAAGCCAAAACCCGCACCACAGTACTATGCCCTTCCCAGCTCCCGCGTGTAAAGTAGTAGTTGTAAGGAAAAGGATGCAGAACAGAGAAGAGACAGGATATGAACTCACAGCCAAAACGGATTTATTCGCAGAGGTGGCCAACTGCCAGCATGCTCGCAGACCTAACGTGTGGCAGAGGGCCCAGTCCTCAGTGGGCTGGGCCTTATGTGTCTCAGGGTGGGCCAAGGGCCCGGAGGTGGGGTGGGGGTGATTGACAGAGGTGAGTTTCTCCATACAGGTTTTTAGTTTTCAGTGCTTTCAAACCTGAAAAAAAAAATGAAAACAACAAATAACAACAAAAATGTGGGTGGGATAGGGAACAACACAGGGCATGAGACTGAATTGGTCTTTTGAAAGGATACAGGGGTGGCCGGCACCGCGGCTCACTTGGCTAATCCTCCGCCTGCGACCCCGGCACCCCGGGTTCTAGTCCTGGTCAGGGTGCCAGATTCTGTCCCAGTTGCCCCTCTTCCAGTCCTGCTCTCTGCTATGGCCTGGGAAAGCAGTGGAAGATGGCCCAAGTCTTTGGCCCCTATACCCATGTGGGAGACCCGGAAGAAGTTCCAGGCTCCTGGTTTCAGATTGGCTCAGCTCTGGCCATTGTGGTCATTTGAGAAGTAAACCAGAGGATGGAAGACTTTTCTCACTCTCTCTCTGCTTCTGCCTCTTTGCAACTCTGCATTTCAAATAAATAAATAAATCTTTAAAAAAATTTTGTCTTCAACACAGAGCCTTGGAGCTTCCCTGTTGCACCTCATTGTAAAGAAGAAAACTCAGTATCCCAAAGGTGTTTATTCCTTCCTTATGACCCCTTAGAAAATCATTCTGCTTGTATCTTTAATATGATGGTGATACTGTGTGTTGATACCTGGCTTTTAAATCTTCCATCACCTCTGTTCCCGGCTTCCCATGAGTCTCAGCGAACTAACCACTGTACGAGCCACCTCCCTGCCTGGCCCTCAGCCCCGCCCCATGTGTGTTGTTACAGGTGTCCACTGTGACAGTGTGTGTGCGGAGGGCCGCTGGGGCCCCAACTGCTCCCTGCCCTGCTACTGCAAGAACGGGGCGTCGTGCTCTCCTGACGACGGCATCTGTGAGTGTGCGCCTGGATTCCGGGGTACCACTTGTCAGAGAAGTAAGTGACTCCAGGGGTGATCGCTCCCGTCTCCCCTTCCCCAGGGGCCGTGGACAGATGTTCACAGCGAGGGTGCTGTAATGGGTCACCTGTGTTTTGTGGAATTGTCCTCATCTGCGCCTCCCTGAGAACTTGGTGCTTTCCATCCTCCAGGACAAACCTCGCAGATGGGCTGTAACCATTTCTTCTCAGTAAGGATTTCATTGCCTCATTGGCACCCGCCTGGGGATATTCTTGATCTGTCCTGAAGCTTACAAATGGTGTTCCAGAAATGCGTTGACCTGTAACTATTTTATTCAGCAACTTGGCATTGGCCTTACCTTAATTACCAGAGTCAACATCAGCCAAACCTTGAGGCAAATCATACTTGGGGAAATAGAACTGAGAAGTTAAAAATGGGTACTGTTGACATTGGGCAGTAGACTTTGAGTTGGAAAATGACCCGTAAAACTTTGCTAAGTTTTTGAGTAAATGCAATCAAGAAGAAAGTTGTGATCGATTCTAAGGTGTACTATCCTGATTTTTTTTTTTTTTTTGCAATTGTCCTTTATTCCCATCAAGAAGTCCATGCATTGTCCTTTATTTAAATCCAGACAGTGTCCGCCAGGGAATCTAAGCAAAGAAGTGTTTTGCTTATTCGCTTTTCAGTTGCAATCGTTCACCTGGACTGCACAGAGGAGAAAAGTCCCCTAATTTGAACACTAGATCTATTTATTGCCAGGAAAAGCTCTTACAGAATAGAGGTTCAGCGAATGGCCTGAGAGCACTTGCTTGGGGCTTGTTAGTATTTGGCCTTTCATTTTCTTCATTCTTGTATTCAATCAACAGAAAATCTTGAGCTCCTCCCCCTGCCCTGTGCCAAGCCTTGAGCTAATTGGAGCCTATTAAATGGGAAAATGAAAAGGAGGAAGACATTGGTTTGCCCTCAGGGAATGCAGGATACCCTTGTTCCTTTTGTCCTTCTGATTTTATACCTGGGAAATCCTCAGGATCTTTTTTTTAGGGTTTTTAATTCTCCTCCCGAGCTTGACCTAGACCCTGATGTAGAATCCGGAGCAATGCATCCCACAACGGTAACTGTCCACTTCCGTTCTGTTCCAGTCTGTTCCCCTGGTTTCTACGGGCACCGCTGCAGCCAAACGTGCCCACAGTGTGTCCACAGCAGCGGCCCCTGCCACCACATCACAGGCCTGTGTGACTGCCTGCCAGGCTTCACTGGCGCCCTCTGTAACGAAGGTAAGGTGGGCAGAATTTCAAAAAATTCGTAAGGATGGGATGCCTGAGCCCATGGAGTCCACCTGTAGGCTTCCCTTCTGGCCTCCCCAAGGGCAAATTCTCAGCGCTCCACTCCCTGTGCTGTGCTGTGTCAGTAGTTTCTGCAAATGCAAGTCTGAGTCCTGGAAAAGCTGGCTTCCCAGGCCAGCACCTGTCTTTCTTCTCTGAGCTGTGCTCCCTTTCAGTTTTATTTGGATACATCTTCCCATGAAAAATCTCTAACAGGAAGGATTTTGACCATCCTAGCAGGAAGCCCTGAAGACAGATTTCTGGAAAAGTAATAATGTCTCCTGCTTTGTGATGTCTTCCTAAGGGTCGTTGGCTTCAGGTGTTTGTAAAAATTAAGCCATTCAAGATGAGCGGTGCTGTCCAGCAGAGGCCTCTGCTATGCAGGCAGAGGGCACCCTTAAAGTCATTTCCTGTCCCAAACATCCGGGGTCCTGTGAAATGCACTGTGATTGACAGTTACTGACCTATAACTTACTCACACCTACAGTGTGTCCCAGTGGCAGATTTGGAAAAAACTGTGCAGGAATTTGTACATGCACCAACAATGGAACCTGTAATCCCATTGACAGATCATGTCAGTGTTACCCGGGATGGATCGGCAGTGACTGCTCTCAACGTAAGTCTTGCTTGAGGACAACTGATCAACCATTCTTACGTGCTTGTTTTCAAATCCTTTAAGGTTGTAGTTTGGTGTTTATATAACCCGGATAGCATATAAGACTAATTCTAAGATGCCTTCTAGTTTTGGAATTCTTTCTATTCTAGCTGTATGCCATGGTCCTATATTTAAACCCACATAGTGTCTTGGGAAGAACATAGATATGTAACATTTTACATATTCACATTTTGATGACTCACTATCCATTGAAATCAAAGTAGATACGTTGGGAAGTGCATCTTTTTGTTCTGGCATTGGTCTCGAGAGTTAATTGTGTAGAGCTTATGAGATGCAGACCTTAGGCCAGGGCCGCAGCTCAATAGGCTAATCCTCCACCTAGCGGCGCTGGCACACCAGGTTCTAGTCCCGGTCAGGGCGCCGGTTCTGTCCGGGTTGCCCCTCTTCCAGGCCAGCTCTCTGCTGTGGCCAGGGAGTGCAGTGGAGGATGGCCCAAGTACTTGGGCCCTGCACCCGCATGGGAGACCAGGAGAAGCACCTGGCTCCTGCCTTCGGATCAGCGCAGTGCGCTGGCCGTAGTGCGCCAGCCGCGGCGGCCATTGGAGGGTGAACCAACAGCAGAAGGAAGACCTTTCTCTCTGTCTCTCTCTCACTGTCCACTCTGCCTGTCAAAAAAAAAAAAAAAAAAAAAAAAAAAAAGAGAGAGATGCAGACTTTAAAGCATTCTGGCCTCCTGAGCTGGCTTCCCCCCAACTTCTCCTTCCATACTCTGCTCCACCTCGCTTTCCCTCAGGTGCCTCCCACGCCTCTGTATTTCAGAAAGAGGTTGTGTGACCTCACGTGGGACTATGTCGGAGACTTTTAAATAAGCCAATTAGCCATGTCATTCAGTGACCGTAAGTCATTGACTAATCTGAAAGTATTTCAATTTTGAGCAGTAAATAGCATATGTTACGTATGAGGGTAATGTGGTTCCATACGTGATGAATTGCATGGCACATACTCAATTTATATTGCATCTAACCATCATACATATAAAAGAAATCGAAAAGTAATGATATACTGATTTTACATGGTGGTTTTCTGGCCATTTAATTCAGACTTCAAAGTTGCAGTCAACCTGCAAATGTTATGGAGTGAGCAATATGAATATATTTGTGTCTGATGACTATTTTTCCTGAATGTGGTTTATTTCTGGAGTGATTCAAGCTGTACCCCATTTCTGAGGGGTAAAGAAACAAAGCGAATAGATCTTGGAAGTGGAGCTCTTTGATGAAGGAAGTGTTATTAGATAGAATTCTTTGGTATGTGTTTCACTGCATTTTGGGGACATCACTTCAGAGGTAACCATAGCTAATCTGAATATACAAGTGTTACAAGAACTCTGATCCACACTGGCACAGATCAAGGGCCAGATACTCAAAGGCTGGGTCTGGAGAGGGAAAAAGACCTCAGATTATTGTCATAAAATGATTGATGTATTTTGCTCCTTGTTGAATTACTCTTTCTTTTGGAAGTTGGTCACTTCCTCATTTGGAGAAGAATGTGCTGCACGGAATGAAAATGGGAACACTACTGTGAATGGAGACTCTAGTGTTGCCTGCCCTCATAATCACCCCAGAGGAAGCTGATTTTTTTGGCAAAAGCTTTGCTTCTCATGGGGACCATTGATTTCACTGATTCCCATACGGACTCTGTGGAGCCATCTTAATATCTCCTCCTGGCAATTGTCAGCCTGTCTAAAAGAGACAAATCCATCCAGTGGAAAGAGAGAGTTAGAAAACCTAAGTGGTACTTTTAGAGAGGCAGGTATCCATGGTAAAATAATGTTTTCAGTTCCTGTCTCTACAGTAACCATTGAGGGTATAAACATTGAATGATATTTAGTCCCATTTTCTAGTCATAACCAATATAGGGAGTAAGACCTAGTGCAAGTGGGTTACTTTAGAAAATATAGATATAGGGGGCCAGTGCGCCATGGCTCACTTGGTTAATCCTCCGCCTGCAGCACCGGCATCCCATATGGGCTCCGGGTTCAAGTCCAGGATGCTGCTCTTCCAGTCCAGCTCTCTGCTGTGGCCCGGGAAGGCAGTGGAGGATGGCCCAAGTGCTTGGGCCCTGCACCCACGTGGGAGACCAGGAGAAGCACCTGGCTCCTGGCTTCGGATCAGCGCAGCGCCGCCCGTAGTGGCCATTTGGGGAGTGAACCAATGGAAGGAAGACCTTTCTCTCTGTCTCTCTCTCTCTCTCACTGTCTAACTCTATCTGTCAAATAAAAAAGAAAATATAGATGTAAAAAGATTTACACACATTGTTAAACATCATCTAAGAAATAGGTTGTTTCAGCCCGAGAGAGAATGCCCCACCGAGTATCATGTAGACTGGATATTTCTGTTGTTGTCACCCTGAGCCTTGGCTGTGGACCTAAAGGAGAAAAGCTGTATTTACCTAATAACACATAACACATCCTACTGTTAGTCTGTGTGACCTTGGACAAACGCTACTAATCTTCTTTTGACCATGGTTTCTTCCTCTGTGAAATGAGGGTGCTGTCAGTAGGGAATTCATTTTAATGTTCACTCCAGTCCTCAAGTGTCAGCTATTAATGTTACTCTTTGCCCTTAGATAAAAATGGCACCATTGTTTAGGAGAATTTTTTTTTTTTTTACTTTTTAAATTACTTCAGATTTATTTATTGCATTTATGGGTCTATGTGGCCTCCTGGGAATTCCTTTGGGAATTACTGGTGCTTCTTCTTTTAAGCTGTCATGTTCCTGAAGCAGTCGTAAGCACCAACAGTATTTTTTATAAATCTGTCGGCATCATGGCTCACTAGGCTAATCCTCTGCCTGTGGCATCGGCACCCTGGGTTCTAGTCCCGGTCGGGGCACTGGATTCTGTCCCAGTTGCTCCTCTTCCAGTCCAGCTCTCTGCTGTGGCCCGGGAGTGCAGTGGAGGATGGCCCAAGTGCTTGGGCCCTGCACCCACATGGGAGGCCAGGAGAAGCGCCTGGCTCCTGGCTTCGGATCGGCACAGAGCGCCAGCCGCAGCACGCCGGCCATAGCGGCCATTTGGGGGGTGAACTTATGATTTGCCAGATTCTTTATCCAACTTTCTGATTGCTTTTCCATTGGCTGCAGTGGAAAATGCAGCTTTTATTCTGTTATGTTTTGCCTCTCCAAGTTAAGAGCTTTTCTGAGTAAACAATTCTTATGTACAAGTGGGAACCTTAACATTTCCAACACGCCAGTAGTGAGAACTCGGGAGCAGAGTGACAAGTGCAGGATTTGGAAATCAAAGACGGGAATTACATGACCTCGAGTCCCTTAATCTCTGTTGAGGCAAATCATTTTCCTCCTCTGATCTCTGCTCAAATGTCCTTTCTGAAGGAAGCCTTTCTTAAAGGAGTAGCTCTCATTTGCTCCTTAATCTTCCTTAACCCTGTGTTTCTTTCCCATAGCATTTACTACCATTTATTTTTGTGCAGTTGGTTGGTTGGTTGATGGTTTGCTGCTTCCTCTATTAAATATAAGCTTCCAGAGGGTAGATCAGATTTTTTCTTGTCTTTTGCTATCTCTTCTGTGCGGGTAATAGTGTTAGACATGTGGTAGGTGTTGAATATGCGTTTGTTTAGTATTTGAGGTGACTCTTGTTCCAGCCACCCTGTTGTACAGATAAGTAAATGCGGGTGTCAGTATTTATGGCTGTAGTTTCAGTCAGTCTTGCTGTCCGTATTTTAATGCTCAATCTGCAGCAGTGTGCTTTCCTAGCTATGACACATGCTGCTAACCCCTCCCATGCCAGGAGATGTGTAGAAGCGGACAGAGTTCTCTCCACTTGGGGCTGTCCTCAGAACTCTAACACTCTCTCCACACTTCTGGTTTCAGCGTGTCCACCTGCCCACTGGGGCCCGAACTGTATCCACACGTGCAACTGCCACAATGGGGCCTTCTGCAGCGCCTATGATGGGGAATGCAAGTGCACACCTGGCTGGACCGGGCTCTACTGCACTCAGAGTAAGTGAGAGCCTGCCAAGCCTCCCTGGGGAGCCTCGCCCGTGAATGAAACAGCCTCACCCTGCGGCTGCCCCATCTGAGCTCACCAAGGCTCCCTGGCATAGCAGTGCTCCATCTACCCAACCACCCCGTGGGATCTAAGTTCCTCTGAGAGGTCAAGAGCTACCGCACTCCAAGTGTTCTGTCCCTAGGTCATATCAGGACACTGAGGTGGAGCAGTGCTGTGTGCTGGGTGCAGTCGCCTTCTCTTCTCTCCTTTAAGCAGATCCTACACACGTGGCTCGGATTCCCTGTGATTTAATTTAACAGCACAGGGTGTAGGGTAGTAGGTGATGGAGATGAGAAAGGTCGTCAAGAGAGTAAGCACTGCCTGACTAAATGCATGTTCTTGGAGAAGGTGGCGTTCCGTGGTTTTCAGACTTCAGCAAGCTTCAGAATCACCCAGAAGGCTCCACAAGCAAAGAATACGGTTGTCACCCAAAGTGCGTCTGATTGGGTACATCTGGGCGGAGACCTGAGAACTTGCATTTCTGTCCACAGGTGGTCATGCCAGCCCAGGTCCATGCTCTGAGAACCAGTGCTCCTGTTACTTTCTATTTCGTATACTGTTAGATCCTAAGCATTTTTGTTCCATTAGCACTCTGCATCATTGGACGTACGTGCACATTACTCCATAGCTGAGAACCATTGGGAAAAAATAATTCTCTGGCCTCGTGCCTTCAGCTGAGTAAAGGGGACAAGTCATATATTATGGTTATGAGTGATAGTCATTAATAATTTAAAGTCATAGCAATTAGCTGAGAAGGAAAATGGGTCAGAAAGTAGACAATTCTTATGTAATACTAATTAGCAAACATAGTTAGAGAATAGGGTGAACAAAGGGAATGTGGACATTGAATGAACCAGCAGTTGAAAGGGAGCCCCAGCGAGGAGGAGGTTGCTCTAAGCATGGCTGGTTGTGTATCAGTGAGGATCTGTGAACTCCTTAAGGAGAGCCCTGGGAAGATGTTACTTATAAATCTGAATTCGAGCCTTCTTCAAACAGATCGCCTATTGAAGTGGTAGTGGCAGGAGTAACGTGGGGTCTAGAGCCACACTTCCTGCATCTGCGCCATGGTCCTGCCATCCTGCCATTGGCTGGCTGTGGGATTTGGGACTCTCAGGGCTTAGTTCCTATCTGTTGGATGGGAATTTCCATCCCTGTGTTTCTGGGCTGTTGTGAAGATGAAAAGAATGCATGGAAACATGTGGTGCAGAGGAGGTGCTGAACAAACACCTGACAGGGAGCCGTCACTGTGAGCTGGTGCCTGTGATTCCCTGTGCTTTGTGAGAAGTGGGCTTTCGTTAAACCTCACCCTAAGAAAAGAGGAAAATAAGAGAAAGGCACATGTGATATTTGGCACTGAATCAGCCTGCCTGGAAACTTTTGTTACCCCGGAGAACCCTGAAATCTGTGTGCACGGCGGCTGCTGGCCCAGGAGAGGTGGCAGAGCTCGTGTTTGTCTTCAGCCTGGGGACCCCCGAGGTCCAAGACCTGGAAATCATACAGCCATGTGAAAGCTTATTGCTGTTTTGAAAACACCTGGAAAGTACAAGGATTTGTTTTTATTTTATTGTATTTTATTTGATTTATTTTCATGTCAAAGCAAAGAGATACAGGCAGAGTGAGAGAGACTGATTCACTCCCCAGATGCCCATCACTGCCAGGGCTGAACGTGGAGTCAGCCTGGAACTCAGTCTGGGTTTCCTACCTGGATGATCCGAGCACTTGAACCATCACTGCTGCCTACCAGGGTGCACATTATGAGGAAGCTGGACTTGGAAGCAGAGTCGAGACCCTGAACCAAGCACTCCAGTATGGGATTCAGGCATCCCAAGCAACCTCTTAACCAGTGTTCAAATGCCCACCCTCAGGTGTTTTGCTTCAAGTTAAGCCTTCTACTGTATATCTTCAGTGAAGGTAATAATGTTGTCCAAGTTAGTAATAGATGTATACAAGGCTAGCCACAGAGTTGGAGGTGTTCTGTACTAGAAGTAAAACCATATTCATAATTTTATTTTTATTTGTTTATTTGAGAGGCAGGAAAAGGTTCCCATCTTTAGTTACTCTCCCAAAGGCCCCCAGTGGCCTGACCTGGTATAGACTGAAGCTGGGAGCCAGGAACTCCAGCCAGGTCTTCCACACAGGTGACAGAAACCTTGTCACCAGTGCTTCCCTGGTTCTGCACTGGAGGAAGAGCCAGAGCTGGGACTTGAACCCAGGAACTCTGGTGTGGGTTATGAGCACTTAACCAGTAAGTCAAATGCTGGCTCCTAGAGATGATTTTAATGTGATGTACCCATTTGAGTCCTGGGATCCGAGTCCAGGATTCTAGTAGTTGAGTGAAAGGATGAGGGGAAGTGCTAAGTACATCTACAGGCTAAAGGGAAGCTTTGATAGATGTAGTTGTGCCTCCAGGGATACTAGTGATGGTTCCGCTGACAGGTCTGGAATTCTTCTCTCTGCTACTTATGAGTTACACCCTCCTTGCAAGAATCCTGCCTTGGGACATCAAAGAAACCCCGTGGCAAGCTGAGATATGCACTACTGTCTTGATTCCCTAGGGACTCAGCTTCTTTCAAGTTTAAACATAAATCTGTTGGGTGTGCAAGCCGTGTTTCTCCCCAGCACCTCTTGACTCCTGCTACCTTCCCTCCTCACACAGGATGCCCTCTGGGCTTTTATGGCAAGGACTGTGCCTTGATATGCCAGTGTCAAAACGGAGCCGACTGTGACCACATCTCTGGGCAGTGCACTTGCCGCACTGGATTCATGGGGAGACACTGTGAACAGAGTGAGTACGAGGGCACAGCCCGAAACCAGGCAGTTTGTGTTTCCCTAGAAGCCGTGTTGCTAGATGCCTGAAAACATGAAGGCAGAAGTTCCCATTTTTAAGCAGACTGAGCTGATGGCTGGTGACTGCCCTTCCCAGAGACTGGCCTCCCTGGGGTCATCGCTGGCTCTGGGTGGAAGAGGTGTGCCTGCAGGAATGGAGACAGAATTCAAGTTTTCCATTCTCTTCTTTCTGCCTCTCCCTTCCTCTCCTCCTTATTTTTGGAACGTGGCTGCTCAGAGCTTTAAAGCAGCCAGCTAAGCTTTCTCTCTGGCCAAGGTGGGACTCAGGATCCCCCTTGGAGGACAAGATGTTAGGTGGGGAGCAGGGCTGGGGTCCCAGGGCCTGCCTGTTGCCGATGCAGGGTCAAACATGCAAACATTGCCACCCTATAGGCTTCCCTAGAGAGTACTTTTGTCCTGCTTCCACTAACTACTTCTTGCTGGATGTAATAACCTTCAAGGGAACTTACTGCCTTAATTTTTATTTGGAAATCCCATTTGAGGAAAATTTGCACGTCAGACCTCCTCATCCTTGGCTGTGCATTTCGACCCCTGCAGCTCTGCATCTGCTCACAGGGTTATAAGATCTTCAAGTGAGTATTTCACATGAGTGTGTGCTTCGTGTCCTCCGTAACTTTCACTGAATATTTGAGGTGGATAAAGAAGGACTTGGCACTGCACGGGGCTCACTGTCTTATGGGAAACTCCCACCCTCCCCACCCCCTGTAGGCAGGAAATGGTACAGGGTGTATATTCTAGGGAAGGAGGCAGCAAAGTTTCCCCAGCTGCAGGGCAGCATGGCCTGGACAGGGACATCGGCCGTCAGGACATTGGCAGTGAGCGCCCCTTCCCCTCTACCACACCACCACCTCAGTCCCCCCTGGCAGCCAAGTGGTCTCAGTCTTAGGCGCTACAGTCTAGGGCTTCTTGGGATGTCTTCCCCCTAGCGATTACAACAAGAGCAACTTTCAGTAATCAGCTCAAGACTAAGACAACCCAGTCATAGTTTTGTGTTGCTCGTTCCTTTATTCATGAAACAGACAGTGAGTCACACAGCTACTTGCACACCCACTTGCATGCATAAATATTATGTGAATGAGTCCAAATACTTCAACATAGGCACAGAACCAGAGTCGGCTCAACGCTGACTTTTGCTTGAATGCCAGGGGACTGGTTGAGGTCTTATTAAGCGAAAACCTTTTAAGTGCTCCCATGATTACACTGAGCATCAAATTAAAACGTCCCTATTTTTGAAAACTTCTCCCGGTGCACATTTGTAAACAGAAACCCTGTGTTTGCCAGAGAACTCTGATTAATAACAATAGCACATTGCCCCCTGCTGCTCACTCAGCGGTATTCCGCCAGGAAGATTTCACACTCTGAAATCCATGCCCAACTCTTATAAGACCGTCCTGCAAATCCGAAGTTTGAACCATTCCCAGGTTCATGAAGTTCTTACCTACAAAATTAGCAGAACTTGCCCTCCCCATCTTCTCCTCCTCACAGCTAATCCGAGAGAGAATATGTCTTTGGGGTGCTCCCTGAGCCTGCAGTACAACGTGTTATGATCACAAGGAAGCATCTCTAGTTTGTGCTTTGTAGTGTAGACCTCTTGCAGCCTGCAGTGCTGTCTGGTGGAGTCACTGCAACTAGCGCTGCGTGATTGTCCTGCAGACACCCTGTGTATGCATCAGGGAGGCGGGTATGCAGCAGCTGGAGGTGTCGAGAAATGTAATGTTCAGCAACTTATGCAGGCCGGACTGTGAGTCCCTCTGTGACTCAGAGAGCGCAGTCCAGCTCTGAGACACCCTGGGCACCATAAGCCTGTCTGAACAGCTGTTCCTTGAAAGGGCTCCCCACCCAGTAAGAGAGAGCCTTGCTTCAGCTCCCCAGGACCGGGAGGCTACATTGGGCCTGACCTCCTTTTCCAGAGTGTCCTGCAGGAACATATGGCTATGGCTGTCGCCAGATATGTGACTGTCTGAACAACTCCACCTGCGACCACATCACCGGGACCTGTTACTGCAGCCCAGGATGGAAGGGGGCACGATGTGATCAAGGTAAGCGTGCTAGCAAACGCTCACTATCCCCTGTTGTTATGTGACCATCATGTACCACCATGCACCACCCATTGGTCATGTGGGTTGTCTAGTATAATCCCCGTCACAGCTCTGCATGGCATCACTTGCTAGGTGAGTGCCTCAGTGTTCCTGTCCTACAGATAAAGAAGCCAAAGTTAAAGAGCTAAAATAATTTCCCGAAGGCCACAGAGCTGTTAGAGAGGATGTATCTTAGTTTTGATGCCAGATCTCTCTTATTCCAAAGCTCCTAAGCCTATGATGTTTTTTAGCTTTACTGCAGCATAATTAACATAAAAAATACATATTTAAAGTATGTAACTTGATAAAATCTGGAGCATGTAAGCAATGATGATATCACCATTAAAAAGACAACATCCATCATTCTGTACATTCTACATACCTTTCCACGCCACTTCCCCTTAGACCCCAGGCATTCACTAGTCTGCTCTCTGTTATTATAAAACTAGTTTGCATTTTGTAGAATTCCATTTAAATGGACTCACATTGTATTCTTTCTTTGGGTCTGGCTTTATTTACTTACTACAGTTATTCTGAGATTGTACTGTATCATTGTGTATGTCAGTCATTGAGTTCTTTTCATTGCTGAGTAATATTCCAATGAATGGATACACCATAATTTGTTGAGCCCTCCTTCTATAGATGAATGTTTGCATTGTATCCATTTTTTGACTACTACAGAGAAATCTATGGACCATTGTGTACAAGTCATTTTGTGGTCTGTATTTTCATTTCTCTTGGGTAAATACCTAAAAGCAGAATATTTGAGTCATATGGTAGGCACGCATATGTTGAGCATTTCAAAAAATTTGCATATATAGTTTTTTTTAACTTTTATGTAATAAACATAAATTTCCAAAGGCATCTATGGTTTTTAACTAGAGTGCATATCATAATCTCTTGGGAAAACCTGTCATATACATAGTCCCAGTTGCGTAATTCTGATTATAGGGTGGATAGGCCTTTGAGAAGGTGTCTGTGGTGGTTCTGAGGCATACCAAGGCTGCACTCTTGGGATGACAGGAAGCAAATAAGCTGCAAAAGTCTGTAAATATTTGTCCACCCCACATGGAGGTCCGGCACTGAGTTCCTGGCTGTAGGCGTCAGCCCAGCCCAGCCTCAGCCGTTGTGGACATTTGGGAAAGAACCAGTGGATGTGAACTCTCGGTGTCTCTTTCTCCCTTGCTATCTTTCTCTCTCTGTCTTCTGCCTTGCAAATAAATAAATAAATAAATTTCAAGTTGATTCACTGTTGGAGGTGGACTCACCTTAGACTACAGAGCACATAAATATTCGCAATTGCAACATTTAATTTCTTTCATAAAATAGCTTTTCATGCTCACGGTTTACATGTGGCTGTCACAGCAATGAGATGTTATATTTCATGATCACATCCTATTACAGGCACATTGTCTTCTTACTGCACTGGCCCCAGTGTTCTGTGTTTCCAGGCAGACTGTTTGAGAGGAGGTCTGGCTTTGAAAATCCTAAAATCCCTGGAGCATGTAATTGTGCTAAAAGCAGCTACAACGGAGGCAGCTGCCTCATTTACAGATGAGAAACACATCCTGAGAAGCCTGCGGGGAAGCTCAGGGTCTGTGGGTGCTTTCGGCTCAGATGCCAGATTTCTTGACTCTTCATTCGTACCTTTAGCATCCTCCCTTAAGGGGCCAGGAGGGAGCTGTGTCAAATGTGGAATTTGGAGCTTCGTGAGTGAGGTTGTAGGGTGATAGCATCACGTATCTGTTATGCAGAAATGACTGTGCAGAACACCATTTTCTGAGGGAGATGGTCCATCAAAATTAGTTCCTGGACAGTGTTTGTAACGGCATTAAGCTTGCTTGGGAGGAATCTACTCTTTGAAAAGCTAAGGACAGACACAGGATTAGACAGTTGGGACATGTAGGATTTGTCTCCCATAAACTCAGTGCTGAGTAACAAATCAAAGCTAGGTAAGTTGTCACCTCAGGTTAACTGCCAGTCTAAATGTTTAATATGAAATGTCTGAGAGCTCCCAACCCCTACTGCTGAGTCTTTGGATTCAGTAAATCCTTTGTCCAGGCACACACCAGCCACAGGCTTCTGAAAACAAGGAATGCTTGTCTTTCCTTCCTGCTCTGTTCCCAGAAGCCTCCCAGTTAACATTTGACAAACTGGAAATACCCAGGCCTTAGCCGGGCCGGGGATTTCTGCTGGCAGAGGGCAAGCCCACGTGCAGCGGCTGTCCTGACGCTGTGAGCTGCTTCTCCTTTCTCCAGCCGGAGTGATCATCGTTGGAAATCTGAACAGCCTAAGCCGAACCAGTACCGCACTGCCTGCTGATTCCTACCAGATCGGAGCCATCGCGGGCATCGTCATCCTGGTGCTCGTGGTCCTCTTCCTCCTGGGGTTGTTCGTGATTTACAGACACAAGCAGAAGGGGAAGGAGCCGAGCATGCCCGCCGTTACCTACACCCCGGCCATGCGGGTCATCAATGCGGATTACACCGTCTCCGGTGAGCGGCCTGGCGCTCCCTGGCCTGGATGTCTCGCCCGGTCCCTTGGCCCTGGGGGTGTGACTGTGCTGTCTGCATGTCTGTCTGTCCTCTCAGAGAGAACTGTGTGTTCTGAAAGGTTGTGAATGGTCACAGTGTTTTGTTGTGATCTCAGTGATTGTAAAATCATCACCCTGTGGTTTTCTAGGAGGGTTTCAAAGTTGGGCTCGTTGTGTGGTTGCTTTAGATTTAGGAAGTTGCCATCAGGAAGAGGCGTGTCTAGTCCCAGCTTCTGTCCCAGGTGAGGCGGAGCGATGGACAAGAGCGCTGAAGTGCACCAAGCTCAGGAGCACATGGGGGCAGCGACCGGGCTCTGCCTCTTGAGCTCCAGAGCTTTCCACAGGGACCTCTGGCCTCGAGGGCCACCGAGCTACATAACAACATCGGGGTTTTGTGGCGTTAGCAAGAGCCAGGGCAGTCCTTTAAGAAAGCTTTTTGAATCTTCCTTTCTGTCCCAAGTACCCATGAAATTTAGAAAAACAAAACTTAAGTGACAGTCAGCCCCCAGAAGAAGTCATCTTTAGACAGATGGAAAACTGGAAGTCTGCACTGACTTGTGGGCAGTTGCAGAAGCCGGCAGGCTGGTTGGCTGCTCATGGATACCAGCACCCTAAGGCCATCAGCACAGCAGCTGATGCACCTAGCAGTACATTTTCAGTGCAGAGGACTGGGAGAGGAGCTCATGCGTTTACAGAAAGAGGGGGCAGGCAGTTGGCTCAGAGGTTACCATGCCACTGGGACTGCCTCCAGCCGGTATCAGAGGGCCTGGGCTTTCATCCCAGCTCTGCTTCCAAGCCAGATTCCTGCTAACGCGCACCTGAGAGGCAGCAGGTGATGGCTCAAGCACTTGGGGTCGGGCCTGAGCTTCCATCCTCTGGCTTGAGCCCAGAAAGGCAGGAGTTGAAAGGGTGTATGTGTGGTAACCGGCTGCTTCTCCCACAGAAACCCTGCCCCACAGCACGGGCGGCGCGGGGAACAGTCACTACTTCACCAATCCCAGCTACCACACGCTGACGCAGTGCGCCACGTCCCCGCACGTCAACAACAGGGACCGCATGACCATGGCCAAGGTGAGGGGGCGTGCTCGGGTGCTGGACGGTGGGCAGGGCAGAGGGGCAGGCACGCGCGTTCATGGAGGGCCGCCGCCGCTGTTCCAGACACTTTCCTGCTACTGACGGTCCCTCCAGGCAGTGCCCTCTGGGTGTGTCTCAGGCTCTCAAGTTGGCTGACAAAAACCCCAAGGAGCAGGAGTCTCTGCCATGTAACTGCTGCCCGTGAGTGAGTCAGGCGCCCCTGTCTGTGCAGCCTGCGCCGTTTCCATCACACGCCCTGGAAAAACGTTCCTGGCGCTGCGTGACGCCGCTTTAACCCTGCGTCACGGAGGCCTGTAGCCGCACGGACCCTGGGTAGAGTTGCCAGCTCTGTCTTTCCTCGCCACCCGGCTTCTAGCACCCTTTCCTGGGCTCCTGGCCTTGAGTCACAGCCGTAATAATACCCGGTGATTGGAGTTGAACCATGTGCAGCTGGGACTTCTGACGTGTCACCGATGGTCCCCAGAGTAAAAGCAGGACTGGCGTGTGCCCAGCCTTGCTAACCACTCTTGGCTTCCGTGCTTTGAATGAAAGGGAGGATTAAACGAGAGACCCGAAGCTCCGAGTGGTGGGAGATCCCAGGCTCACCTCCAAGGCTCACCTCCCAGCCTCCTGGCTCTGCTCTGAAATCCCAAGCATTTCTCCCTCCCACGTGGTCTTTGCAGGCTCCCCTGTGCGGTTCCAGCTCTCTCTCAGAAACAGCACGGGCTAATGAAGTGAATCCAGTTGTCATTAAATTGGTGCAGCCAGCTTTTAATCACAGTGAAGCAGGGTTATGGAGCCCCTGACATTCTGCCCAGCCTCGCGTTCCCGCCACCGCATCTGTTCTCTCCTCTCTCCTCTCTCTCTCTCTCTCTCTCTCTCTCTCTCTCTCTCTCTCTCTCACACACACACACACACACACACACTCCGGGAGGGAGGCAGGCAGACCACCCCATCAGCGCAGCCATGCCTGGAGAGCGTCACCCGTGACTCACATAAGATCCTGGAGCTTTGGGTGGGAAGCTCAGACCAGGAATGCATTTTTTTTTCCCAAGTCAAAGTTCCATGTATAGAAATCCCAGCAAGGTCTAACTGGCACAGCGGGGCTGAGTGTAATGAGGTGAGGTCACAAGGAATAAATGGGCCCTGGGTCATGAGCTCCTGCTGCCCTCCCAGTGCCACCAGGTCAGGAGCAATCGCCTCAGTCCCTGCTCTCGGCTTCTTCTAGGGACCATCCCTGGTGTGTGCCCTGGACTTGCTTTCCCCCAGCCCTGCACCTCTGTGCTGGGTCACGCTCGGCTCCCTTTGTTTAAAGCCTTTGTTTGTATGTTGCCAGCAGTCAAAAAACAATCAGCTGTTTGTGAATCTCAAAAACGTGAATCCTGGCAAAAGGGGCGCGATGGTGGACTGCACCGGGACGCTGCCGGCCGACTGGAAGCATGGCGGGTACCTCAACGAGCTCGGTGAGTGCTCCTGCCCACGTCCCAGCAAGGCCTTTACCTTCCCCGCCCTGGACACAGCCCCGGGCTCCTGGGCTGTGGGGGTCTGCTGAAAACACGCATCAGCGGAACAACACCGAACACCCACGTGGGCCGGCCGCCGTCCTTCCTGCTTTATTTCCTGAACAGACCCTGGGTTGCTTTGGGCCAGCACTGGATGCAAAGGGACAAGGATGGCCGCTGCTGGAAGCTTTTCTTCCATGTGGCGTTGTGTCAGCATCCCCAGGATACCACTGAGGAACCCAGTGGTCAGGGGGTCAGCAACTTGTGCAAGGCCTCAGAGTCTGTAAAGTGTGAGACGTGGTACCCAGCCCTGCTGCAGCGTGTCCTCCCCTTTGGTGTCTTTTCACATAGAGAAGCCGCGGCTCAGATACTTTGTCTTTATCAGGAGGGGCTCTAGATGCCCACAGTGAAGGAGCAGACCAAGGAGTCTCAAACCTTTCGGAACCAGGAGCCCTGTACACCCTGAAAATTAGTGAGGGCCCCATGGAGTTTCTGTTGATGGGGGCAGTAACTATTCATAGTTACCATCTTGGCAATAAAACTGAGACTATTCTTAAACTACTTATTGATTTATTTGAAATAATAGTAATCTCGTTTCATGAGAACATGAAGTATGTTAAGAAAAATAACTGCATTTTCCAAAATCAAAAAAAGTGTCAGGGAAAAGAGAATCACTATTATACATTTTTCTTTCCTTTTCAAAAAATGTTTGAGATAACACATTTTAACTTACATTATAGTCAAAGGCTCATTGTCCCACTAAATAAAGAGTTCAACAAAAAAAAGTAGAAAAGACCATAGTTCAACAGGAATATAGGCAAGAGCTATAAACAATAATCAAACAAAAAGATGTCAGTTTCACTCACATACAGTAAATTTTAAAGTAGCCACAGACCATTAAAACTGTGGTAGTCTATCATTCTTAATTAGCAATCTACAGATTCAATGCAGTCCCTATCAAAATACCAGTGACATTCTTTGCAGAATTAGGAAAGGCAATCCTAAAATTCATGTGATGTCATGAAAGACCAGGAATAGCCAAAGCATCCTAAGCAAATAAAATAAAATAACAAGCTGGAAGCACCACAATACCTGAATTCAAACCATACTACAAAAGCATGCTAAAAGCTATGGTAATTAATTAAGACAACATGGGCCAGCGCCACGGCTTGCTAGACTAATCCTCTGCCTGCGGTGCTGGCACCCCGGGTTCTAGTCCCGGTTGGGGCGCCAGATTCTGTCCCTGTTGCTCCTCTTCCTGTCCAGCTCTCGGTTGTGGCCAGGGAGTGCAGTGGAGGATGGCCCAGGTGCTTGGGCCCTGCACCCACATGGGAGACCAGGAGAAGCACCTGCCTCCTGGCTTCAGATCAGCACAGCGCGCCAGCTGCAATGCGCCGGCCATAGTAGCTGCTTGGGAGGTGAACCAACGGAAAAAGGAAGACCTTTCTCTCTCTCTCTCTCTCTCTCTCTCTCTCTCTCTCACTGCCTAACTCTGCCTGTCAAAAAAAAAAAAAAAAAAAAAAAGGTACTGGCATAAAAACCAACACATATATCAGTAGAACAGGATAGAGAGCCGGGAAATTAATTTGTGTACATATAGCCAAGTGGTTTTTTAAAAATACTTATTTATTTGTATGAAACACAGAGTTAGAGAGAGAGAGAGAGAGAAAGAAAGGAATCTTCCATCCACTGGTTTACTCCCTAAATGGCCACAATGGCTTGAGCTGGGCCAGACCAAAGCTAGGAGCCAAGACCTTCATCTGTGTCTCTGAAGTGGGTGCAGGGGTCCAAGCTCTTGGGCCATCCTCCACTGCTTTCCCAAGCTCATTAGCAGGGAGCTGGATCAGAAGTGGAGCAGCCGAGACTCAGATCAGCACCTCTCTGGGACAGCATCACCACAGGCAGTGGCTTCATCTGCTGCAACACAACACCGGCCCCGTGCCAGCTGATTTTTGGCAGTGTCCAGCCCATATACTGGAGAAAGGAGAAGCTCTTCAGTAAATGGTGCTGGCAAAGCTGGATTATCTATGTAGAAAAATGCACAGTGTTTTACATTTTTATAAATGTCATTCACATCCGGCGCGATGAAGACAGCTGGATTCTCACGTCTGCTTCTGCTTCATTTTTCCCAATGTGAGCACGAATGCTCCCCCTGTTCACCTCCGACCTCCCCCACACAGGGGCCAGACATTTTGAAACAAGGAAGTTGTTGTCCATCCAGGCTCACACGTAACTACTGCCCCATGCCTGGAAAAATCAAGTTGTTCAAAGCTGATTAAAGATGGGTAACAACTTCTTTCAGCGTATAATGTGGTGGTCAGCAGTGTCAGAAGCTGCCAGTCTTAGAAAGACGGGAGTAGAGTGGAGATAGCAACTGCATGGTCATTTTTGGAATACTACTTGAAAACCAGCAGTCTTGGAACGTCTTTGCAAAGGCGTGAGTTCCTGTTTCTGCTATGCTGCCTAGCATCAAGTACAGTGACTCACGTCGGTGCGTCTGTCACTACCTGTGGTGATCAGATTTTCCCAAAGTCAACTGAGCAGGGAGAGGGTCCCGTGTGTGTGTTTCCTTCTAAGCACTGCAGACACCCGGCACAGCTGCTCTGCTGGGAAGGTTGCAGCCTTGGTCATTGTCCACGGCGGGGGGGGGGGGGGGGGGGGGGGATGCTCCTCCACGACCTTGGAATGTTGGATGAATTTTCATTACTTTACATTTTCAATGGGTGTCTTTTTCCTTTCTCTGTCATAGGTGCATTTGGACTTGACAGAAGCTACATGGGAAAATCCCTAAAAGGTATGGTGCAAATTGGAGAAATACCTGTGTGATAATCACGATTTTTAACTTTTTTTTAATCTCAGAGTGAAATAATTTTTTAAATAAGCAAGAGTTGCAAGGTAGAGAAAATGTGGAGTTGTTAGGGTGGTAAACTACTGCACCAAACGCCCAGACATGGTCAGCTGACATGGAGAGTAACCATTAGTGGATTTGTTACAGTGTAAATGTTGGAATGCCCTTGTGGCATAATGGGTTAAGCCACCACCTGCAATGCTGGCATCCCAAATGGGCATGGGTTCGAGTCCTGGATGCTTCACTTCCCATCCAGCTCCCTACTAATACAACTGGGTAAGCAGTGGAGGATGGCTCAAGTCCTTGGGCCCCTGCACCCACATGGGAGACCTGGGTGAAGCTCCTGGCTCTTGGCTTGAGCCTGGCCCAGCCCTGGCTGTTGCAGCTATTTGGGGAGTGAACCAGCAGATGGAAGATCTCTCTCTCACACTCTGTAATTCTGCTTCCACATAAATAAATAAATCTTTTTTAAAAATAGAGTCTTAGTCTTAGGGAGGAGAGGTTTCTGTTTGCTGAGGAAATGCTCCTGTTTCCTAGAGCAGGAATATGGCTTACGCTGAGAGAAATGTCAGAATGGAAATGGAAGGGAAAACAGAGAGAGGAGCTGAATTAGGTGTGCACCAAAGTCTGTGCGGATGCGTCGAAGGCGTGCGGTGCCTGCCCGGGGGTGGCTCAGGGAATCTTCCTTCACATCACAGACGCCTTTCTGTCTGTTATAGCAAAACCATCTTGTTGTGCTCCTCCCAGCCCTCAGCAGCTTGGTTGAAAGGTTTCAGTTAGTAGCTTTTCTATTAGTAAAATAGAATGGAATTAATTACCTTTGAATGTGATCGTCAAAATGAAATCAGATCCATGGTATTGCATGGGTACTCACCTTATGAGCTAACATTAGCTTAATGCATGGCTCACTTTATGACACATTCTCTCCACCAGAAGTGGAAAGTGTATCCTAACAGGTTCAGTGTGTGGAATTACGGAAACCTCGCCCACGCAAGCAGTCTCCAGAAAGTGCTGTGAAACAGCATTGGCTTTTTTCTTCCATCTCTCTTCACAGACCTGGGAAAGAACTCGGAATATAATTCAAGTACCTGCTCCCTGAGCAGTTCTGAGAACCCGTATGCCACTATTAAAGACCCACCCGTGCTTATCCCTAAAAACTCAGAGTGTGGCTATGTGGAGATGAAGTCCCCAGCGCGCAGAGACTCCCCGTATGCTGAGATCAACAGCTCTACGACAGCCACCAAGAACGTCTATGAAGTTGGTGAGTTCTCCCCACCATAGAAAGAACCCCATGTGGCGGCTTTGTGTGTGTGTGTTTTAAACATAATTTTCAACGTCTCATGTTTTAGATGCAACCTGTGTTTACACTGGTCACGTTGATTGGTGTCGAATGGATTTTTTAGGGAAAATATGAAAAATTGGAAGTTTTCCTTATCTTCCACCTGGCCATCCGTCTTTTGTTTGGTAACCATAGTAAGTATTTTAGCACACATGGAATAGCATGTGTGTCATATTAGCTAATATGTTGAGTTGGCCAAAACCAATGATACAACTCAATTGAACAGGTGGTTCCATTTCCTGATTGTACTTATTATATTATGTAATACTTTTAGCAGGATTGGAACATTTTGCTTTTAAACTTGTCTAATATGTCAATAATATTCTCAGATGTGAATCTGATTCAAATTAATAACAGCTCAGTTTAAAATTAGTTATTTTTATTTCCCCTTGTGAGTTCCATTTGGAAAAAGATAAAATATACCACAGCCACACCACCATTGGCTAGACATTCAAGCTGGTTATATATTTTAATCTCTCTTTCTTTCTCCCAGTATTTGTGACTTTAACTTTTTTTTTTTTTTGACAGGCAGAGTGGACAGTGAGAGAGAGAGAGACAGAGAGAAAGGTCTTCCTTTGCCGTTGGTTCACCCTCCAATGGCCGGTGCACCGTATTGATCCGAAGGCAGGAGCCAGGTGCTTCTCCTGGTCTCCCATGGGGTGCAGGGCCCAAGCACCTGGGCCATCCTCCACTGCACTCCCGGGCCACAGCGGAGAGCTGACCTGGAAGAGGGGCAGCCGGGACAGAATCCGGCACCCCGACCGGGACTAGAACCTGGTGTGCCAGCGCCGCCAGGCGGAGAATTAGCCTAGTGAGCCGCGGCGCTGGCCCTGTGACTTTAACTTTTAAAAGTTCTCTACTACTTACTAATGAAGGGGCTAACACTAATAACTTATGCCTTAGATGTGTCAATTACATACATAACAATTTATTTTTAATATATTCAGTTTTTAAACTGGAAACCATAGTATACTAAATTTAGTTTTGGAAAGTCAGTTACGGTTCCCTTTAAAATTGTGCTGTATGCGCACCACAGTAGGATGAGAACTCAACTGAGAATGAGTTTGGAGTCCTAAAGCTTTGAGCTTCTGGAATGTTTCCAGGATCTGAGTTAATGTTTAAGAACCTCAGTCTTCTCAGCTGTTGAATAAGGGTTTGGGCTAGATGATCCCCATGGTGTTTGCCAGACAGTGACTCATTTCTAGGGTTTTAAAAATATTCTCTGAGTGCCACCCTCTCCACTACATGGTCATCTCTTTACTCCGAGTGTGATTTGTGTGCGTCAGTTGATCTAACAACCAAAGAGGCACAAACGCTGTGTGATTATAAAACAATGATGCTTTTAAAAGTCTTATTCCCTTATATTTTTTATTAAAAGATCCTCTTGAATTTGATATTTATAAGAAATTCCATATTCTTCGGATTTTCCATTTCTTAAAATTAATGTGTGCTGGGGCCGGCGCCATGGCTCACTAGGCTAATCCTCCGCCTGTGGCACCAGCATCCCATATGGGCACCAGGTTCTAGTCCCAGTTGCTCCTCTTCCAGTCCAGCTCTCTGCTGTGGCCTGGGAGGGCAGTGGAGGTTGGCCCAGGTGCTGGGGCCCCTGCACCCACCAGCATGGGAGACCACAAGGAAGCACCTGCTCCTGGCTTTGGATGGGCACAGCGCTGGCCGTGGCGGCCATTTGGGGAGTGAACCAGCAGAGGGAAGACTTTTCTCTCTGTCTCTCTCTCTCACTGCCTGTAATTCTACCTGTCAAATAAATTAAAAAAAAATTAATGTGTGCTTGATTATTATAGAACCGACCGTGAGTGTTGTACAAGGAATGTTCAGTAACAACGGGCACCTCACTCAGGATCCATACGACCTCCCAAAGAACAGCCACATCCCGTGCCACTATGACCTCCTGCCTGTGCGAGACAGCTCATCCTCCCCTAAGCAAGAGGACAGTGGCAGCAGCAGCAGCAGCAGCACTGAATGACACCAAAGAACCACTGGGTAGCTGCTGGAACGCTTTCCAGAGCTGCAGTTGGGTTCTCCTCCATCCTCACCTTTGCCCTCTCATGGGGATCCTGCAACGACCTGATAAGCAGTTGTTGGACATGAACTAGGAAGCTCCAAGCTGAGGCTGACGCTGACTGTAGGTGCTTTTTGTACAGGTGACTTGGAAGGAGACGGTGACGTGATTCCCATTGCTGTTAGTTTCGGAACTGTACCCGGAAGCGTGGCTTATCTGAAGGTGTCAGCTAAAAGCATGGACTGCAGAAGGCCTTCGGAGACACGGGTTGCAGTGGACGATGACTTGATTGCTTGAAAAATTAAGATTTAAGCATTTCCTTTCTCATTTGCATCGTAGAGCTGTCTCTGGGATTGTGCAGCCTACCATAAAATGTGCTTCCTGACAGAAGGACTCGCTGAGGATGGAGAAGAAGCGGTCACATTGCTGAGTCCCTGTTGCTCCACTTCTCTCAGCTGGACTCAGGACTTGGGGCTCACATGGATTCAGGAGGAAAGATCCTGTCCAGTGGCAGGGCTGGGTAGATTGGAATGAATTCTAGAAGTGGATAGCAAATTTAAATATGAAAAGTTTAGATTTTTTTTTTTTTAGGATGAAGGAATGTATAATTAGAGTTCTTTTAGAAATAGTAGAAGAATTGCAGAAATCAATACAAAATGTGCCAGGCAAAGGTGGTTTCTCCCTGTTGTTTAGCCCTTGGCCTACTTCAAACCTGTGACACTATTCGGATCACTCTATCTTACATGTGCATCCCTTGAGATTCATAACATATCAATAATTATTTCATACCTACAGAAATGCAATAATTTTATTTTTGACAGACTGGATTGAATGAGTGTGTAATGTTTGGGAAAGGGTGTAAATTTTAAATGTAAGAAGATGCTTAAGTTTTGTAAACCATTAGTAATACAAGCTGTAATATAGAATTAGCAAACAGTTTTGATTAATTTTTCCCTAGAAGTGACTGAAATATTTTTGTGCATATTTGAGAAAAGGGCACTTTCCTTTTGATTGATTGTGGAGGTAGGGAAACTATGCTTAAGCTGGTCTTTTGCATTGCTAATATGACATGTTCCCCACTTTTCATTAATGTGTATTTCCATTTTTAAGTTGTATATTCTATGTTTTGTAGTTTTTGGATTGCTAATGAAAAAAACTATTATATTATATCTTCACAGTTTCTTGTATTATTGTCACTCATCCCCTGCTTGGTAAAAATGCTTTGTTCTTTTTTCTTTTGAAGGGAAGAAATGAAAATATATAATCTGAATCTATTAAAGTTGGTCATTACTAAACTGATTCAGTAACCGTAGGTGGATAGCTTGTGATTAAAATTGAGAAACTTTTTAATAGTCCAGAATGAAGTACCTTCTGAACCCTTGGTTTCCTCAGTCTTGGTTAAACCAGGAGGTAAGGGAGCAAGAATGAAACATTGTGACTGCGTAGGAACTACAGGTGGATCTCACTACGGCCCTTCTATGGAGTGGTCATGTAATTAGTTATCCAAACTGGGACACTTGACAGCAAATGAGGGCATTCTTAGTAGTTACCCTGCAGTGCTCTAATCCTGGATCGTTTCAGGCAAACCATGGCAGATGCTCATCCTGTGCTTGCCAGGTGGTGTCTCATGGTGGTGTGGGTGTGATTCAAGAACCTTTTTCTTTCTTTGATCTACTTGAGGAAGCAGAGGGACTGAAAGGTGGAATAGAGAGCATCCTCATAAGAGAAGGCAGTCATCTTCCGTCTTTCAAAGACGTAGCATTCTGCCTCTGTGAGTCATTAACAGATCCGTCCTCTGTCCCTGTTCTCCAAGTAGAGAGCTCAAGGCATTGTCCCTGCTGAATGTGGCTCCGGGATGTCCAGGTATTTCATGTCTCATGCTGGCACCTGGGATGGCAGTCTGGTTGGGTGAGTAATACAGCAAACCCACTTAGAACAACCACTCCAGGACGCTTGTTTCTTGTAATGAACCCCCAAGTCGACTCAAGGAAATAAGGGGTTGTCCAGACCATGCTTAGAAACAACTGATCTACTGCAATAGCTAACCATAGACTGACCCTAGACTGCAGGCAGTGGGCATCGAATTGAGGACCGTATGGGTCATGGGAGCCCTTGCTGGTAAGGATCACAGGTGTTCTCCTCTTCTTTAGTAAGCATCAGCCTTTCAAAGCTCCATGTAAGTTTGTGTTTTCCCCTTTACTTCCTGGTGTCCTTTCTTTGTTTTAAATCACCTGTTTCTTTTCCCATTCCCCTACCAAAAAAAGGGGGGAAATAAGCTTTGTGTTCAAAGCCCACAGCAACTTAAAAGAGAACCTGGGCCACGGATGTGAACCGCAGAGGGCCACCACGGTCGCTTCCTGTGCAGGCTTTCTAAGGAACTGCTCAGGCTGCTGGTGTCCTGAAGCATTTGTACCTGTGGCAGGACTTCTGAGACATCAAAGGGCACGTAGTATTTTGAGTGTTATAAAACTACATGTTATATTTGGCCAGATGTGGTTGAGGAGGCAGTATTTTATAAATGTCTGTGTAAGGAGAGAAACACTTTTGTCTGAATGAGAATTAAAGAGAAAATAAAAGAACCTTGACAGATTATTCCCCTGAGATTTTAGGAGGACACCTTAGGAATTTTGCCAGTTATCTTTAATTTAATTTGATATTGATATTATTCTTTATACAAAATGAATCTAGTCTCATGACCTTTGAACTCATATTAACTTTGGAACCTAGAAATAATTTCTCCCATATATCCTTTGGTGGTCAAAGCAGTGAGTTTGGAATTACCTTGCAAAAGCCACTTATAAAGGAATATTAGCCAAACTGTTATTCTTTCCCTAGAAGTTGGTAGATCAGAAAACTTATAAATTATTTGCATTTTTATACAAGTATATTATAACTGGCCCAATTGAAAATGTATATGTTCGCTTTAATAAGGAGACTGTATTATCTGTACTTAATTATAAGGAAAATTTCATAATTATTTACAGTGCTTGTTGTTAACTCATCTCCCACAATATTGTAGTAATAGTAACAGAAAATGTAATGTATCTAGCATTGTCTTAATGGAATTTATACTCACCAATTTCAGGAAAACCAACTGCAGAATTTTATAGGAAGACAGTTATAGCTTATGTCAACTGAATTCATTAGCATAATGGTAGTGTATTGTAATGCAAACAATTTTATACAAATGTGGGCATCTTGACTCCAAAGAGTTGCAATACTTGCCCTTAATTTGGATTTTTAAACTATAAATATTATAAAATGTGAAAAAGAGCATCACAGTATTATGAATTTATAATTTATAATTCATAGTACAAGTTCACTTAATAAAATAATAAAAAACTGAGTTTTAGGGTTAGTTTTCCAAGTATTTCTGAGTAACATGTCTTCATTATTCAAACTAAGTGTCAACCGAGGTTTTGGTCTGAAGGGCTTTACATTGTAGAAGTGTACATAACATGTAAATGTGAATCACACAGTGTAGATGGGAGCCTGTGTGCTAACTAAAGATGTTCAGCCACCTTCCCCATAGAGCCCTATTAATACTGATGCCCTAACATTGGGTCTACTTATTCTAGTACAGCATTTGATCCAGGCTTCATTTTGATATGACTGAATCTCAATATATATTTTTAAAAGGAAAAAGTCAAATGACATTGGTTTTACTTGGTTGTGGCAAACAAACCATGCTTTCCATGTTGAAATATCTCTATTTTCCAAAGATGATGAATTTTCATCAGTAGTAGCCTACACTGTCATTTATATTACCGAATGAGTTTATAGATTGGTGCAATAAACTTTCTAATTAAAAATTCTTCATAGCATTTATTTCTATTTCTCATTCTACTGTTGATTGAGAAGAAGAAATTTATGATCCTGTTGAAACAAATTTTTTTTTCACGTGTGGCCCCAGCACCCTTTACGTATATGATTTAAAAAACGTTAGTGTTGTGTTATATTGGATTGCTTGTGTTTGTGCGTCCCTTTCAGACTGCATGTCCTTTAGGGAAAGAAGCAAGCTTTTAAGGTTTTATTCATAAACAGCTTCCAGGAACAGGTTAGGGACTGAGTCCATTCTTTTGTAAATAGCTTGAGGTTGCTTCATGTGGATTTGCTTTCTGTTTTCTCTGTGCCTGCTAAAGCCTTCATTTATAATTAAAGTATTTTTGAAGCGTTCACTGTATAGCAGGGTGTTCTAGGGATCAAATACGGTGTTTGCTGGAAGTCTCAGTGCTAAGCACGGTGGAGGGAAGCAGAGAAGTGAAACACTCAGGCTGTTTTCGGTGGTTCATTAGTCCAGGAAATAAACACCTCACTAACTCTGTGGTTTTACTGATTTACTTAACTTCTCGAGGTCTTGTTTTCTACATTGTACTGTGTTAGAAAGAGTAGTACCTATTTTGTAGGGTTTTATGATGATTCAGTAGCCTTAAACATTCAGAATACTTCAGTTCTAGAGAAGTAATTCAGGAAAGCGATCATAACATGGTTCTTCTTCCAGTAACATGGTCTCTTCCTAAGAGTTAAGAGTGCTGTTAATTAAGTGTGTTCCAGGAGGATGGTGACTTGGCCTCACATTCCCATTCTGGAGAATAGAGCCATCCAGAAAAAGTCAGGGGTGACGCTGACAACTTAACGAGATTCCATGTACAGTGAGACATCGCATCTCTGAAATAAGATGATGGGTAAAATTGTCAGTGTGAATTACTGGAAGTTGAGAGGTGGACTCTGGTGCGTGGTGAGAGCCGGATGACTTGGGTGGATATCTAAGGAGAAAGGAGAGGAGAAGGCCCTTGCATTATGCAGCAATGAAAGAGGCTAGTTGTCCCTCGTGTGATGGAATTTTAGGAGGGTTCATTCCCGCATTGGGAACTTGGAGATCTTCTGCCTCTTAGATAACAAAGGGGCTAAGCTGATCACTGACTACCCACTGAAGGAAAAATGCCTGCCTTAACTGTCAGTACACCAGTAAACCGAGAGTTCCACAGAAGTGTTGAAATCTAGTGCACCATCCAAGTGCATAGGCAGAGAAAGATCACAAGTCACTTGGTGAGAACACTGCAGCCCATGTACAAAGAGAAGAGACTGCACTGAAAAACTGCAGTGAGCCTCTATCATGGAAGTGGGGCTAAGATGGGAAATAGGGGAAAAAATAGATAAAACATGACTAAAACTCTTAAATGGTTTTAATTATAGGATCAAATGGAGTTTCCCAGCACTAAAAGATGGAAATCATGGGTGGATAAAAAGAACAAAGGCAGACTAGCTCAAGACTCCGTATGGAAACAATTGCTGATCCAGAAAAAAGAGAAAAGAACCAAGAGAAAGTACTAGTCAAAGAAATCATGTAAGAAAACTTCTATAAATTTTGCCTTTTCTTAATGTGAATGTCAACTTTTCATGTTGCAGATATGAAAGATCTGCTAAATTAATGAACCAAAATGAGATAAACATGGAAAGAGATCCATCCTGTTGTGATTTCTGAACTTTAAACCTTGAAAAATAAAATCATACATTCGGAATTAACAGATGCCTTACAAAGGAAAGCTCACTAGACTGAATTGAGAAAGTGTGCAGCAGGAACAGGAATGAGGAGAAAGCCCCAATAGGTAAAGGCAGGTGACCGCATGGCAAATTGGGCTTTGTGGCTTTCTGCTGCTCTGACACAGTATCACCTGCCTCTGAGAACAGATTGTTAAATAGCCCCCATTCTATTGTGCTTTAAATCCCTCATTCCAACTAAGATAGACTAGGCAGACACAGTGAGAACTGGGAGGGAAGAGTCCTGCATTTTGACTGGCACAGGATAAGATGCTCAAAATACAGAAGCACGCTTCATTGAGTTCTATCAAGGAATCAGCCAAACCATTTGCAAGCACAATGTTGGGGGATGCCTCGCATGGCTCTTGCTTTATAGCATGTTATACATCCTCATGTGTTGAAGACTTAGAATTATCATGCAATAGAAAAATCCAGATGTGCAAAAAAGTGGCTGTTCTGTCATGGTATTTTTTTTTTTTTTTTGATGGCTGGCACATGATGAAGAGCTTTATGGAACAAGTGGTCTTTAAATACCTAGAAGTAGAACTTACAGTCCATTAATTTCTTGTAACTGCAGTTGAATACTGTGCAACACAGAGAACATCCTCATACTGCTAAACTAATAGTTGAGCCTGTCCATCTCTCCAGCTCCATCTACCTGCGTAGGTCACTTTTGATTCAGCAGCATCTTGGACATTAGGACTGTTAGGAGAACGGACGGGAACCCTGTCTTCTCTGGACGTCCAGTGATGATCACAGACAAGTGTTTCGACACATTAGTCTTTTCCTTTTACATGCAGGTTTGAAGAGGCAATGCTGGCTTCCATGACAGAGTTCTGCCAACCATGAGACAACCCAAAGGGTTATGAGGGAACAGAGCTAGAATTTGTCTTAGCATCCCAATGTTTGTAGTTAAGTTGTAGGGTAGATGTTTTAGGTAATGGGAAAATGGTCATCTTTTTTGTTTTCTGTTTTGTCTGGATATCTGGTAAACCTGACTTGAAATAAGACCAAATATAATCATTTAATCTGTATGAACATCTGAATGTAGAGGAAAGACAAAATGATTAAATATTTTGCTTGGGATTAAATATATAGACCTTACCTGTAACAAAAAAGGAAGAAAATTTTAGTTCTTTCTGGACTCCCAATATTTTATGTATAAATATATTTTTCAAATATTTGAATTGCACACATCAAAATGTACCAGATTTTTTTTATTGTTCACATCTATTATAGTTTGAGAATATGTAAAGAAAGAACTTGTTTTTAAAGAAAGTAAAAATTTTAAAACTGTTTCTACTATCTCACATGTATATAGGATTTTAGTTATCATTCAAAATATTTTTTCTATCATTCCCTCAGTACTGGGAGGATTTTTAAAAACAAATGCCTTGGAACTTGAAGCTCGTAGAGAATATTTTGCTTTGACATGTGTAACCATGTATAACATCTACCTGCTCTTGAGCAGGCGGTGGAGAATGGTAGTCCCTCTAGAGTAGAGGTTGGTTCTGTTAGTTTGTATGCAGTTTGTCAAAGGCAATGGGCGCTACAATAGTAAGAGTTGAATTCCAGCCTTCAATAGGACAGGGAAAAGCTCTGATCTTGGCTGCTCAATCATCACTTTTCCAGAAAGGCCTTTCTTGACCCCATGTGTGGTTCAGGACTCTCGTCCCACAGCCTAGTACTCTGCTTTATTGTCTTCCTGAGCTTAGTGACTGCAGTTGTATTATTGAGTTGGTTTGTGTGTTCACTGACTGTCTTTCCAATGTGGATTCCAAAGCTTCCTGAGGGCAAGATCTTTCTTTATGGTTCAATGCGCTATGGCCAGAATATTCGGTAGTGTCCGACTCATGACAGAGGTTCAATACCTATTAATTGATTGATTGGTTGAATAATGAATTCTGCTTGCTTTGGCAATGCCAAATTTGGCTTTTTCTTCCTTAGTGTCCCGAGGTGACTTGATAATGTTGCTCCTTCCTTCTCATTATACACCTGCAATAATTCATAAGTCCTGCAAGTTTTGGGAGCTGGAAATCTAAAGAAAGATAGAATAACAAGAGCTTGTCTGTATAGCAAAGTATGGTCTTCTTTTACTTGAGAGTGTCAGGTCTTTGGTACTTATCTACAGAACTGGTAGGCCCAGCTCTGGAGGTTTGGGGTATCAAGAGCATTTACGACGTGTGTGAGGCAGTGCACTTTGATGAGGAATGTTACGCACCACACTTCTCGTTTTGCCCTGCATTACAGCCAGGTGGTACTGTTACTGGTCTTCAGTGTCTCCCCAGAGCCTACCGCCTTCTCCCCAGGACTTCTCCCATCTGTACATGGCCCTGTTGCTACCTAACGCACAACGTGGGTGCCAACGCCACACTTGCGACAGGACACTCAGCGATCACTGAGTGCAGTGGGGGAAGCAAGGTTGGCCCCTTCTCTGAGATGCAGGACTTTACTGCAGGTGACTTTGGCTCCAAGACTGGACAGGAGCCTAATCTAAGCCATCCTAGAACTGCCTTTTCAGGCCAGAATTCCACCTGCCGAACTTCCCCTCCTTCTCTCTCTCCTTCAGAGGACCAGACTCGCATCAGGCTAAGAGAGAATATAGGGCCCTGCATACTTAGGTAAAAATGCTCCTTGTGAAATCCGTCCTCCAGGCACTCTGTGTGGTCTGCCTGCGGGGCGCTCTGATCCCCTTACTGAGATCCACTTCCTCCCTCCCGCCCTTGGTCTCAGCCTGGTGACCCTGGAGGTGTGTTGGTAAATGTTTAGTAACCAGGTCTCTGAAAAACTGAAAAGCACTGATGTGTAACAGCTGACAGATCCCAGGGTGCAAATTCTCCCACCACAGGCAATTTCAAGGTTCCAGCATGACCCCACGGAAGGTAGGGGCTCGTCGTTGTATAGTATTATATAGCATTATGTAGTATTATATAGTATTATATAATATTCCAACATTACAGATACAGTAAATCTAAGTAACCTCAAGAGCATAGCTCACAGTAACAGGAAATAAGATAATTAAATTAATGAATTTTGAATATTCCCTTTTAAGATATAATTAATTGGATTGTAAGTTGATGTGTTTTAATTTAATAATGCCTGTGTTTGACAACTAGCTTACAAAATTCTGGAAAATATAATAAGTGTCACTCACAACTCTAATGAGCTGCCCCAGCACATCACTTGGTTACCACACTCCTCATGTCTCCTTGTCCAAGCAGAGAGGCACTGATACTAATTCTTACAATATGGAAGCTGCAACGGAGCTCAGAGAACATTTTCTCCTACGTCTTTATTTTAAATCTAAAAAAAATAGAGGTCCACAAATCTACCCATGCAGGTAAGCACCGAGGAAAATATCCTGAGATGGGTCTCCTTAAGGTGCATGTTTCTAAGGAAACACACCAGGAAAAGAGGACATCTTTCCTAGTAGATCCTCTGACTATTTGGCCTTCCCCTGGAAATGACCTTTCTAGGAGACAGTGAATTGGAGGGTGATGTTGCTCTGCTTCCCCATGCTCTGTTTAATACAAGCTCTTAGCATTAATAAATTGCCATTCAGAAAAAAAAAATACACTTAAGCACAAGGCTGCTTCATGACTTCATTGTTATAATTGCACACAGTGCTCTTAACTCTGTAATAGAATACATTCTTGCCCCCAGTGGATGTCAAATTAATAGAAACCATTAAAAATGGATTCCTGTGTTGTGAGAGCTGGGGTGACTGCTTTTTTCTTCACATGATACTACTTTTCAAAAGATCACTAATTAGATGGGCATTGATACTGGTAATAAGTGCCCTTTATGCATGATTGTAGCTGAATTTATTGTGCGTACATACACACATAGGCCTGAATGTTTTATTTGCATTACAGGTGGCTTGCATTTCTGGCAGGAAACAAACTCCAGTCAAGTCACTTGATAAACATCATTTTCAAACAGCAGAATGAAAGGCAGGATTTCTCCAACTTAGCAGGGATGTCAAAAAAGAATCTTGACCGACTCAACGTGAGTGCTGATTTTCAAAAACAATGCATTATCTAAAAAGTGGAGAAAAGGAGGAGAGGCAGGAGGAAAAAGAAGAACCTCAAAATACCGCTCTTGTCCCTCTTGGAGAAAAGCATCGGATGGATGCCAATACGTACTTGTAAACCTGGGATGAGGAGCCGTGTGGCTGTATTCTTTACTATAAAATGCCTTTTGGTATTAAAACAGGCTCCCATTAAATGCTTTTGGTTGAATGAACAAATATAAGAACTTATGCACTTCATTAACTGTTTTAGACACTTTTAAGGAAAAAGTATTAAATATCATGAATATTAAAAAGCCACCATGCCATTCAGCAAAAGCATAAAGACTAAGCACAGTCAATTAAAACATTGCCATGGAACTCTACGGGTTCCATAATCGAGACACATTTCCCCAGTGCCTGTCACTGGTTCTAAAGGCAGACTTATTTAAGTTAAAGACAGTATTTCTCAGAATAACAGTGTCAGTACTCAAGGTGACAGTTTCAAGGAAAACATTTGCTGGGGTGTTTACATTCTGAATTATTCATTTTTTTAATACCAGACTCAGCATTTTTATAGTCAGAGCTCTCGCATTGTTAGAAATCTGTGCAGAGGCTGAGACAAAGCAAGTTCTCCAAGGGAAACCCCAGAGGAACGTGAGGGAACCAGCACCGACTCAGGCGGCGAGTGCACAGGCCCTCTCCAGCCTCTGTGGGTGTGGTCAGTCAGAGCGGAATTTGTCACTAAAAGCTGGCCAAGGTAGAGATGGGACCTGAGGGGCTGGTGCTGTGGCATAGCGGATAAAGCCGCCGTCTGCAGTGCCAGCATCACATATGGGCGCCAGTTCGAGTCTCAGCTGCTCCACTTCCAATCCAGCTCTCTGCTATGGCCTGGGAAGGCAGTTAGAAGATGGCCCATGTCCTTGGGCCCCTGCACCCATGTGGGAAACCCAGAGGAGGCCCCTGGCTCCTGGCTATGGATTAACACAGCTCTGGCCGTTGCAGCCATCTGGGGAGTGAACCATCGGATGGAAGACCTCTCTCTCTGTCTCTGCCTCTGCCTCTGTCTCTCTGTAACTCTGCCTTTCAAATAAATAAATAAATCTTTAAAAAGAGAGAGAGAGAAAACGATGCCTGCATGTAGCCATGACTTGTTGGTTGGAATCGGTGGTTTGTAGCTTCCTACGTGGAAAGTAAAGCCCTTGACCTGACTTCTCTCTGCTAGTCTATAAAGGGCCATTCCCCCTTCCTTAAGCTTCTCCCTCTCTTTCCCCTCATCGCACCCAGTGCAGACCAAATAACACAGTTAAGATTCCATCATGTGTCTAAGGTCATCTCATCTCAGTTTAATGGTTAGTCCTTGCCTTTTTTGAAGTCTCCACGCTGGCTTATTCTGCCTTCTCTCTCCACACCTCCCGATCTGCATCACCTGTTTTTACATCTGTGGGTTTGGATTTTATTGTGACTACTTCAACTTCTGTTGAGCAGTGAGAGGAATAAACTCTACATTGACAAGTCTTTTTGAGAATGGTTGAAACAAAGGGCAGTGTGGAATTGGCAAGATTGTTAACAGACTTCCAGTTTTGACAGTTTCTGTGATCTGGATCAAGGTAATTCTCATTTAACTGTCTTTCTTCACCTGATTAAAAAAAAAAACAGCTTTCGACAACTGTTCTTCCCCCTGAATTCAAACCACGTGTAAAGTAATATTTTAAAACTCCAAATAAATGTGTTATCTACTGAGAAATAACATAAAATACCTTTTAAATGTTTGCTGATTTATTTCTCATCTACTTGAGAAGCAGAGTGACAGAGTCGAGATACAGAGAGAGACAGAGACACAGAGAGATCTTTCATCCCTGGTTCACTCCCCAAATGCCCAAATAACCAGACTGAAGCCAGGAGCCAGGACCTCCATCCAGGTCTCCCACAGGGTGGCTGGGCACAAGCACTGGAGCCACACCCACTGCCTTCCCAGGATGCACTAGTAAGACGAAGCTGAAGAGCCAAGGCTAGAATTAGGTAGGCAGGTGTGTCAAGCCATGGCTTACCCTGCTGTACCACAACACCCACTCTTCACAAAATAGCTTTGTATTAAAGCTAAATTTATCAAAATGATCATTATGAAGGGTCAAGAAAGAAGAGATACAAATGTTGACTTTCTAGAATTCACAGAATGGCAGAAAATACGTTGCTGTGCTTTGTCACTCAATAGAGTCCCACAGGATGGAGTTACAGGTACAAGCATGGAAAGGGTAAGACCTGTAGTCCCCAGTGCTGATTTCACTTGTTCCACCTTAAAATGAACTTTCTAGATTGTTCTGTTTAATTCACTGCCTTGCACCCTGCAGGTGACCTCTGGTATTTCCAGCAGCTGACCACCCCAGAGAAGTAAGAATGGAAAAGCTGACCATCCATGAAATGATTTCTGGAAAGCTTCCTATCTTTCTGGAATCACACTGCTGTGAAAGAAGCCAATATTGCATTTAACATAGAAATAGTCTATGTTTAAATTTTTAAGGTTTTAGTTTCACAGCAAAATTCAAAAGGAACATACGGATTGGTCCCTTCCACCCTGTTCCTGTTTGTGCTCATCGTCCACCTGTCCACCTCCTCCACCAGAGTGGGGGTTTCTCTCTGCACATCCTCAACACTGCGGCTTGTGTGTGGTTGATTCCCTGAGGGTCCCTGGGGGGCAACGTGGAGATGATGATAACCTTTAAGAGGCGGGGCTTAGTGGAGAGCAGCTGGGGGCGTGCCCCTGAAAGGATTTAACGCCCCTCTTGTGGGAACCTCGTTCGTTCCAACCTGGGCCGGCTTCCTATTTGAGATGTGGTCACTCACTCCCACACCTGCAGCTGCCTTTGTCACGGGCCATGAAGTGATGCATTGATAAGGCCCCACCCAAGCTGAGCCAGCGTCAGTGCCACCACTTTGAAGCCTCAAAACTGTGAGTTAGATAAGTCTCCTTTTTCTTTGTACGTAGCCTGTCTCAGGTGCTTTGTTAGCGTAATCAAAGCTGACTAATAACACTGCAGCTTCGAGAGTCTTCCTCCAGCATGTGTGGTGTATTAGAGAGCCCAGAAAACCAGCTTTCATGTCGGCTACAGTAGAAATGTCTCCAGCATTTCTTTCCCGTTTCTTTGTACTTCTCTCTCTGTTTTCATCGTCCATCTGTTTTGCACGTTGTCTTCTTACTCCACTGAAGTCCACAGGATCTTAAAGTTTTCGTTTTTTTTTTTTTTTTTTTTTTTTTTTAAGTTCCTGCCCTATCTGACTCTGGATCCGATGCTTGCTCAGTCTGTTCAAACCGCAAGCTTGCCTCCAAGATGCCCACTAAGTTTTTGTTGCGAGGTGGGCGTGATGGACTGGGTAAACAGAGTTGCAGTAGACAGGCCTTCAGGTAAAATGGCTGCAGGAAAAAGCTCTGACGTCCTATGATTAGTCTCCTTCTTTGGGGGATCCTCTGTCTCTGGACTTGAACTTCACAAGTGGTACTGCTTTCTCCGTGCATTCTGCGATGAGATAGGAGAGAGAAGAAGTGGACTTGGGTATTCCCCTCACCCAGGTAAGTTAGGCTCTGGTTAAATCTCTGCAGGTGGGCTCTGGTTGCGTCTGAGAGAGGCAGATCTTGTTTGGAAGAGCAAACGGTTGTGGCACTGTGGAAGCCATTACTTCGCTTCAGCCCCTGCTGGAAGCACGAGGGTGTTATTATTGTCCTCTAGTAAACACAGACCGTTAGGACCAGGTTAGTGTCCAGGGGGTGAAATTCTCACAACTCTTGGGACCCCCGTGTGACTGGTCCTCCTGGAGTGGCTTCAGACCCTCAGGCTTGTCCACATCCTTTTTCAGCAGTTTGTCACTTACAGGTCCGGTTTTCCTACCTCCTTCCTGCTCCCTGTGCAGGCTTTGGCTCCAGTGATTTGTGGTTTTTGGCTTTCGCTGCCCCCTCTGGCTTTTGTGGGGGGCAAGAATGTGCCTTACATCCTTGGTTCTCTGAAGCAGCTAAGGAGAGTTGTTAATTTTCAGTCCTCCTCTGATTCTACTTGATGTTAAGATGGAGTGGCAGGCCGTAAACTGGAACTCTGAAATGCCAATTTTATGTCAAATTAGTGATGACTTGCTAACATTAATGGACGTGAAACTGCGGTGCGGGATAAATGCTAGGTTCGTTCTTCTTTCTTAAATACATAAAAGACCCTTGGTCCTTACTTCAATACCAGAGTTAAAAGAACCCTCTTTGTGTTACAACACATTTCTAATGGTTAACACCTGGGTGGTTTTTTCTTACTAGCAGAAATGGGCGTTTTGAAAAATGTCATTGTATCACTTCATATAATGGTTGTCATCTCTATGATGATTGTAGAGTGTCACGCCTGTCTTGGGGGAGCTTCTACTCTAAATTCACTTCTCTACCTTTTATGCAGCAATGACTCTTCCTGGATACCGTGGTAAAGCCAGGAGAGAAAAATGTTAGTGCTCCCCATCTTCCCTCCGCTTATGCCAAGCTCAGAATTCATTAAGAGCTCTGTAATATTAACATGCAACCTATTCCGTCCAAGAAGGTGCACAGTATTTATGGAAATATGTATGAAATTAAATGAAAGGAGGCATGTGTTCCCCGTCTAAGTTAGACTGTGGCATGTTTGCTTGAAAGAGTCTAAAACGCAGCCAACTACCCGGTTCCCTGTGTTTTCTCTTTGTTTTTCTCATCTAAACATGTATGGAAAAATGGCTGAATCCTTTCAGGTCACGACATTACCAGGCAATAAATCACTTTCTATTTTAAGCAGTAAGTGATTTCATTTGTCTCTGATCCAGACATCCAAATACTTGGTTAAACTGGGACGATTAACCTAAGAGAAACAGGGATTGGCTACCTGTGTTAACCTTTTCTTTCTTTGCAATTATTTTTAGATATCCTGTCTAATGGTCTCATTACTTTTCAATACTTGCTATCATCTTGGCTTCTGCTATCAAAGGATGTTTTGCCCTGATTCAGCATCATATCTGATCCGTCCTGAGTTTTAAAAATCTACTTCCATGGTTTAAATTAAAATGGAGATTGGTCATTTATCACTTTTGAAAGCTAAAGATTTTTTTACAGTCTTCCAGCACACCGAAAGATGGGGCTAAGCTTTTCTGCGGCCAGTCCGTAGCTGCAAGCATACATTGCAATAATGCATTCTCATGCCCACGCAGATAGAATGCCCCTGGCTCTGCTATTTTGTTTTTAGTGTTACAGAGTTTTTGTGGAGTAGCAGGTGTAAATGCACAAAGTCCAAACTTGGCAGTTTCCATAGCTGGGCTTTGAACGCTCCCTTATCACAGTAGCTGGGCTTTGAACGCTCCCTAATCACAGCTTCACTGTGAAATCAAGAGGTATGAAAAAGTGGAACTTCACCTGAGGACTGACCTGGGGAGAAGTAGCTTGGCCCCCAAGGATGGAATGAAAAACCTGAGCCCCCTTTGCAGGTTTAGATCTAATCAGAGGATAAACTCCGCACAGATTGACAACCCAGTTTCCAGGGCTATCCTGGGCACCTCTGCCGAGTGTCTCCCACCCACACAGATCCAGCTGTGTGGACCCAGGAGAGGTCAAGAACACTGGGTGGAGCCTTAGCCCCTCCCACCAGGAGCCCGGTTTAATTGGGGCTTAGCTACAGGTGTGTAGGTCTGAGCTGGAATGTGTCACCCAGAAATGCTTGAATCTGAAGAGGTTCCAGGATGCCAGGCCTTGTGATTATTTGCAGTGTTCTAAAAGAATGAAATCTGGTAAAAAGTTTGTAAACGTTTAGGTTTTAGAAGCAACGGTTGGCATTTAGATGTGCAGTAGCCATCTTATTGTAGGCCCCTGGGAATATAAAAGTTAACATTCATTTCTAAACCTACTAAGTGCTTCTCATTGTCAGGGAAATAGCCCAATAGTCCTGAATGGAGGGTCTCAACAAAGAATTTAATTCTGCTTTCAAAAAGGCAATTACAAGGTCAAGTGAAAATGGAACCCTAGGCAACTGAGAGAGAGGCAACAGCTCCCAAGAGCTTATGTGAAACCGATTGTGTATTCCTGTGACAGAATGAATGGGCACGCTTGACGGGAGTCAGAGGCCAGAGTGCGTCTGCTCAAATCAGTGGCGACAAGCCTGGTAAGCATTTCCCAGGGGCAATAACTTGGTTTTTTTATATATGTAATATGAATTATTAATATATTTAATATTATCAATATACTAGTATATTAATATCTCAGCAAAAATAATTTATCTGCGCTTATGACATTTTTATAAACTCACTCATTCATCTCATTTATTGTTTTAATGACTCAGTTTTATTTACCAATTCAGTACATGTTCTAATCCAGAAAAAAGAAAAGAAAATCACATTTCAGAGATGGCCATTAACATCATTTTGTTACCCCTAAACATGCTGCCGAGAGGGTCATACTGTGTATAGTGTTTTGAAATCTTTTTTCATTGAACATCTTACTTTTCATTAAATATTATTAAGGGTTCTTCTATGGAGTATCTAATCTGTTCTATTTGTTCACTATGAAAATTTAACTATTTTGGATGTTTATGCTGTTTCTGGTTTTTCAGAAGTGCTGAGAAAGTACTGTAACATGCATCTGTTTAGACTTAATTATCTGCTGCAGAGAAATGTTTAAAAGTGAAATACCGGGCCAGCGCTGTGGCGGAGTGGGCACGGGCACCAGTTCATGTCCCAGCTGCTCCTCTTCCAAGCCAGCTCCCTGCTTATGACCTGGGAAAGCAGCTGAAAATGGCCCAAGTGCTTGGGCCCGTAAACCTGCTTGGGAGACCTGGGAGAGGCTCCTGGCTCCTGGCCTCAGACCAGCCCAGCTCCAGCTATTGCGGCCATCTGGGCAGTGAACCAGCAGGCGGAAGACCTCTCTCTGTGTCTCTCCCTCTGTCTGTCCATGGCTCTTCCTCTCAGATAAATAAATAAAATCTTTAAAAACCAGAAAAGTGAAGTGTCTAAGTGAAGGAAGTTATAAACAGCAAAATCACTGGAGGCGTGTTGGCGGGCTACTCCCCGGAATGTTTAGTAGCAGTGTACTGACGTGTGCTTTAACACTGAAAAGACAAAGTTTGTAGGTTTTCTTTCCATACAGTGAGCAAATACCTGGTTTTCTCATTTAAAGTTTGAGAGCTTGAGAGGGATTGAGGAAGGCAGATTTAATATCTGTTAACAGATGCTAACATGCAGGCAATGCAGTCCGTGGAAACCCACCCCCCACCCCCTTGTCAGAACCAGGAGAGCTGCCCTCAGTGGAGACACAGATCCCGGCTGCAAAATCTCCAACAGAGCCTCTTGCCAGTGCCCTGGAGTGTGAGAAATGAATGGGGCTGGGCGTTAATGAGCAGAATAATAATTTTAAAAAGCGTATAGTAGTTGGTCTGCGGCAGCAAATTGAGAGCGATGGGGTAGCTGCTTGCAGTGAGGATGGAGGTGCAGGCTCTTGGACCAGGCAGAAGGACGGATGCTTGGGAAGGGACTTGGAGGACTGCTTTCCTTCACTCAAGTGTGGGGGAGAATACTGGGTAAAGGCCAATAAGGCTAAGGTGCTCTTCAGACTCATGACCCTTTTGTCCAGAACGCCTGTGGTTAAAGGCCCGGCTGTTGTAAAGAAAGGAACAGTTAGTGGGAAATAAGTGTGTGGGAGGTGTAGAGGTGGAAGATGTGTGAATCGGGAACATTTTGTTGTTAAAATGTTTTTTGTAGCCGACGCCACGGCTCACTAGGCTAATCCTCCACCTTGCGGCGCCGGCACACCAGGTTCTAGTCCCGGTCGGGGCGCCAGATTCTGTCCCGGTTGCCCCTCTTCCAGGCCAGCTCTCTGCTGTGGCCCGGGAGTGCAGTGGAGGATGGCCCAAGTGCTTGGGTCCTGCACCCCATGGGAGACCAGGAAAAGCACCTGGCTCCTGCCATCAGATCAGCGCGGTGCACCGGCCGCAGTGCGCCTGCCGCGGCGTCCATTGGAGGGTGAACCAACAGCAAAAGGAAGACCTTTCTCTCTGTCTCTCTCTCTCACTGTCCACTCTGCCTGTCAAAAAAAAAAAAAAAAGTTTTTTGCGTCACAATTTAACTGCCTCCTTTCCTATGTTGTAATTTTCTATGTGAATCTTTTCAGCTGTTACCAATATATCATTATGTTGAGTCACATGTAAAAGGTGATGTGCTCAAAAAATTGTCTTAAATTTATTCCTTCTTTAACCAGGGGAATTCTCTCTCCCTTATCAAATCCATGTTAATTCATTTGTCATAAGTTTTGAGTCTCTGATGTTGAACCTGGGAGAAAGATGCGTAATTTTAGAAACATTGAGACCTGAGTGCAAAGTAACTGACATTTACAGTAATTACAGCAAGTGTGGGATTTCTGTTTGCTGAGTACATATTAGAGGATGGATATGCCCCCGGAATCTCAACAGATAGTTCTTTTGTCCTTTTAACAAATGCTGATGGAAAATGACCTCTCTGCCAGGCATCCTGCTAGGTACCAAGAGTAGATAAAGTAATAGATGGATTTAAATATGGGATGGTGAACTGTATCTGCTCCCTTGTGCTCTTACTTTTGGTGAGCTTGGACAACAGCCATGCCAACCTCCTCTGTCGACAGAGGAGAGTCTCTAAGAGCAACGAACATTGACCACAGTCCAGGCAGGAAGCTAAGAGCGGATAGACTTTTCTGATCATCCCAGGCAATGAATTCAAGACTCAGGATTCTCCAAAAATGGGTCGAACTTCCTAAGAAGTCCACTAGAAACCTCTTGTTTGGAAGAGTACAACTAATGTGAGTGTTTGTGGGAGCTGGATGAGCTTGCTGTCGACAGAATTGAAGGGCAGGTGGAGTGGCTCCGTTCATATAGGCTGTGTTGGGAAGAAGCGGGTGGGCATCTAAGTATGGAGATAATGACCTAGGTCACCTGGTCAATGAAAACCCATGGCATGCTCGAATACGCAGCGATTCAGAAAGATACTAAGGAGATACTCGCTGATACCTTAAACTGTTTGAGAAAAGGGCATTTAATAAAATGTAACTACTCAATATGAATGGAGAAAAAAATTGTGTATTATTCACTTTAGGATAAAACAAAGCCTAAATGAACATTGTGATAAAAATTTAATAGATTATAAATATTATAAACTACTCAACATAGAAGTAGCAGTACAACTAACAAAAACTAACACAATTCTTACAATTGAAGGATAGTAAAAAGATGGTCTCAAGGTGATAGCTCAAGGAAGGTGCTATGAAGTGTTTGTTAGAGATATAACTGAGAATGGACAGGTATCTAGCAGGTCAAGGTACGTGGAGCAACCATGATTGGTTCAGCAGTAACTCAGTGGCCGAGTTTTAATTTACAAAGAAAGGGCTGTTGTTTAAGAGACAACAGCCCCAGAGAAGCTGAGGAGAAGGGAAGGGAGGAGGTATAAAGCTGTACTGCACAGGGGAAGGCTGTGTCTCAGGAAGTGGTAGCACTAGGGAACTTGGGGAAAGTATTCTGGGCTTACAGCTCCGTGAGCTGGGCAAGCTACAGTGGCATCTTGCAGTGGGTGAAGCAGGATGCCATGTTTGGAAAAGATCCAGTATAAGGAGCTCCTATAAAAGATGTCTCCAAGGAAGAGCAATCTTAGCTAGCTGTACATTTTATTTTGGGTTACAGTGGAGAGATACATTTTTCCCTAATGAGAATAACTAAAAATATTAATATAACCAGTAATTATGAGAGATAGCCCTACCTCCTTGGGGGATGAGATAGTAATTAATTTTTCACTTTTATGTTGGAAATCTGTATTTCAACAGATACTGCATAAAGTTCATCAGTCAAGAAAGAAGAATTTAAGTAGGGGCCAGCATTGTGGCACAGTAGGTTAAGCTGCTGCCTGTGACGTCAGCATCTCACTTATCTCACTTCGGAGCACTGGTTCCAGTTCCAGCTGTTCTGCTTCTGATTCAGCTCCCTGCTAATGTGCTGAGAAGGGAGTAGATGATGTCCCGACAACCTGAGTCCCTGTCACCCACATGGGAGACCCAGATGGAGTTCCAGGCTCTTGGCTTCGGCCAAGTCCAGCCCCAGCCATTGGGGTCATTTGGGGAGTGAACAAGTGGGTGGAAGATCTCTCTCTGTCTCTCTTTCTCTGTTTTTGACACTCTGTCTTTCAAATACACAAATAAATCTCAAAAAAAAATTTTACTTTTTGAAAGGTGGAGTTACAGAGAGGAAGAGGCAGAGACAGAGAGGGAGAAGTGTTCCATTCATTCACTGGTTCACTCCCCAGATGGCTGCAATGACCAAGGCTGGGCCAGACTGAAGCCAGGAGCCAGAATCTTCTTCCGGGTCTCCCACATGCGTGTAGGGATCCAAGCACTTGGGCTATCTTCTACTGCTTTCCCAGTGGAAGCTGGGAGCTGGATCAGAAGTGCAGCAGCCAGGATGTAAGCCAGCGCCCATACAGGATGCTGGCACCGCAGATGGCTGCCTAACCCACTATACCACATTGCCAGCCCCACAAACAAACCTTTAAAAAAACCCGAATTTAAGTAAATCACATCATGTTATAAAGGGTAGAATGAAGAAAAACATGGACACAGAAGCAAATAAAACATTCTAAACAGCAAACAAAATCTAAAGTATGAAAATAGAAGGTGTAAGACAATGGCACAGAACAGTCGAGCATATATGTCACATACAAATATAAACAGTATAAAGATAAATATGTAAATGGTATTCTGATTACATAAGTATCATATAGTTAAAAATAAAATAAACTATGATTTACGAAATGAACACCAATAATAAAGTAACTCTAAAATGTTAGAAGTAATGGGAAAGCATAATAATATAAGGGCAAGGATATATAGAAATCAGCAATTTTGACATTAATATCAAACAATTATAAATTCAGGTAGATAGTACTAAAAGAAGAACAACAACTTCCGTCAATGAGTGTTTCAATAAACTATTAACACACACCATCAGAATTCACAAATCAAAATGCTGAGACGTGTAAGAAGCAAAGGGAGGAGACACAGTGATGGCAGGAGGCTTTGACACAATGGGTCAAATGGATGAGTCTCTGACAGCAAGGAATACACCTTGTGTTCTGTACCTGTGATCTGCTATAAAACCACAGTTATTCTATAACATACCTGAAAAACTACAAGTGGCATTTGACCATTTATATGTTTTTAAATGCCCCAAATCATTCATTTTTTTAAAGCACACACACTTAGAGAAGATGCCATGTGTCATTTGTTAGAGTGGAAAAGACATGGCTCAGAAATACCATCCAGGGGCCGGCACTATGCCGTAGTAGGTAAAGCAGCTGCCTGCAGTGCCGACATCCCATATGGGCACCAGTTCAAGTCCCAGCTGCTCCACTTCTGATCCAGCTCTCTGCTATGGCCTGGGAAGGTGGTGGAAGATGGCCCAACTCCTTGGGTCCCTGCACCCACATGGGAGACCCACAAGAAGCTCCTGGGTCCTGGCTTTGAATTGGTGCAGCTCCGGTTGTTGCGGCCATCTGGGGAGTGATCCAGCGGGTGGAAGACCTCTCTCTCTCTTTGCCTCTGCCTATCTATAACTCTGCCTTTCAAATAAATAAATCTTTAAAAATTTTATCATCTAAAACTTAAAAATAATTGTCCTTTTAGCTAGAAATTCTTCTTTGAAAATTCAATTATGTTCATATACAACTGGCATGTTTATTGAGGTCTGAATTTATTTGAGCGAGAGCAAGACAGAAACAGAAAGAGGTGGAGAAAGCTCCCATCCAGTCGTTCCCTCCCCAAATGTCCCTCCAGGCTGGGCCTGGGCCAGGACCAGAGCAGAGAGCTCAATCCACATCTCCCATAAGGGTGGTAAGAACCCAATTACTGGAGCCATCACTCCAGCCTCTGGAGTCTACACTAACAGGAATCTGGAGTCAGGAGCCAGCGTCAGGAATCAGACCAGGTCATTCAATATGGGAACAGCCACTTAACCACTAGGCTAAATGCCTGCTCCGTATTCAGGTCTTATTTTTAAGTAAAGCAACATGTCGTATGCATGAAAAGGAATTACTGAGAAGGAAGAGGCTGAGCACAGGTTTGTACGAAAGAACTTTTGAAAAACTGCCTGCAGAAGGAAGTAATGTTCATCATAGGTTTTGTAGCATGTCGTGGTCTTTTTTTTTTTTTTTTTAAGATTTATTTATTTATTTGAAAGTCAGAGTTACAGAGAGAGAGAGGTCTTCCATCTGATGGTTCACTCACCAGTTGGCAGCAACGGCCGGAGTTGAGCCGATCCGGAGCCAGGAGCCAGGAGTCAGGAGCTTCTTCCAGGTCTCCCACGTGGGTGCAAGGGCCCAAGGACTTGGGCCATCTTCTACTGCTTTCCCAGGCCATAGCAGAGAGCTGGATTGGAAATGGAGCAGCCGGGTCTCGAACTGGTGCCCATATGGGATGCCAGTGCTTCAGGCCACAGCATTAACCCACTGCGCCACAGTGCCAGCCCCAGCATGTTGTGTTCTGTACATGTGTATGTGGCATGTCATGTTCTGTACATGTGTGTGTGGCACGTCGTGTTCTGTACATGTGTGTGGCATGTCGTGTTCTGTACATGTGCGTGTGTGGCATGTGTTCTGTACATGTGTGGCATGCCATGTTCTGTACATGTGCATGTGTGGCATGTCGTGTTCTGTACGTGTGTGTGGCATGTTCTGTACATGTGTATTGTGGCATGTCGTGTTCTGTACGTGTGTGGCATGTCGTGTTCTGTACGTGTGTGGCATGTCGTGTTCTGTACATGTGTGTGTAGCATGTCATGTTCTGTACATGTGTGTGTAGCATGTCGTGTTCTGTACATGTGTGTGTGGCATGTCATGTTCTGTACATGTGTGTAGCATGTCGTGTTCTGTACATGTGTGTGTGGCATGTCATGTTCTGTACATGTGTGTAGCATGTCGTGTTCTGTACATGTGTGTGTAGCATGTTGTGTTCTGTACATGTGCATGTGTGGCATGTCGTGTTGTATACATTTTATGTGCACACAAAAACCAATGGTTGCTTCAGGGGAAAGGACAGTTGCTTTTCATTTTATCTGCTTCTGCACTGATTTCGTAATCACATCCCAACATTAGATTTGCAAACATTTAAAAGTGCCAAACAGGACTGAGAAGGACACCTTATGTACCCATGAGGCACTTGTGGAATAATGGAGATACAAACATTTACATCAGAATTGCATCGCAGCATGAGAAATGATAAATAGGCTTTTGTGGGTGAAGTGGAGGAATTGTCCCGCTAGCTGTTGTCTTCTGGAGGTGTAGGAGAGCGTTGTGTGATGGTGCTCTCTTTACTGTTCTTACTGGCAGCTTCCAGCTTTTTTGGGGGGGAAAATGGACTTCCTTCACCAACATGAAACATGGAATCCCATTGTGCCTAACCCTAACACTGCCACTCTCATGATCAAAGAAGACAAAAGCGAGCAAAAATTCAAGAAGAATTGTGTTTAAAATAGAATGCACCATTCTCACTGCGGGGAAGAATGGGTCTTTGATAAACGCTTCCCGGCTATTTCCCCCCATTCTCTCCTTTGATTTCTAGTCAGCTTGCAGGCAGGATTGAGAACCATGTTCACCACGTGCTGCTATCAGTAATTGAAGTAAAAGCGGTCCTGTTGATATGGCCGTGTGCGGTGTTTGTATTTTTAGTGACGTCTCCCCTCCAGGGCAGCGGTCTGGCCAAAGCTGTGTATGGTCTGTGGCACTGACGTTGCTGCTCCTGAGACGCAGTGGTGACTGTGGTGTGGCGGTCGAGCTCAAGGCCATGTGCACAGTGTGACGTGCCTCCTTGCTTTGTGCTCGTCCAGTGCCTTTGATGATGTGCTCATCAAACAGTCCATTGTGGGAAACAAGAGACCACTTCATCCTGACGTGGACAGAAAGGGTGAATTACTGAGAAGCTTGAGGGAGTTAAGTTTCTCACAATAAATAAACAGTGTGGGAAGCATGGCCAGCAACACAATCCTGCAGAAACACATTGAGCTCGGGCTCTCTGCATTGGCTGCTGGCGTTCGGAATTCCGCACTTCTGGCAGGAAAACAGATGGATTGTTTGTATGAAACATAATAGCGCTTTAGAAGGGTGAAAGTACGGTAGCTGGCCCCCATTTAAGTTTCAGAAATCTCAGGTCCAGTTTTGATGTCTTTAATTCCAAAATGTACTCAACTCCATCGTCATTTCCTGATTGGGTTTTGAGTCTCTGCATGTTTCAGAAACTTTTTTTTTCTGTACTGTATCAATATCATCAGAGATACTTGAAAATAAATTTATTTTCTGTGTTTAATTTCCATTGTTACCAAGAGGAGTAAGTCCATGAATTAATGTGGTCAAGAGCAATATAGGAAAAACCCCAACTGTGTATCAGACAGGTCCTCGGGCGACGTCTTCAAGTTTGTAGTTGGTAAAAATGTGAAGTATCCATAGCAGGACCTTCATAGACTGCTTCCCTAGGATCTAACAGCTACTTTGCAACAAAAGCCAAAGGAAAAAAATGGATAGAAAATAGCTAGGATAAGCATGAATATATAAGTTTTCTGAATGCTAGTCAGAGTAATATCAGCAATATATATTACATTTCCAAAAAAAATTCTTCACTTAAATGTGGATCATAAAAATGACAGTCAGAATAGCAACATTTTTCATTCTATCTTCTCGTCTCTTCATTGATTTTTTTATACTGTCACAATATTAGAAAACTTCTATTTGAATATGAAACTACACCTCTTTCTGTCCTCTGGTGTAGAAGTATTTTATCTTTATTTCAACTACTTAATAAGAACACATAGAAGTACCAAGATTGCAACCTAACCTATGTTAAAGATAAATTGTAACTTATTCACTTAAGAATTTGTTTTACAGATTTTTTTTTTTAATTTGAATGGCAAAGTGACAGAAAGCAGCAAAGACAGAAAGAGATCTTGCATCTACTGGTTCATTCCCCAAAGAGCTGTAACTGCTGGGGCTGGGCCAGTACAAAACCAGGAGTCTGGAACTGCATCCAGGTCTCCCATGAAGGATCCTAAGCACCCGGGCCATCGTCTTCTGTTTGCCCAGGAGCATTCGCAGGAGCTGGAGGGAAGTGGAGCAGCTGGCTCTCAAAGCGGAGCTCCAGGATGGGCTTGCCAGCGTCCCAGATGGTGGCCTGACCCACTACACTGCAATGCAGTCTCCTCACTTAGGAATGTAATGTGATAGAATAGATGCTTAGATTTTTAATCCCATGCTCAAAATATGATTTTACAGCAATATTAAATTCCTGTTTCATGCAAGAGATCTGAAAACATGCTTGCTTACTGTCTTATCTACCTTGTGAACTCTCCAACTGACATAGGATTCAGATTGTCTTTTCCTTGCCGAGATGTGTGCTGCTTCCTTCCATCCTTCGTAAACTCACGGTCAATCTACTGCCCACTTCAGTAAGACACATGCAGGCCAGTCTGCCACGCTTCTCATAGACCAGTGGAAATGCTCTTCGGATCCTCTTCTGTTCCTGGTGATAGGCACCCCTGCTCCTTTCATTACTACAGGGAATAAGAGCTAACACTTTCCCTTAAATTCATCAGAGGTAATTTGATGGCTTACGTGAAGGTTTTTGCCAAGTTCTCTGCTTCTACTCCAACCTCAGTCCACGCTCCCTGGCCAATGTTTATGAATTCTGTTCAGCTCGGGGTTCCCCACACTTAGCACAGCGTTTGCGGTGGTGCATGTGTCCCCGGGCGGCTGCTGGTATACCTGTCAATGTCCTAAGTATTCGATTTTCAGTACAATTAGGAACATCAGTGGGAACAAGTGTTACTGTCCTCATTTCAGATAGGACAAAGCAGAGCTGAAATGACTCCTCCAAGGCAGGAGGGGGAGCCAGTCTTTAAATCCAGACAGTCTGCCTTTAGATCCTGTGTTCCTAGCCCCTAGGTTAGGCATACTCTGCTAAACTGATCTTCTGTATATAAAGAGAATCGAAAATGAATCTTGATGTGAATGGAAGGGGAGAGGGAGTGGGAAAGGGGAGGGTTGCGGGTGGGAGGGACGTTATGGGGGGGAAGCCATTGTAATCCATAAACTGTACTTTGGAAATTTATATTCATTAAATAAAAGTTAAAAAAAAAGTTAGGCATACTCAAAAACAAGAATTTCATGGAACTGGCTGATTTTGTTGAGGGCTTTCACAGACACGTGACCAAAATGCTGAAGGGAGGAGCAAAAACGTGCTTAGGAAATGAGATCCGATAACTCCACAGATGGGGCCGCTAGGTTATTTTTCTTCAATCTGCAAATTAGTTTTGAGTTATTTTAAACACCAAGGGAGGACTTTTTTGGTATATATACGAAATGCTCTCAAGCTATGAGTTCTCCTAGAATAGCATGCGAAATTTAGGTTTGCAGTTTTCATCATTTTTGGATTATTTCTCTTGAAGTGGAGGATTCCTTTTAATTAAAACAAGTAAGTTACACCTTGCTCAAATTTCTTCACTGCATTTCCATAAAATAAAAGTTAGCCTTTCAAATGTTTTCTATTGACTCAACAAGTATTTATGGGATATAGAATAAAAATATCTCAGGTTTATTTAGCTCATCAAAATGATAGTTTTGTTTTATCTCCCTCTAATTCTACAAGATAACAGGGAAGGTGGGAGGGTTCATTTGATGGATAAGTAAGCGGGAAGAAGTGAGGACTCGTGACACATATGCAGCACTTACTGCAGGGCTGTTTTCTTCATGCTGTGTGTTTGTAAGAACTGCTGTGCCAGCTACATGGCTGTGGATGCACGTGCGTCCCCTTCAACTCCTCGGTAATCCAATAGCTGTTATGAAAGGGGACCATACAGTGCCATAAGCTAGATATGAAATAACGTAGCATTGTTACTAGAAAAGGAGTGATTGTTTCTGGCTGAGAGAGCTGGGGGGAGCAAGACCCAGAACAGGAATCATCACAATAGGATTTCTTTGGTTTCTAAAACAGGGTTTGCTCAGCTGTTACAGACTCTCGTCTGCCACAAACACCTGGAGATTCTGGGGAAATGGAAGAAAACATTTTTTAAAAATGGAAATATGTGTTAGAATGTTGCAAAATGAAAAAGAAAGGTAGGTAAGGGTAGTCTTCCTTTTGTCATGGATTTGAAAGCTAAAGCAAGGGGCCAGTGTTGTGGCATAATAAGAAAAACCACTGCCTATGGTGCTGGCATCCCATTTAGCTGTCAGTTCGAGTCCTGGCTGCTCCACTTCCTTTTTTTTTTTTTTTAAGAGTTATTTATTTATTTGAAAGGTGGAGTTAAAGAGAGGCAGAGGCAGAGAGAGAGAGAGAGGTCTTCCATCCACTCAGATGGCCACAACAGCCAGAGCTTCGCCGATCTGAAGCCAAGAGCCAGGAGCTTCCTCCAGGTCTCCCACACAGGTGCGGGGGCCCAAGGACCCAGGCCATCCTTTACTGCTTTCCCAGGCCATAGCAGAGAGCTAGATCAGAAGTGGAGCAGGCAGAACTAGAACTGTAGCCCATATGGGATGCTGGCACTGTAAGGAGCAGCTTTACCCACTATGCCACAGTGCCAGCCCCTGCTCCACTTCTGATCCTGCTTCCCGACAATGCACCTGGGAAAGCAATGGAAGATGGCCCAAGTTCTTGGGCCATTGTACCTGCACGAGAGACCCAGAAGAAGCTCCTAGCTCCTGGCTTTGAATTTGCCCAGCTGCAGCCATTGTTGCTATTGGGGGAGTGAACCAGTAACTCTACCTTTCAAATAAATAAAGAAATCTTTGAAAAGAAAAAAGCTGACACAGTTGAAGTGGAGGCTAAAACTCAGGTGACGAGAGCGCAGACCCACAGTGAGGTCCTTCAGGCCTCAAATCTGAAGATTTACCATCCACATAGAAACAGAAATCAAGCCTGTTGTCCATCAAGGAGAGCCAAAATCATGCACAAAGGAGGGAGGAACTGCTCGTTCCAGGAAAGGGAGCTGCAAAAAGTAACCCCAAGATGGTCAGGAATGGCCAGGGCCCCAGTAGGAAGACATCTCAAAGCACCACCATGCATCATGGTACATCATTCACCTGGTAAAATAACCAGCAAGATGCAAATTTGCCATGAAAATTGTGCAGGTGTCCCTAAGGATACCAGATAGTAAATCAGTTCCGGAGTGTCTCTGCTACCACCCACGTCACACAGGAGTATCAGAAATAAAAGTGACTTCTAACAGTGAGCTCACCACAGAAACGGAAAAACACAAGGAGATCATATTCCATGGGTAGAAATCAGCAAACAGTAAATGGAAGAGTTACATCTCCAAGAAGTTGGGATAGGAAAGCAATCTGAAACGGGAAGTGAGCTAACTATGCTTAGATTAAACAGGGCAAGGAAGATGAAGTGGAATCTTTGCTGCTCACAACCAAGTTCTGACTCTTTAAATGAGACTTCTGGGGGCCAGCGCCATGGGGCAGTAGGTTAATCCTGCGGCACCAGCATCCCGTATGGGTGCCGGTTCCAGTCCCAGCTGCTCCTCTTCAGATCCAGCCTCTTGTCTCCTACATCTTGCTCCTGGGCAGTGTTATCCCCTCCTCAGGCACCCGCAGCATCTTAGGAGAACTGTGAGGGCACTTTTGCTATAACAGACACTGATAGCGCAGTGCAGTTCTAGGCAAATCACTTTAGCCAGGCTCTCACTCTCAGAACAGGATTCTTAAGTGAGGTAGCAGTGACTACGACCCCAGATTCTAGGGAGTACCTGGCTGAGTCTCTGATTGGTTCTTTAGAAATGTGTCCCTTGCTTTGACTAAAATGAGGCTAGGATTACCACCCATACTTCCTTTTTGACCACTTCATCCCATAATCAGTCCCCCAGCCTGGGTTCATTGCTGAAGTGTGTGATGATCCATGGTTGTACAACCAGCCTCACGTTCTCTGACCACAGCCAGCAAAGATGCACCTTGCCAAGTTGTGAGACCTCAGCTGCAGCGTCAAGATGATAAAAACAAGTCGGAGTTAGTGCCTGTTTCCCACACACACACCCCTATCTGAACACACAGTTTGAACCCTTGAAAAAACACAATGCAAGTTTCAAAGTGTATCAAAGAAGTGACTAGATACAGACTGCATTCTTGTACCTCAATACAATAAAATTAGAAATTAATAACAAAAAATCCTCCTATGATTGGAAAGCCTAAATTGAAGGAGAGTAAAAGAAATTAGAAAATAGAGTGGAGTTATAAAAACAATCACTATATGTCAAAATTTGTGTACCTAAAATTTAAATAAAAAAATTCAATGTATGTGCTAGGAAAACCTTTTACATATACATAGTAAGGATTTTAATCTTACCAATACCTCTAAGATGTTGCTTACAGATTTTATTGCTTTAGAGAGTATGTATTTGCTGTACCTTTTCAGAAAAAAAAATTTTTCATCTTAATTCTTGAGTATCAAGTAGAGTCTTATTTTTTGCATGGTTAAAGTAAAAACAAGCAAATTATTCTCTAAATATGGTGAGGCACAGGCTTAGGCACCATGGTTGACACTGCTTGGGATCCTTCATCCCCTGTCGGATTCACCGCCCTAGACGATTCCGGTCCAGCTTTCTTCTAATGCACACCCTGGAAGGAAGCAGGTGATGGTTCAAGTATTTGGATCCCTGCCACCCATGTGGGAGACCGAGAGTGGGTTCGGAGCTCCTGGATCAGCTTGACCCGGCCCTGGCTTTTGGCAGGCTTTTGGAGAGTAAACTAGTAGAGCAAAGATTCTCTCTCTCTCTCTCTCTCTCTCTCTCTCTCTCTCTCTCTCCCCCCCCCCTCTCTCCCCCCCCATCATTCTCTCATTCTCTCGTTCTCTCTCTCTCTCTCTATCTCTTCACCTTCCCCTCTTCCCCCCTTTTGCCATACAAATAAATTTTTTTAAAAAAAGTTTAAAAATACTGATGCTAATACTTACATATTATTAAAATAAGTGTTTTTTTTTTTTTTTTTTTTTTGTACGGAAAAGAGCACACTTGACTGAGAAGCAGAATGAGCAGTGACCAAAGGACGCCTCGGACTCAGAAAGATACACAGGATATTTGCTAACAAGAATCAGCTGGAGCGTGGGTTTCTCCGCACCTCCCGTGCGGGTAAGGAAAACTAAAGGCAGCCGAGGTCCACTAGAGATAGCGCCCCATCGGGGTGCCTTCTTGTTTTACACAGAGGACATTCTGTCTTGATTTTTTGAAGCCTTCGTTGGTTGCTTTCGTTCTGTGTTCTCTCAAGGCCATCAGACGGATGGCCATCTTCTGTGCAGCCTGCCTTCCCGTCAGCACTGGAGAGCTCACCGTGAGCCACAGTCACACCCTGCCGGGCTGCATCCTCAGCCTGCGTCATCTTGCTTGTGGGAATCTGAAAGGTGCGCTTGTAAGACTTGTCACCTCTCGGGGGGAAGCCAGTCTTCCCGTCAGCGCAGCCTGGTCTGATAAGTGCTGGATCCAACGTTTCGGTTTGATTTGTGGCCATGACAACTTTGATGTCTCTTCATGAATGAAATCCATCCAGCGGGTTCAACAGTTGCAGCATTGTTGGCGGAATTTCTCTCTCACTGCCAGAAATTGAGTCATATCTTTTTGTCCCAATAACATCAATTTCATCAGTAAACACCACGGATGGTGCGTGTTCTCTGGCAACATGAAAGAATTCCTGCACCAGCTTGGGCCCATCACCTAGGGACTTCTGAATAAGTTCAGAGCCAACCACATTCAAGAAAGAAGCCAAGGTCTGGATTGCCACTGCTTAGGACAACAAGGTTTGACCTGTGTCGGGTGGACCCTACAGAATGACCCCCTTGGGGGGCTTTATCCCCATTTCTTTTTATTTTTCTTTCTTTTTTTTTTTTTTTTTTTTTTTTTTTTGACAGGCAGAGTGGACAGTGAGAGAGACAGACAGAGAGAAAGGTCTTCCTTTGCCGTTGGTTCACCCTCCAATGGCCGCCACGGCCGGCGCATGGCGCTGATCCGAAGGCAGGAGCCAGGTGCTTCTCCTGGTCTCCCATGGGCTGCAGGGCCCAAGGACTTGGGCCATCCTCCACTGCACTCCCTGGCCACAGCAGAGAGCTGGCCTGGAAGAGGAGCAACCGGGACAGAATCCGGCGCCCCGACCGGGACTAGAACCCGGTGTGCCGGCGCCGCAAGGCGGAGGGTTAGCCTAGTGAGCCGCGGCGCCGGCTTTATCCCCATTTCTTCGTAATCTTCTGGCTGGGTGAGTGGAAGCTCCACAGATTGCTTCGTTTCCTGGATTTGTTTGTCCAAGCCCCCAGTAACAGCATAGATCTCAGAGGGGCCTTTTCCACGTTGATCAGTACAACCAGGTGGTCCTTGTGACCTGTCAGCGCCCCATCGCAGTGTGCACCTTGTGGTGAGCAGCACCGAGCAGCCTGGGTTCCGCAGGTCCTCGTCCACAGAGGAAAGGGTGCTGACCCCGCGTCTGACCCCTCGGATGGTGACACTGACGTGGTTGGCATCCACACTCCCCTCCAAGGATCCTCCTGCCACTGGCTCTCTCTGCAGTCTTCCGCCTTTGGTCTTTCCTCCTCCTGCTTTTCTTCACACGGTTTCATTTGTTCCTGATGTCTACTGAATTCTTGCTCCATGAGAAGACAGTCTTTAATTCTAACTTCTACCTTTTTAGCCAGCACTGAGTGCGAGGTGGCACCCATGGCAGTTTGCTGGCAGCGTCTGGTCCTGTAGTTTCTGCTTTTCCCCTCTCTGGTCCTTGTCATCCTTCTTGCCACCTCTGGGGCCGTGACCACTACTCTGCTTCTGACCTACTCCAGCCGCCACTGCGGGAAGTCAAGATAAATACTGTGTTAAAATCAGTGTGCTCTCTTTATTTAGGTGCACACATGAGGGTAAGTTTTCTGCGTTTTAAATATCTATGAAGATTCAGTTTTTAAAGAATGAGTAGCCAACAAACAGTCAAATGCTGAGAGCACGGGACAGGGAAAAAATTGTTTTAAAAGCTGTGAGCTCCCCCTACCGGCCCAAGAGGGAAATTTCCATAAACAGCAGGAGAACTTCAATTAAGTGATGAAACTCCAAAAAAGTTTTAAAGTTCTTGCAAACATTCTGACCGCTGCTTACTGTTAGTGGAGTGTCCACAGAGGTGGAAAAATCAGGGTACAGAGAAGTTTCTGGGGGACGTCCTGTCCTTTCTGCCTACGCTACTCTTGAGTGGCACATTCTCTCTCCCCCAGTGGATCTTCACAAAAATGACATGTTTCCCAACCAAGAGATTAAATTATTACAGTCATGGAGTTTAGATTGCTCTGAATGAGGTTCTCATATGATTTGGTCCAACCTGTCATTTTTTGCTTACAAAAATATAGCAAGCTTATTTTTTTTAAAGATTTATTTATTTATTTGAAAGTCAGAGTTACACAAACAGAGGAGGAGAGGCAGAGAGAGAGAGAGATCTTCCATTTACTGGTTCACTCCCCAGTTGGCCACAATGGCCGGAGCTGCGCTGATCCAAAGCCAGGAGCCAGGGGCTTCCTCTTGGTCTCCCATGTGGGCACAGGGGCCCAAGGACCTGGGTCACCTTCCACCACCTTCCCAGGCCATAGCAGAGAGCTGGACTGGAAGAGGAGCAGCCGGGACCAGAACCAGCGCCCATATGGGATGCCGGCACCGCAGGCGGAGTATTAACCCACTGCACCATGGCGCCGCCCCCAACAATTCTTCTTGAGGGGTAGGGAGTTGAAGTCATTGGGAAAATGACCCCAGAATTGGAGAGAGGAGAATCAGGGCTTATCAGAAGCAGAAAACTGCTCCAGACCGCTGCTGAGAGGAAACGATGCTGTAATTGATGAAATCCTGGAGGCTCCCAGTGAAGAAGCCTCCAGGGGGCTCAGCTGCACCCCCTACCCGTGTTCGTGAGTTTAGTGTCCGTGAGTCCCCAGGTTCTCAGGGTGAAGGCCAGCAAGGGGCAAAAACAACCATTTTGAAATAAGCCGGGCTGTTCTACTCCCCTAGCAACTAGCAGCAGCCTGCCCTTTCTAGCACCTAAGCCCCTGGGGTCTCTACCAGAGCTAAACTGACCTGGGGAAGGGAGCTATCTGGCTCCAGCCCCCACCGATCTGCCCCTCGCTAAGGGCAGGGGCCAACTAAATGTGGCTGAGGAGCCTGGAAGCCGGATTTGAGACTGATGGAACAATTCCCCTCACCCCGCACCTGGCCTTCCCATTAATAAGGGTTCTGTATAAGGACAGGAACTGCAACAGAAAGAATTGCAGACCTCAGGCTCATTTAAGAAGTCTCTAGAGACACTCAAAGACAAGACATACACACAGGACACCAGACAAAAGAAACACCAGTCCTGGACACCTACAGCTACTGAAAGCAGTAAATACAAATTCCCGGTCAAATAAATGTAACATCTCACAGAAAGGATGTGTTCACTTTCATTCTTTTCCTTGGAACTTCATGTCCAGCTGTCAGCAACAACGTTGCAAGACATAATGGAAGGTGAGAAATCCAGTCTGGGAGAACACAGCAAGCATCAGAACCAGTCTCGGAGATGGCAGAGATTTTGGTATTAACAGACTCAGAATTTAAAATAATTCTGATTCATTTGCTGAACCCACCAAAATTATCTTTCACAAGTGAAAGGTAAATAGATTCCCAACAACAGTTGAAGGAATTCTTATCTAGTAGATTTGCCCAGAAAGAAATGTTAAGAGAAGTGCTTCAGAAAGGAAGCAACTGATAACAGCCTTGTAACTCTGATTTCCACAAGGAAAGGAAGAGCATTAGAGAGAACTAAATGAAGGAAAAATAAGGTCCTAGATTTTTCCGAGTTCATCAAATGACATCTGATTCAAAAGAATGATAGCAACAATGTATTGAGTGACTGTAGCTCATGGGTAGGCAAACTGAGTGAAGCAGGGATGGGAGAGAGGAGTGTGTATTATTCATCCAGTGGTGTAGTGATTGTTTGGAAATGGACTTGGATTAGCTGTAACTGTAAATTGCCACCCTTAAGGCACCCTTAAGGGTGTAAAATATGAGAGGAGAAAAAATGCAATCATGTGTTCAACTAAAATCATAGAAGACATTACAAGAATAGAAGATCAAGAAATAGAATAAATGCAAGAAATGGAAAACCATAATAATTAAGGCAGACATCAATGCAATATTATAATCATGTTAAGCATCAATAGCCTGATTATATCACTTAAAAGACAGAGACTATCACAGTGGATAAAAAAAGACCCCATTATGTATTGTCTACCCAAAGTCTTTTTTTTTTTTTAAGATTTATTATCTATTTGAAAGTCAGAATTAAACAGAAAGAGAAGGAGAGGCAGAGAGAGAGAGAGAGAAAGAGAGGTCTTCCACCCGCTGGTTAACTCCCCAACTGGCTGCAACAGCTGGAGCTGCACCAATCCGAAGCCAGGAGCCAAGAATGGCTTCTGGGTCTCCCACGTGGGTGCGGGGGCCCAAGGACTTGGGCCATCTTTTACTGTTTCCCCAGGCCATAGCACAGAGCTGGATTGGAAGAGGAGCAGCCGGAACTCGAACTGGGGCCAATATGGGAAGGCGGCACCTCAGGCAGAGGATTAACCTACTGTGCCACAGAGCCAGCCCCCCAAAGTCTTTAAACATAAGAACACAGTAAAAGTACAGGAATGGAAAGAGAGACACCATCAGTTATTAGTAATGTTAACTAATAAAAAAAAAAACTTTGAAGCTGCTATATCAATGGCATGTAAAGCAGACTTGAAAGCAAGAAATATTTTCAGGGATAAAAGAGGACATGATGTAATGACCCAGGAGTCATATATCAAACAAGACATAACAACCCTTCCCCTGCGTGTGTTGGATAACACATCGTGAAAATACATGAACCGAAAACTGACAGAACTGCGAGAAGAAATAAATGGACCCAATCTCCACATCCCTTAATAAGTAGTTGGCAGATCCAGAAAACAGAAAATCATTAACTACGTAAGTGAAGTGAACAGTGCCATCAATCAACTGCATCTAATTGATATTCATAGACTATATTACCAACAGTAGAATATGGATTCTTAAGCTTGCATGGAACATGTGCTAAGGTAGACTGAATTCTGGGCCATGAAACATACCATACAATATTAAAAGAATAGAAATCGTGAAATGTATGCTATTATCATGATGGAATTGAACTAGATATCAATTACAGAAAGTCACGTGGAAAATCCCCAAATGCTTGTACTTCTAAGGGTCAAAGAAGTCCCAAGGGATACTAAAAAGTATTTTGAACTAAAAATGAAAATAAAGGTTAAACTTAACAAAAAAGTGTGGGATGCAGCAAAAGCATTGCTTAGACGGAAATGTATAGCATTGAATCCATACATCAGAAAAGAACGTCCTAAAATCAGCAGTGAAGCTCCTACCTAACAAAAGTAGAGAAAGAGAACAACTTAAATCCAAGAAAGCAGAAGAAAAATAATAAGCATCAGAACAGAAATCAATAACATTTAACATAGAAAAGCAATGGAGAAAAATCCATGAAACAAAAAGCTGGTCCTTTAAGAGGATCAATACAGTGACAAACCTTTAGCTGGGCTAAAAATAAAAAGAGAAAATGCAACATAGTATCAGAAATAAAAGAAAGGCCATCACCACTGATCCCCTGGATACTGGAAGGATAATAAAGAAATACTAGGAACAACTCCGAGCCCTAACATTTGCTAACCCGGATGAAAGAAAACAACTCATTGAATGAAACAATCTATTTCTTAATAATCTAAGTCAAGATTCGATGTAAGTGAACAAATAAGCCAACAGAAAATGATGGAAAGCTCTAAATTGACACAGCACTAAAGATATCCAGATGGCAAACAAGTAAATAAAAAGATCCTCTACATCCTGTGTTAGGGAATTACAAGTTAAAGCGATAATGAGTGGCCAGTGTTGTGGCATAGCAGATTGGACCTCCGCCTGTGATGTTGGCATATCCCATATGGACTCTGTTTTGTGTCCCGGCTGCTCCACTTTTGATCTAGGTCCCTGCTAATAGCCTGAGAAAGCAGTGGAAGATAGCCCAAGGGCTTGGACCCCTGCACCCATGTGGGAGACCAGGAAGAAGCTCCTGGCTCCTGGCTCCTGTCTTTGGATCAGTGTAGTTCCGGCCGCTGCGGCCATTTGGGGAGTGAACCAATGGAAGGAAGACCTTTCTCTCTGTCTCTCTCTCTCTCACTGTCTGTAACTCTACCTGTCAAATAAATCTTAAAAAAAAGTGGAGCAGCTGGGACTCAAACCAGCGCCCATATGGGATGCCAGCACTGCAAGTGGTGGCCTTACCTACTACACCACAGCACCAGCCCCAACTCTTACATCTTTTTTTTTTTTTAATTTTATTTATGTATTTGAAAGGCAGAGTTACAAAGAGGTAGAGGGAGAGACAGAAAAGTCTTCCATCTGCTTGTTCACTTCCCAGTTGGGTGCAACGGCTGGAGCTAGGCTGATCCAAAGCCAGGAGCCAGGAACTTCTTCCAGGTCTCCCACATGGGTGCAGGAGCCCAAGGACTTGGGCCATCTTTTACTGCTTTCCTAGGCTATAGCAGAGAGCTGGATCAGAAGTGGAGCAACCAGGTCTCGAACCAGTGCCTGTATGGGATGCCAGCACTGCAGGTGGCAGCTTTACCCACTACACCACAGCACCAGCCCTGCCAACCCTTGCATCTTAAAGACTGATTTTTATCACCAGAAAGGAAACATAATATTTACTTCCTGGAGTTATTTCGGGTTTGAGTGTGGCAGCATATGAAAAACTCCAGTGAGAGCCTATGACACACCAGACTTTACAAATATATGAACTCTTTTGGTTTTCCCCTTTTTGTGGATGTTAGTACTTGGATGGCACCAAATACTGCAGGACAGGGTAGGGTAAGAAATTACAAGGAGTGGTAGTGGAGGCAAAAGTACAGTGGAAGATGCAGGGAATGATCTAACAAGGGGATCGAACTTTGGCCTAAAAAAGAGCCCTGTCAAGGTAGTGTTGAGCAATACTTCAAATAAATTAAGCAAATAGAGCGTTGAACTGGCTTGACATTGATAAACTAAAAGTAGATCTATTTTATTAAACCATTTTTACTTGCTAATTTGAGAGATGATAGAGACAGAGAGATAGAAAAATGAAGAGGGAGGGAGAGAGAGAGCGAGCAAGTGAGCGAGCACTGTGGATGGTTTCATTCCACGGAAGCCTGCAGTCTCCAGACAGCTAAACCCAGCAGCAGGAGTTCTATTCAGGTCTCCCACAGTGGTGTGGTAACATCAACTCCATCGCTGCTGCTCTCCAGGATCTGCGTTAATAGGAAGCAGGAACTGGGAGTTGAACTCAGGTACTCAGCTGTGCCAGTGGCTAAAGTGCTAGGCCAAACACCGGCCCCTAAGTGGCATTTTAAGTGAGCAGCAAGGGATAATACGAGTTAACTTCTTGTCCTTCTAGCCTTTCCCTTGTGAGCATGCTGTGCAGTGCTGTCCAACAGGATGTTGTAAAGTGAGGGAAATAATGTTGTCCACTCTCTCTCTAATACAGCAGACATTTTCCAAATGTGGCCAATAAGCACTTGAGATGCAGCTACCATGACCGAGAGCTAAAACATTTTTATTTTAATTTAAATAATCACATACGGCTAATGCTGTCAAATTGAACAATTTAGACAATTTAAAAAAATAAGAGGATCAAAGAGGAAATCAAAATTAAAATTAGCAAATACTTTGAACTGAATGAAAACGAAGATGCAGTTTAATGAAACTTAGGGGATATAGCTAAAACAATGCCTAGAGGGAAAGTTCTGTGTGCTTGGGCTTCAGGCAGCCACTTGGCACCCCCGCTTAAGACAGGAGTAAAGAAGAACTAAATCAAAAGTGAATGAGGGTGGGGCTGGCGCTGTGGCACAACAGGTTAAAGCCTGGCCTGAAGCGCTGGCATCCCATATGGGCGCCGGTTCGAGTCCCGGCTGCTCCACTTCTGATCCAGCTCTCTGCTATGGCCTGGGAAAGCAGTAGAAGATGGCCCAACTCCTTGGGCCCCTGCACCTGTGTGGGAGACCGGGGAGAAGCTCCTGGCTCCTGGCTTTGGATCGGCGCAGCTCTGGCCGTTGCGGAGTTGGCAGTTGGGGAGTGGATGGAAGACTTCTCTCTCTGTCTCGACCTCTCTCTGTAATTCTTTCAAATAAGATAAAATAAATCTTTTTTTAAAAAGTGAGGGCAAAAATAATGATTAGAGCAGAAATTTTAATGAGAAAGAGATTAGACAAATAGTGAAGAACGTAAAGAGTGCAGGCTAACAATAGTAAAAACAGAAATGAAAGAGTGGATGTTTATCTGACCGTGAAGAAGTAAAACAGTTTATGTGGAAAGGCTATGAATGGATAATAGCAAGTGTCAGCAAGGATGTGCAGAAGTTAGATACCTGCACTGCTGGTAATGTACTAGTGGACTAGCATAACCATTTGCGAAAGCATCCAAGTTGCTCCAAAGTTAAACATGGAGTTCCCCTATCATCCAGAAAGGTGCTCCTAGGTAGTGTACACACTGGAGAAATGAAATCACATATCCACACAAAGCTGAGTACATGAATGCTCCTAACAGCCCCACTCAGGGCAGCCAAAGTGTGGAAACAATTCAGCTGTCCACCAGCTGATGGATGCATCAATCAACTGTGCTTTTATATACATATATATATATATAAATGGATTTTCCCCAGCAGTAAAAAGAAGTTCTGATACTTGTTATGATTGGATAAATATTGGAAATACATCGGGTGAAAACAGTCATTCAGAAAGTCCGTGTTATATGATTCCATAGAAGATGAATGGTTCCCTAGGACCAGGGGTGGGATTCGGTAGGGATTTGAGCAGATGATCATTAGGGGGTTCAAGGTGTCATTTTGGGGGGATAATGAAAATGTTGTAAAATTATGGTGATGGACTCACAGTTCTGTGACTCTGCTAAAGCCATTTCCTTTCAATTGAAAGACAGATTTATTTATTTTTGAAAGGCAGAGCTACAGAGACAGAGAGACAGAGATCTTCCATCTTCTGGTTCATTCCTGAACTGGCCACAATGGCCAGAGCTGGGCCAGACTGAAGCCAAAAGCCAGGAGCTGCATCTGGGTGTCTCACACAGGTGCAGGGGCCCAAGCACGTGGACCATCTACTGCTGCTTTTCCAGGCACATTTGCAGGGAAGTGGATTGAAAGTGGAGCAGCCAGGACTTGAACTAGAGCCCATGTGGGATGCTGACAGTGCAGGCAGGGGCTTAGTCCACTGTGCTACCATGCCCGCTTTGATTTGCGCATGTAAGTGGAGGGGCTGTATGGTATGTCAGCTATGCGTTGCACAGCTGGTTTTTCAAGGAACAAGCAGATGAAAGGGAGCAACTGCCTCAGCACTAACAGTGTGGAAGGTCGTGGCTTCTTCAGCAAAGCCGCCGCTTTATTCCTGACATTCGTTCCAAACCGCGCCGTGAGCCCTGAGCAAGGCACCCAGGTCTCCTCCGGCCGGCCCAGTCCCAGCTTGTTAACTGCCTGCTGTCAACCCCTACTTGACAGAGCACAGCAGGAGCCGCATCTGCTAGTCTCATCACACAACTGGAGATTTGTCTCTTTTGAGAAATTTGCTTTTCTACTCACAAAATTGAATTCATGTTGCTTAGTGTTGTGTAAAATTTGAATCTGATGATCATAATAATATGGTGCACCTTAAGTTTTGATATGATGATTCTCCTAAAGATAACATGTTGCAACATTTTAAAATTTGCTTGTGTTGACTTTAAAAATTGCTTACTGTAATCAAGATATTATGTCAAACAATGCAGACAAATTCGTAGGGATATCTTTGGTATCAAAACATCAGAGAGAAGGAGTTCAGAGGAAAAAAAAATCATCTGGTATCTGCCTCGATAGATGTAAAAGAAAAAAGCCCCCAGTTTTGTACCAGCAGGACTTCAACCCGATAGTTACAATTCCTTCTTTAGGAAGGAATAAAACCTGGTGATGCCGTCAGAGTGTCTGCCTGCCTGTGTAGCAGAAATCTCAGCACCCGCCAGGGTTTTTCAGATTTCAAAAGTGAAACAGCCGGCGCCGCGGCTCACTAGGCTAATCCTCCGCCTAGCGGCACTGGCACACCAGGTTCTAGTCCCGGTCGGGGCGCCGGATTCTGTCCCGGTTGCCCCTCTTCCAGGCCAGCTCTCTGCTGTGGCCAGGGAGTGCAGTGGAGGATGGCCCAAGCACTTGGTGGCCTTTGGAGGGTGAACCAACGGCAAAAAAGAAGACCTTTCTCTCTGTCACTCTCTGTCTCTGTCCACTCTGCCTGTCAAAAAAAAAAAAAAAAAAAAAAAGTGAAACAATGGCTTCTAATGCTTTAGTTTTGTCACCTGACATCTCTGGCTGCCTAATTTGTTTTCTAGCCAAAAAAGCAGGGGTGGTGCTTAATTAAGAAATGTATCTCTTCTTTCCCACAGGCACTCTCTCCCTGCAGTGAAAGGTTATCCGTCCTCATCTCTTATTTATCAAGAATCTATAAACCTTCCAGAAGAATCCACCGTTTTTGTCTGTTCACTCTGAGAGGGGTTCCCAGTTGTCCATATGGCTCTTCCTCACCTGGTTCATATCCGTGTAGAAGCACTCTGGTTTTCAAGAATGCAGAAGGGCAGTTTTAGCTCCCAGTCCTCAGCTCGTACATGTAACTCCTCAACAAGAAGCAGCCCGTCTTCATGAGACCCCAGCAGCAGAGAGCCCACGTGTGCAACCTGAGCCTGGCCTCCCTGCCTGCCTTCAGGGGCTCCAGGCTCACTCCACGGAGCGCTTCTTTTCCATGGATATTTTTGAAAGCAAAAGACATTGTATTTAATCCTGCACATTTTATTACCTGCTGCAATGCCTCCCCTGGTTTCTCTTTGCCCAAATGTCTGAAAATACAGACCCCAGCTTTGTTAGTAGCTGTTGATTTTTGCATTTTCTTCTATCCAAATTTCTGTGGTAGAGACTTGCTTTCTGGCTCATACAAATTCCTGTTTTTGCCTCTTAGGTTGGGTATAAGGAGTTGAGGTTAGAGATGCAGATTGAAACACTAGGAAGGGTCTTGGAAATCATATTTAACCAATAAATTAATAACATAGGTGTTTAGTTTAAAAATATGAAGGTGGATATTAGCAAAAATATATAATCAACAAAAATGGGAGAGTAGCAGTCAGAAGAGGCCAAGGCAAACATTCATTTCATCTTATCTCAGATTTGGGCATGAGAAGATGTTATACAGAGTTAAATGCATTCATAAAGTAGTGAAAATGATAACCATTAGAACAAACAAAATGAACTCTGCAAGTTACCAGACAATACACTCATAAAGGCAGCTTTATAGATAATACAATGAAAGACTATAAAAAGAAAAATGTCAATATAACCAGAACCATTATATAAAACATTCCAGAAATGTATCATAATATGAAATGTAACAGAAAAGTAAACATTTAGGTCATATAAATGAAGGCTAAGTAGATTACCTCCTCATAAAAAAACCCTTAAATTAAATCATAAAAATAATTTAATTGTATTTTTCAGATTCAGGAGACACACCTAAGGTAAAATAACTCATAAAAGTCTAAAATGAGAGAATGAGCGAGGGCCTGTCAGGCAAGTGTGAAGAAGGTGATGAAGGGTGTGACCCCCTTCAGTGGTGTCACCAACACGGATGCCCACAAATCAAAGAACCTTGCATCAATGCACTTACAGCAAAAATTATAGGAAACACCAGAAGAAATAATAACACATTTGGTATAAGAAATTTTTAGCTCCAGTGTCTCAGTTTATGACATATCAAGTGAATAAAAAGTACATTTGCAAATGGAACACATAAATTATGTAAGTGATACAGTAGGTCTAAATGCTATTGAGGCAATAAAAAGAGTCTTGGATAAGAAGATAGCATCATAAATACAACATGTCTCTCTAATACAATCTCATTTAATAGTATTCCAGTTGTTTTATTTTAATATAAATGAACTTATTGTAAAGATCTAATATATTTGACCCCAGGAAAACGAAAAATTTCTACACAGCAACACACACACACACACACACACACATACACATACGTAGAATTCCAGAGTCAAAATTCAAATTAAAAAACAAAGTATTTGCAACAAGCAAGGCATAGTTAAGTCTAATTTCTTTACTGAAGATCTATAAACTAATTTCTAAAAACCAATGATACAAGAAATCACATGGAGAGAAGCACAAATAACTCTTAAACATGTAAGGTGCTCAATGTAAGTTTCGTAATACACACATATATATACACACACAAAGATACATTTTCTCCTTGTAAATCAGCAGAATCCATTGTTGGATAAAAGTGCAGTTGCAGACATAGGAAAGCAGGCACTTACAATTTGCTGTTCAGAATATAAACTGGTACACTGAAGAACGATTTGGCAATAATCTGTCAAAATTCCAGACAGGTGCCATTTAAGCAATTCTGCTTTGGAGACTGTGGGGAGCAATCCGGACTGGACTGAGTTACTGGAATTAAGACTTATTCTATGCATCTGCTCTCCCACAATATGGCGCTGGGAGAGAAGTAAACAGCTTCCGCACAGCTGCCTCCAGTTCAACCAATTAACTGTAGGACTTGCTCCTGATTGGAGAGCAGCGTACTCGGCGTGTGGGCAGCCGAGTTAGGATTGGCGGAGGAGGACTATAAAGGAGGAGAGAGACGGCATGCACCAGGAACATCTATGGGGAACATCTATGGGGAACATCTAGCTGAAGGAACACCTGTGCAGCCCCCGAGAAGAGCCGGCCGGCGGTGTGCCGCTCCCCTGCGGAAGTGGGGAATGTGGCCAGGGGGAACTGCCCTTCCACGGAGGTGGAAGGGATAGTAGCCAACCCGGGAAGAACCAGCAGCAAACCCGGGGAGGGCCGAGCAGACGAAAGAACAGCGCAGGGTCCTGTGTCGTTCCTCCACGAAGACGGGGAGCGACATAATGGTGCCGTGACTCGGATAGGAAACCTAGGACGGATAGGAAACCTAACTCGGATAGGAAACCTAGGACGGATAGGAAACTTAGGAGGGAAGAAACGGGAAGAAGCAGGAAAATACCGGAGAGAGAGATTAGCGAAGAGCCTAGGGGAAAGCCGGACAAGAAAGGTGCCGGAAGAAGCTATTGAAAGCCTAGGCATAGACTCGGATACGGACTGTGGGAAAGAAGTTAGGATTGAAAGCGAAAGTGAAAGCTTTCATAGACTCGGATGCGGACTATGGCGGGGAAGCTAGGAGATTGAAAGCGAAAGTGAAACCTGGAGGAGGCTTGGACTCGGATATGGACTGTGGGAAAGAAGTTAGGATTTAAAGTGAAAGCAAGAAGAAACTTAGAGTTAGATACGGACTGCAGGTTGAAAGTGAAAGTGAAACCTATAAGAAACTTAGACTTGGATACGGACTGTGGGGAGAAGCCAGGAGAAATGAGAGGAATATTGTTGGAAGAAAACTTAAGGAAACATACCGGGTAGAGAAAAATGTTAGGGAGGATGAAGCCGCGAGTGCAGGCCAAGGCGGAGACATAAGCCACCTTGGAATTCTTCAAGTCACCCCAGGGAGCAAGAGGCGAAGATCTGGAACCAGAGGCAGAAACATGGGCCGCCAGGTTGAAATTCGCCAGGTTAGTCCGGGGAACTTGGACTGAATGCCGGTGGTGGCGGAAACATTCGCGGAAGCCGCCGCGTGCAGAGAGAGCACGGGGCGTGAATAGATAGAGAACGCAGGGCTGGCGCGAGGCCGTGGTGCGGGCGCGAAGTGCGTGGAGACCGCGGAGTGTGCGCGCAAAGCCGAGCTGAGCAGATGAGAGAAGCGCGGGCTGAAGCGGCGCAAAGCCGGGAAGCCGCCGCGGGGCGGGCACCGGCGGGGCGAGGCGCCGGGAAGCCGCGCAGAGCCGTGAAGCCGCCGCGGGGCCAGGTGCCGAGAAGCAGCCTCGGGGCGAGCGCCGCTGGGAAGCTGCAGGGATAAGAGAAATAGAAGTTTAGAAGCAAAGTGAGAGAAATAGGAATGCTGGAAGATAGAAGTAAAATGGGAGAAATAGGAATGCCCGGAGATAGAGAAATAGAGAAATAGAAAGGCCTCCCTACAACACTGCAATGTGAGAGCTTGGATTCGGTCTGCCTGATTAAGTGAGGTGATGAGCACGATGAGCACCTGCGGCGGCTAGCAGCTTATGCGCCGCAGGTCACCGAAGACAGGCACGAATTAACATCAGTAAGGCCTCCCCACAAAAAGGCAATGAGAAGGCTTGGATTCGGTTTGCCTGATAGGGCTTGTAAGCCCCTGCAGGCTCGACCAGAGCATGCGCTGCAGGGCACCGAACACAGGCACGCATCAGCGCCTAAAAACCTCCTCACAACATGGCGAAGAGAGGACCCGGATTCGGTTTGCCTGATTGATAGGACTTGTAAGAGCCTGTGGCAACTCTAGCAAGTAGAGCAGAGTGTGTGCCGCGGGACACCGAAGACAGGCGCGTATCAACGCCAAAAAATAAAAAGAAAGGGGGATCTGTGGGGAGCAATCCGGACTGGACTGAGTTACTGGAATTAAGACTTATTCTATGCATCTGCTCTCCCACAATATGGCGCTGGGAGAGAAGTAAACAGCTTCCGCACAGCTGCCTCCAGTTCAACCAATTAACTGTAGGACTTGCTCCTGATTGGAGAGCAGCGTACTCGGCGTGTGGGCAGCCGAGTTAGGATTGGCGGAGGAGGACTATAAAGGAGGAGAGAGACGGCATGCACCAGGAACATCTATGGGGAACATCTATGGGGAACATCTAGCTGAAGGAACACCTGTGCAGCCCCCGAGAAGAGCCGGCCGGCGGTGTGCCGCTCCCCTGCGGAAGTGGGGAATGTGGCCAGGGGGAACTGCCCTTCCACGGAGGTGGAAGGGATAGTAGCCAACCCGGGAAGAACCAGCAGCAAACCCGGGGAGGGCCGAGCAGACAAAAGAACAGCGCAGGGTCCTGTGTTGCTCCTCCACGAAGAGGGGGAGCGACATAATGGTGCTGTGACTCGGATATGAAGCCTAGGCAGGGTTTTGTGTCGTTCCTCCACGAAGAGGGGGAGCGACAGGAGACCTTAATCTAGTTGCACAAGTGTAGAATGACATTCATCTAAGTAGAACAAGTATAGTAATGCTGGTAGTAGCAAAAGATTGATATGGACTAAATTTTCATGAATTGATACAAATTATGTAGTAATGGGCAGCCTAATATATTTAATGGAAAAATATGCAGCTCTTTATAAATGAAGTATCTCTAAATAAAGTAGCATGGAGTGTGTGTGTGTGTGTGTGTGTGTGTTTCTGTGCACACACTCATGTCCCAAGCACAAAGCTATAATATATCTGGTATGTTTCCAGCTGTGTAAAAAATACAAGAAAAGATTGTAGATGGGGGCCGGCGCTGTGGCACAGCAGGTTAACGCCCTGTCCTGAAATGCTGGCATCCCATATGGGTGCCGGTTTGAGACCTGGCTGCTCCATTCCCGATCCAGCTCCCTGCTATGGCCCGGGAAAGCAGTAGAAGATGGCCCAAGTCCTTGGGCCCCTGCACCCATGTGGGAGACCCGGAAGAAGCCCCTGACCCCTGGCTTCGGATCGGCTCAGCTCCAGCCATTGCGGCCAACTGGGGAGTGAACCATCAGATGGAAGACCTCTCCCTCTTCCCCTTGCCCCCTCTCCCCCTCTCCCCTTCTCCTCTTCTCCCCCTCTCTCCCTCTTCCCCTCTCTCCCTCTTCCCCTCTCTCCTCTTCCCCTCTCTCCCTCTTCCCCTCTCCCCATCTTCCCCTCTCCCCTCTCTCTCCCTCTCTTCTCTCTCTCTCTGTCTCACTCTCCTCTCTCTCTCTCATTCTCCTCTCTCTGTGTAACTCTGACTTTCAAATAAATAAATAAAAATCTTTAAAAAAAAAAGACTGTAGATGTACAAATGCTTTTTGGATACAGAGCAGTGATTGTCCCTAAGGAAGGATCTATGAGGCTGAGAATAAGCTTGGGAGAAAAACTTGCCAAAATGCAGTTTTCTGTACTATTCAGTTTTGCACTGTGTCCAATAGGAAGTGGGCAGTCAAGTCCAGCTTTTAAAAAAAGTATCCAACAGAACTTGTGTGTGGCTCAGCAGGCTAAGCCCCTGCCTCTGAGGCTAGCATTCCATTTGAACACAGGTTCTAATATTAGAGTATGGGGTGCCATTTATGTTAGCAGATGCTTATTAATAAATTTGGAATATTAATAAATCTGTGGGTTCTTGCCTAATATTCAGAGAAGAATTCTGAATACTGGCACAAATAAATGAGGCAGCGTGGTAAATTTTATGCTTTTTATTCAGTAAGAGAGATGCATAGGAGAGTGAGGACGCTATCTAGAACAGGGAATCTGGAGTCATACCAAGCATCAGAAGCCAGCCACGTGGAGAAGCATGTAGACCAGAAAGCATGGGGCTGGTGGCCCAAAGGCCACGCGCCCAAAGGTGCGGGGCAGCAAGGGCCTACAATGGCAGAAGAGGCAAAAAGGTCAAAAAGGGCTGGGCCCACCATGTCCCAGGCCTTTAATCCACTTCCAAATGGGAGTGGTTAATTAACCTGATTGGCAGGTGGGTGCACAGGTGTGGTCAGGTAGGGGCATGAGATCTCACAGGGGCGTGGTGAAGGTGAGGTCTCCCAGCTCGCAAACCTAGTGAATTTTTTCTGTATGCCTGCTTACAACAGTTCCAGTCCTGGTTGCTCCATTTCCAAACCAGCTCCTGCCAACACACCTAGAAAAGCAGTAGAAGATGGCGCAAGTACACCAGCCATGTGGGAGACCTGAATGGAGTTCCAGGCTCCTGGCTCTGGCCTAGCCCAACCCCAGCCGTTGCAGCCATTTGGTGAGTGAACCAGGGATGGAAGATCACTCCTCTCTCCCTCTTTTGCCCTCTCTTCTTCTCTACTGCAACGCTGACTTTCAAATCAATACATCTTTTTTGAAAAGTATCTTGCATCAGAAAGAAGCTGCAGAATTTGTGTTTGTCAAGTAAGGGGAGCTGTACCTCCAGGGGTCTGCTGGTTGTAGAGCTTTAGGGGGTATGGAGTTCAGGGGATGCCCGGCTCTCTGAGGGTTTGCAGAATCGGGTTATTAGATGTGTGGGGCCCAGTACAAAATAAAAATGTGAGGATCTTTGTCCTAAATGAATAATTTTGAGGTGGTGATGGCAGAGCATTAAACCACGTGCAGGGGTGGGGGGCCTTCAGAGAGGGGGCTGAATGTGACTGCAGACCCCACGCTGGTGGAGCTGACGGCTGCTGGGCTGCTACTGCGGCTGAAGTGTAGAACTGTCACTCACTGCCTGGTTTCTTTTTTATGTTTTTGTATTTATTATTTGTTTATTTGAAAGAGAGAGAGAGAGAGAGAAAATAAATTAATCTTTTATGCACTAGTTCATTCCTTAAATGGCTGCCAACAGCCAGTTCTGAGCCAGGGACTCCATCTGAGTCCCCTGCATGGGTGACAGGGGCCGTCTTCTGCTGCCTTCCAAGACTCTGGCATAAAGTTGGATTGGAAGTGAAGCAGCTGGAAGTTGAACTGGCGCTATGATATGGGATGCTAATGTCACCAATTATGGCTTAACCCTCTTCACCACTATATATATATATATATATATATATATATATATATGTATATATACACATAGATATCTATAGGTGTATAGTTATACCTAGAGATATCTCTCTATATACCTAGAGATATCTCTCTATGTAGATAGTTATAGATACCTATAGAGAGATACCTATAGAGATCAAGGGATATATCTATATAGATAGATAGATCTCTATCTATGTATCTGTATCTATCTATCTATCTATCTATCTATCTATCTATCTATCTATAGAGAGAGAGAGAGATCCCATCTGCTAGTTTGCTTACAATAGGCAGGGCTGGGCCAGGGGGCAGGAACTCAGTCTGGGTCTCAGTCTAGGGGCAGGGATTCAACTACCTGAGCATCACATGCTGTCACATCCTAGGGTGGAATGAGCAGGAAGCTGCGATTGGGAGCAGAGGAGGAATTTGAACCCAGGCACCTCCCATATGGGATGCAGACATCCCAAGCAGCAACTTTATCACTACACCAATCACCTGCCCCACATTGGCTGGGTTTTAAAAGCGTGGTGTAAATGAGTTGTCACTAATCCATTGAGGTAGGTTTAAAACTGGGGGGTGAATCAACGGAAAAAGGAAGACCTTTCTTTCTCTCTCTCACTGTCCACTCTGCCTGTCAAAAATAAAAAAAAAATTTAAAAAATGAGAACTAGGGGTTATTTGTTCATGGGTCAGGACAGTGGCAAAAGATCATTCGATATTTTCCTTTCTCAAATAACAAGCAAGGGAATTTATCAATCTTGAAACATGGAGTTGAAGTTAAGTAACTTGTCCATCATCAGTCAGGAAGAAACAAAAGTGGCACTTGAACCCAGTCTGCGAAAGTCACTTGGAACAAGCACATATTCATTCAATACCTATGAGGTACAAAGCATCATGGTGGATAGAAAGGAATTTAAGGGCTAACAATAGTTCTGGCTGTTATGGAATTTGTACTTTATGTAAGGAGATGATTGTCATATGTATATACCATAACTCAAGGCAGGATCTTATAAAAACTGATCCAATTGCTGGGTACAACTTCCTTTTTTTTTAATAAAAAGATAATCAATGGCCAGCACCTCAGCTCACTAGGCTAATCTTCCGCCTGCGGCGCCGGCACCCTGGGTTCTAGTCCAGTTGGGGCACCGGTTCTGTCCCGGTTGCTCTTCTTCCAGTCCAGCTCTCTGCTGTGGCCCAGGAGTGCAGTGGAGGATGGCCCAGTTCCTTGGGCCCTGCACCCGCATGGGAGACCAGGAGAAGCACCTGGCTTCTGGCTTCAGATCGCGCTGGCTGCAATGCGCTGGCCATAGCAGCCATTTGGGGGGTGAACCAACGGAAGGAAGACCTTTCTCTCTGTCTCTCTCTTTCACTATCTAACTCTGCCTGTCAAAAAAAAAAAAAAAAATTAGCATTGCATTTTACAAAGTAAAACCCAGGCAGATGTCATGTCACTCGCTGCAAATGTCAGGAGTCCTATCATGGCCAGTAATAACATGGACTCATCTTGTCTCATGTGTGAATTTAATGGTAACTTGTAACTATTCATGACAAAATTAAAATATAGGTACATAATAGGAATTCTAGTTTGGAATATTTTAGAATTCTTGAGTTGATCCTAGAAATACATATATTGCAGGATAACCTACTTGTTGTCATTACAAATACATTTGTACAGCACTGATCCTTAAAATTACAATGAACACAGTATTGACTTTGCTGCTTTCTGCCTTTTGGCGTGGGCCAGGCAGGAAGATCATCAGTCTTTAGGAGCTGTGTTCAAGGCACCGTCTACTGTAATTTGGATTATAGAAAAGTAAGTCTGCATTTGGAGCCAAGATCCAGAAAAGATGCCTGAGTCCAAGTCAAAGATAAAGAGAAAACCAGTATAAACCTCATGCTACCAATCTCATTATCATTCTACAGCATTACAACAATGCCTGGGGAGATTTAAGAGTGGTAAATGCTGTTCCAATAGTCTACGGAAGTTCTAGGTACATAAACTGTATGTAAAACTAACTGACATCTTACTACAGTGACATGGACAGAATATGTATTTTTAATATGAATAAATCTGTCATGTAAAGTATTCTAATTGTCAGTAAGCCTTTCCTCTTAACTGACCATAATTACTGAAGTTATTTGCCAGAATTCAGCTCTTCTTGACATATGTTCCTGGGCCAATGTTTTCAACAAATTTTATTATATTTGTTTTATTATATTTAAACGATTAGCAGTTATGAGTAATAATACAGGATATATCCTGAGTGATTAATTAGCAACTGAGAAATGAGACAGCAAATGTCATTATTGTTATAAAATACAGCATTCAGTGCAGCAAATTTCTTAAAGAGTAAGGGTACAGACACCTATGTGTCCATACAGATTGAACAGCCCTATAACATCTGAATCAAAGAAGCAAAAAACAAAACAAAACAAAACAAAAAAACAAAAAGCAAAACAGACAATGGGGGTGGACAGAAGGCCAAGTATGAAAGCCTTTTACTCTAGCATACCCAAAGTGAGTTATGGAAGTAAAAAGTATCTACATTTAAAAAGATTAGGTGAACTTTATTTTCAGAAAAGTCAAAATGAAATGTTCTGCATAGGACCAAAGATATGCATAAACAACATACCGTATTTGCACAGGGCCACTGAATGTCATGGATAGAAACAAACAAAAAGCTTACGTCTGTGGCAGACTAAGCAAAGACTTCAGTTTGGTGTTCTGTAAGCCCAAGATAGTAAACTCTTATCATACAAAAGCTATAATGAAAGGGTTTGTGTAGGAACTTCTGTGTTTCTGGTTGGCACGTTGACTACTTTTTAATATGTGAAATTAATACAGACATTTGTGAAAGGTTGTGCGAAACTATTGTATTTACTAAAATGGCACAAAAGTGAATTCAGCAGTCAATGCACATGCATATGTCATTCACATCTTCAACAACAAAAGGTATCCTACCATTATAGAACTGTGTAAGAATAGTAGCTTCAACGGCAGCTGTTAAGCACTAGAATCTCATAAGTTACATCAGAATGGGCAAATATTGCCCAAGTGAAATTCAACTGTTAAAGCTACAACAGGTTTAAGGCCATTAAGTTCAACCACAGAAATATAAATCTTTCAGAGTCCCATCTAGTTATTTTGAAATATGGAACTTTTCTTAAAACCTGTGGTCTTAAACTTCTGTTTTACAAAATCCAAAAGGAAAATACAGAAAAAAATCAATACAGCAGAGGTTATGTTAAATAAGAGTAATGTATAACACTATAATTGGGGCCGACGTTGTGGCATGGTGGGTAAAGCCACCGCCTGAAGCGCCAGCATCCCATATGGGCGCCAGTTCGAGACCCAACTGCTCCACTTCCGATCCACTCTCTGCTGTGTCCTGGGAAAACAGTAGCATATGGCCCAAGCCCTTGGGCCCCTGCACCTACCCGGGAGACCTGAAAGAAGCTCCTGGCTCCTGACTTCGAATCAGCGCAGCTCTGGCCGATGCAGCCAATTGGGGAGTGAACCAGCGGAGGGAAGACCCCACCACCACCTCTCTCTGTGTAACTGTGACTTTCAAGTAAAATAAATAAATCTTTTTAAAAAGCCACTATAATTAAGATGAAGTAAGTAAAGCCAAACCATTAAAATTGTAAAACTTGCTACCTGTTGGAACCTACACTAGGAGTTAGGTAACATATACAATTATTTTCACATAGATTACATTGCTCTATCATGTCTTTATCATCAGTGCACTGTTTAAGCAAAACTCTACACTTGTATACTCCCTTACAATAGGAACACACACTCCCGCTACCTGCAAAGCTGTCAGTCTCAAATGACTTAGAGAATGAAGGGAAGTAAGTGGTGGATATGTAACACAGAAAGGAGAAATAATGGGAATTAGAAGAATCGTGCAGTTCAGCCAGCCAGCTTGCTGGCAACAAGGGATGGCTTCCGTGGAGGAAGGTCCTGTGGCGTGGGAATGTGGTCACCAGTGACCTCCGTTTCATCAGGGGCTACGGTAGGAAGTTGCTTTTCATTTTTGCTTTTGCCATGTTGTGATCCCTAAAACCAAAGTATTTTTGCCCTTTCTGCAATCGTTTCCTTAAGAAATCTGACCTTTGAGCTTTTGTCCCCGATGAGGATACCCTGCTTTTGATTTTGCTTCTTCAGCTTTCTCTGGACTAGTCTCCTAGTGTCTATCTTCCATCTCCTTCTGCTCCTCCGCGGAGGCTGTCTCAGGGACTTCTGCAGACATAGTGCTCCCTCTGCAGACGAGAGCTGGGCAAAGACGCGATTACTGGGTGGCAGAGACCGCCTGGCCACTGCCTTAGGCCCGCCTGTTGCCCGCCCCCCTGGGTACAGCTTCCTGATAGAAGCAGCCTGTTAACTAGACAGTGGCAGTAAAAAGATTTTAGAAAGGATAAGAAGGGGAGTGGATTATTGCAGAGAGTTAGTATTCTAATTATTATTATATTATTATCTAACTTATTATTAGTGCAGAGAATTAGTATTCTATAAACAAAGTTGTGAGGAATTACACATGTTGAAGGCAGGTAATAAGAGTCATCATAGCAGGTTTAGGTACTGGGATGATGAAAGTTGAATGGGCCCATACCATTACAGTCTTAGATCTCATCTCAAGGGATTAGACTGGGGGCAAGGATTATTGACTGGTGGTGACATCCAAGTGTCTGGCCTATGCCAGGATTTAGGCACAGGCTTTAAACTACTACCAGGGTGGTGGAGATGATAAAGCTGTTGATATAGGAGGAGACAGGTGGCTTTACCAGGCTGTGGGTTGGATGTCACAGTAACTCCCTTATTGGTGGTTTCACCATCTATAGTTTACAGCTGCTCATGGTCAACTGTGCACGAACATATTAAATAGAAAATTCCAGAATACACAATTTGTTTCAAATTGCACATTGTTGTAAATAGCATGAGGAAATACTGTGCTTTTTCTCACTTTGTCCCAACTGAGATGTGAAGCATCTGTTTATCAAGTGCATCCAGGCCTTATGATGCCTAATTTTTTTTTAAGATTTTATTTATTTATTTGAGAGGTAGAGTTACAGACAGTGAGAGCAAGAGACAGAAAGAAAGGTTTTCTTTCTGTTGGTTCATTCCCCAGATGGCCGCAATGGCCGGAGCTGCGCCGATCCAAAGCCAGAGCCAGGTGCTTCCTCCTGGTTTCCCATGTGGATGCAGGGGCCCAAGGACTTGGGCCATCTTCTACTGCTTCCACAGGCCACAGCAGAGAGCTGGATTGGAAGACGGGCAGCCGGGACTAGAACCAGCACCCTTATGGGATGCCGGCACTGCAGGTGGAGGATTAACCTACTGTGCCATGATGCTGGCCCATGATGCCTCATTTATAAACTGAACTTCGTCATAGGTGTGTGTGTATAGGCAAAAACATAGCATGTAGAGAGTTTAGTGCTATCCATGGTTTTAGGCAGTCACTGGATGTCTTGGATCATATTCCCCTGTGCATAGGGTGTGCCTACCAGACAATTGGTAGAGGAGGGAGAGCTGTTGACTGTTGTTTCTCATTAGTGGATGATAATGATAGAATTAAAGAAATCAAAAGGGCAAAATCTGAAAATAGTTTTATGGGTAAGGTGATGAAGTTATCCATTAGATGATTGTTAGGGAAAATAGTGAGCTTTCAAGGGTGTTCTAAAATGATAGTGGAGAGAGAGAGAGAGAGAGAGAGAGAGAGAGGGAGAGAGATTGATTGATTGATTGATTCAGTTAAAACCCCAAGAACAGAGAAGATTGTTTCTCTTGCCTGTAAGTAGGGATTGCACGGCTGGGAACGGCAGTCTTTGAGAACTCTCCATTGTCTAACGTGTGTGTGTGGTGGGGAGAGTGTGGAGAAGGATGAAGGTGGTGGGGCAGTAGCAGGTGACCCATCACAACACTGCAAGTCAGGGGTGAAGTTCAGCTGAGTGTTTGCAGGTCTCTGCCTTTCTCAGCTGGAGGAACGCGCCACTGGTCCCAGTGCTGGCTCTCCTAGGTGTGTGTTATGGGACAGCAGGAAGTAAATGTCTCTTGTTAAATGACAACACGTTTGATATCCAGGGGAAATACATAAGAAGATGGGGGAACTAGAAGAAAGCCTTGCATTTTGTAAGGGAGAAATAGTACAGAGAAAGAAAACGGAGAGTATAGGAGAGCAGCATCTATGGCTCTTGAAAGGGGATCGCCCTTTTCGCTCAAAGACATAGCACGAACAAAATGCATAGGATGAAAAGCCACCACTGGTCTGTTTCCTGGTGGCCAGCGGCCATTACTCCTCTTCTAACAATGCATAGGATGAAAAGCCACCACTGGTCTGTTTCCTGGTGGCCAGCGGCCATTACTCCTCTTCTAACAGCTCCATCAAAGTGGTAGTGCTGACACCGCTCATTCTGTGTCCCTGTCGTTTGGTGTGTATCTCAGCTGTAGTACCTGACATTTTTGCACTTGGATATTCCTGTGCTTTGGCCACACATCTCTCTTACTGACGGTGATCTCCTTTAGGGAGGACACTCGTTTGTGTTCCTTCTGGTACACAGCTTCTAGCACACTGTTTGATTCAGTAAACAGTGGGTGTGTGAACATTGTGAAACATTTCTAGAAACTGTGACATCTGGAAAGCCACTGATGATGCCACATGCCTGTGCTTATAAATTATGTAAGGAATCTTAACTTCCCTCTCATGTCACATGTCTGAGGTCAAGTTCAGCTGACCCACATTAAGGAAAATGGATTTGCTGTAGATTACCATCAAGGAGCTCATAAACAGAGTGCAAGCATATAAAACCAACAACATAATGTGTGAAGGTTTTATGGTGGAAGACAACTGTGGTCCTTGAATAATGGGGAGCACCTATTGTCAGAAAATGGACAGAGAAAACTGCATTTCAGGAAAAGGACTTGGTTGGAGCCATGGCCCATGGTTTCCAGTGTAGACTGGATGGAAGGGCCTCGTAGGTTCCCCTGGGGGATGTGGAGAAACATCCAGAAAGCAGAGAAAATGGAGTATTTCAGATTTTACCAACTGGACAAGGAGCCTTTGAATGTTTTTATAAATAATTATTTTAGAAAGACAAGATAGTTTTTCAAGGAAGCTGAAATGTGTAATGATGACCCGTGTGGGGCAATGAATGGGTGCTGAAACTTCCACACTAAAACTCATATTGCAAAATGAGAAACTTATTAATATCTCTAAAAGTAGGATATCCATAATATTCACTGCCCAAATTGGAGCAATTTTAAGAGCAAGAAATGGGTACTTTTTTTTTAGGATTTTATTTATTTATCTGAGAGGTAGAGCTACAGACAGAGAGAGGTTTTCCACCTATCGGTTCACTCCCCAAATGGCCACATTGGCCAAAGGTGGGCCAATCCGAAGCCAGGAGCCAGGAGCTTCTTTTGGGTCTCCTGTGTAGGTGTAGGGGTCCAAGCACTTGGGCTATTTTCCACTGCTTTCCTAGGCCATAGGCAGAGAGCTGGATCAGAAGAGCAACAGCTGGGACTCGAACCAGTGCCCCTATGGGATACTAGTGACAAAGGTGGAGACTTGGGCTAGTACACACAGTGCTGGCCATGAAACGGGTACTTTTAATATTTATGCTGGGACAACTGCCCTCAAATGAGAGGGTCCTGGACAAACTGTGAGGTAGAGACACCCTGTATCTAAGGGTACTTTAAAAAGTCTGTGAAAAATGGATTTAAAAATAAGCTTATTTTGGTGCAAAAGTACTTTAAAATCCATGCATAGTTTTTCCATAATACACATTATTAAGGAACTCTTTGAAGACATCATGTTTAAATAAATTTTCTTTAGTTGTAAACAAACAGAGTACCTTGATTTGGAAATTGCAGCTCAAACTGGACCAAATAAAAGCATAAACAGTGATTGTCATATGAATATTTAGGCAATTAAAACTCAGACTAAGAGCTAGCACTGTCGTCTAAACACATCACACTTACGAAGTCATCGAGCCTTCAAAGAAAAACTGCGAGGCAGGTACCAATATGGAACTCGTGAATGTGACCTAATTTGGAAAGGGAGTTTGCAAGGTCCTTCCGGATCTTGTGTTAGAACTGTTCTGGTGCAGGGTGGGCCCTCAACGCCGTGACAAGTGTCCTGATAAGGAGAAAGGCAGAAGGAGGGCTGAGCCCAGGGACCTGGGGAGCAGGGCCGTGTGAAGACAGCGGCACAGCCTAGAGCTGGACGGCAAGAGCTACGGAGCACCTTCAGCCATCAGAAGCTGGAGAGGCCAGGAGGGACTGGCCCTGGTGGCCCTGGGAGGGGCCCTGCAACACCTGCTTCTGTGTCTCCTCCAGGACTGAGAGAGAATCAGTGACTTACTGTTCTTTCTAGTCCAGGAGCTGTCGTAGTCTTAGGAAGCTCATGCAGGCCACAGTCCATCCATTAGTAAGTCGCAACGGCTCAGTCTCCAGGATTCGTCCAGACCAATCGCCACCTCTGCCCCCACTGGCTACTGCGGAACCCCACCCCTCCTTCCCGGGCCCCCTCCCTCAGTCCTCGTGCTCGCTCTCCTCTCCCAGTGGTTACAGCGTGGTTTGACCTTAGTGTCGGACTTGGGCTGTCTCTGCTGAAACCCTCCTTGCGCTCCCCACGTCTCTCCGAATGGAACCCAAAGGTTCTCTAGAAGCCTCCTAGGCTGACGAGGACTGGGCCCCTGCCCTTGCTCACAGCCCCGGCTACCTTGCTGCTTTGCACACACCCGAAACACCTCCCCCGTGAAGTCTTTGCACCCTTCCCCTCCTGTCCAGGTAGCCGTAGGTCTGGTTCCTTCCAGGGCTGTGCTCAGATCTCTTCTCTTTGCTGAAGCCCCAGCCATCCATCACGGCCAAGGTGACTTATCCTAATTAGTCTGTATCACATCACTATTGATTTTCCTCAAAGCGCCCATCACAGAACGTAATTACTCTGTTTGTTTTCTTCTCCATTAGCCTCTCTCTCCTAATAAAAGGAGCAGACCTTGTCGGTCCTGTTCACAGCTGCGTTTCCAGTCGCAGTGCTCAGCACATCGCAGCCACTAATGAATATCTGTAGGGTGCATGAAGAAATCAGCGTAACTTATCGCTATTAAGGGTGTGAACCAAAGAGAATGGAGATGGTATCTACTTTGAGCACCACCCCAAATCCCACTTTCTGTAGGGTAACCCAGAAGGCCGCCTACACACATTCTCAGTGCATGCGTTAAGAACCACCGCCACAGAGAGCAGACAACCCATGAGAGTTGCAGAACAAGGTCTGAAGTTAAGGCATCGTTAAATAGTGTGTAGTGTCCAGTGAAGTGTTTCAGAACGGCAACAGTGGTCAAGTTCAAGAAAGATTTAAAGTCAAATCGTTGGGTGGATTCTTGCAGGAAATTTGGGAACAGGAATGCTAACATTTTTTCATATATTCAACGCTCAGCAGTTTAAAAAGTGCTTTCATATGCTTTACTTTATTTGACTCTATTACCCAAGTTAAGGATGGTGGATAATCCTCCCATTCTACAGATGGAAATATGGAGACCAGGTGACCTGTACAAGGCTAGGTAACTGCACAACTGACATTAGGGCGGTCTTGGACCTGAATCAGGACTTCAGGATTCAAACTCTCTATTTTCCATACTGCATTCCATTCGTTGGTTATTAAATTGTGCATTACTGAACACCAATTATTGCAAGTGCTCTCTTAGATAGGACATATAAAGGAGTCGATAATCTTTGTCATCGAAGAATTTAGGGTGAATGTTTGGCACATCAGTAAAGACATCTCTTGGCATGCCCGGATCCCATGTTGGAAAACCTGGGTTCCAGTCCTGGTGCAGCTCTGATTCCAGCTTCCTGCTAATATGCACCCTGGGAGGCAGCAGGTGTCGGCTCAAGTACTTGGTTCCCTGTCACTCGTGTGAGAGACCGGCTGTTGTGGGCATTTGGGAACTGAACCAGTGGATGAGAGATCTCTGTTGCTCTGTCTCTCAAATAAATAAAGAAGACAACCAAAGAACGTGCGATATATGTTGTTGAAGGGAAAAAGTTAATAGAGCAGCTGCCACTCTGGTGCCCGCGCTCTCCCCCTGCAGACGTCCTGCGGGTCTTCGGAGACACAGAGGAGTGTCCCCGTTGTGCAGCCAGGTCCTGCCCGGAGTGGGCACTGGGCTGGGTGGCGGCGTCCGCCTCAGCCGCTTGCCGCGGACAAGCGAGCACACCCGGCAGCGAGGCTGTCCTCCGCGCGGGGGCTGCGCAGGGAGAAGCAAAGAGTGCTTGTAGAGGAAGCGGGCCGCCCAAGTCGGGATCTTTGGACCCAAACGCTCGGGAAGATCAAACCCGGGCGTGGCCGGACTCCCGGCGGGTGAATGGGCGTGGCTTGGTGCTGTGTGGGGCGGGGCGGGGAGGGGCGAGGGAGAGGCGGGGTGGAGGCGTGGCGAATCTAGGGGCGGAGTGGGGCGCTGTGTGGGGCGGGGCGTGGGCCAAGATGGGGCGGGGCGTAGGGCAGGCGGGGACGACGATTCCCAGGATGGGGCGGGGCGGGGCGGGGCGTGGGAAAGGACGGGGCGGGTCGGACAATGCGCGGGGCGGGGCGGGGCCGGCGACGTGGCAGGCGCAGGGCCTTGCGTCGCAGGCAGCCATCTTGGAGGCGGGGAAGCGCGCGGGGAGTTCTCGTCTGCATCTTCCTTGTCTGCTGCTACCAGCGGTGCTACACCCCGACTTCCCTGTCCCGCGCTGTGTAGACGCTGTGCAGGCGCTCGCCCGGGACTCCAGGTGAACGTCCTCCTGGCGCGGCGCGGGGACAAGGCAGGTGCTGGCTGGGCCCGGAGGGGTGCAGTCCCTGCAAGGTGGGCGGGCCGGCCGGCGTGCGGGGCGCCGAGGCCGTTCCGGGCCGCAGGTAGCCAGGTCCGGGCGGCGGCGGGCTGGGGTGCGCTCGGCCGGGCGAGCAGCCCCCGCCGCTGGCCGGGGTCCCTGCTCCCGGCCGGTGGCCGTGGCCGTGTGGCCCCACCTTCGGCGCGCTTGCGGCGAGTGCCCGCGGACCTTAGCCCGGCCCCGTCCGGCCTGGGGACGTGGCAGAGCCGCAGGGAGCCGCCGCGGGAGAGCCAGCCCTGACGAGGCCCCCGTCGGAGCCCGGCCGGCCTCTGGGTGCTCTCGGTGTCTTTGTTCGGAGTCGGGACCTGCCTCAGGCTCCTCGGCTGGACAGCCCGGCTCCCAGGCTGGCATCACCCACTGGCTGGGTGCCGCTCGCCGCTCAGCGCGGTCGTCCCGAGGGACGGCTGTCCGCTCTGCCCCCCTGACCTGTTTCTGCATCCCAGCCCCGTGCAGCTTGTTGAATTCCCTGAACACCGATGCGAGTCTGTCTGGGGTCGGATGAGAACGCACAGCCGAGCCTCCAGCCCTGGTGGTGGAGGCACCGTGCATCCGCGGTACTAACCGCTCTTCGTGCTGTGGAGGTTAGCGTGGGCCCAGTGTAGCGTTTCTTTCGAGGAGGAGCAGGGCCTGGCCGGAGGCCGAGGACTGTTTCGAGGGCATTTCCATCCCATCGCTCACGTTGGTGCAGTAGTACCGTCTCTGCTGAGCCTTGAGCCCTACACTCTTGACATACTCTGACGCTTCAGTGTTGTTTTGGCGTAATAGGTAATTTTTTAGTAGGAGGTGTTATGTTTATGCATGCAAAATTTACCTAGATGGGGCCGCCGCTGTGGCGGAGCGGGTGGAGTGTCGGCATCCCTTTGGGGCGCCGGTTCTAGTCCCAGCTGCTCCTCTTCCGACCCAGCTCTCTGCTATGGCCTGGGGAGGCAGTAGAAGATGGCCCAAGTCCTTGGGCCCCTGAACTCACGTGGGAGACCCGGAGGAAGCTCCTGGCTTCAGATCGGCACAGCTCAGGCCCTTGTGCCCAACTGGGGAGTGAACCAGAGGATGGAAGCCCCCCCCCCCTCCTTCCCTCCCTCTCCCTCTCTTCCCTCTCCCTCTCCCTCTCCCTCTCTTCCCTCTCCCTCTCCCTCTTCTCTCTCTCTGTAACTCTGACTTTCAAGTAAAATAAAATAAATCTTTAAAAAAAATGTACTTCGGCATTATCTTGAAGCCAGTTCTCAGAAGCTTTGAAAGGTGAAAGGAATTGATCGCTGATCTCAGGTTGTGGCTTTTTCTTCATTCTGCAGGTTCTTCGGCGAGGCATTTGCTAAGGGTGGGGATCAGGTTATCCACTAGCTGTTGTAAGATTGGGTAATGTCTGTGAATTACCCATAACAGATGAGATGAAGACAGGTGGCTTTGGTGGACGGTGGTGTAGGCCCTGGCGGGCTCTCTGAGTCAGGTGTTCTGCCTTTGGCTTACAGGTACTTAACAGCAGGATGTAGCCTCCCTGGACCCTGCTAGCATCCTTCCTTCACGTTTACAGCCTGTTTGAAAGCTGTGTGCACCCTGTGTAACCCGCGCTGCCCTCTCAGCAGGTTCTCTGGTTTGGAAAACCCCTTGCATCCTGCAGGTTGTAGGACCCTGTTTGGCTTCTCTGCACCTGTGGTCCCATCCCCCTCTTCCCTGGAAGCACTGTTCTTTCAACACCGCCTTCTGCTGGGTGTCTTCCTTTCTTTCCGCTCATCTCATTCTCCGCAAGATCACCTCCTGTCTGAAGCACTGGTTTTCAGTCATTTTCCCTCTTCTGGGTTAGTCTCTTCTCAGATAATCCCATTTCAGGACTGACTTTATTTTTTTTTTATGATTTATTTATTTATTTGAAAGAGTTACACAGAGAGAGGAGAGGCAGAGAGAGAGAGAGAGAGAGAGAGAGTGAGAGAGAGAAACCTTCTATCCACTGGTTCACTCCCCAATTGACAGCAATGGCTGGAGATGTGTTGGTCCAAAGCCAGGAGCCAGGAGCTTCCTCCGGTTCTCCCATGCGGGTGCAGGGGTCCAAGGACTTGGGCCATCTTCCACTGCTTTCCCAGGCCATCACAGAAAGCTGGATTGGAAGAGGAGCAGCCGGGACTTGAACTGGCACCCATATGGGATGCTGGTGCTTCAGACCAGGGCGTTAACCCGGTGTGCCACAGCGCCAGCCCCATGACTGGGTTTAGAGACTGTTAGAACACCGATGGCACCCACAATGGCGTGGTTTCTGAGCTCCGTGTGAGTCAGTGTATTTGAAGGATCTTAAACTTAGCCTGTCAGGAAGTTGATCTGCTTTTCCAGAGAAAGGCAGCATCGAGCAGTACTGGTTCTTGCCTGTTCCCTCTCTAGTGAGTGCAGGTCATGCCTCTCCCCTCCGTGTCTCCTATCCTGGCAGTCTCTGAGTTTGGCCACCTGACTTCTTCATCTCCACTGTCACCACCATTGTCTAGCCTTGACACTGTTGATGTCTGGAGCCAGATAACTCCGGTGGGTGGGGTGTGCGTGTATCTGCCAGATGGCAGTTGTACCCCTCTAGTTGTGACGACTAAAAAATGTCTGCGTGTTTTTCCAGGAGAGTCCTGGTGAGCATAGCCACTCCTGCCCTTTATGTGTTTGCTTAGTCCAGGTTGTTGCCACCTCCTCTTTGGGCTACTTCTGTCAATGTCCTTACGCTCTCACTGTGTCTGCTTTTGCTGCCCAGTGACACAGTCTACACACTTAGGTCAAAGCAGTATTTTTTTGTTTTGTTTTTATAGAGGCCGTTCTTTAAAGCTTTTTAAATAGAGAGAAATCCATCCATCATCTGCTGGTTTGCTCGCCAGATACCTGCAAAGCCTGGGCTGCGCTAGGCCAAAGCTAGGAGCCAGGAACTCAATCCAAGGCTCCCATGTGAGTAGCAGGGACCCTACTTGCATGGTTTCCTGCTGCCTTCCAGGATACACGTTAGCAGGAATGCTGGAGTCGGGAGAGGAGCCAGGACGCCCACCCAGGCACTCTGATGTGGGCTTCAGACATCCTGACTGGCGTGGTAACCGCTAGGTCAAGTGCCTGCCCCAAAGGAATCGTTTCAGAACACAGACACGGTTTACCAGTAAGTGGAATCAGCCTCAGGGTCCGTCAGCGGTGAATGAAGAAACTGACAGAACGGTGCAGTGGACTGCTATGATTCCACAATAAGAAGGAACCACCATTGGTGCATTCAGCAACTTAGATTGATCTGAGGGTCGTTATACTGAGTGAAAAAGGGCAGTCTCAGAGGTGGCCTGTGCTGTGATCTGTTTCTGTTTCATATATGGAATCAATATGAGGAGGTTGCCAGTGGTGCAAATGTGTGGCAAAGGAGTGGGGGAAATTTCTCTGGAGTGATGGAGGAATTCTACATCCTGATTGTGGTGGTTGTACAGGTCTGTGGGTAAGATGAAACCTCATGGAACTGTATACACACACACACACACACACACACACACACATATGCTTCCTGATTGTGGTGGTTATATAGGTCTGTGGGTATGATGAAACCTCATAGAACTACACACACACACGTCCTGATTGTGTGGTAGTTACACAGGTCTGTGGGTATGATGAAACCTCACAGAACTGTGTATATACACACACACACGTCCTGATTGTGTAGTTATACAGGTCTGTGGGGATAACAAAACCTCACAGAACTGTGTACACACACACACGCTTCCTGATTGTATGGTAGTTACACAGGTCTGTGGGTATGATGAAACCTCACAGAACTGTGTACACACACACACATACACACACACGTCCTGATTGTGTAGTTATACAGGTCTGTGGATATGATGAAACCTCACAGAACTGTACACACAACACACACACACACGCTTCCTGATTATGTGGTAGTTACACAGGTCTGTGGGTATGATGAAACCCCATAGAACTGTACACACATACACACACACGCTTCCTGATTGTGTAGTAGATACACAGGTCTGTGGGTATGATGAAACCTCACAGAACTGTGTATACACACACATACACACACACGTCCTGGTTTTATGGTAGTTACACAGGTCTGTGGGTATGATGAAACCTCATAGAACTGTACACACACTCACACGGTCTGATTGTGTGGTAGTTAGGTCTGTGGGTATGATGAAACTTCATAGAACTGTGCACACACAAACACATGTCCTGATTATGTGGTGATTATACAGGTCTATGTGTATGACAGAACCTCATAGAAATGTATACATACATACACACATGTCCTGATTGTGTGGTAGTTATATAGGTCTGTGCACATGGTGAAACTAGAACTGTACACACATGCGCATGTCCTGATTGTGTGGTGGTTTACAAGTATGTGTATGATGAAGCCTCATAGAACTGTGTGTGCACATGCATGTTATGATTTTGGGGTGGTTTTACAGGTCTGTGTATATGGTGAAACCTCATGGAACTCTACACACACAAATACAGTTCATGGAACTGTGTACACACACACACAGGTGAATAGTTAATAGTCAGATAGCAGTGGTTTGGATCATTATACTGCAATGTGTACGATGCTCTTACTGAGAGAGGTCGGGCCTAGAGTACTCAGGAGGTGTAGTATTTTTGAATCTTAAGAGTCTAAAATCTCATAATAGTTAAACAGAAGATGAATGTGTCACTCTCAGCTTGAATACACCCCAGAACTTTCTGTTCTTAAGAAACCCAGCTTCTTGCCCCGACTTACAAAGGCCTGGGAGAGCTGGGCTCCTCCTGCCCATCTCTGTTCCTTGCCACCTGAGTGTGCTTGGATGCGTCTTGCTGCTTCTGACCTTCGGGGCTTTGCACCTGGTGCGTTCACTCTGGCCCCTGCCTCCCTTATCCTCTGCCTGTGGCTAATTAAGTTGTGCTTCTCCTTCAGATCTCAGCCAGCTGTGACTTTCTGGGAGCTCTTTCCTGACCGCCAAGCCGAAATCAGTCCTGTTGAGCCGAGCTCTTCCCTCAGAGGGTGTGATTGGGGCTGCGCTGCCTTGTGCACGGGTGTTATTTGATTGTTTCCTGTGCTGGAGTGTGAGAGTTCTGTTTGTTGTTACCCCCTATTATGTTTGCAGCAGCACCAGGATAGAGTTTGGCCAGCGGTTGACCTTTACTGAGCATTTGTTAGATGAGTTCATACCGCAGAAACGAATTCGCCAAATTAGAAATTGGAGTTATACTTGAGATGAACTGGAAAATCTGCAGTTTTTAAGGAAGTTGTCCTGTGTTTTGTCATCCGTTATCATCGGTTCGGACCCTGCTGTCCAGCGGCATTTGTTCTGTAGTTAAGGTTTCTGAAACCTGAGACGTATCATTTAGCTGTTCCTGGGTGTGCTTTAAAATACGAACTGGGAGAACTGGGAATCAATGCATGTATCAAGTCAAGCACGTTTTATTGTTGTGTTACATGGAGAAGCTCACATGTAAAAGGTTATGAGGGAAGAGAGTTTCAAAAATACATTAAATATTTTGTTTACTTTTAAATATAATAACAAGTCTAGACAGAGCTTTAACATAAACTCATCTGGCAGAAATCACAGTAGTAATTTCCTATTTGAAATACATGGATAACTAATATTATAGTTAACAAAATTATTTCCCATTTATAAAGTGTGAATATGGAAATATCACAGACTGCTTACATATTAAATATTCTACTTGACTGGTAGGATCTTTGACAAATGAATCGTCTAGAAATAAATTGCAATATAAGCAGTAAAGCAAACATTTGTTTCTTTATGATGATTTTTTAATTGTTCTTTATACAGGCTTTAAAAATGCACTTTTTGTAACTATAATATTTATGACATTTTGATATTTTTGCAGTACATTGTAATTAAGGAAAAATGATGGAAGAGAGTGGAATAGAGACAACACCACCTGGGACTCCTCCCCCGAACCCTGCGGGCCTGGTTACCACTGCTGTGTCTCCCAGCCCAGTTCCTTTAGGTACTGCAGTTGTCTTAACATCTGTGTGTTTGCAGCAGAGTGAGATGCTGGGCATGCATGTTCTCCAACTTTTCGGATCTTTGTCGGGATGGAGGGAAATAGTCTTTTTCGTCTAAAGAATAAAAACAAATAGTGTTTTTGTTTAAGTCGAAAAATGTGTTTTGCTTTAGGTAGACTTTTATTCCTTATATTCATATTGACTGTACATCTTCTGTCTCTTACCACAACAGAATATCTAAAAGTCCTGTGCTAGGTTTGTTCTGTCTTGTGATTTGATTAACCTTTTTCAGCCTTAGATTTTATATTCACACCAGGGATGAAAAATGGCTTTATTTTATTAAAAACATACTGAAACAAATAAGCCAACAACTAAGATCTACTTGATGAACAGGGTCATAATTTAAGTTCATGTAGCTGTTTCCTTGTAGGAGTCATTTGCACCCAACCATATTTACTGCATATTTTAAATTAAACATTTATAGTTGTTCCTGGGGATGTGGCCTGTTCATTTTTTAAAATTTGTGAGAACAAAATCACGAGAAAACTAAGTAAAGAGCATCTCCGATATTTTCCTCACGTCCTCTCTCTTGTTTGTTCTAGCTGCGACCAGTTCTTTTCCCTCTGCGAACGTGTCCACTCTGGAGTCCTTGCCGCCGCACGCCTACTCGACCCCTCAGCCGTCCCTGGCGCCCGTCAGGCCCTCGGCACCCTTACCTTTTGTGCCTCCTTCCCCGGTTCCGTCTGTCCCCCCACTAGGGACTTCAGTGCCACCTCCTGTGTCCTCGGCGCCTGCTGCTGCCTTCAGTCATGCTCCTCCGTTCCACTTCCCACCTTCAGCGTCTGCTCCCAGTGCCCTTCTACCCGCCCCCGCTCCGGGTCCGCCTACATCAGGGTTTTCTGTTGGTGCGACGTACGACATTACGAGGGGCCACGCCGGCAGAGCCCCGCAGACGCCCCTCATGCCGTCCTTCTCCGCACCTCCGGTGACAGGTAATTCTCACTCGTGAGGAAACACGGCACTCCAGGTAGTGTTGCGTCTTTAAAAGCGGACAGCGTTTTTGAGGTGTAATGTGCCTATCATACAGTCCATCCGTTTAAAGTGTATCGCTTAGGGTGGGCATTGGCTGGCGGCTAAGGTGCCACATGAGAAGCCTGTGTTCCGTGTCGGAGTGCTGGGTGTGAGTCCTGCCACAGTTCCAACTCCAGCTTCCCGCTGTTGTGGACTTGGGAGGCAGAGGTCATGGCACAAGTATTTGGGAGTCTGTCACTCACGTGGGGCACCTGACGGGATTCTGGGCTCCTGGCTCAGCCTCAGCTGTTACAGGTATTTAGAGAGAACCAGTGGATGAAAGATCTCTCTCTCTCTCTCCATCTCCCTGCCTTTCAAATAAAATAAAGATTGGAAAAAATACTATGCATAATTCAGTAATTGTCTATTTACAGAGTTGTGCATCCATTACCCTAGTCACTTTTTTGAGAAGGCTTATTTCATTATTCATTTTATTTATTTATTTGAGAGAGAGAGAACACACACTCCCACTTGATACGTTTCCTGCTGCCTCTTAATGGTGTGCAGTAGTGGGAAACTGGGATGGAGCGTGGAGCCAGGACTTGAACCCAACACTCCTATTACGCCCTACTTTGCCTGATCCTCATAGCCCTAAGCAACCACTGATCTACTTTCTGTCTGGATTGGCTTATTCTGGGCACTTCATACAAAAGGAATCATGTGATCTCCGATAACTGACATCTTAGAGTATTTTCAGACTTTGTCCACTTGTAGAGTGTGCCAGCACTTCATTCCTTTGCATGGCTAAATAATATTCCAGGGTATGAATAGATCATGCTGTATCTGTTGAACAGTCGGTCTTGGTTCATTCCACTTTTTCGTGGTTTGGATAGTGCTGCTTCATATACCTGTGGGCAGGTCTGTGTGTGGATGTGTTTCCATTTCTCTTCAGTATATACTTGGGCCTGGAATTACTGACTTCTATGCTACTCCTATGCTACTTGAAGACTGCCCAACTTTTCCAAAGCAGGTGCACCATTTTACTTTCTCATTAGCGATGTGCGGTGGTCCTGTTATTTTTATTTGTTAAAAGTTTTGTATGTAGGGCCGGCACCATGGCTCACTTGGCTAATCCTCCGCCTGTGGTACCGGCACCCCGGGTTCTAGTCCCGGTTGGGGCGCCAGTTCTGTCCTGGTTGCTCCTCTTCCAGTCCAGCTCTCTGCTGTATCCCGGGAGTGCAGTGGAGGATGGCCCAAGTGCTCGGGCCCTGCACCTGCATGGAAGACCAGGAGGAGGCACCTGGCTCCTGGCTTTGGATCAGTGCAGCGCGCTGGCCATAGCAGCCATTTAGGGGGTGAACTAATGGAAGGAAGACCTTTTTCTCTGTTTCTCCCACTGTCTAACTCTGTCTGTTAAAGAAAAAAAACCAAACTTTGTATATAATTAGCATGGGAGGTATCAGAAAAAACTCCAGCATTTTGTCCTAACATCTGTACACTTATAAATGGCAAGGTGAAGTCTGAGTGTTTTTCAAAGCTTTGCTTAAAAAATTGTCAAGGCTGACTAGTGTCATTTACCCAAGTGTGCCAAGACTTGGTGATCCTGGGTCAGTTACTTCTATTATATTCTTTTTTTTAAGATTTATTTATTCAAAAAGCAGAGTTACAGAAAGAGAAATGGAGTGACAGAGAGTAGTCTTCCATCTGCTGGTTCTCTCTCCAAATTGCCACAGCAGCTGGAGCTGGGCCAGTCCAAAGCCAAAAGCCAGGAGCTTCTTCTGGGTCTCCCACGTGGGTGCAGGGGTCCAAGTACTTGGGCCGCCCTCCATTGCTTTCCCAGGCACATTAGCAGGGAGCCAGATCAGAAGAGAAGCAGCCGGGACTTGAACCTGTTCATATGGGATGCTGGAGCTGCAGGCAGTGGCTTTCCTGCTGTGCTGCAAGTTTGGCCCCATTTCCACTTTCTGCTTATCTGGAATGGTTATTGGAAACCAGTTGTCAAAACTTCATCTCACCATCTCCTTCCTGTTGTTTCTTATGTTAGGGAACAGAGACAACTTTGTTGCAATTTTTATGAATTTAATTGTGCTTACCTACCTTTACACATAAAATACATTGAGAGTACAAGTTTTGCATCCCTGTCTTAGTATATGTGAATGTAGGTCATCCTTTTATATGATGAGTTTGGCTGCTTCATATTTTTGTAGATTAAAGAGATTAGAGGGGTTGCTGTCCACATTCAGCTGCTGAATGGGACAGACATGATGAACTCCTTGATGTAGATGTTTTTGTCAATCTTTAAAACCCTTGATGTAAGCTTGTATTAAAGAAAATGAATTTCTTCTTTGGAATTCTATTTAATTTGCATTTTGTACAAGCCTGGGTGATTCTTTGAGTTTATAACTTAATCTTGAAATGCCTCAGTATAGGTTACATTATTAAGGCTGTTAAGCCACTCATCTTGTTTTATGTCATCTTTTGATAGGACAAAGTTTATAGAATAAATTACACATATTAAAATTTTTACCACTGACTAGGTATTTTGCCAACTCCCATTACTCAGCAAGCCAGTTTGACATCTGTGGCCCAGGGAACTGGAACCACATCAGCCATAACTTTCCCAGAGGAGCAAGAAGATCCTAGAATCAGTCAAGGCCAGGATGAAGCATCTGCTGGTGGAATCTGGGGTTTTATTAAGGTAAGAGGCATTTACTTTTAAAATTACTTTTGATTTTCAAAATACAAAATAGTGTAAGGAAAAAGTAAAAGTCCTTTTTATTTTCATTACCAGTTTCCCATGGTCTTTTGTCTGTGTATCTATGTAGATATACCTGTTCATTTAATAAAAAATCAAATTGCAAAAGTGACATGCAGACATTATTTGGTGGGTTTTTTTGGGAGGGCTGGGGGATGCACCTAGCAGATACCGTGAACATCTTCTCAGTCATAAAATATTGTTCAGAATGGTATGCTGTTTTAATGGCTACAGTGCTGTGTATGCTGTCACATTTTTATGTGTTTTACTTTGCAAATGTGTTGTTTTCTAGTTTTTAAAAATTGTGGTTGAGAAACAGAAATTAATTGTATTGTGCACAGCAGGATGTTTAGAAATTATGTGTTGTCCAGTGTTGAATTGAACTACTTAACATATGCATTACCTCACATACTTAGATATTGTTGTAGGAAAACTTAAAATCTGTACTCTCAGTGATTTCCAGGAATACAATATGTTATTAATTATAATTGCCTTATGGTGCAGTAGATCTCTCTGAATTACAATTGTTATCCCCAAAACTGTGATGGGAGCTCTTGTATGTAAATGTTTACAGGCATCTCTGTTTCATCAGGATTAATTATTATGGTGATGGTGTTCTTAGAGTGAGTGAGTATATATTAATTTGTTTCCTGCAGGGTGTGGCTGGGAATCCTATGGTGAAATCTGTGCTTGATAAGACGAAGCATTCGGTTGAAAGTATGATTACAACGCTGGACCCTGGCATGGCTCCATATATCAGTACGTGCACGAGTTAGATCAGTGTGTGCTGTAGTCTTTTCATGTATGTGTCAGTGTCAGCCTGGCATTGTAACTCTCATTTCTGATGATCATGTGGTCAGTAGAAATTCTTCTTAGATTCTTGCACTACGTTATCAGTCTGGTATTTGTTGCTATTAATTCATCTTTTTCTGAATTACCGTAAAAATTTTGAAAACTCAATGAACTTTGGAAGAGTAAAAACAATATGAATTATTAGAATACTTAATGACTTTAATCGTTAGTTTTTTAAATTTTTGTTGTTGTTTACTTGAAAGGCAGAGGTAGAGAGAGAGAGAGAGAGAGAGAGAGATCTTCCATCTACTGGTTTGCTCTCCAAATGGCTGCCACAGCCGAGGCTGGGCCAGGCCAAAGCCAGGACTCTGGCACTCCGTCTTCTGCTGCTGCCCTCTCAGGCACGTTAGCAGGGACTGGATTGGAAGTGGAGCAGCTGGGACTTGAACCAGAGCTCAGAAGCGATCCTGGATTTGTAGACATTAGCTTTACCCGCTACACCACAACACTGGCCCTGCCTTTGATTGTAAATGGAAGTTGGGGTTGATTCATGTGGCTTTTACTTTTTATTCACTGTTGACATTTGAAGCAATACCTTGTTTATGCTTCTTTTGATGTTTATCGTGTTATGCTTAATTCAGGAGTAATGTTTGAGAGGACCTTAGTCTAGCGATGACTTCTAGCTGATCCCTGGGTTTGCCGGGGTAGCTGTCTTAACTGCTTTTGGAATTGAAATTTTTTCTTGGTGTTTTCAGAATCTGGAGGTGAACTGGATATCGTTGTGACCTCAAACAAAGAAGTGAAAGTCGCTGCCGTCCGCGACGCCTTCCAGGAGGTCTTTGGCTTGGCTGTGGTTGTAGGGGAAGCTGGACAGTCCAACATCGCCCCACAGCCCGTGGGCTACGCAGCGGGACTGAAGGTAGGCGTGGGGCCCGGTGTGGGACGTTCAGACTGGAACCGAAGGTTTTCCCAGTCGTGCTAACGGTCTTGTGGTCTCTGTGCACTAAGGGGTGTTTGTATGACAGGGAATGGTCAGCCTTGCTTCTAGTTAGAGGGTTTGTAGTATGATGTAAATAGGGGGGAGTTTTCATTTACAGAAATCTAAGTTAGATTTTGGTTATTAGGGCAGGAAAACAAACACCCAGAGAGCTTAAAAGGAGAGTGGTTTGTCCTAAAACAGATCTTCATCCGTTCTTCACATGCTAATCTGTTACAGAAAGGGAATAGCCTTTGAATTCATAAGCTTTTATCACCACTCTTACTAATATTTGAGGTTCAGGACTTGTGCTCTCTCTGTGCTTGGCTTTTTTTTCTTTGTTTCCTTAAGAAACGAAAGTACAGGAAGCTCCAAGCATGTCTTGGGTCTTTGCTCCGCCGCACTCACTGCCTGTGTGCTTCCTCTCACAGCAGAGCTCCGAGAGTTGCGGGCACTTTTCCGTATTCCTCTCTCCACCTCCCTGGGCCCTCCCGTCCAGCCAGACCCTGGCTCCCAGTGTTCCGCCAGCGACGCCCATCCTGGCGGACCCCTCAGTGGCTTTCGAGACCGTTTTCCTTCCTCCTCTCAGTCTTTCTCCGGTTGCTTCCAGGATCCCACACTTTGGAGTTTCCCTGCTTCTCCCGTTGGCTTCCAGGATCCCACACTTCGGTGTTTCCCTGCTTCTCCGGTTGGCTTCCAGGATCCCACACTTTGGAGTTTCCCTGCTTCACTGCGGGCTTGCTCCTTCTGGGCTTCCCTTGCTGCTTCCCGCTCGTCTGCCCAGCTCCTGCCGATCTCCTGGGTCCTCTCATCTGTTCCAGGCTGTTAAATGCCGTCCGCTGTGTGCTGCTGTCTCCACCTGACGTCGCTTGTAAACCCTTGACTCGCGTAACACTTACCTCTTGGTCAGCGTTGCAGTATGTCACAGTCTTTGAATGTTGTGTTTGAATATCTCAGACAGAACATATCTAGCACTGAACCATGCTTTTCCCTGCAGCCTGCCCTACCCAGCCTCCTCCGTCTCGTCTGAGGGCAGCGCTGACCTTTGTTTTCTCAGGCCAGAAGCCTGGAGCCATCCCTGACTCCCCTCATTACGTGTTTCTAACCCAGGAAGAGATTCTGCCTGCAGGATGGACAGTTCTTACTTTACATCATAGTTAGGTTTCTCTCTCTCTTTTTTTAAAGATTTATTTATTTTACTTGAAAATCAGAGTTACACAGAGAGAGGAGAGGCAACGAGAGAGAGAGAGAGAGAGAGAGAGGTATTCCATCAGCTGGTTCACTCCCCAGGTAGCCGCAACGGCCGGAGCTATGCCGATCAGAAGCCAGGAGCCAGGAGTTTCCTCCGGGTCTTCCACGTGGGTGCATCTTCTACTGCTTTCCCAGGCCACAGCAGAGAGCTGGACAGGAAGTAGAGCAGCCGGGTCTAGAACTGGTGCCCATATGGGATGCCGGTGCTTCAGGCTGGGGTGTTAACCTGCTGTGCCACAGTGCTGTCCCCCATAGGTTCTGCGAGGTCACTGCAGACCCTGAATTTGTGAAAACCAAACCATTACTCCCAGAGTAAAAACATGGTTAGGCCCATCTAGGTCTCTGGTGACATTTTTACCTGTCGCTCCCCCTCTTCGCGGAGGAACGACACAGGACCCTGCGCTGTTCTTTCGTCTGCTCGGCCCTCCCCGGGTTTGCTGCTGGTTCTTCCCGGGTTGGCTGCCGTCCCTTCCACCTCTGTGGAAGGGCGGTTCCCCCTGCCACTTTCCCCACTTCCGCGGGGGAGCAGCACACCGCCGGCCGGCTCTCTCGGGGGCTGCACAGGTGTTCCTTCAGATAGATGTTCCTGGTGCATGTTGTCTCTCTCCTCCTTTATAGTCCTCTTCCACCAATCCCAACTCTGCTACCCACATGCCGAGCACGCTGCTCTCCTCCAATCAGGAGCAGCTCCTGCAGCTTGTCAAGTTGGTGAGAGGCAGCTGGGTAGAAGCTGTTTACTCCTCTCCCAGCGCCATATTGTGGGAGAGCAGATGCATAGAATAAGTCTTAATTCCAGTAACTTAGTCTAGTCTGAGTTGCTCCCCACATTTACCAAAGAGGCAACACGTCTCAGTGTTTCATGTCTGCCTCTGTGTGTGTGTGTGTGTGTGTGTGTATTTAACTCCTCTGCTGCCGCTCTGAAGCACACATGTCTTCTCTAGGAGGTGTGTCTCCACAGCGTCTTGTGTTTAGGAGCCCTAGACAGCCCTTGAGTGAAGCATCCACGTCAAACTCAGGGAGCTGGAAGAGCAGCGCTGAGTAGACTGCGGAAGGCCGCCTGTGTGCAGTACACAAGCTGAACAAGGGGCCAGGCTGTGGCCTCGTTGAGCCTCAGGCAGAATTGACGTCTAGCTCTGTGCTTGTCTCGGTCAGATTCACCAATCCGGAATTCACAAGTAACGAAGATCATCTGGCTTTACAGAGAAGTGCATTCCGCTAGGACAGTGTTGTTTCACATAAAGGAATTTATAACAGCTCACCTTTACTGGGAGTGTCTGTGAGCTCCAGCCAGGCATTGTGTTTGTAATACAGGTAAAGCATTCGATGAGGTGATTGACATAGTGTACTTCATTGGGAAAATAGTCCATTGAACTGATTGTAGGTAGTCACTAAACGTAAACCCTTATTGCTATTTGCTATTAGATCCTTTTTATTTATTTTAAAAAATATTTAACCTCGTCTACTTGAAAGATAAACCAACAGAGAGGGAGGGAAACAAAAGAGAGATTTTGCATCTGCTAGTTCATTCCCCAGATGCCTACAACGGCCAGGGGTGGGCCAGGGGGAAGCCAGGAGTGAGGAACTTCACTGGGGGCTCCCATGTGGGTGGCAGGGCCTGAACACTTGCACCATCGTCTGCTGCCTCCCAGGCTGCACCAACAGGAAGCTAGATTGGATGCCGAGTAGGCGGGACTCAGACCATGCTGGCACTCTGGGAATGGGATGCGGATGACCCAAGTGGTGGCTTCACCTGCTGCACCACAGCGCTCACCCCTAGATGAGTGTCCAGTCTACCAGACAGTGCTGTATGAATTTGATGTGCTTTTCCAGGTATTTTTAATACCTTAAATGGAATGTGAAGCTGTTTTCACACACATGTGTACATACACACAAAGCTCTTCTGAATTTGGAGCATTTGGCAACAGTGAGGCGGTGTAGACGTATTACGTACAAGATGAATTGAGGTACACGTTTCCTGCCTTTTAGCTTGTCATGGTAGCCTGTGCTTTCCCATAGAGCAGTGCTGCCAAAGCTCGTGCGTTTTGAAATGTTTCTCATCCCTGGGGCTTTCCCTCGCATCTGCCTCCCCAAGTCCGTGTCCTGTAAGGTTGCTGTGCTGGCGTTTGGTCTTAGTAAAATTCAGCAGAGCTAACTGGTGGCTGTCGAGTTTAATCAGGGTCATCTAGAAATAAAAAATTAGTATGATAGATGAATAAAATAAATATGCAAAAAAAAAATGAGTCAGTCATGCACAAGGTAAATCGTGTTTGGATGATTTTTATTTGAAAGAGTAGAACAAAACATAGATTGAAATTTTAAAAATTTCAGCAGTGTTTTTGCAAAATGGAAAACTGGGAAGGAAGTGTTTTCAGAACTTAGTTTTTGAGGGTAACCTGAGGGAAATCGTAAGATACGAATAGGTTATTGTACAAAGACGCTGGAGAGCGTCCTTGCGGTTAGAGACTAAAGCAGGGACTTTGTAAATCGTGACTCATGTCAGCATGATGTGGGGCTCGTGTTCATGTTACTGTTTAGAAAGGGTGGAAAGTAACTTACTGGTTTAATTCTCTAGTAAAGGCTGCGTAAATTTGAGAGGTTAGAACTTGGAATTGTTTATTTGGAGTTAGGATTTGTGGCTTTCAGGGTCAGGGAGAGGGTCTGGGTAAGGGTGGTGGAGACAGGCGGGCAGAGCGAGCCTGCAGTGCTGTGGTTTCAGTTACTGGGAAAGGTGACTGAGTGCTCCGGTGAGAGTCACCAGGACCATGGACAGAGGGGGAACGTGAAGCATGTTTTAGAGGATGATATTTACATTAACTTTGAAGAGAAGGACAAAGTTCATTAAGTTTTTTCAGTGCCAATGAAAATGAGTTGAGATAACTGGCCATTTCGAGAACCTGCTTTATTATGGTGATTCTTAAAATTCAGACTTTCAGTATTTTGTTAGATTGGGTGTGGTAGATTGTTGTGTAGGAGAGATTCATTAGGGGTATCGGGGCCAGTGTTGTGTAGTGGTAAAGCACGCCCTGTGACACCAGCATCCCATACAGGCACTGATTTGTGTCTCGGCTGCTCCGCTTTCTATCCAGCTCCCCGCTAATGGCCTGGGAAAAGCAGCAGAAGATGGCCCAGTGTTTGGGCCCCTAAAGCCACGTGGGAGATCTGGATGAAACACCTGGCACAGTGCTGGCTGTTGTGGCCATCTGGGGAGTGAACCAGCAGATGAAAGATCTCTCTGTCTCTCCATCTCTGTAACTCTGACTTTGAAATAAATAAGTAAATCTTTAAAAAAATTAGTTAGTATTGACCTGAAAAGGCTGATAGGGATTCTTTTCCTCAAGAAACACCTTTATTTGCAGGTCTTTATTGCTAGTTCAGTTTATGATTTTTTTAAAAAAGATTTATTTGACAGAATTACAGAGAGACAGGCGGGGTGGGGGGTCTTCCATTCACTGGTTCACTCCACAGATGGCCATAATAGCCCGAAGCTGTGCTGATCCGAAGCCAGGAGCCAGGAGCTTCTTCTGGTACTCCCACGTGGATGCAGGGGCCATAGACCACTGCTTTCCCAGGCCATAGCAGAGAGCTGGATCGGAAGGGGAGCAGCTGGGACTTGAGCCACTGCCCATACGGGATGCTGGCACTGCAGGTGGTGGCTTTACCTGCTACGCTACAGTGCCCGCCCCTTGTTTTATGATTTTCATAGCATATGCAGATTTGTTTTTATGGTTTATTTTTGTCCAAATTTAGACATGTGTGTTCTTTTTCCACAATCTTTAATAAAAGCTTGGAAGGTCTTAGAAATTTGACAGCTGTTTGCTTTTTTCAGAAACAGTAGAGGGCGCTAATGAGATGAAAAAAAATTACAGATCGTGGTATGATTCAGAAACAGTAGAGGGCGCTAATGAGAAAAAATAATGCAGATCACGGTATGAGAATTTTATCCTGTTTTTTTCCCCTCTCCCCATCAGATTTTTGAATTCCATGACTTTTCTGAACTAAATTTAATTTGTCCTTTAAACATGAAATTAAGTAAATAGTTCAGCCAAAATTCAAGTTAGGAAGTTTCTGAAACTTTTCTCATGCCCATTTTATTGGAAAGTCATTTTTATGGCTGTGGTTTTGTATCTTACATTCAACAAGTAAAAGCTAGTGAGTATCTACATGCATTTTGAAGATACGTAGCATTTAAGTTACTCATCAGAACCGAGTGGACAGCATAGGCTCTTGGGTGCGGTGTGAGTTCTGGGGGCCTGTCTGCTGCACTGCAGTTCTGAGACAGATATTTCATTGTCCTCCCTGCTGTTTCCTGATCCCTTATACTGCTAAGAAATACAACCCCATTCTCAGAACCGTGGGGAGTAGTAGTTACGGAGTGTCAGTTGACCCTGATACTATAGGGTCTGCATTTGTTCTTCCAAGAGAGGTCACATTTCATGGGTGTGGCACTTAGAGGAAAAGAGAAACCAAGTGGAGCCTCATCTTCCTTTTCTCTCCTGTATTCCATAAACCAAGGAAGAATTAAACTTATCTCCCTGCCTCTTCATTGTCTCTTCATTGGGTACCAATTAATTAAAGGTTTTGTGACTCCTCTAACATATAAAGCCCTGAGTACTATAGCATAATAAAAATGAGTGTGCATATTTTTTTCCATAATACACATATTCATGAATTTTTTTCCTTAAAGGTTTATTTTTATTTGAAAGGCAGAGTTAGAGACAGAGAGAGAGAGAGAGAGAGAATCTTCAATATACTGTGCACTTCCCTAATGGCTGTAGTGGGCAGGGTTGGGCACCAACGCTAGGAGCCAGGAGCTTCATCCAGGTCTCCCATGTGGGTGCAGGGGCCTAATCACTTGGGCCATCTTCTGCTGCTTTCCCAGGCACATAGCAGGGAGCTGGATCGGAAGCAGTACAGCTGGGACTGGGCCTGGTGCCCATATGGGGTGCTGCCAGCAGCTTTACCCACTATACCACAACACTGGCCCTCCATGAGCTTTTTGAAGATCCCTTATATGCATGCTTTTCAAAATTTTTTGTACCAGAATGCTTATCTTTTAATTGTTTTCCATGACGTTTTTGAAGTTTCCTCATATATTTTTTGCATAAATGTGTGCATGTATTACTTGTATAATCATTAATTAGTTTATTTAATGTTAAATATTTACTATTGTATTTGTTTCAAAGATTCATTTATTTATTTATTTGAAAGGCAGAGTTAGAGAGAGAGATATCTTCCATCTGCTGGTTCACTCCCCAACTGGCCAAAATGGCCAGGGCTGGTCCAGGCTGATGCCAGGGTCCTGGAATTCCATCTGAATCTCCCACGCGGGTGGCAGGGACTTAAGCAAGCACTGGGGCCGTCTTTGGCTCCTTTCCCAGGTGCATTAGCTGGGAGCTGGATTGGAAGTGGAGCAGCTGGTACTTGAACTGGTGCTCCGATCTGGGATGCCAGCATTGCGGGTAGCGGTGTAGCCCACTGTGTACAACACTGGACCCAGTGTTTACTGGTTTAGAAAAATGGTGTCTCACCCATGCTGTTGTTGTCTAGGGTGCCCAAGAGCGCATAGACAGCTTGCGTCGAACTGGAGTGATCCATGAGAAGCAGACTGCTGTGTCAGTGGAAAACTTCATCGCGGAGCTGCTGCCTGACAAGTAAGAGTCTTCGTTTTCTCTTGAAAGTAAAATGTAGTTGGATGTTGGGTTCACACTGAATGCCCACCAGGGAGTGTCTCCTGTTTTAAAGCCGGCACTTAACTAGCTGTCTGTCCTGTGTCTTAGCTGATGTCTGTATCCTGCTTCTTCTTTTAAATATAAATCAGAAATAGTTTCCTGCTTCCTAAGGTTGTGCTAAGAATCACAAGGTAAAAGCAGTGACTGTGAGGTGATACAGTGGCCCAGATATAAGTGACTGTGAAAGGCGGACACGGTCATTCAGATACTCGGGGTGCTGCAGGGCTGTGGGTAGGCCTCATGGCCATGGCTGGGTTTGATACTCAGTGACTATTCTCTTGTGGCTTTAGTTTAGAGAAACCTGCATATGGTATAATTAATTATCATTCCTGAAGGCTCTGTATTTTTGATAGTTGGGTCTTTAATGGGAAAAGGTTGTTGTATATGTTGAATTGATTTATATTAATATAACTTTCTTTTGTTGAAATCTTTTATACTTGCATTGCTATTTTGCTTGTTTTTCGCTGTTTAGTACTGAATAACAATGTATACTAGTGCTTTGTGGCTTTAGTATGGAAAATTGTTCTCCAGCTTGGCAGAGAAAATGAACAAGTTTAAATACATTTCTAGAAATGTAGGTAATTCTTGCTGAGAGGAAACATTGCATAAGATTTCGGTGGAGGTAAGTGCAGGTAGAGTGAGATGAAATTCGTGAATGATTAGTGCTTGAACTAGTAAAACTTGTATAGTAGAAATAAGTAGTTAGACTTTCTGGCGGGAGGAAAAGTTAAAGGTAGGTAAAAGGTGTTCTGGGGTTGCTGATTGTATCAGCGTGGCTGTAGGTTGTTGGATGGGAAATCAAGAAATGATGTGGGGGCAGGTTGTGAAGAACTTTGAATTCTAGCCGAAGACTTTCCAAAGATATTATTTGATGTTTTCCTTCTAGTTACGTTTTACTATTCATTTAATGGTTACCTTAAGCGTTCCAATGTACCTTTTTGTTGTATCATAACAAAATTTATAAGCATTTTTTTTTATTTCTTGTAATGTTGTCAAGCATCCTCTTTTTAAAATTTTTAATTTATTTGAAAGGCAGAGTTACATACAGAGAGGTTGGTTCACTCCCCAAATGGCCACAGAGGGCAGAGCTGGGCTGATCTGAAGGCAGGAGCCAGGAGCTTCTTCCCGGGTTCCCACACAGGTGCAGGGGCCCAAGGACTTAGTCCATCTTCTGCTGCTTTCCCAGGCCATAGCAGAGAGCTGGATCGGACATGGAACAGCCGGGACTCAAACCAGTGCCCATATGGGATGCTGGCACTGCAGGTGGCGGCTTTACTCGCCATGGCACAGTGCCAGTCTCTCATAGCCTTGCTTTTATGTGGGATAAAAATATAAAGTTAATCAATAGTATAACTTCCTATATCTTTTTTTTTTTTTTAAGGTTTATTTATTTATTTGAAAGGCATTTACAGAGAGGCAGAGGCAGAGAGAAAGAGGTGTCTTTCATTTGCTTGTTCATTCCCCAAATGGCCACAATATCTGGAGCTGCGCTGAACCAAAGCCAGGAGCTTCTTCCAGGTCTCCCATGTGGGTGCAGGGGTCCAAGGCCTTGGGCCATCCTCCGCTGCCTTCCAAGGCCATAGCAGAGAGCAGGGTAAGAAGAGGAGCAGCTGGGATTAGAACCAGCACCCATATGGGATGCTGGCACTGCAGGCCGTGGCTTTACCTGCTGTGCCACATCACCAACCACGTCAAGCATCTTAATTCTGCATGCATGTTACTTAATTAAAAAAAACAAAAAGATTTATTTATTTGAAAGCAGCATGACAGAGACAGAGAGAGACAGAGAGAGGGAGACAGACAGACAGACAGATGGAGAGATCTTGCATTCATTGGTTTAATACCCAAGTGCCTGCCATAGCCAGTGCTGGGCCAGGCTGAAGCCAGGAGCTAGGATCTCCATCTGACCTGGGTGTTAGAAATGCAGCTGGTCCAGGCAGATTAGGAAGATGCTAAATTGGTAGTGCTGAGCAGGTGATAGGGCAGTCCCAAGTGGCTTCGTAACCCGCTGCTCCACAGCATCCACTCCGCGTGTTTTCTTTTCTTTTCTTTCTTTCTTTTTCTTTTTCTTTTTCTTTTTTTTTTTTAATTTGACAGGTAGAATTATAGGCAGTGAGAGAGAGAGAGAAAGGTCTTCCTTCCATTGGTTCACCCCGCAAATGGGCACTATGGACGGCACCGTGCTGATCAGAAGCCAGGTGCTTCCTCCTGGTCTCCCGTGCAGGTGCAGGAGCCCAAACACTTGCATCCTCCACTGCCTTCCCGGGCCACAGCAGAGAGCTGGACTGGAAGAGGGGCAACCGGGACTAGAACCTGGCGCCCATACGAGATGCCGGTGCTACAGGCAGAGGATTAACCAAGTGTGCCATGGTGCCGGCCCCGCATGTTTTCAGCTCCTGACGTTTCACTGGTATTATTCTGTGCCGTCAGTATTCGTTTATGTTTACCCTTTGGAGTTCTTCCTGCACTTTTGTGTCTCTGGGACCATTTTCCTTCTTTTGGTACTGATGGCATGTAGTCACAGTCAGAGCCGTGCTAGGTCTGGGTTGTGCTCCGTGTCAGCCAAAGGTCTGTACTTCACCCCTGAAAGGGTCCCTCCCCATTCTGCAACCTAGTAGGACCTGGTAGGGGAGGCCTGATGATGGTTTCTGGTATGCATTGAGGAGGAGAGCTGCCAGAAAGGTTGTGATGCAGGGTGGGAAGACAAGACACAGGTGAGAAATCCAAGGTCCAAATACTTGTTTTGTGCTTTGGCACTTCTTTTTGCAGGCCTGAGAAGACAATGTTGGCCGGCGCCGCGTCTCACTAGGCTAATCCACCTGCAGTGCCGGTACCCTGGGTTCTAGTCCCAGTTGGGGCGCCGGTTCTGTCCTGGTTGCTCCTGTTCCAGTCCTGCTCTCTGCTGTGGCCCAGGAAGGCAGTGGAGGATGGCCCAAGTGCTTGGGTCCTGCACCTGCATGGGAGACCAGGAGGAAGCACCTGGCTCCTGGCTTCGGATCAGTGCAGCGCGCTGGCCATAGCAGCCATTTGGGGGGTGAACCAACGGAAGGAAGACCTTTCTCTCTGTCTCTCTCTCTCTCTCACTGTCTAATTCTGCCTGTCAAAAAAAAAAAAAAGGCAATGTCAAGGAAGCACATTTTACCACCAAGGCAAGGAAAGACTAATCCAGGAAAAATGAGAGAGGCAAAGGAGGAGCTCGCAGGTGTACTGCTAATGAGGAAGAGAGCGAGTGTAGGCCTCGCAGTTTCCAGCTGCTGCCTACGTTAGATAAGAAAAACCAGCACGATGCCCACTCTGCGGTGAGATTTCTTCTGCCTTGTGAAATCTGAGTATCTCGAAGCTGCAGTTCTTCTTGGGCCCTTTTCAAGTCAGTTGGCTTTCAGATTGGATTGGTGAGAGCCATCGTATTTACCGGCAACGTGGAGAGACTGGGGGTCCTGCATGACCGTCCTTGAACGTGATCAGCCTGGTTCCCACTCTTCCTTCTCCCGGTGGTGGTGGGGAGCTGGAAGCTGAGGGACAGTGGGAAGCGGGGAGGAGAACTGAACGCTTCCTTGGGCAGCTCCTAGTGTTGGAGATGGAAGGGTTGCTGGTCGGGATGACAGTGACTGCTGTTGTAGATGTATCTGAGTTGAAAGCTACAGCGTTCAGCAGCATGGTGGTCTTCAGGGGACCTTGGCTTCTGAGGTGTACTTGGAGGCACCTTAGAAGAGACTGCTCACACTTTCTGGACTCTGCTTGTAAACAATGCATTCCCAACAGCTTAGTCGGCTCGTTATACGTTACAGGCGTTTTTGTGCACAAAACATGCAAAATTATGCAAACTGAAATTTAACTTCGCAGGTGCGTGATCTTGACCGAGGAAGTGGTCATAACAGAATGTGAAATACTGATGGGTATACTAGATAAAATAGATGTCATTATTTAGCATTTTAATTGGAAGCTCAGTTAGTTTTAGGATATGAATACTGCAGATAGTACAAACTTCCATTTTAATATTCAGTTATGTAAATAGGAGCCTAACCCACTTTACACGGCCTTGTACTCCATCAGATCTACATATTATTAGAAATAGAGTCTCTGGTTATTTTCCCTTTCCAAATCCTGTGTGTGTTCAGCTTCTGATTTCAGGGCGCCTGGCTGGTTAGTTAACCTTTGGGGTGTTACAGTTGGCCTCTCCAAAGTCAATTTTAGAATGTACAACTGCATATTGTCTTAAATGGAAGATTTCTTTGATTTCGTGAGGCTGTTTTCACATTGACTCATTGTGAGTAATTCATGCAATGACAAGGATTTATCAGCAGTGGGGTGAGTGAGTGTTATTTCTTCTGAATGCACTTATTTTTTTTAATTTGCTGGTAACTTTGTTAGTTGGCATATTTGTGGTAGAATTGGCAATATAAAATTTCCAGTATTTTACAAGTGACATTTTAAATATAGTACTCAGGATAAGCTGTTTGCATCTGCAGTGAGTGTGAGTTTGTCTGTTGCATATTTATGTGCCATCCTCCCATCATCTCGCCCCATCTGAGCAGTAAAGTATAATTTCCACAGTAAGTTATTTATAGTTGGTTTCTTTGTGGTTATTCCTCATTTTTTTTCTCCTCATGGAGTTAAGCCAGCAGACTCATATCTGTTGATTGTATGTGTTATTCTGTTGCAAGTAGATTTTTAAAACGGCTCCTTTCTGAAATTTGCTAATGTCTTGCTGAATAGTAGTACTTGGTTTTTCTTTATGCCTGTTACTATAACTTTGGCAAGTACGAGTGTATAAACCACTTGGAACACACACATTCTCTTGCAGGTGGTTTGACATTGGCTGTTTGGTGGTTGAGGATCCTGTGCACGGCATTCATCTGGAAGCATTCACGCAGGCCACGCCAGTGCCTCTGGAATTTGTACAGCAGGTTGGTTCCTCCTTCGCTTACTCACTGTGCTCCAAAGAAACTAACATTTTCAGAATAAAAATGGGTAGTGGATAATACGTCCTGAACTTTGCTCCAGTCTTTTTCTTGAACAATATTTATTTATTTGAAAGGCAGAGTTATAGAGAGGGAGAGATGGAGAGAGACAGAGAGAGATCTTTTATCCTCTGATTCACTCCCCTAATGGCTGCTGTGGCTGAGATTGGATCAGGCTGAGACCAGCAGCATAGAACTCCATCCAGATCTCCCATGGGGGTGGCGTGGGCCCAAGTACTTGGGCGCATTATTGGGGAGCTGGACTGGAAGCGGAGCAGCTGGAACTCGACTTGGGGTTCATATGGTATGCCTGCACCAAAGGTGGTGGCTTAACCTGCTGCACCACAATGCTAGCCCCTGCTTCTGCCTTTTTTCTCTTAGCCTCTTTGCTTTGCTTTTCGATTTCCTGGTCCTTCCATGTTGTCTTGTTACTGCCCTGCTTTGCTTTTCCAACCATTGGAGGTAGATAATAAATGCATTATTTCATTGATCATTATTTTGCTCATGTTTTTGTTTTTATGGTTGTATTCCTTACCCCCATCTTTTGTTCACTCTCCCCTGTATGTCACATTTTTATTTTTACAATTTTGCTCCATTTTCTTTTTCTTAATCTTCTTTGTTAGTTGATTCTTCTGAGTAACAGGTCAGTATTTGGAAGCTTAGATGATAGGTATGTCTTTGGATTTACTGACTGAAAAGTGAACCTACTAGTGTACCTGTGTTGTGGGCTTGGTTGGGCCTACATTCTTATTCCAGGTTTTTACCTCTTACTTAGAGGAGCATTCTGAGTACAGGCACAAACACAGCAAAATGTTAACAGAGTGATAACAGTTTATTTACAAGGTGAGAAGAACACATAGGCACAAGTGGGCATTATTCATGGAGAGTGGGCCGGAAAAGGGAAATTAGATTGAGCCATACAAAGCTGCTGTCTTTGGTGATTAAAAAAGGTCAGATATTGTTAGTTTCTTGTGATTGAACATAATTAACTCAGTGAAGCATTGTAATGGAAGAGCTTCCTCTTTCAAAAAGCTACTCGTATTATGAGTCTTAAAAAAATAATCAAGAGACAGATGTGTGTCTTGCTACATAGAGTATCAAAAATAAAGGCAGAAAGTTTTCCAGTTCATTCTGTGAGCCTAGCTTAACACCAAAGGACATTATAGTCCAGTGTCATTTAATGCATCAGTGTCACTTAAATGTCCAAGTTGGGGTAAAATGAATAAATACAATCCAGAAATGTTAGCTACATTAGAAGCAGTAACCTTGAAGGATTTCAGTTCATGAACAGATTAAAGAGGAAAAAGGATGTCAGTGGACTTGGAGCTGTTTTCTGGAAATAATCTTAGTAATAACTGAGCTAATTGGGGTCAGAGGGTATGTGTGGCAGGTGCCGCGGCTCACTAGACTAATCCTCCGCCTTGTGGCGCTGGCACACTGGGTTCTAGTCCCGGTCGGGGCGCCGGATTCTGTCCCGGTTGCCCCTCTTCCAGGCCAGCCCTCTGCTGTGGCCAGGGAGTGCAGTGGAGGATGGCCCAAGTGCTTGGGCCCTGCACCCCATGGGAGACCAGGATAAGCACCTGGCTCCTGGCTTTGGATCAGCGCGGTGTGCCGGCCGCGGCGGCCATTGGAGAGTGAACCAAGGGCAAAGGAAGACCTTTCTCTCTGTCTCTCTGTCTCTCACTGTCCACTCTGCCTTTCAAAAAAAAAAAAAGAAGGGTATGTGTGTACTAGAAAACGTCAGCAAACTTCAGATGCGGTGGGAAATTTAGGAACTTGAGGATGCTGCTGCCCCGCCCCTGCCAGCGTTCACATCGCTGTGATGTGGGGCTGGCACATGCAGAGCAGAGCCCACCCCGGCTTGCGTCCTGTTTGTGTGACCAAGTGTGACTGACACACATTTTGTCAGTTGGCTTCTATGTGATAGTAGCTGCTTCTGTGCCATAGCAGAATTGAGCGGTGGTAGTTGAGGCTGTCTGGCCCACACAATCTCAAATATTTATTGTGTGGTCCTTTTCATTTTGCCAAGCCCCGTGCCAGATGGCTTGCTACTGTAAAAGGCCACTTTTTGTTTGACTATTAGGAATATATGCTGGCAAGAAAGAGACCTGATGCTTGCAGAGTGGAGTGGACCTGTACATACATGTGTTGAGGTTATCTGTGGCACACTGCTGTGTGGAGCACATGTAGTATGGTCTCGCTTCCTAGCAGGGGCACGTGTAGACACTGCCACATATGTGCTTTGAAAACATCACATGAGTACAGAAAGGAGGCTTGCAAAGATGCACAGCAGACTGCTAACAGTGATTAATCCAAAAGGGCATCATTTAAGTTCACGGTGCTTTACATTCTTTGTGAGTTTTTTTTGTCATGTGGTTTTAAAATTCAGAAGATAGTAAAAATGTGTGTATTGAATTTCCTTCTTTGAATAGGAGAGTCTTCCCTCCTTTTTTATCCAGCCTGAAATGTCTCGTATGTGTGTTTCTTTTATGGTTGGAATCTTTTTTTTTCTTAATTCAAAGAAATAGAAATGAACCCTTCAGGAAGTGTTTACTGAATGGGTTGAAGCTTTAACCTGCAGTTTCCCTCTTTCTGGTTCAGCTTTTGTGACCATAAAAGCTAATCCCAGCACTAACTTTAGCACTAGTCTTACTGTTGAATTGAAGTGACACTGGTAATAGAACTAGACGCTAAGCCATCTGACTTGGAGCTCTGATACTGGATGGAATTGTAGATGTGAGTTAGATTATATTTGAACAGAAAAGCACATGAAGATATTTCAAACAAGGCAGATGTGTGCAAGATTATTTTGTTTCTTTTATGGCCTTGTAACTTCAAACAGTTGGCTATGCAGCTGTGCTCCTCAGAGTCCATCATAATTTGTATTATAAGTAACCCAAGAGACTTTGAAATGTCACTTCCAGCAAAGCTGCCTGGCGTGCTCTTTTGCAGTGTACCGTAAGTGTAATCAGTTTCGTTTTTCCCACAGGCTCAGAGCCTGACTCCCCAGGACTACAATCTGAGGTGGTCGGGCCTTTTGGTGACAGTGGGTGAAGTCCTGGAAAAGAGTTTACTCAGCGTCAGTCGGACTGATTGGCACATGGCTTTCACCGGGGTGTCTCGTCGGCAGATGATCTACAGCGCAGCCAAGGCGGTCGCGGGCATGTATAAGCAGCGCCTGCCCCCTCGGACCGTGTGAGCGAGACCTGTCGGGGAGACTGAGACCTCCTCACTGGTACCTTCTGAAATTGAAAGCCTCAACGAATCCAGCTGTTTTGATAATTTTCCTGTAGCTGCAGTTTTGCTTTTTGTAGAAAGACATGGCGTTCTTTTAATCGGTAAAAAAAAACAGCATCCTTTTTGTAGTCATGTAATTTCACGTCATAGTTCTCAAAAAAGAAAATATACAAATATATTTATAGCACAATTTAATATACCAAATTTGTAAGGTGGAGATTCATGTGTAAAAACACTTAACCTCATGATATGTACTTGATTATTTTGTTGCTTAAAGAAGATGTGGTTCATTAAAGAAAATGTTTATTGATTATTCTTTAAAAGCATTGCTTCTTTTGCTTCCCTTCCCTGGAGTGGTTGGCGACGTGTGTGTTTGCACTTGACCTCGAGCCTGGTGCCGGGCACTGTGAGCTCACACTGTCTGCAAGTTGTCTGCTTGTCTGGTGGGTATTTCTGTGCACGTTTTTAATGATGGGGCCAAAATAATGGAATTGTAGTTTTCTTCCTGGTTGTAGTCCAGAAAAGTATGCTTTCTTCTTTTTTTAAAATCATGTTGGGCATTGCAGAGGTTTCTCCTACAAACATTGGGATAATGCAGTTTATTTTTTCATTGCTGTGTGAGAGCTCTGAGGGCAGATGGTTCAGGTGTAGCTCAGAAGTGTTTGCGGATTCTTGTATGGTACTGCTCAGTACTTCTGAGAACAAGCTCTGACAGCCGTTGTTTCTACTCTTAACCTCTTCCCCAAACTATCATGAAGAAGTCTTTGCTGATGGGATTGTATGCTTCTTGTTTTCGTTAAGGTTACTCCTTACTACTTTGCCTTAAACACTGGTTTTCTAACATTGGGCCATTCTGCCTTTTTATGGATGTTTTCAGAGAAACTGCTTTATATTCAATCTGGTTTACTTAGTCCATTATGTTTGTATTTAGAGAAAGCTTCCCCCTCCCCTCAAATAATATATTTTACCATTTTTGAATTTATAGAAGTAAGAATTAAATAAGATTTTTTCTTATACTATTGAACTCTGTATCTGCAAATTCAGGTAACTTTGAAGATAATTTCTTACATAAATGCAGTGTAATTTTGTGGACTATTCTGCATAGTCCTTTACATGAGGAAGAACTGGCCGCGTCGGGCTGTCGTGTATAGGCGCGGGAGCTCTCAGGCCACGCTGCCTGGATGCGCACGACTGGCGTGTTGGGTAGTTGGGTGATTTCTGACCTTTTTTACCTGACGTAGAGAAGCAGTCAGTGTTCAGTTGTGGGACCAGGAGATGTGTCCGTTTCCGAGTGCTGTGTCGCCACTGTCGCGAGTCTCAGACTTGGCACTGTTAGCAGAGGCGCCCTTAGCAGAGGCGCGCGTGGTGGAGCGGAGGCGCGCATGGTAGAGCGGAGGCGCGCGTGGTGGAGCGGAGGCGCGCGTGGTGGAGCAGAGGCGCGCATGGTGGAGTGGAGGCGGGGGTGCCGAGGCGCGCGTGGTGGAGCGGAGGCGCGCGTGGTGGAGCGGAGGCGCGCCCCGTCGGGGCACGGGCTCGCGGCGCATCTGTCCGTCTGTCAGGAGCCTGCTTTGCCTTCTGCTTCTGTCGTTTCTGTTGAAAAGCGATCCTTTCCCGCCAGTATCTTACCGTGCCATCAACCCGATGACAGAAACCCAGACTTCTGTCCCAGACTGAAGGGGCGCGTGCCCTGCTGCAGGGTGCGTGCTGCGTTCGCGCGTTTCTGTTCTCACCGAGCCTCCTGCAGCCTGTCGGGTGTTCCTGTCGGGTCTCGCCGGGGCACAGCGCTGCCGCTCACCCGGGGGTCTCCTGGAGTCGCCGTCGGCCGAAGCAGGTCCTGCCTGGCCAGCCTTCCGTCCTTGGGAACCGGGAGAGGCGCAGGTGCGAGTGTGCTGTTTGGGCCCGGCGTCCTCTCGGGAAGTGAGCGGCGCGGCCGGCTGTCCCTGCCGACAGCCCCTGGTCGTCGCCCCGGGTGGCCTGGCTGGCGGTCCCAGGGGTGGCTGCAGGCTTCCCTGCGGGCTGCCCGGGGCCCTGGCTCTCCCGGTTTCGGAGGAGGCGACCCGTGGCTCGGTCCCCGCTGCAGCTTGGCCCTGTCCTCGGGTGGTCTGTGTCATGTGCTTCTCTTCTGACGAGCTCCGGATGACTGAGTTTCGAGTTCATGTGTTTTCATCAAATGATGGCATTTGGTGAGCTTGTGCGTTTATTTATTAAAATTAGTATGAGAGAAGAGGGGAGGCGAGGCGGGCAGAGGAATGCAGTGTCAGCTCCCAGCAGACAGAGGCGCTGCCTGTTCGGAGCAGGGCTGCTTTTACTGAGTGCCACGGCCTCCCCGGCCACGGCCACAGCCACGCCGTGGTCCACAGCCACGCCGTGGCCTCCAAGGCTGGCTGCTGGCGACTTCCTCTGCTGCTTCCTGCCACTCTGACTTGCCCATTCCCAGTTCCTCTTTCTCTCGAGGATTAGTGAAGGAGAAAGTTGAGATGGAAGAATATAGGCAAAAAGACACTATGCTGTTAAGTGTCAACGTGAAGGGGGCAGATGAAAGTGTATTATGCACATCTATTCAAAATTATGCAAGTTAGCAATGACTCAGGGCCAGCAAACTTAATCGGCTGTTGAATTTACTGTGTTTCTTGACTAGAAGAAAATTCCCAACAGGGCTTGGATTTGTGAAGCCAAATTGATAATATTCTGTGTTCTAAAAGTTGTTGGATTATACATAGGTTATTAAGAAATGTGGATTTTTACTCCTGGGCTATGGTGTTCATTTATGATGTTATGCAGGATGATGTGTGGGTAAAATAGACTTTGTAAGTGTGTAAATATGTCCTAAATAAATAATACTTTGACTTACTTCCCAAGGGTGTACAGTGGTTATTTAAATGATACTTTATACCAGTATTGTGTAAGAAGGACTCACGCTCGTCTTTTGTCCAAACTGCTTCCTGGTTGCCAGGAATTCTTGTAGGACAGCAACGGCAAGCACCATTCTTCTGGTGGAAATGTAACATTGGGCTCTAGCAGGATTGCCAACTGCAGGTTCAGAGAGCTCATACTGTTTAGGATGCATTGGGAAAAAAGGTCGTGAGTGAGCATTTAAGATCTGTGGTCATGAGGAGCCCTCTTGGGCACGGGTGTGCTTTGTCTTTGACCTCCAGAAGTGTCTTTGTTGTTGCTCTTTTTACTTGATCATTTTAGATGAGTTTTGGGTTCACAGTCAAATTGGCAGTGAGAAGGTACAGAGATTCCCCATAAACACTCTGCTCCCGCACTTAGGGTCCCCTGTTTCAGCGTGTGTCACCGCACTGGGCGGTCTGTTCTGTCAGAGCCGCCCGGAGTCCACAGGTTACCTTGGAGTTTGTCATGTTGTGCTTCTTCAGGTTAGGGCAGATGTACGGCAGCATGCATCTGTTGTTACGCATCACCACCTCGAAATCCTCCACGCTCGCCTGACCAAACCCCCTCCCTCGCCAACCCCCGGCAGCCACCGATCATTTTACTGTAATTGTGCCTTTTCCAGAACATTCTGTAGTTGGAACCATACATTATGTAGCCTTTTCACATTGGCTTCTTTCACTTAGTAACGTGTAGCATGTGTCAGGGACTTGTGTGTGTGTGTGTGTGTGTGTGTGTGTGTGTGTGGCTGGACAGCTCATTTCTTGGTAGTGCTGCATGCGCTGTTGTCCGGATGTACCACAGATCACTTACCTGTTGAGCTCCTACATGGTGACTTGAGCTCCTACAGGGTGACTTGGTTGAGCCCGAGTGTGGGCAGTTATGAGAAAAGCTGCTGTAGGCATCTAAGCACAGGCTTTTGTGTAGACTGAGTTGTAACTCCCGGGGGCAGACACGAAGGAGTGTGGCTGCCGGATCACGTGGTGAGAAAGCTGTGGAAGAAGCTGCTGAGTTGTCTTCCAGAGTGGCCGCTGTTTTTTAATGTTTATTCTTTGCTGTGTTTGCTGTTCTGGGCATATGATCTCCAAGACAAGAGAGTCTTGTTTTGATGTGGGGAGGTATGTGGTGGAAACATACTTGCCAGGAGATGATAGAATATGGGTTGGGGGCAGGGCTGTGTGTGTGTATTTGCCAAAAGACAACAATATTGTTTTATTTTTTAAAATATTTATGTATTTGAAAGGTGCAGTTACACAGAGAAGGAGACAGACAGAGAGATCTTCCAAATACTGGTTCACTCCCCAGATGGCTCCAATGGCTTGGGTTGTGCCAGGCTGAAGCCAGGAGCCAGGAGTCAGGAGCTTCTTCCAGGTCTCCCACGTGGGTGCAGGGGCTCAGGAGCTTGGGCCATCTTCTGCTGCTTTCCCAGGGACATTAGCAGGGAGCTAGATTGAAAGTGGACCAGCTGGGATAACAACCAGCACCCACATGGGATGCTGGTACAGAAACCATGGCTTACCTGCTATGCCACAGCACCGGCCTCTACAATATTTTTTAAAAAGATTTATTTATTTATTTATTTGCAAGTCAGAGTTACACAGAAAGAAGAGAGGCAGAGAGAGAGAGAGAGAGAGGTCTTCCATCCATTGGTTCACTCCCCAACTGGCCACAACGGCTGGAGCTGTGCCAATCCAAAGCCAGGAGCCAGGAGCTTCTTCTGGGTCTCCCACGTGGGTGCAGGGGCCCAAGGACTTGAGCCATCTTCTACTGCTTTCCCAGGCCATAGCAGAGAGCTGGATTGGAAGTGGAGCAGCCGGGTCTCAAACCGGCACCCATAGGGGATGCTGGCGCTTCAGGCCAAGGCGTTAATCCACTGTGCCACAGCGCCGGTCCCAATATTGTTTTCAGTAAAATAAAAATATGCCTGGTCAGGGGCTGGGAAAAGCCTTGTTCATTTTACAGTTAATTTCAAAATTAACTAAAGGAGGAAAATAAAAACAATTTTGGTGATAGAAACAAAGTTAGCCAGACTAACATCAGCTTTGGTGCTGATATTTAGCACAGCAGTTTAGATGTCACTTGGAACGTCCATGTGACATTTCAGAGTGGCTGTGTTCAAGTCCCAGCTCCACTTGGAATTCCAGCTTTCTGCTAATAAACACATTAGAAGGCGACAGCTTTGTGGCTCAAGTACTTGGGGTCACTGCTATCCATTTGAGAGGCTCATGGCGTTTGAGTAGTAAATAACAGGTTTCTTTGTGTGTTGTGTGTGTTTGTGTGTGTTTGCCTTTCAAATACATAAAAACCTGAGAGAGGGCTCTGAGTTAATAATTTACAGATGAAGGAACTCCGTAAAATGAATGTGTTTTATTTTAAGAATTTAAAGCAGTGAGAAAGGAAAGAGGAAGTAAGAGTAGGCACCTCTCATTGGTGAGGCTTGGCAGTAGGAACATGAACCTACATATGTTACTGAGTTCTCAGGTTTTCTCATTCCCATTTTTATAGATCACGTCACAGCCTTTCCTTGCCCAATACCATCTCAGCAGATGGATGAAAATTCCAGCAGTGTGTGGGATTTACTAAAGATTCTCTTCCACAACAGCCAGATGTTTACTTCAGAATTTGTGAGTGTATAATTCATTCTGTAAGTATTTGTTGAGTGAAAATGAATGCAAATAATGCCATGAGGGCTTTGCCTTATTATACTTGCAGCTGTACACTATTATCTTTAGGAAAACGTACCTCCACTCTAGTTGTCTCATTTAAGCTTGAAAAGCTGTGTTGGGTTTTACTGCTGATTTGAAAATATGTTGGTAAGATTGGGATATTGTGTTCCCAAATCTGAGAATTATAAGCTGTATGTATCAGTGAGTGTTGTATAAAAGGCAGAAATATTCTCTAGTGCCTTCAGGAGGCATTCGAAGATAGTTAAACTAATCTACAATCACACTACTGACTGTGTACCTGTTACAGTGGTGTTAAAGTTTTTCCTAGAGAACACCAAACAATGGATGGCGGTGGTGCTGGAGGAGGGCCCAGAGGCCCAGGGGCTTTGGCAGTGTCCAGGGCCGCAGAGCTTACGGAGTCAAGGCCAAGGCTAAGGAGCAGGTCCCCATCACCTGGATGGGCCGCTTGGACAGGGACCTGAAGATTAAGTCCCTGGAGGAATTCATCTCCTCCCTGCCCGTCAAGGAGTCTGAGGTTGGTGATTTTCTGGGCCTTCCCTCAAGGATGAGGTTCTGAAGGTTATGCAGGTGCACAAGCAGACCTGCGCTAGCCAGCAGGCTGGGTTCAAGTGATGGTCGCCATCAGGCCCATGTTGGCCTGGGGATTGAGTGCCTCAAGGAGGTAACCCGCCATCTGAAGGGCCATTCTGCCAAGCTCACCGCTGTGCCTGTGTGGAGAGGCTGTGGGAGGAACAAGATAGCAAGCCCCAAACCTTCCCTGTCCTGGTGCCCCTTACTCCAGCTCCTGTGCCCAAGAAGCCGCTGCTAATGACACCTCAGCCAGGGGCTATGCTGCAGCCCTGGGCAGCTTTACCAAGGCCACCTTTGATGCCACCTGCAAGACCTACAGCTCTCTGATCCCTGACTTCAGAAAAGACTGTTGACCTGGATCCCTGTGGGGAAATCACTGATTCTACCTCATGAAGACCTGCTACAGAGTCGATGTGCAGAGTACTTGGCCTCCAGCTGTGGCCACAACGTAGGGTCTTACCACTAGACAAATCAAGTGAAGCCTGAAAAAAATTAAATAGTTTAAAATATGTTTTCTACATCTATATATATGGAAAGGTACATAAATTATAAAGAAGTTGATGAAATATCACAACATGCATACACTCATGTAAACGTTGTGGTCAAAAATTAGATGAGTACCCCTGATTAACCCCTAAGTTTTTTGAAATCACAGTCCTCTATATCCCCCAGTTTAACCACTGCTGAATTAACAGCAAAGATAGTGTTCCCAGTTGTTGGATTTTAAGTTGATGGGGTAATACAGTATGTGTTGTTGTGAATCATTTGTGTTGTATCTAGAAAGACTTCATCTACATGTGCTACAGTTAATTTATTCTCTGTTCTATTACTGGACAGTTGGGCCATTTCCAGTGTTTTTGGCTGTGAAAGACCATACAACTCTTAATATCATGTAGAATTCTTTTGATTCACATTAATAACATTTCTGCTGAAAATTTAAGTAGGCCTGGAGTTACTAGGTCACCAAGTATACGTATGTTCAATTCTAGTAGGTGTGGTCAAAAGGTTTTCTAAGTAATTAGTCCAAATTTAACCTCCCAACATTAATGTATGTTGTTTTTATTTGCTCTGTGTTCTTGCCAATACTTGGTAAAACTGAACCTTTTGAAATTTCTCATTGTATTATGGTTTTCATTTTTCTGATATTCACATTGAACAACTTTTTATGTATTTGTCATTTTGATATCTTTGTGATGTATCGAGTCTCCTACTCATTTTTTCCATGAAACTTTATCCATTTCTTCACTAATTTTTAGAAATTCCTTGTATACTCTGAGTACTGTGTGTTGCAGGAATACAGCCTACTTGTCTTTTCACTTCTTTAGTGGTACCTGAAAGACTGATTTGTCAAAAAGGCAGTGCTATATAAAGAGAGAGATCCTCCGTCCTCTGGCTCACCCCCTAGACAGTTGCAACATCCAGGGCTGGGCCAGGCCGAATTCAGGAGCCAGGAACTCCAAACAGGTCTCCCTTATGGGTTCAGGGGCCCAAGCACTCTGGCCATCCTCCATGCCTTTCCAGGAGCACCAGCAGGGAGCTGGATAGGAATTGGAGCAGCTGGGACTCAAACTGGTACCCACACAGAATGCCAGTGTCTCAGGCGGCAGCACAGCACCACAGCACTGGCCCCTACTGGTATCTTTTGATGAACCAAAGCTTAAAGTTATCACATAAAATATTATGTTGTTTTCTTCCTGGTCAGTGCAATTTGTGTCCTCTTTATATTTTCTTACTCCAAGTTCTTGAAGATACTATGCTGATTTCTAAAATTTTTATTATAGAAACAATATTCATTTGTCCTGGTTTGAGAAGACCATGCTTAGATTTATTGATATTAGAGCACTTTAACTGGATTAATGTCCTTCAACCATGTGTGCTGCTTTGCTCTTTAAAGAAAAAATAAATTCTCCTTATATATTATGTTTATGGCATCCACATTTCTTTTATGATTTATCCTTTCCATTGCCCCCTTTTTCTGTCTGCATTTCTGGGCTTCCTCCTCTGATTATTTTTTATTTTGTTTTATCATCCTACAGAAAATCCGTTTCTATTTTCCTTTATTGTGGATCTCCTGGTGATGAGCCTTCTCTTTCTTTCTTGTTTTGTTTGAAGGTGTGTTTTTTCCACATTCGTTTTGAAGGATACCTTACTGAATTCTTACTAGAATTCTAGTCTGACGTTTATTTTCTTTCAGCACTAAGCATCATACCCTGTGGCCTCTGTTGTTGCTGTTGATAAGGAGTTGTTAGTTTTGTTCCTAAGCTAATCCAACATTGTTCCTCTGGCTGCTTTTATCACACTATCTTTGCCTTTGGATTACAGTAATAATATTTCAGTGTGCTTAGAAGACACTACTGCAAATTTCTGGACCTCTTTCTTTTGGGCCATGAATACACTTAGGTTAAACATCTCTGTGTCGCTATTTGTCTGTCTTCTCTTTTTTTCCTTTTTGACTTTCAGATTGAATTTGGATATTTTCTTTCAGTTTATACTCCACTTTCTTAATTCTCTCTTCGCTCATGTCTACTTCATTATTTATTGGCATTTTGTGTTTTTTTTTTCATTCTAGATTTTCAGTTATATTCTTTTCATAGTTTCATTCTTTGATAAAACTCTCTATTTTGTCTTTTAATTTTTTGGAAGTACCACTTTTGGTGGTTTTAACAGCTGTGTCTCAGGACTCCTTTTTCTCATTCTTCTGTGGACCAGTTTTTATTGTCCATTCTTTTCTTTTGGCTTCTGGGTAAAACCTATCTTCTTATAATGACTAGATATCTTTTACTGAAGGCCAAACATTGTAGTTGAAAAACTATTGAGATAACTTGAGATTGACTTAATCTTCCATCTGAGAGGGTATGTTTTTCTTTTTCCCCCAAAGAAACTTTTTATTTAATGAGGATAAATTTCATAAGTACAGCTTTAGGAATATAGTGATTCTTCCCACTGTACCTGCCCTCCCACCCCTAGTCCCAACCCTAGTCCCAACCCTACCTTCTTCTCCCTCTCCCATTCCCAATCCATTCTTCATTAGATACATTTTCTTTTTTTTTTTTTTCTTTTTTTTTTTTTTTTTTTTTTTTTTTGGATAGGCAGAGTGGACAGTGAGAGAGAGAGACAGAGAGAGAAAGGTCTTCCCTTGCCGTTGGTTCACCCTCCAATGGCCGCCGCTGCAGCCGGCGCACCGCGCTGATCCGATGGCAGGAGCCAGGATCCAGGTGCTTTTTCCTGGTCTCCCATGGGGTGCAGGGCCCAAGCACCTGGGCCATCCTCCACTGCACTCCCTGGCCATAGCAGAGAGCTGGCCTGGAAGAGGGGCAACCGGGACAGAATCCGGCGCCCCGACCGGGACTAGAACCCGGTGTGCCGGCGCCGCAAGGTGGAGGATTAGCCTATTGAGCCACGGCGCCGGCTTAGATACATTTTCAATTAACTTTATATACAGAAGGCTGACTCTATACTAAAAAAGATTTCAACAATTTGCACACATACACACACACACAAACTGAGAACAAGTATCACAGTTAACTCTCATAATACAGCTCATTGAGTACAGAAGTCCTGCATGGGAACTAAGTGCACAGCAACTCCTGTTGTTAATTTAACAACACTCTTATGTATGACATCAGTGATCACCTGAGGCTCTTGACATGAGCTGCCAAGGTTATGGAAGCCTTTTTTTTTTTTTTTAATTTATTTATTTATTTGAAAGTCACAGTTACACAGAGAGAGGAGAGGCAGAGAAAGATAGAGAAGTCTTCCATCCGCTGGTTCACTCTCCAGTTGTCAGCAACGGCTGGAGCTGCACCGATCCAAAGCCAGGAGCCAGGAGCTTCTTCTGGGTCTTCCACGTGGGTGCAGGGGCCCAAGGATTTGGGCCATCTTCTGCTTTCTCAGGCCATACCAGAGAGCTGGATCAGAAGTGGAACAGCCGGGTGCCCATATGGGATGCCGGCACTGCAGGCGGTGGCTTTACACACTATGCTACAGCGCCGGCCTCTTGGAAGCCTTTTGGATCCACAGTCTCTGTCAGTATTTAGACAAGGCCATAAGCAAAGTAGAAGTTTTCATTTGTTTCTGGCAAGCAAATAGCTCTTGAGCATACCAGCTTATTCCAGTCAGACACTAAATCATTCAAGATGTTTTCAGCCCTTTTGAACACTTGGTTCACTTTGCCACTTGTGTCTGAGACCCCGACAGGCCCTGCTTGTAGTTTCTGCCTCCCTACTCTTGTGAATCTTTCTGAATTGGCTTTCAGTTTCCTGCCATCGCAGCTACTGCTTTTGTATGTCACAAAATTCATGGAGGACAAAATGTTGCCAGTCTCATGCCTTTTGTTCTCTCTTGTTTCCTGGATTAGGGTCCTAAAAATTATTGCTTATTTGGTAGCTTTTTGATGATTGCAAACAGTTGTTTTTCATATTTCCAGATTTTTAAGTTTGTTTTTTATGTTAGGATTGGATCTAAAAGCTAGTTTTTCCTATTACCAGAAGTGCCACTTACCTTGATATTTAAATGATAGCTATTAGGTCTTTATTAAGTGCACAGGAGGAAACTAAAGAATTTATGATTTAATAGGACTTTTCAAATACAAAATTAAAGTTTTTAATAGATTTATTTATTTATTTGAAAGGCAGAGTTACAGAGAGGCTGAGGCACAGAAAGAGGGAGAGAGGTCTTCCATCTGCTGGTTCACTTCCCAAATGGCTGCATTGGCTGGAGCTGGGCTGATGTGAAACCAGGAGCCAGGAGCTTCTTCCGGGTCTCCCACGTGGGTGCAGAGGCCCAAAGACTTAGGCCACCTTCTACTGCTTTCCCAGGCCGTCAGCATAGAGCTGAATTGGAAGCAGAGCAGCTGGGACTCAAACCAGCGCCCATATGGGATGCTGGCACTTCAGGTGGCAGCTTTACCCACTATGCCACAGCACTAGCCCCCAAAATTAAATTCTGAGTAGCTTTGTTTACAGTGTAGTATTTCAGAGTACATGGGAGGCCTCCTCAGCCTTCACAGCGGCACACAGGTATGCAGATCAGTCCTTTGGGATGGGGATTTTGCTACAAAGCAGCACTGTGGGAAGTACACTTCTCCTGCATGCCCACAATACGGCTACTGTTCATGTCCCCAGAACCCACTTGTAATTATTGTTATAATTTTGTGAATTCAGTAATAACTACTATAGCTGAATGATTTGTGATTGGGGAGCCTTCCTGTATATATTCTTCCTGTATACATTGGATGTTGAGGTGGATTCGTCCTGAGAGGAGGAGTGTGGTGGGGGCAAGAGGCACGGAGTCACCACACAGACCCTGGGAGTCGAGTGAAAGCGGGCCAGAGGCAAGCAGCCGGCAGACTCGTTTATTTCAGTTGGTACAGCAGCTTATATAGCCAAGGCAGCCAATCTGGTCAAGGGGCGGTCTATGCTCTAACCAATCACAGCCTGTTGCCAGGCAAGCTCTGTTGTCAGCGGCCATCTTGGCATGGCCTTCTCATTCCACAATTGGATCCCAGCAAAGTATGTGATCATATATCTGTTTCACACATTTCTAGAAACTTTGAATTACTAGCAAACAAGTCCATGAGTGCCAGTATCATGGTTGTCATATAAAAGATTGCATCATAAGTTTGTGGAAAAATGGAATTAGAGGATAAATTTCTTTTGGTGTAAACATCAAACATCTTTTTAAATCCATGTATAGTTCTTTCATACTGTGTTTTTCCACAGACTTTTGGAAAATCTCTCTTGTATACAATGTCAAAACATTTTTTGCACCAAAATAGACATCTTTTAATTCTGTTTACCATGAACTTTTTGAATTCCCCTCTTACCACATAAAATTCTGACTCTATTAAAGGTTTGTTCTTTGGGGTTGGTGTTGTGACATAGTGGATTAAGCTGCCACCTGCAATGCCAGCATCCCATATGGGCTCTGGTTTGTGTCTTGGCTGCTCTACTTCCTGTCCAGTTCCCTGCTAGTGGCCTGGGAAAAGCAGCAGAAGATGGTGCGAGTGTTTGGGTCCCTGCCACTCATGTGGGAGACCAGAATGAAGGTCCCAGCTCCTGGGTTTGGCCTGGCCTAGCCGTGGCTGTTGTGGCCATTTGGGGATGAGCCAGTGGATGGAATATCAGTTGATCTCTCTCTCTGTGGCCATTTGGGGAGTGAGCCAGTGGATGGAATATCAGTTGATCTCTCTCTCTCTCTCTGTCTCTCAGTCTCTCTCTGTAACTGACCTTCAAATAAATAAATCTTAAAAAAGATTTGTTACTTCATAACTGTGTGAAAAGAGGTCTCAGCCTATCTAAAGATGACAACTTGGTAGAAGTGCAGAACCGAAATAACTTTTTTTTTTTTAAATTTATTTACTTCAAAGAATTAAGGGATGTTACATCCTCTGATTTACTACCCAAATGTACCCAAAGGCCAGGAACTCCATCCAGGTCTCCTCTGTGGGTGGCAGGGGCCCAAGCACTTAGACTATCTTCCACTGCTTTCCCAGGTTCAAGAGCAGGGGGCTAGACCAGCTGGTTCAAGATGCCAGGTCTCAGGTGGCAGCTCAACCCACTGCATCACAGCACCGGGCCCTGAAAGAGCGATCAAAGGACAGAAGGGTCTGAGGTCAGAAAACCCTGGGTTGATGCTGCGTGCTGACTTCTTGGAAGCAGAGAAAGTTAAGCAAGTTTCTCATGCCGCTGGGCCTTGCTTTGTTAGTGAAGACACAGGACTGTGGAGAGAATCGCGTGAAGCAGCGCAGGTACTCAGTGCCTGTGAGTGTTCATTAGGAGCATCGCGCGCCCTGAGGATGCTTCTGATGTGACAGGCGACAGGAGATGTAGCCCCGATGCCAAAGCCAAAGAATGAGCTCTGTTGCACTGACCGTGAGACAGACACATCCACTCCTGGGCCTTCCTAAGGAGTTTTCCAGGAGCAATTTTAACTGTTTCATGTGTTCTGTGACGATGTGGTACCTGCCATCTTGAAAACCCCTGCTTGGGTGACATTGTATGCTAGAAATAACAGAAGTTAGCGAGAGGAAAGATCCTGTTAGGAACAGATCAAACCAGAAACGCTAATAAACCTAGTGACACTCTCGGTTAGATTATTAACACAATTTAAAAAATACCTTGCGTTCCTAATAAATATATCAACAATGAAAACCTCAAGTGTCACAAAAAAAGATGGTGAAAGTGGCCCAATGGGATGGGGCAGGGGAGGTATGAAGGGTGGTGGACGGACCAATGACAGAATCCGGCAGCATCCAGGAGAACACAGCGGACACGCCTCTCAGCCAAAACCAAGAGCAAGGGCCGGATGGCAGCCGTGCGGTGTCCCAGGGGCTCTGTGCTCATCCACGTTGGTGGTTTTGCCTTCAGCTGCAGACGCATTCACCACTTGCCAGTTTTGTGATGCCGGTTGTCACAGAAACATGGGCTGCAGCAGAACAGACTGGGCTTGCTGTTTGTACTGCTTGTTGATCTCTGGAAACTCACTCCTATACGTGAAAGTGCTCTGTAATCCACCGCAGGCAGTCAGACGCCAGCAGGGGGCAGGCGAGGAACACAGGTGAGTGAGGTGCCACATGGGCACCAGCCACTCCGAGAGGACACGAGGCTGTGTACATACGGAGGGGACAGCCCTGTCACTCACACCCGTTGTTGCCACCGGGGATTGTGCCTAGATCATGATTTTTTTTCCCCAAGAGAATCCAGGTGTTTGGATTTTAGATTACATTGCCCATTTCTTAAAACCCTGAAGTCCCCGCCTCCCACTCCCAGACTATGATGGAAGGTTGTGATTTAGCTTTTGGATTTCCAGTTGTGACCTGCTGCAGTGTGGCAGATCCCACGGTTCTCCATGGCTGCTTCCAGAGGAGAGATTTATGATGGTTGTATGTGGGGTGTCCTCAGGGGGCCTCTGTGAGTTCAGGATCTGGTTGTCCTGGGATTGTACGGGACATACATAGTGCATTTTCTAGATACCAAGAGTAGAGTTAAATGCAGTCGTCTGTCACTTACGCTATTCCCATTTATTTTCCTGTAAACTGTGCTGTTTGAACCATGCTTTCTCCCCAAGAGTGAAAACGTGAGTTGCCTTTTGCCTTTGTAGAGTTGGTTTCTCCAGGATACATCCCACCAACTAACTGAAGAATCCCAGGGCACCATGGCATAGCCGAGAAGGCCTGCCCTGGCTTTCCCCTTTTCACTGCCTCATTTCACACCAAAACAGCGGCCACAAGGGCGTTCTAATGTCTCTGAGAAACACAGCTACAGGATGGCCAAGACAAAGACTGAGATCGTCTTAATGCTGCAGCACCCAGGAACAGGGCTGGTCATGGAAAGAATCTTCCGGGGGCCAGACTTCACCCCAGAGTTCTGATTTGCGTCATGGTTTGTTGGCAGGCTGGGTCTTTTTCCCCAGCTTCTTTGCCTGTGGTAAGTGCTCCAGAAGGGTGTGGGCGAGTGCTGCTGTCAGCAGGACCTTGGCAACCCGAGTCTCCTGCCTGTGCCCCCTGCCGGGGCCTCGCTTCAGCCTCGTGATGCTGAGCCAGGCGGCCGCCAGGGTGGTGGTTTATGAATCTCAGGCCACAGGAAGGAGGGCAGTAAGTTAGGGGGGCTGGAATCTGTGTCATTGAGAGCACCCCACTTGGGGTAATGAGATGTCTGCTGCCAACAGGAGTTTCTGAGACGACGGAGTGGAGGTTTGCTTACATGGTTGGTTCTTCCAGCGGACCAGCCTCCCATGGATATGTAGGAGGTGTGAGGGGGGAGTTACCTAGCAGTTAAAAGCATGCTCCCCCCTCCTTCTCAGCTTGAAACGAAGGGATGGCAGACAAATATTTTCATCTATTATTTTACCCTCAACCACCTGTCAGATAAAAACATTGTCTGTGCCACATGAAAGTGAGTAGTTCAAAGAATTGTGGTGGAAGTCGCGATATAGGCAACAGCAGCTGGAAAGACACTGGATTTTTTTTTTTTTTTTTTTTTTGTAATTTTTTATTTGAGAGGCAGAGTTACAGATAGAGAGAGGGGGAGAGAGAAAGAGAAAGGTCTTCCTTCTGCTGGTTCATTCCTGAAATGGCCACAAATGCCAGAGCTGGTCTGATCAGAAGCCAGGAACCAGGAGCTTCTTCCAGGTTGCCCACGCGGGTGCAGGGGCCCAAGCACTTGGGTCATCTGCTGCTGCTTTCCCAGGCCATAGCAGAGAGCTGGATCAGAAGAGGAGCAGCTGGGACATGAATCGGCTCCCATATGGGATGACGGTGCCACAAGTGGAGGCTTAGCCTACCGCGCCACAGTGCCAGCCCCTAGGATTTTCTGGTTTTGCTGTTCCTGCAGGAAGGTTGAATCTAGTTTTATCATATATGTATATATGAGGTATTGCATGGATGGACAAAGAGAACTGCATTCAGTGTGCCTACCACATTCCTGGCAACTCTAGGCACTTTCCATACCATATTTACTGTGTGGAAGGTGCCCTTCTATCCGTTTTGCTTGTAGAAACTTGAGGATCAGAAAGGTTGATTGCTTGGATAAGGACAAACAGCTCATAAGGATGGTGTGAACACGCACACCTTGTCCCGTCCACTTGTGAGTTTGATGCTGTTTGCCCAATGCCTCCAAAGTGCATTGTGACTGGTTCATACGTGTCTTGTAGTGCACATTGTATGTGAGACGTACAGTCGTAGGTTGCTGAACCGTGGGGTGAGTTCTGAGGCCTGTTGTTGGATGAGTGTGTTGTGTAAATGTCAGGTGTGATGGTCGTGCCATCAGTAGCTGACAGGAGCAATGGACCCACTGTCATGTGTGCGGCCTGTCAACCACTATCACTGTGTGACACATGAAGCTGTACTGGTGGCATGTGTGTGCACATGTGTGTGTCCACGTACATGCTGCTACATGCCAGGCGACTCAGGGGCACGTGGAGAGAATAAGCCTGAACGTCTTCTCTGGAGCAGACTGCTGTGGAGACCGAAGCACACACAAGGGTAACAAGACCCCTGCGGCCAGCAGCCATCTCGGAGCACCTGGTGGGGTCGTGCATGGTGGGAGCCGCCAGGCCAGTGGGGGATGCTTCCTGGAGGAGGTGGCATCTGGACATCCTGCAGGACAGCCAGGGGTCTGCAGCGTGCCACACGTGCAGGACAGCCAGGGGTCTGCAGCGTCCCACACGCGCGGCAGAGCAGGCACAGGAAGACGTGGGGCGGGGTGTTTGAGCCGGGCTGCCGGCTCTGTGTCTGGACAAACAGGAGTTGGATCATTTCACACTGTGCTTTTCCATGAGGTCCCTGGATGATATGAAAGGTTCCGGGGGAAGGAGCAGCAGCGGGGTGAATGAATGGTAGGGGTGAGGGCTCTCAGCCCTCAGTGGGAAGTGGTCAGGACCTGGGCTTGAGGCAGCGGTGTGCAGCACAGGCGAGTGGAAGACGTCCCGTAGCAGCTTGGAGAGAAGCATGGAGGACGACGGCACGGGCTCTCCCTGGAGCTGGGTGCTGTCCTCAGTGAAGGCCCTGCAGGCTGGCAGTGTCTCTCGGGGAAGGAAGGCTTGGGAGTGTGGATGTGGCCGTGGGCTTCGGTCGCCTGCTGTGGACAGCTGCTGGCCAGCGAGGGGCCCGCGCACTGTGCACGGTGGACAGTGTGCATGATGCTTTCCCTCGCAGCCTTGCAGAGCCGAGTGGGGCTGTGCGGGTTTGCAGATGTGTCGGTTACCTGCAGCGGCTTTGCGGAATTGAGCTCCCAGGTGAGGGAGGTTCTCAGAGGTCAAAGGCGAAAGTGTCCTTTCTGAAGAGTAAAACCTCACAAGCGTGTCAGGACCCTTCACTCAGAATGCCACAGGCACCTGCTGTGATCTGGCCTCTGATTTACAAATTACGTCGTTTTTTCCTCCCAGCGCCTCCCTTTTCTCTGTCCTCGCTGTAAGTCAGGCAAAGGCAAGTTAGGAAGACAGGATTTTTCGCGCTCGGAACTGGACCCGGCAAGTGCGAGGCTGAGCTACTTCGCCCTGTCACTAGAGGGCGCCAGGTGCACGTGAAATACTCCTACCGATGATGCACGTGACAGGGAAATGGCTTTAAGGAGGTTTCCGCACTACCTCTGCCCTTATTAACTCCATTTATGCTACTGAGTAAAGGACTACATTACATTGAACTTTCTAACACTTTCAGAATTTTCCTTTAATTCGGAAACCTACCAAGTCGGCGATGTGACAGACAGGCGTCTTGCACGAGACGATACGACTCTCCTTGAGTGTTGCTAACATTTGCCTGGCTCTTGCCAGGTAATGAGGAATGTACAGAACCTCACGGGAAATTTTCGCGTGGTTTTATTTCAGATCCTGCAGCCAGTGAACACGGTCGATCTCAACAGAAAAAAATCCCTGGATGGCAGAACTGTGAGAAAACTGCAGCCCTCAGCCTAGAGTACAGAAAGCCTGCACCTTAAGTTCTCCCATTCTTTCTCTTAGAAAGGAAAACAGCCCATTTAATTCTTCTACAGCCCTGGGGAGTCTGCACGGAGACTGTGAGGCAGCCGCTTGGGGGGGGGGGGGGCATGAACCCTTCCCCACCTTGCCAGCCCTCGCTTGAGTTACACAGGAAAAACTCCCCAGTTCTTAGTAATGCTTTGGCCAAGAAGAAAGAGAAAGGTCCCTACGGAACCATTTGCCTCTGCTGGGTGCTGGCAGGTGCTCAGCAGAGCCTCAGTCTCCCCAGGTGTGCCCAGTAGAAGGTCAGTTACCATTTGCACCTGATCCAAGCTCACAAACTTAAGGCCGTGGGGTTGAGAACATGGCGGCTCTGCGGTAGCAGTAGCTTTGTGCTGCTGGCTGAGGCCTTCAGTTGCGGGTGCTCTGTTCTGCACACCCCAAGCCTGGGAGGCTCCCAGGGGCTCCTTGCCAAGCTGTGGTTCTGCACGGAGGAGTTTGCTGAGCCCAGCAGAAGGGACTCGGCCACGGTCAAAGGCCTGTGGAGGGGAAAGAAGGGTGGCATCAGGTTGCCCCGGGATCCGGTGCGTCTTCTGCAGGACAGGTGAGGGGGGTGACGGGGTTGGGGGCCGCCCACCCTGGCGGGGCTGCCAGAGGGAAAGGGCTGAGCCCCACGCAGGGGCAGCCGCTCAGAGCCTGGCGCTGGGCTCGGCCTGCACCATCTCAGCAGTGTTGCGAAGTGGAACCTTTTTTCCTGTTTTAAAGAGGAACAGATGGGCTACACTGGATTTTGAAATTTGCCCAAGGACCTGCTTACACGGTGCCTTCTGAGAGGTAACAGGACAGTAAGCAGCACACACCGCTCGCCACACACACACACCGTCCCAAGCCCCGCAGGGAAACATAACATCCCCCTCTGCGAGCCACAAGCCTGAGGCTGGGAGAGGTTAGGTCACTTCCAAGGGCGGCCCCCCATCACCTCCATCTCTAAGAGACACCCCCTGCCGTACCAGGCTCCCAGATCTGGTGCTTCTTCATAGGACAGAGGGAAAGAATGGTTGAATTACTTGGATAACCTAAACAATTGTGTTAAAATCAGACCAGCAAGCCAGCCGCTCCCATAGGATATCTGGTGAAGCAAAGTCCCTGAAATCCTGCCCACATTGAGATCAGGGGCAAACACAATGACCTTTAAACCCCTCTGTTGGCTGGCGCCACGGCTCACTAGGCTAATCCTCTGCCTGCAGCGCCGGCACACCGGGTTCTAGTCCTGGTCGGGGCGCCGGATTCTGTCCCGGTTGCTCCACTTCCAGGCCAGCTCTCTGCTGTGGCCAGGGAGTGCAGTGGAGGATGGCCTGGGTCCTTGGGCCCTACACCCCATGGGAGACCAGGAGAAGCACCTGACTCCTGGCTTCGGATCAGCGTGGTGCGCCACTGTGGCGGCCATTGGAGGGTGAACCAACGGCAAAGGAAGACCTTTCTCTCTGTCTCTCTCTCTCACTGTCCACTCTGCCTGTCAAAAAAAAAAAAAAAAAAAAAAAAAAAACACCACAACAAACAAACAAAAACAAAACCTCTGTCTTCTCCTGGGATCCCCAACAGGCTTTCTTTTCCAAATGACAAGGCTCTGAGAAACCCTGGAGTGCGCAGTACTGTTTATCAGCATGAAACGCCTATGTGCTGGTCTGTTGCATCATGATTTCATGCATGTAGCAGTGTGACGAACCGTGTGTGCAGCTGGTGGGCTCTCTAAAAACAGAAACTCTTACTGTTGCTGTCCCCGCCACCTGTCACCAAGACCGCAGGGCCCCATGGGGGTGGGGGCCGATGCTGGGAGGCGCACGTGTGCAAGGGCCGTGACTGTGCCCTTAGCCATATGCAAAGTGTGACAGAGGAAAGGAGAAGGATTTTTTTTTAAAGATTTATTTATTTGAAAGACAAAATGACAGAGAATCAGAGATCTTCCATCCGCTGGTTCACTCCCCAAATGGCCACCACGGCCAGGGCTGGGCCAGACTGAAGCCAGGTAGGTGCCCAGACGTCCATCCAGGTCTCCCATGTGGTTGGCCAGGGCGCAAGCACTTGGGCCATCTTCAGAAGCAGAGCAGCCAGCACTTGAACCGGCACTTGGATGTGGGATACCGGCGTCACAGGTGGCCGCTTAACCTGCTGAGCCACAGCGCCGGCCCAGGAGGATTTGTCCCTCAGGCAAGTGTGGGCCACTCTGCGGCTGCACTGCTGATCCCTTGTGTGGGTTCCAGAAGTTCCATAGCCTGTGTGTGGCTCCGTCTCCCAAGAGGTGAGGTCAGCGTGGGACTGTGCTTTTCTCCCCGAGACGGGTGAGAGGCTGTGTAGCCAACAGCTGGAGTTACTATTTCCATGGGAAAGCCAGGAGGGCACCCGTGGAACAGGAGGGAGCGAGCCCCACCCCACCACAGTATTTAACGTCCCCAGCGCATCTTAAAGCTTGCTTCCCCTGGGAGTCTATGTGGCCAGAAGCCTACGTGGGCTCGTTTTCCCAGTCCTTCTGCTGAGAAAGTGTGAGGCAGGCTTGCACTGTTCCGGCAGACACGCGGGACAGCAGGTGACAGCAGAACACCTCCAGAGAGAACACAACACAGACCTCCCCTGCTCCGGGTTGGACGGGATCAGATCCTGTCTGTTGGAAGCCGCAGGTGGTCAATGAGGGCGGGGCTGCCAGTGAGAAGTGGTGTAGATAAGGGGCGTCGTATATTCATTTCTCAGGACTACGCACCTGCTAAACAAATCCACCTGTTTGCGTTCCAGCAGCTGTCTTTCCCTGTATCGGAAAGAATAATGCATTCTTCTGGAAAAACACTGAGCAGTTACAGGCCACCTCCTCCCTTCCTCGCATGGTTTTGCTTCCTCTGTGTCTGCCCCGTGTTCAGTGGGGCACAAAGGTTTGCAGACCTGGAGCTGGGAGGAGCTGAGGTGGACAAGAGGGTGGCAGAGGGTAGGGCACGGACGATCAGGGTGGAGTTCAGAGGGGCCGGTTTGGGTGCAGTGGTGAGACCCTTGCATCCCACACCAGGGGGCCTGCGTTCCAGTTCCAGTTCGGTCTCATCCAGCTGCCTGCTGCTGCACACCCTGGGGGGCAGTAGCTGATGGCTCCAATACGTGGGTGCCTGCCACCCATGTAGGAGACCTGGATGGAGTTCTAGTCTCTCATCTGGAGCCTGGCCCAGCCCTGGCTGTTGCAGGTATTTGGGGAGTGAACTAACAGATGGAAGACTTCAAATAAAAATGAGGGGGGAAAGAAAGAGGAGAAAAGGGCGGAGAGGGGCTGCTTTGTCCAGGCTGCTCAGGCTGCACCTTATCCCCTGAGGCTGATCAATGACTTCAGTGTGTGCGTGGCGGCAGGGTGCGGGGGAGTGGAGGGACCAGAAGAGCCAAGAGAACCTTGCATTGCATCACAGGACCAGCAGAGCCCGTGTGCATTGTGTGCGTGCACATGTGTCGCTGTGTGTCTCTATATCAAAGATAGAAATGGTCCCACAGATAGATAAAAAAACGATAATGCCACTTTTGGAACTGGACATGTTAAGGACTTTAACATCCTAAAACTATGCATTAGCGCATTGCCTTTGCTACTTTATAAAACAAATCTGTTAAAAATGGATTCCTTAAACGTTCGACAGGAGTTTGCAGGTTAAGCCAGTGGAAGGGATCTGTGTGGCCCCGTGGGGTGGCCAAGTTACACTTGGAAGGTACTTGGAAGGATGGCCTAATACATAGTAGTATCCTTTTCTTTGTCGCCTTTTTATAAAAAAAGGAGTGAAAAGCCAAAAGCAGGCAGAAGGAGGAAAAAAGTGGGAGAAGAAAGGGAAGAAAATAGAAGGGAAAGAAGAAAACCCCCAGCCCCCAAACTCTGAGCTAAGACACGGGAGACCTCGTGCCTTTGGATGTGGGAGGTACCTGTGGATGCGTCAGGATTTCCCCACGGTACGTCCTGGAGCGAGTCAAATCCCTGCTATGGATGACCCTTTACAGCCTGTTCACCAGATAATGCAAACCGCGTATCTTAGAGACACAGATGCCAGTCCTCAGATTGGATGTTTTCTCTTAAGCTTGTTTCATATCTCTGAGTGTTTAGCAGCACTTGTGAAATGCACCTTTCAAAACGAACTTCTGACATGAGGCTGCCATCGTCATGTTGCCCTTGGTTGGATGTAGGATTCTTGAGAACGGAAAGACCTGAATGGTTGTCTGTCTTCTCAGCCCTCGCCGGGCTGAGCCTGCCTGGGCATAGTTGTCTCATGTCCACCGGACATGGGAGACAGGCAGATTGGTGTTTTTAAATTTTTAACACTTTTTAGAAATGATTTACTTTACTTACTTGAAATACAATTACAGAGAGAGAAAGAGAAAGAGACATTACATTTGCTGGTTTACTCCACAAAATGCCTGCGATGGCTAGGGCTGGGCCAGGCCAAAGCCAGGAGCCAGAAGCTTCATCCAGGTCTCCCACGTGGATTGCAGGGGTTCAAGCACTTGGGCCGTCTTCCGCTGCTCTCAGGCGCACTAGCAGGGAGCAAAGCATCTGGGACTCGAACCAGTGGAGCTCAAATGGTCTGCTTTGCAGGTGGCAGCACCTGCGGCACCACGAGGCCAGCCTTGACCAGTAGGCATGATTGATGGGACAGATCTGAGCCAATGCGATTGCCTTTCTAGGGAAAGGGCTTCATGGCCTACAGTGTGTTGGCTCCCCCTCGGGACTCTGTTGCAGCTCGTGCCTCGTTGTGGGTCGGTCAGCAGGACGCCTTGCCCCCAGATGCTTGCTGGACACAGCTGTTCTGGCAAAGCACCAGGCTAGGAGGTGGCACAGACAGCCCTGGCAGAGGACTTGATGGAATAGAAAGATCTCAAGGTTTGTAAGTGTCCTGTGCATCTGTGTTTTATTTTTCTGGCTCTGGGTTTCCTTGTTTCTGTTTTCCTTGTCTTTTTCAGGTGCAGGTGGTCCTTTGGCCTGAAAACACATTATGGCCTCCTTTTTCCTGGTGTGTGTGTGTGTGTGTGTGTGTGTTTGCTCAGGTGGCTTGGTTTGGTCAGGTCGCATAGGTGTGGCTTTTCCGGTTGAGCAGGTGGTTCCACTCCGTGTCAGGAGCCAAGCTGTCGCACAACCCTCCCTGGAGCTCGGTGTCATTTGCAGGGATCCACAACATGGCTTGTGGAGCACACAGCCTTTAATAAGTTGAGGGGGACCAGTAGGTGGTGCCCTGTGACCCTCCAGGATTCTCTGCTGTGTGAGGCCTCAGCCAGTCTGATGGTGGTGGTAAGGAGGCCGAGGCTGCTTCAGGTCCCTCGCAGGCTGCATAGCTTTGCACACAGAAAAACCTGCACAGCGCAGCTTGGAAGCTGAGAGAAACGTCTGTTTTGCTTTGAGGCGGCGTTGAAGGAGCCGCTTTCCTGGGCACGCCCACATTTGTCCTTGTCCCTTCCAAGCCAGACACAGTGCTTGTCCCCTGCTCCGCTGGCCGCTCCTCTGAGGAGCGTCCTGCCTCTTTAGCCTCCTGTAGTCCACTGGGACTGGAAGGTGAGAAGAGAAGCACGTGTCAGGAGCAAGCCCAAGTGTTCAGGAAGAAGCTTTCCATTTGGTTAAAACAAATGAGGTCGCCGGGTGTCTGGTTTCTTGGTCTGGATGCAGGATGGAGGAGGCAGATGCATCAGGGGGCCGAGAGCTGTATGCAGGCACCGTGGGCCGTGGGCGTCAGAGGCCAGAGCCTGGGACCTGCTGGGGGCAGGGCCGTGTTTTCCAGGCAGCTGATCTGTGCACAGCTTGGCTGCTCTCACTCCCCTCTGCCTGGTGGATGGTTCATCCATCCTGGAGTCTTTCGCAGAGACAGTGGACAGTATATATGGATGTTTCCAGGGCCAAGCTGGGAGCTGCATCCCTCCACCGCCCCTACATGCTATTGCACCGCAGTGGAACATGTGGGCCCTCCTAGCTTTGGGGAAACCAGGGAATAGTTTCCCCTCGTGCCAAGGAGAGCAGCAACACTGGGTGGTGCCCACCATATGGTGCCTGCCTTGATGTGTGCAGTCGTCACCTGCAGTTGTAGAATCTGAGATTCAGGGATTTTGAGTCGCTGGTTAATAATTGGTACGACCAGATTCCAACCCTGTCAATAGGAGTTCAGGACAACACATACGTTTGCTTTTTCTGCCTTTAAATAAAAGCAGCCATTCCCTCCTTGGTGCTAACACTTTTGCAAATCGGTACCCCACTCTTACCTCACTGTGTTGCACCTGTTACATGTGTGTGCCAGAGGACGAAGGAAAGTTTTTCCCGTCTGTATCATCCAGCACCTAGCACTGCGCATGGGCTGCAGGTGGGGCTCCACGAAGGCTGATAGATGAGGAGTAGCTGTGGTCTGCGGTTCTCCATCAGCTACCCCGGGGCACCGCTCAGTGATGACATCATTGAGCAACTTGCCTATTGGAAAGTGCAGGAGTTTGTGTTAGGAGAGCAATCACCTCCATATAGCTGTTTTCGAACAAGCAGCAGCAATGGTACTTTAAAAACCTAAGTCAGAAGTGACGTCAGCAAGGTGGTAGACCAGGCACTTTCTGTCCCCATCCCCTGCAGAAGCCCTGTGCCTTGTGACAACTATGCACAGGGGACAGTTCCTCTGTCAGTCTGGGAATGTAACTGAGGAGCTTCAGCCCACCACTGAACCAAATACGTCCAAGAATGGGAGGCTTGAAGAAGCCTAGAACTCTTGGACTTTAGCCATGTCACTTTGAACTGCAGTGGCACAGCTCAGTGCCAGGGGAGACCTGGAGTTCTCCCGTGGGGAAGCAGCTGCTAGAGTTAAATAAACGAATTCAGGAAAGTTACAAATGTAATTGCACCAAAAATAAATATTTAGGAATAGACTGAAGGTGTGAAAGACTTACATAGTGCAGATTACAAAACATCAATCAAAGAGGACACAAAGGAACAGGCATCTTGTGTCATGGATTGTAGATTGGAAGACTTAATGTTGCTAAAAGGTTCATACTGCTCACGGCACACTGCAGATTCAATGCAATTCTTAGCAACAAACATCTCAATGGATTTCGTATAGAAATTTGAAAACCCTAGGATTTATATGAAATCACAAGAGACCAGGAATAGCCAAATAGGTCCTGAGAAAAAAGAACAAAAGTAGAGGTATCACACATCATCATTTCAAAATGTATTATAAAACAATGATAATCAAAACAGTGTGGTCCTGGCATAGAAACCAGTGGGAGAAGATAGCATAGAAAGAAATCAGTGTGCTTGTAGACAGCTGATCTGTGATTGGGGTGCCGAGAATATATGATGAGGAATATATGATAGTCTCTGCAGCACAGTGAACTCACAAAAGTGAGTATCTGCCTGCAGGTAATGAATTAGTCCCTTATCTGACACCACGCACAAAACTCAGAATGGATTAAGGACTTAATTGTAAAACCTGAAATTATAAAATTAACTGAAAAAAGAAACAAAGGGGCAGATCTTCCTTATGGAAGAATTCTTAATAGTAATCAAAGGAGGAATCAAGGAAATTGGAAACCATATCGGTATACCACTGTCTACAGTCAAGATCCATTGTTGGATGCTGAAAGGAACAGGCAAAACTTAGAACTATAATATTTCATGGCCTTAAAGTGTCTCTTTCAAAGTACTTACTACTGTAGTGTTTTTTGAAATATCTTTTATTTGGTGGAGATCTTGTATCCAGCGGTTTATTCACCGAACACCTGCTGGGCCAGGCTGAACCCATGGGCCTGGAACTCCATCCAGGTTTCCTATGGGAGTGGCAGGGACCCACATACTTAAGCCATCACTGCTGCCTCCCAGGGTGTGCGTTAGCAGGAAGCTGAAGGGGAAGTGGAGCAGCTGAGCCTCAATCCAGCCCTCCGATAGGGAGGCTGGCACTCATGATTGTGTCTTAACTGCTCTGTCTAGTGTCCCCACTGCTGCAGGTACTGTTAACATGTGAGTACGTCCACACATGCTTTGACTCTCCTCATTCCAGAAAGATGGAACTCGGTTCTCCTCTGCTTGAGTGTGGGCAGGGTTATGACTCATTTCTAATGAGCCGAGGAGGAAAAGGAGAAAATAGCAACTTACGGTGGAGAAACTTGGCCGACCTTATCTAACCAAGTGAGCAGAGTTAACATCCCCCTGGTAGGCCGTGTGACGTCATCGGCGCCAGGAGCCAATGTGATGAGAAGGTCACTTCTGCCCTGTGGAATCCCTCCCCCCAATCCTGTACCCCAGGGTCATTGTGAGGAGACATCAGACAAGCTCACATGAAAGTTTGTTCTGTGAACGCTTGACCAGTATCTTCAAAAGCACCAAGGTCACAGAAGCTGTCGCGGCCTGGAGACTAAGAGACGGGCGGCTCAGAGCAGCGTGGGAGAGACAGAGGGAGGGCGTTGGTAGCAGAACCGCGGCAGCGTCCGGACAGCCTGCACAGCTTTGTGCCGGTGCGAGTTAGATGTGATAAATGTCCTGTGGTTACATAAGGCGTTAACGTAGAAGGGAGCTGAGCGAAAGGTTCATGGAAATTTTCTGGATTATCATTGCACCTCTTCTAAAATAATTGTAAAATAAAGTGTTTCTAAAAATACAGGTGGAAAAACCCCTCCGTCTCTGGCTGCGTGAAATCCCCTAGCCTCTTCAGAATCTGCAAAACACCACGCAGTGTTCCCCATTCCCTCTCGCCCTTGATACAGCTTGGGCTCCACAGTCCCCTTCCTGTTCTTGCCAGACTCATTTCCTCTTTGGGATTTGACATTCACTTTGCAGGGGGATCTTCCTCTGAGGAGAGCATCAAGCTAGTTCACTTACTTCTTACTCACGTGTCCCCTCGCCGTGAACGCTTCCCCAACCCACCCAGACAGCACCATCCGTGTGCTGTCTCACGCCCTGTACCCTGCCTTGCCTTGATTCTCCATTGTTCTCATCACCACCTGTTGTTCAATATTATTTCTTTATTTCTTATCTGTCTCCCTTATGGAAGGCAAAAGGATGCCCCTGGAGATGTCTACGCCTGTAAATCTGTGAACAGACGTAGCAAAGGGCAATGAGGGTTGTAGAGAAAAGTTGCTGATCAGCTGACCTTGAGACAGGAGCATCCCCGATTATTTGGTGGGGAGGGGGGCACTGTAATTACAAGAAACCTAAGAAGTGGAGGAGGGAGGCCGAAAATCACTTGGGGAGATTGAGTGGGAGGCTGATGCAGTCCCCCCTTGCTGGATTTGGTGATGGAAGGGAACCATGGCCTGAGACTGTGGGAAGCCTCTGTAGGCTGAAGAGATGAGGAAAGAGATTCCTCCCTGGGGCCCCAGAGGGGATGCGGTCCTGCTGACTCTGATTTTAGCCCAGTGCTGTCTCGGAACTCGTTTTTATGCGGTGTTGATATAACCTATGCGTGCTGTTTCAGACATTAAACCGGCGGTCATTTGGCACAAGCCACAGTAGCTAACTAACTCATAAAATGAACCAAATCCCATTGCCAATGTCCCCATGGGATCTCACGTCTGATGCGTGTTGGAAATAACACATAAGGTGAGGGCTGCTGGATCACACGTCTGTCTTGTGGGGTCAGCACGTCAGTGAGGTGCTGTGAGCACAGGGCGTGTGAGCAGGGCACTTGGCCTGCTGTGAACAGGCACAGTCCCTGCCCCCTCTCTCCTGTTGAAATTCCGTGGGTGAGGCCTTTACCAGTTCTTGGTGCTCAAGATTCAGCATCTTTGGGTGGACTTGGAAGGCCTTTCTGAACGTGTTACTTGAGAGCCGTGTGCACCACCCCTGTCTCTTGGAGACAAGAGCTAAGACAGCAGCCATGGCCTCTTGGAGTTTGATATCTAAAACTGACTTTGAGACACATAAGAAACTTACATGAAGAAGTTGATTTACCAAGGCAGTGCAAATGTTTCTTGTGTCTTTCCAATCAGACCTTTGAGGAGTTAGAGATTGATGAGTGGAGTTGCTTGTTTTTATTATGTAAAATAAGAGAAGAGCCAGAAGCAATGTAACCAAAATACAAGAGAGCTTTATAAATAAAACAGGAACAATAGATACTTGAAAGATGATGTCCCCAAGCACAGCAGAAATGTCTAAAGTGTCCTAGAAATGTTTAGACGAATGGCTCTGAACTCATGTTGGAATGGGATTTGGTTGTTAAATTTCTTCTTCTGAGTAAGTCAGCAAACTTGTAACTAAATATAAAATGTGAACTGAGTGCCAACAGCACCCACCGTAAAGAGTTCGTGTGGCTATATTTAATATAGCTGTAATCACGTCGTATGGGTGAAAGACTTTGCTTTGCATGCAACAAGAAAACCCCGCTCAACCTGGCTTCGGCAGGGGTGGGGATTTGCTTGCCTATGTAGCCATGAATGTCTCAAGGTAGAGCAAGCTTCAGCCAAGGTAACACAAGGGTTACAGCGCACCGGGCTTGAGCTGCTGTTCACTGCGCATCTCCCTCCTTCACTCTCCAAGGGAGATTGCCTTTTTTCTCGGACTGGTTTCTCTCACTTCTCTTGGCTCCCAGAGGGGTTAGCATCTTCAAAGTTGGCAGACAACGCCCCCGGAGCTGCTGCAGCAAAGGGCACAGCTGGGGAAGTCTGGGTTGGTAACAGGAGGGAGAGCTCTGCAGGGGAGATCCAGCCAGCGTCTTGTTTTTGTGAATAGCGTTTTATTGGCACACAGTCCTACCCATTCCTCTGCACAGGACTTAGGGTTGCTTTCCCACTAATGGCAGGTGTGAGTAGGTAGAGTGTAAACCTTGTGTCACGCAAAGCGTCAGCTACTTACTGTGTGGCCTCTGTTGAGGAGGATAGCTGACCTATGAAAACAGATGATGAGAGAATAATTCTTTGAGGTCACAGCCCTGAACCCACTGTATTCTCACCAAAAACAGTGAGTTCACTTTTGCTATTTCTTTTTTTTTTTCCCAGCTCCAGAGCACACAGAGATTGTTCACAGGCGATGATAGCAAGTAGTTTCTGAAAGCCAAGAAGCAGGCTTGCTGACGTTTGAGGATGGACGTGAGTCTTCGCAGTAGCTGAGAGCTGTAGCTGTAACTATAGCTAGCGAAGTAGACTCACGGGCGACTGCTCACTCGTAAAAACCGCAGGAGCTGGAGGCTGGATGCTGTGTCGTCACGTTATGTAGGCGAGTGTTTCCAGATCTCCCAAGATGTGTGCTGTGATGGTTCCTACTCCCACACGAAGCACGCAGAGTTGGAGAAATGACTTCGGCTCACATAGTTTTTATTGGTGCAGCCCTAGCTGATGGCCAGGCCTTGGGGCTCCTGGGTTGGCAGAGTTTGTCAGCATGAGAGGCTGCCACTCTGCCCCAGAGTTCAAACCGAGCACACACAGCAAGAGGTGAAGAATGACCTGCTCTGGGGATGTGGCTCAGTCCTCAAAATGAAACCCCTGAGATGCACAATGAAAGAGCCGAGGTGACCCCAGGTGACCGGACGCAAGACACAGAAGCAGTCAGGCACAGCCGCCCCTTGCTGAGGATGGGAGCGAGAGCCCGGTGAGGAGGGTGCTGGAGGTAACAGGTGAACCTCACTGCTGCCGGTGAATGAGCCCCTGGAGCTCTAGCCCTGGTGTTGCCAGGTTCGTTGCCAGCTCAGCTGGAGGAGGATGCCGTGTGCTCGCTCAGCCAGGGAGATTGCAGGCTAAGCCTCCAAACTAAGGATCGCCGGTGGCGGGGGCGCCCCGTTGTTATAATCCAGTGTTGACTGAATGTGTGTGAGCGCCAGGCATTCTTTGTGGATGTGTGTGACGTCTGTAAATGTCCTACAGATGGAACTTTGTGTGCATTTTGTTGCATAATTAAAATGCATCATTTCAGAGGCTTGGGAGTATAATGTGATCCATAGGCCATACCGTGCACGCGCTGCTGCTTCAGTTGTCTTTTTTGCAGTCTTAGTAAGACGCCTTCCAAGGCAGCTGAAGAAGGAATCTGCCACAGCCTCGTCTCTGGGGAACCAGGTGGACTGACCACTGGACCTGGGGGGGCTTCCCTGCCAACGACAGCTGTGGCAGTCCCACCCCGGGTGGCCTGCCGCATTCCCTCACTATGGTATCTCTATCAGTTACTGAAGTGCTACAAGGCTCCCCTGTGTGAGTGTCACAGTGCCTGAGCATAGTGTCAGCACTGGCTGGCAGACTGAGTGGGAATCTTGCAACAGAGAATGGAGCCGGGCACGCCATATAAGAAGAAAAGTGGGGGCCAGTGCTGAGGCATAGTGGATAAAACCACTTCCTATCCAGCTCTCTGCTATGGCCTGGGAAAGCAGGGAAGATGGCCCCAGCCCTTGGGCCCCTGCACCCACATGGGAGACCCGGAGGAAGCTTTTGGCTCCTGGCTTCGGATTGGCGCAGCTCCAGCCATTGTGGCCGATTGGAGGAGTGAACCAGGGGATGGAAGATCTCTCTCTCTCTGCCTCTCCTCTCTTTGTGTGTATCTGACTTTCAAGTAAAATAAATATATCTTTAAAAAAATAGAAAAATAAGTAAAAGCGTTTACTGGGGCAGCTTTCACACAGCATCCCAGAGCAGGGTGGCAGGTGGTCTGGGCAGAGCTGCTGAGTGCAAGAGGCAAGGTTCCGGGCTTCTGCACCTCACAGGGGAGCTGGGGTGGGAACTGGTGTCTAGCATTCCTTCCCTGTGCCTCAGGAAGAGCCCTATGGCCATCTTGCAGCGTGCTCTGCCTTTGAACTTGATAGTTTCAAGTAGCCTGACAGGTGAGAGAGCGTCAGACCTGGCGTGGTGACCCCGTGGTTTGCTGTGGCGCACAGAGCTGAGCTGCAAGTAGCACACATGATCAAGTCGAATGTGCACTAGACGGGGGCAGGCTCTGTGCTGGAGCAGGGGTCCCAGTGGGCCGGGGCCAGGCCAAGGGTGTGAGCTATGCGTGGTGAGGGCTGACGTGTGAAGCGGGCTGGTTCAGGGAGGTCCCTGAGACCTGGCCAAGAAGCCTGGCTCTACCCCGGCTGTTCGCAGGGAAGCAGTGTCGGTTTGTTTGTTTGTTTTTAAAGATGTGTTTATTTATTTGGCAGAGTAACAGAGAGAGAGGGAGAGAGATCTTTCATCCACTGGTTCACTCCACAGATGGCCACAATGACCAGGGCTGGGCCAGGCTGGAGCCAGGAGCCAGGAGCTATGGGTTTCTGAACATGGTCGTGGTATATGTTGCTTGTCCTGCATTTTGTGGGTTGCCCTGTCTATCAGGTCATGTGAGGAGGCTCTTGGAGGAAGGAGAATTCCTTGATCTCAGAGCAGGAGGAGAGCATCACAGGTCAGTTCCAGGCTTCCAAGAAGGCTGACTTGTGAAATAACAAAGCCAAAGTCAATGGTTTTACTGTTTAGAAAAGTCCAGGCATGGATTCCATGGGCAGCTGTAAATGAGTTCATCGTTGTTGAACCAGTGTCATGACTGGGAAGATGCATGCTTTGTGTGGCCCTGGGTCCTGGGACTGCAGCCACTGGGAAAGCCATGTTCTTCCTCCACACACTCGCATGTCGCTTCTCATACCAGGTGTGCAGGCTTGTTCTGCACCGAGCAGTTCTCCGGCTCTCCAGACCCCAGCTGGGTGTCCCTCCCTCCCTCTGTGTAACTCTTTCAACTAAATAAGTCTGTCTCGAAAAAGCATCTATAAAATAGGAATTTTCGAAAAGCAAAACAAATGGATGTTAATATTGATGCAAGTATATTAGTACTTCGAAGGGCAGTGTTGTTAACAGTCAGGAAGAGCCTTAACAAGTACCCAGGAGCTTCCTGAATCTGCAGATGAACACCCATGACCTCGGTGGAGCGACTTGTCTGAGGTTCTCTGGTTAGTGGCCAGAACTTCTTTGAGTACCTACTATGCACCAGACGTTATTTTAGGTGCCAGATTTGCAGCTACAAGTAAAGCCCTGGTCCATGTTCTTTTGGAGTTTAAACATCAGTGAAGAGGCAGATAGTAATCTCGGGAATAAATCAACAAGAGCACTTTCAGCAGTGTCGAGCCCTTTGACAGTCAGATGGAGAGATGGCATGGGGGTCCTGAAGAGACCACCTCATGGCCGAGACCTTGCTGGTGAGAAGGAGCAGCCTGTGAGGTGGGTAGAATCTGGCGGGGGCACGGAGGCCTTGGCACTCCACAGGGCCACCAAAGAAAATGCCAGTTCTTCAGTTCGTTGAAGGTTCTGCCGTCACCTTAGCAGGTTTTCAGAGAGAAAGTGAACTCTATTAGTGATGTTCTGTAAGTAGGCATTGTGCTTCTAAACCATAATATGCAGCACATTATCTTGTTAGAAAGAAATCTAGGAGGAGCATCCGGCTTCACAGGGCTTCTCCATCGTGAAGGTGGCCGCCCAAGCCTCCGCCATTGCACTGTGATCTGTCCAGGGAGAAGTAGGGAGGTAGCAGTTTGACTGAAATGGGATTCCGGTCAAGATCTTGTCTTTCTAAACAGTTCTCAGCCATGCAAATACAGGGCTGTAGTTTTAGAGTTTACCCACCACACATGTGGGTGTTTAATTGTATTCTATTTACACAATAGAAGAAAGGCGATGTGTTTGTTCTCAGCAGTGACTCTAAGTCTGCCCTGGAAATAGGTGAGAAGAGCTGAGGTTGCATTAAGGGAGTGAGAGTGCGCCATGCCTTTTTCTCTTTTCAAAATAAAACTTGCCTAAGTCTACTGGAATTGAATGCTGAGAATCCAGGGCCCCAGTCTGTCGTCGTTCTTTGTCCTGTGATCATTTAAGGAGCCCCATGAGATGGATTACTACATTCCTGCTGTTGACAGTAATGGGGCAAATATATTTTGTTGGAAATACTATTTCCACCTATTCTTGGCAAGTATTTTGCCCAGATTATATGGACTTCACATTTTCTTGGAAGAGAGAAAAATATAGCCTTAAGTAGTCGTGTATAAAGTCGGGAGAAGACAGCTGGACAAGGACAGTTTTTTATAGAGCAGGTCTAATGCAGATCCTGGATCCTTTAAGACATTTTCAAAGGAGTTTAGAATGATCATAAAATTCTTTCCAGTCCCAATACAATAACATTCCAGAAACTGTAGAGGCAAGAAGAGGATAGATGACTGCTAAAACAACAACCACCACCATGACAACTAGGGTAAAGTCATAGCCTCAAGTGTGTGAAAACCCACTGGCCCTATTTCCTCCCAGGAGGTGAGGACTTGCACCCAGTCAGTAGAAGTGACAGCCGGGGGCGGGGGGGGGGGCAGTGGGTGTGTACTGTTTGCTCCTCACGAACCCAACAGCACAAGGAGCCTTGACTCTCGCAAAGCAGAGGATTTTCTACAAGGTGAGAGTTGGGGGTCATCCCTGGAGCATAACTGCACTGCAGAAGCCTCATCTCAGCAGCGCCCCAGCCTGAGGATGAACCACGAGGGGCTGGAGGTGTTCAGCCAGCCTCACTTGCCAGGTGAGCTACGGAGAAGGCAGCATCCCGGTGGAGCGATCCGGACTTCCTAGGCATTGTCCTGGGGCCCGGTGTGGGTGCTGTGGCAGTTCCCGTCTCCTGCTCTACATCATGCCTCGTTTTGCTGTGGAGAAGGAGACTGTTACCTCTTCAGCCACGGTGGAGGAGCTTGGAGGGTCCTCTTGAACAGGTGGGTCTTGTCTGGGCTGCATCAGCCCCGAGTAGAGAGAGCACCCCCCGGGGAAGCCAGCAGCCGCAGCACCTGGCACTGTGCTGGTTCTGACCTGGGCCGGCTTTGGGGTTGGTTAGGTGACTAGATCAGACTGCACTCAATCAGGTTTGAAAGTGACCAGAGGTGCTGGCTTTGACAGCACCTATACTAAAATTGGAACGACAGTGACCAGAGAACTTTATTATTTAAGACATCACAGAGCTCTATAAGGTGGATTGAAGGAGTTTAGTAGTCAGAGAAACAGAATAACATTGGTTTGCAGGTCAACCAAGAAGGTGGTTCCATGAGCTGAGCACACAGGGAGACTGCGTGTCCCTGGGGTTCCAAGAACCAGGAGGCCTACTGCTAATGACAGTGGTAGCTTCTGTTGAACTTGCTTTCTCTCTAAGACAGTGCCTGTGAAGGGCTTAGCACTGTGTCCGGTACAGTAGATTCTTTCAATAAATAAGAGTATTATTATGCTAGTTATCTGTAATGTTTAAGGTATATCCAACCAGGCTTGCAGCAACTCACCAAACCAGTTCCAAGCCCCTGTAGATTTAGCTCTGGAACCATCCTTCCCAGGATCAGGGGTGGTAGGGCCCTGTCTTGGTCTGTTTCCTATTGTTATAACAGAATACCCACACCAGGAAGTTTACAAAGATCAGGAAGTTTACAAAGATCAGGAAGTTTACAAAGAACAGACATTTCTTTGGCTCACAGTTCTGGAGAGTGGGAAGCACAGAGCATGGCCCCCAGTCTTGCTGCATCGCAGCACGGCAGAGGATATCATGGGATGAGCAAGTGGGCTAGCTCAGGTCTCTCTCGCCTTCTTCGCAGAGCTGTTGATGACATCACAGAATCCTCACCGTCATGACCTCATCCAATCTTAATTACTTCCTATAGATCCCATCCCTTAATACAATTCACATAGGAATTGGGGGTTAGTTTCCAACACACAAACTTTTGGGGAACGCCTTCAGCTCACAACAGACCTTGGTTGGCTGTGGCTTCCTGGGAAGACATGATAGAAGGGATGGGTTGGGGGCCCGGGAGCCACTGGGCAGGCTGATGAGGCCATCGTGACTCATCACTGCCGGTGGTGGGACGAGTTACTAACCTCTTTCGACTTCAGTTGTCTAATGTTTAAAAATCCAAAAATAACACCTAACCATTTTGGGGGTTTAATGCCTGCTTAATTGGCTCATGGCGATGCATAATGGAAATTCAACCCATTTTCTTCCATCCTCTTAGCTCACCTACAGTGCTTCTCTCCTTTTCATTCTTAAACTCTCTGTACAGGAGCCTCGCATCATTAAACTTCCCTTCCTTGGGTCCTGTTTCCTTCACTTAGCCTATTAAAATAATTTCTAATAGTGTAGAAATGAATAATAATTGCTTGGAGAGTATCTTTTAAATAAAATATTTCATTTATTTGACATGTGTGTGTGGGGAGGTTGCACTTTGATTTTCTGGTTCATTCCTTAAATGTCCAAAACTGACTGGGTTGAAGCCAAGGCTGGGAGCCAGCAACTCAGTTCAAGTCTGGCATGTGGGTGGCAGGAACTCAAGTACGTGAGCTATTACATCTGCCTCGCAGGGTCTGCATTAGCAGGAAGCTGGAATTAGGAAGTGGAGGTAGGTACCCAGGTACCAGATGTGGGATGAGAGAATCTTAACCACTATGACAAATGTCTTCCCCTAAATATTAACTTTTGTTTTTTCTTTTAAAATTCTTGTTTATTTGAAAGGCAGAGTGATGGAGGGAAAGGGGGAGAGAGGGTGGGGGAGAGGAAGAGAGGGAGAGAGAGAGAAAGAGTTGTTTTTCATCCACTGGCTCATTTCCAAAATGCTTGCAACCACCAAGCCTGAACCAGCCAAAGCCAGGAGCCAGGAACTCCATTCAGGTCCCCCTTGAGTATACTCAGGCCATCGTTTGTTGCCTCCCAGGCACATTAGCAGGAAGCTAGATCAGAAGTGAAGGCAGGCCTCAATCCTGGGCACTCCAGTGCCGGATGTGTGTGTCCTAAGTGGCAGCTTAAGCTGCTGTGTCGCAAGCCTGACCCTGACCTTTGAACAGAGGAATTTGGGAGATGGCAAGCAGAGGAGAAATCTCAGACCCTGAACCTCCCTCTGTGATAACCTCTGGGAGAAGTTGAGGGCTGAAGAACCGCACAAAACACCCCTACTAGGCTGGCGCTCGACTGAAGACAAGATACTCTCCTTTCCAAGACGGGCATTGAGCTCTGACAGCTGATGGGGCAGGTGAGGGAGCCACCATCCGGGACGGCCACCGGCTCTGCACTCCCTTGTGCCTGGCACTAAATGGAAGCGCACTATGTCCTTGTAACATCTTGAAAGGAAGCTGTCCTCAGCTGAGTGACCCAGACCAGACAACTTCAGAGTAATTCCTCATTCTGGATATACCCCTATTGAAGACGGTCCTGGAGGGACTTAAGAAACGTGTGTGGGTGAAAAGAAAGAACATGATCGCTTTGTGGAGTAAAAGATGAAAGGAGAATTCACACACTTTAAATGCTTAGCACTGTCTTTGAGCGCCTTCTCTCCATGGCCTGCTAGTTAATACCCCTTTCTATTAGATCAGCACACAGCTCCTTCCCACAAATCTGCTGGGTGCTCCCTGGGTAACAAGAGGTCGGCGAGGAATGTGCGTTCACATCCTTTAATCCGGAGCTGGCTTTTGGCAGTGTTTGTGTGGACTTAACTTTAATTAATTGACTTCCTAGCGATAGAGCTCACAGTTTCTGTTTCATGGATTTTAGAAAGTTGGAATTGTTTTTTCCAGGAACTTTGAAGTCCTCTAGATCCCCTGGCCTGTGGAGGCAGGGATCATGCTGTGGCTGGCTTGGTCTCTCAGACAGTCTCTTAGCACAGTAATCACACTGCGAGTCAAGCTTGCACAAGGCTGAAGGTCCTAAGGGCAGAGGGGTACTGGGTGATGAATTGGATGGAAGTAAAAAACCCTGACCAAGTGGTGGCCTGCCAACCCCCCATCTCTTCTTCAGGAAGCCTCCTGGTATCTTCCCACTACATCACACAATTTCAGTACATGATTGAGTCATTTTTTTTTTTTTTTTGACAGGCAGAGTGGACAGAGAGAGAGAGACAGAGAGAAAGGTCTTCCTTTGCCGTTGGTTCACCCTCCAGTGGCCGCCGGGACCGGCGCACCGCGCTGATCCGAAGCCAGGAGCCAGGTACTTATCCTGGTCTCCCATGGGGTGCAGGGCCCAAGCACTTGGGCCATCCTCCACTGCACTCCCTGGCCACAGCAGAGAGCTGGCCTGGAAGAGGGGCAACTGGGACAGAATCCGGCGCCCCAACCGGGACTAGAACCCAGGGTGCCGGCGCCGCAAGGCGGAGGATTAAGCCTAGTGAGCCACAGCGCCGGCTGGTTGAGTCATCTTGAAGAAGCCTCAGCACCATCTCCTTCTCAGCCGCTATCCAGGGGCTCTGAGCCCAGCCCCATCCACCATCCCTTAATCCGCAAGGTGAATGTGACCTCCTGCTGGCAGCACAGGTTACAGGAGGGGAGGTTACTGCAGAATCCAGGCGTGTGTGATCTTGTTGGAGAAGCAGCGGGTGGGCTAGCCTGGCTCTCGCTGTGGATGGCCAGGGCACCGGCTAGGGAAGAAGATGCCCTGAGCGCGAAGTGACTCATGCTGCGTGAGTTTCACAAAGTGAGTTCTGGATCTGCAATTGCTCCCAGGGGTGTTGGTCTGTGTGCGAGGCGAGGGGCAGAAGGGAATTGAGGATCAAGCTCCTGGAAAGGCAAGGCCTGGAATCCCAGCTTCCGGAGCTGGCATTGATGGAAGACCACACCTGCAGTGTGGACAGTGCCTGCTTCTATGTGGCCCTGCTGGGAGCCACCAGGGCCTTTTCACATGCCAGCACACTGGCCAGGTGGGAGCTGCAGAGGCCACCCCCTCTGGTGTACATCCCAGTGCCTCATCATTATTGCTAATGATGGCTGAGAATGGTTAGCCACGAGAAGCAACACGTGGGCACCGCCATGGCTCGAGACGGCTCTTCTATGAGCAGTGATGGCTCTGAAGACTGATGGGAGTGCTTCTGAGGGCACATGCAGAACCGCGCTAGCAATCCTGAGCGGTGTCAGGCTGTATATCAGAGAGGGCGAGGCTCGAGTCCCTGGGACCCAGGGGGGCTGAACCCGAGAAACCTTGTGCAACGACATTACTTTAAGACTGTCTTTACCTGCCTGTAGTTGACATGGAAATAAAGGCTTTGTGTGTTGGGATAGTGGTTCAAGATTCTGAATGTAGGCTAACAGATGAGAGGGTCAGGTGGCAGACTGAGGATCTTGCTAAGTCAGCACTCGGTGGGCCCTGGGCCTGGAGGGTGGAGTGAAATGCACAGTGAGGTAGTTGATGTCCTGTGGCTTGGAGGAGGCCGGGCTGTCAGCAGCACCACTGATTCTGTGGATCCTGGCCTATGCTGCTAGTGGAGCTGTGCTGTAGATTGATTTTCCAAATACAGAACTCTAATCCAGCCAGGGTGGTAAGGGGAGGTTAGGCCAGGAGTGCAGTTCTGAGAAGATCATGTATTGGATGACTGGACACTCTGACCCAGTAACCGGGCCTCGTGAGTGGTCTGGAGAGGGTGACTGACTTTGAGTAGGGTAGGAAGTTGTGTCTCTAGAGCCCTGACAGCAAACTTAGTTCAGCAAGACACTGACACTGTTCTCCCCTGAATGGGGGAAACTGGTAAGGGTAGCTTGGGCAGACCGGCTGTGATGTGTTCTGCAGGCAAGGATAACTCTGGCACCAGGGCAATGATTGTCACTGGAGTTGGTTTTTTTTTTTTAGAAAGCTTTCATTTAATAAATATAAATTTCATAGGTATAACTTTTAGATGATAGCAGTTTTTCCCCCCATACCCGCCCTCCCACCCCCAAACCATCCTACCTCCTACTCCCTCTCCCATCCCATTCTTCATTAAGATTCATTTTTAATTGTCTTTATATACAGAAGATCAGCTCTATACTAAGTAAAGATTTCAACAGTTTGCACCCACACAGACACACAAAGTATAAAGTACTGTTTGAAGACTAGTTTTACCATTAATTCTCATAGTACAACACATGAAGGACAGAGGCCCTACATAGGCAGCAAGTGCACAGTGACCATTGACACTCTTATGTATGACATCAGTGATCCCCCCATGCTCTTGTCATGAGCTGCTAAGGCTATGGAAGCTTCTTGAGTCTACAAATAATGAAATTATTTAGACAAGGCCATAATCAAAGTGGAAGTTCTCTCCTCCCTTCAGAGAAAGGTACCTCCTTCTTTGATGGCCCCTTCTTTCCACTGGGATCTCACTCACAGAGATCTTTCATGTAGGTCATTTTTTTTGCCACAGTGTCTTGGCTTTCCATGCCTGAAATGCCCTCATGGACTTTTTAGCCAGATCTGAATGCCTTAAGGGCTGATTCTGAGGCTAGAGTGCTGTTTAGGGTGTTTGCCATTCTATGAGTCTGCTGTGTGGCCTGCTTCCCATGTTTGGAACATTCTCTCCTTTTTAAATTCTATTATTATTAGCAAACACTTGGTCTTATTTATGTGATTCCTTTGACACTTATTCCTTTCTTTATGATCAGTTATGAATTTAAGCTGATCACTTTAACTAGTAAGGTGGTATTAGTACCTGCCAATTTAATGGGATCTGAAGTCTTATGGCAAGTTTTTAGCTTTACCCTTAGGGGTAAGTCCGAGGAAACACATCACCGGAGATTTAGAGCATGAGCCAGTTGGCTGATTGGGGAAGGCGTCTGCTTTTCTTTCCTGGAAGGGCTTGTCATCAAAACTGGTTCCTTTAGCTGAGCAAATACCTCTGCTTCTTGGGGCTTCTTTTTGGAAGGAAGACTCCAGGGATGGGAGAAACACTCCTCTCCTATGTAGATGGATGGCTTGGAGTCACTTAATTTTAGTATTAAAACAATCCTACCTTCCTTGGCAGCACAGAATCATCCCATGCTACCCGGTGCGGATCGTCGGAAGCCAACAGATGTGCGCTCCCATTCACTTTACGATTGTCTTTAGTGCTAGTGCAGCACTCTGAGGAGGCTTCTGAGACTTTTGAGCAGTCAGTAGTTCCTCTTACTAGCTGTGCTCAGGTGAAGAGGTGGAGGAGCCCACCCAGACAAGAAGGACAAATTAGAAAAAAAGCTTGCAGTTCATCTTCACGAATTGATTATAAAATGCCTCAAGTAGAAAATAGGACCTGGTTTGAAAAATAAAAATATCCTATGGTTTAAATCACTGGGCTGTCTCCATCCTCAGCCTGTAGTGATGATTTCTGAACCCTATCTTTCCTTTCACAGCCCTTGTGAAATGACTCCAGGCCATACATGAATCACTTGCGGAAGGTGATTGGTGGATAAAATCAGAGATGTAACTCCCACCTGCAGGAGAAATGGAAGTGGCATTGTCAAGACCCAGAAACTTGGTTGAAAAGCCTTCTTCCTCAGAGTCACAGAAGCCAGTGGCGGCTTCTCTTCAGCCACAGGACCAACAGTGGGCTGTGGTCTTGTTTCCAGTGTTTAATTACTGTTGGAAGTCCATCTAACTGTGGGTTCATTTTTAATACATGATCTTCTGAAATGTCATACAGTCACACCTTCCAAAGGGTCACCCAGGCTGTGATCGGATCAGTTAGCCCATGCTCAGCAAGTGCAGCACACACAAAGGATGCCTGTAAGACCATCAGTCTGCATGTGGTGATCAGAGACTTTGTTCCGGTTTTTGCCAGAATCAATGCATCTTTGCAGATTACTGCCGCCTGCTGGAAAGCCCAGGGAATTACAGTATCTCTGGGTCTGACTTTACCCCTTTTTTCCCATTGATCGTTAACCTTGGAGCATCTTAGGTTATCTGTAAACTGTTTTTGAAATAGAGATTTGTGTGCAGCAGGTTATTGAGGCACATGCTTGGGAAAAACACCTGTGAGGGACTAAGAGCAACAAGAATGAGTAGGAGATGAAACTGAGCGTCAGGTGTTTGAGGTTGAGGCCTTAGCCTATCCTGCCAGCAGTTGGGGACCTGTGATTAGGGCAGGGGGCCAGGGGTTTGTGTGGCGGCAACACCCAGTCGTTGGAGGCAGGCTCTCCCTGGGGTGGGGTGCCTCGGGCAAGGCTGTGAACCCTCAACAGTCACATTCTTTTCACCTGGGGCATTGGATTGCTTGATTCTGATAGGATGGGCAGACGTGGAGAGAGAATCGAAGCAGCACAAGGCCAGACTGATGGTGAAGAGGCTCCTTAATCAAGGTAGGAGGTAGAAGTTTGCTCCTGTTAGCAGAGCCTGGGTAACTTGTTACTCCCCATAGTTGGTGGCTTACAACAAGGAAAGTAACCTATTATTACTCAGGATGTCTGTGTGTGAGGAATCCCTCAGTGGCTTGGCTGGGGGGTGGGGTTCTCTTGGAGGGTACTGTGTGCATACCATCAGATGGTGGTTGAAGTAGCTGGGGACTGGCCACGCTGCACTCCCAGGGCCTCCTCTCCATGTGGTCCCTCTCTCTGGCTTTGCTTGACCCGCCTCATGGCCTGGCACCTCATACACAGAGGCTTGGGGCCTCACAGGTGAGGCCCCCCACCCCACCCCATACAGACTGGAAGCCTCAGAAGCCTTCCATGTTCTGTTTGGAACAGGGATGTGGAGTCTGGTGGTTGGGGAGGAGAGACCGCATCTGTAAGACCATGTAGCATGGGACATTTACAAGTCTGGTGGGAATTAATCCAGTGAGAAAGACCTTCAAAATAATGATCTAACTCATATCTCCTCACATATATTTTATGTACATATATGCTCAGTGAGTAGAAGTTCAGTGCAGAATACCATTATAAGGAACTAGACATAGATAGGCAATGCAGTGTCGCATCTTCTCCCAAGTACTGTGTATGAAGGCAGAGGAGACACTGGTTAATCAGAGCTATTCCTGGTCTCCAAAGCCAGTTGAATGAATTCCGCAGTAGTATTTGTTGATTTTCAGCCTATGTTTTACAGACCAGAAGGCACAGAGCTCAGCAGTTCCCTTTCTTGCCAAGGCGCTAGCAAACAGCGAAGTCAGTGTTGTGTTTTCGGCATTGTGGTGGCAGAAGTACTACTGGCTTCCCCTGCCTTAGATGAAAACATGCAGTCACCACCCTGGGGGTATGGGCCTCAAATTCAGGTTCAAGCCTGGTGTTCACTTTGATGTCAGGGAAATCGTGTTAGCTCTGAGTGGAACACATAGCCGGATTAGTCTGATGAGCACTAATGGGTTTGTTTGCATGGTGTTGAGTTGATGTTTCCTGAGAGCAAAACACGAATACTTCTGTATGGTGAAATGCAGGAAGCAGAACCCAGCTCGTGCCTGAGGGTTTTGCTCTTTGCTGACGGGATTCAGACATCTTCAGCGCCCTTGTCATTCCATCTCATTCTTCGGAGGCCGCTCTGGGGGAGCGTGATTGCCGCACCCTGCTGGACAGCGTTGTGGAGGCGAGCCCACAGTCGGCATTTGTTCTGAGGGAACAGAGAGATGAGGTTTAGATTAGGAATCCTCCAAATCATGCTTTTCAAAAAGCTTCTGAATTGTTTTATTATAACATCTTTTGGTTGGGATAGGAAAGCCTGTTTAATTTACAATATGTTGCTATCAAGTGTACGCTATACAATTCAGATGATAATAAATGGGACTCCGAAGGCTTTTATGATGCAGAACATTTTTTAGCAGTGCTTGGCAGTATAATCAATGTTGTTTTCACAACTTAAAGAAAAAAAAAGCACTTGATGGAAAACTGCTATGTGAGAATGACATTGTATTCTAGTGCAGCACATCTTTAAAAATAGCTTTTAAAAGAAGTGATTAAAACCTCAAAGATATGAAGCTATCTTCCAGTGGTTACATGATGGCTATCTGTATATTTTAAACTATGTTCCAATGCTGGATGTATGAAAAGAGAATAATTTTCATTGTTGGGCAGTTATTACATGTTTGCCTCTCTAAAGAAAGGCTTCTCAACTCTGTGTCTTTTTGAGGCCGGAGTACCGAGTTGGAAGATAGGTTTGTATATTTATCGCAACCCTCACAACTGTCCTCAGTTTAGTCTCTGACTGATTCCAAGTCAGGAGCTCCCTGGGTCCAAGCATTGTTTGTCCTAGTGCCTAGAAGCTCACCAAGGGCGAGTCTTGGGAGTATAATCAGTGGTGCTGATACGCGTCTGGATGCTTCCCCTAGTACCTTCAAAGCCTAGGTTAACAGGGAAAACGAAAAATGGCAAAAGAAAGGGGTGCAAAAGAAAGAAGAAAGGTGTTGCTTCCAGTATTGCCCAGAGATATCCAGGTTCCACTGGAACCCCACACCCGGCTGATCCCATCCTTCCTGTTACCCTTTTTTTTTGTTTCTGTTTAAAGCCAAAATAAAAGTTTCCCCAATGCCTCTCTGACGTCTTCCTGTCGCTTTCCTCAGAAATTGGCCTTCCTCCACTGTTCTCCTTCCCACTTTCCCCGTGGAGCGCCACGGTGTGGTAAACATGTGTCTTTACAACGTCAAGAACCTCTCCTCCATGCCTTGGCTTCCCACACCACGTCCTGTTTTAGGAAAGGAGTCCAAGTACCCATCTTTCCTGTGGTGAACAGAGCGCAGTGGGGACCCAGCTCCCCTGTACTGGGGTTCAGACATCTCATTTAATGATGAGAGAGGCCTTAGTTTTCTAAGACAGGAGGGGTACAGAGCGGGACATGTGTAGAAAGCAGAATGGGACGCGGAGGTGGAGCAGCACTGACTCAAGTCTTTACTTGTCCATGCTGTGTCAAGTGCATGCAGTCCACTTGTAAGCCCTGTGTGTGTTTTCATTCCTGTAAATCCTGCCATTCTTCTCTGCTTACTGAGAAGTTGGAACTGGTCCACAGTCTTCTTTCTGCTCACATCCTGTCCTTGACCTGGAGACAGCAGTTCCAGTAAGGTCAACCTGGCCCAGATTTGGTTTTCTGTTCTTAGTCCTTCTGATTCAGCGTATCTGCAGGTGCACTTCTCTTCAGCCATTGTTTCCCAGGGTCACACTTTAGATCTTCAATTACCCAGAGCACCAGAGTTTTATTTGATTTCTAATTATTCGTAAGACTCCGTGATAGAAGGAAGGAAATCTTCTGTCTGCTGGTTCACTCCCCAAATGCCTGCAACAGTCGGGGCTGAGCCAGACCAAAGCCAGGAACCTGGGACTCAGCTGAAGCCTCCTCCCACAGCCAACTGCTTTAGCTGTCTCCTGGTGCCTCTCTTTGTGCGTCAGCAGGAAACTGGATCAGAAGCGGAGGCGGGACTTGATCCCCTGCACTCTGATATGGGAAGTTGGCATCCCAGTCCACAGCTTAACCCACTGCACCACACACCTGCAACACCTGCCCCCCAGTGTCAGAACCGTCCATCCTACCAGCTCCCTCTTGCTCATTCCAGTGTCGTCTTTATAAGCTCCTTGAGCTGCACTGTGGTTTGTAACCCTTCATTTTCAGCTGGGCTGTCAGCCGCTCCCTCCCCGTCCTGCTTTCTCTGGGGCTCCACGTGGACAGTCACAGCCACTGACTCATGAAAGCCCTCATCTCCCTGTAAGCCTGTCCTTTAGCTGCACCCAACTCAAGTCTGGATCAATGCTAACTCCATGTCCTCTGCGTTCATTCTTTGGGATCTCAGGACAGCTAGAGAAAATCACGATTCCCATGTGGATGCCCAGAATTTCTGGACGGTCTTTGTACTTGGGTCTGGCCTGATTGCTCTCCCATTCCTCTCAGTGGTGATCTCAAAATGTTAACCCTTTCTCTGCCTAGACCCTGCCTGCCTTATTGCAGGGATCTTGTTTCTGTGTTCAGTGGGACAGGGAGACAGTGGTGCTGCTCCACTTTCCATTCTGCTTTTCACAACTGTCTCTCTGTGTACCCACTCCTGTCTTTGAAAACTAAGGCCTCTCTCAGTGGTAAACCTCTTCTTGCTCCTAGCTTCCCCTCTCCCTTTCTGAGCCATGCCTGTTCAGTGAATAGTCTTGCATTCCTCATTTCCTTGTCAGCCTTTGACCTTTGGCAGTCTGGTTTCTACTGCTGTTTTCTTTCTTTCTTTTTTTTTTTTAACTTTTATTTAATGAATATAAATTTCCAAAGTACGATTTATGGATTACAATGGCTTCCCCCACATACCGTCCCTCCCACCCACTACCCTCCCCTTTCCCACTCCCTCTCCCCTTCCATTCACATCAAGATTCATTTTCGATTATCTTAATATACAGAAGATCAGTTTAGCATACATTAAGTAAGGATTTCAACAGTTTGCTCCCACACAGAAACATAAAGTGAAAAATAATAGATGATTTTTTTTAAATGATGATGAAATCAGATCAGACCTATTGTCATGTTTAATCCCAGTGAGAGTCAAGTTGGGAGTTGATAATTTCTTTCTTTTTTTTTTTTTTTTTTTTTTTACAGAGGATCAGTTTAGTATACATTAAGTAAAGATTTCAACAGTTTGCACCCCCATAGAAACACAAAGTGAAATATATTGTTTGAGTACTCGTTATAGCATTAAATCTCAATACACAGCACATTAAGGACAGAGATCCCACATGAGGAGTAAGTGCACAGTGACTCCTGTTGTTGACTTTACCAATTGACACTCCTGTCTATGGCATCATCTACTGCTGTTTTCTAAAACTGCATTGGCAGGTGTCTTGTTGCCAGAGCTGATGGACTGAAGGGGCCTGACTTGACACAGTTGACATTCTCCGTGAGACTTTGTTTTCCCCTCACTTGTGACAGCACATCCCCCTGCATTGTCTTTTATCCTTCCATCTACTCCCCTGTGGTCTTTCTCTTAGACTCTCTTGCAGCCATCCGTTCCTTGAATCACGATTGTTCAGAGGTTGTCAGAAGCACTCTTGGTGTTCGTGGAAGACTTCTAAATCTGTGTGTCTGGATGCCCAGACCCAGCCTTTCTCCTGCTGTTCAGACCCCCATAGCTAAAAGCTTGCTGGACATCTCCAAGTGGAAACCACCCAGGCAACTCAAATCCATCATGTTCAAAAATAGTGTATCCTTGCTACCCACATCATATTTTTTTTAATAAGACAATCTTCCACTGAATTGTACACTTTCAAAGAGTGACTTTTTTATTATTTGACAGGCAGAGTTAGACAGTGAGAGAGAAGAGAGACAGAGAGAAAGATCTTCCTTCTGTTGGTTCACCCCCCAAATGGCCGCTACAGCCGGCGTGCTGCACCGATCTGAAGCCAGGAGCCAGGTACTTCTTCCTGGTCTCCCATGCGGTGTAGGGGCCCAAGCACCTGGGCCATCCTCCACTGCCTTCCTGGGCCACAGCAGAGAGCTGGACTGGAAGAGGAGCAGCTGGGACTAGAACCAGCACCCATATGGGATGCCAGCACCACAGGCAGAGGCCAGACCCAAGTACAAGTGAGCCACGGCGCCGGCCCCCAGCCCAGCTCATCTTGTCCCTAACTCGCTTTATTTTCAGGTTAGTCTAAACAGATTGCAGAATTATTGACCTGGTCATGGGTTTTGAAATTCAAGAGGCTTCCTACACTGTTTCTCTCCCTCTACTCCATCCAATCACTAGGTCCTGCTGATCCCATCTCCTGGACATTTCTCTCCCATGTCCTCTGCTGTTGTTGACACTCAGGTCTTCAACGTCTCTCAAACATTGTGTCTTCAGTCCTTTCTCCCGCTTCTGCACTTGCTCTGTGGTCACCTGTCAGGTCCACCAGAGTGTTTATCTGGAGTAACCCTTGAGCCCAGCCCTTCGTCTCCCTAATCTTCAGTGTCTCTTCATCCCATGGAGCCATGCTATTCAATATGGGGGCCATCAGCCCTGTGAGGTTCCTGGGCACTTAAGTGTGGCCAGCTGGATGGAGTGTTAGAAAAATAGACACACATTTTGAGAAGTACAAGTTGAGTTGATACTCCTTTGGGATGTATTCAGTTAACTAAAATGTATCATGAATTCTGCCCATTTCCTCTTTTGAAAAAAGAGATTCAGGATGAGCTCAAAGGCTTCTTGACCTTTGTGACCTTGATGTCATCAGGACATAGTTTAGTCTCATGCCCCTAGGCTGGGCTGGGGGCCTTGGAGCACCACTGAGTCGCAGCAGTAGAGGTTTTCATAGACCCGGGCTAGGGAAGAGCTGAGCTCCCTATAAGACACGACGAAGTGCCAGCACCTGGGACATGGCTTCCCAGCTCTTTACTGTGAGCGTGTGTGGAGTGGGGATGTAAGCTCGGTTGTTGTTCCTCAGGAAATCATGATGAGATCGGCTGTCGTGACACTGCTGTGCACTTTTATTCTTAATACCGAAGAAAAAATCCTCAGGGAGCTTGGGTGACACAACTGGGGCCAGGGGGTGCCAGCTCAGAGAGCCCGGATCTGTGCTCTCACAGCTATACCTTTGGTCGGGAGACTCCGGCTTCCCACCTGGCCATGATCTGGGCCAACTCCCCCCACCCTTGCCTGTTTCTATTTAGGGGAGATCTCCTAAGGGATTCCCAGGGAATGACCTTGAGTGACCTCTCCGCGGAAGAAGGCAGGAGGTTCTAGTCTGTGCTTGTCAATACCGCCCCATCCTTTGTGCTTCCCTAGAGTCTCTCAGATTTGTCACGTTGTCATTTTTCCTTTTCCGAAAGTGACAGTTCCCTGGAGAGTTTTCACTCCACGTATCTCTTGACCTTTCTCTGAGAGGTTGTTTCTCATTTCACTGCCAGCTTGCTGTGTGGCCCTTTTTTATTTGCAAGTTTTCGGGATGAGTTTCGGGATGAGTGCTTTCTTCCGTGAACTCCTGTACCTCAGGCTGTATTTTACTCTGGGGCCAAGTCTCACTTGTAAAAGAGAAGCTTACAGCCAGGATAAGACGAAATAATCACCTCCCATATAGTTTCCTGCAACCTCTTGGATTGGATTTTCATATTTCAAGTTTAACGCGTGTTGGATGATTGGGGATTTCTCTTTATGTTTTCTAGGCACTTTCACTGCACCTGAGCGTTCTGCTTCGCTCGTTGATATTATTGCAGAAATAGCAAACCCCAGAGCATTTTCCATGGGCTTTGCTTTCTATTTTATTTTTGTGACATAAAAAGTCCAACATTAATAGAAAATCACAAGTATGTGTTATTTATATTTTACACTTCCTAGTTTGAAGAGCCACTGACTTAAGTGGATATGACACCAAGAGCCCTGTATGTAGTGATACATTCTAAAATCAGAAGAAAAAGTAGTGTGGAGAAAAAAATATCTTGATGAGTTCAGCCAAGATTTGTTCTTGAAGTTTTAATGGTGGAGAAAATATTTTACCAAGTCTAATTTAAAATAAATAAATAACCTTATTTGTTGAAATGTAGTCAAGGTACACTTCAATTGTGGCACTTGATTAAGTTCTAAATAAATAGGAAAGTGTATATTCAATATGGACAATGACCTGGTCATTTAATAGACAGGAAGAGAGAGAAGCAAAAACCAAACCCATCCTTTCCCCCTACATTGTAGAAAGTTCTATACAACTCATCCTGGAATCTGTCACATTTTTTGGGAAAGTGAGGAAATTTGTCACCCTCCAGTTCTCACTATGGAATGAGTGGAATCTGATGAAGATGGTGAGAAGTGTCAGGCCAAGACCTGTTTGAGTTGGGCTGAGGACCCTGTAATTGTTCTAAGAATCAAACAATCACTCCAAAGACAAAGTGAGACAAGAGGGTCCCCTCGGTTTATGTCCTTTGTTCCTAGGAGCTTGGGGAAGGTGTTAGTCTCCTCCTGCTGCTGCTGCTGTAGTTAATGTCACCAACACAGCAGCTAACGGATGCAGATCTACTGTTGTCCTACTGGGAAGGGCGGAAGTTGGAGTCGGGCTCAGGGATGAGTGCAGGGTGTTGGCCAGCCTCCCTCCTCCTGGAGGTTCTCAGGGGACTATCTACTTCTTTGCCTTTGCCAGCTTGGAGGCTCCTGCGCTCCTGGGCTCTTGGCTCCTTCCTCCCCTCCAGAAACAGTTGTGAGTTATCTTCTGCCCGCTCCGACCCCTCCTTGGGCCTTTCTGGTTTCCATCTCTGACTTCGACTTTTGTGCATGTCTCCTGTAAGCACAGTCATGATCTCCCAGTCTTGGCGTGTTTAGCTGATGCACACCTGCCAAGTCCATCTTTGTGATGTGAGAGAGTAAGTCCCGGAGATTAAGATGTGACAGCGCTGGGGGCACAGCCCCTCACATACAAAAGCTCTGTGACCCTTTGAACAACTTTTGCCAGGTTTCCGTTCAACACCGAAGCAGAGGCCCTGGAGTCGGCAGACTCTTTTCTCGTATCTGGGAAAGAGGTGTGAAAGGAACCGTAGAAGTATATCCACTAGCATGTTTCTAATATTTACGCCACCTCGTCTCACAGGCTTCGCCGGTGAAGGGTTATTTATGGCGTTTGGACTTAGGAACTTAGCATTGAAACTTACTTCACTGCGTGCGAGAGAAAACCAGGGCGGAAAGATCTAGATGCTGTGGTATAAATTCTAGGAGCGCTTTACTCTTTTTGGACTTCTTCCCAGCAAAAACAACATTTTCCATTTTGCATTTATAGTCTGTGCCATTTTGAAAATGACTTGTCAAGGTTTCTCGAGGCCGGTCAATGAATTCCAAATGTTCTTATGGATGGGACTAGATTAATTTTTACGCTGGGACTGTTTCAGAAGCATTAAATCAAGATGCAGATGGCTTTCTCAACTGTCCAGTTCTTCCTCAGATGCCACATTCTATACTGATCTTCTAACTAAAAAGTTGGGGGCATGCAAGGAAAGAGTACTTGGGAGTGACAGAGGGGCCACTGAGTTCCCCAAACACTGCTAGCAACCGTCACCGGTGGTCTGGGTAACAGAGGGCAAAATGAACTGAATGGCTACAGTCTGTGGCTGCTCTGTGTCCACCCAACACCCAAGGTGGTTTCAGAGGTCAGGAGGTCATCTCCATGGGCCTCGAGAGGTTCTCTCAGTCAGCACGGCCCATGGGACCCACAGGAGCTCCACACTTTTCATTCAGTCCCAGAGCAGTCCCCAAGCTGAGGTTTTGTTCTGAGCTGCTCACCTTCCACAGTGTGACTCTGTGGGGTTGTAGCGCAAGTGACCGTTGCTGGTTCTTGAAGAAGGAAAGAGATTAGGACAGCATCCCACCAGTACCGATCCATGACGTACTCACGAGGGTGCCAGACATGTCATTCCCTCTTCTGAGGACTCACCATAGGTGCTGTCATTGTGAAATAAGCCCTGGAAAGACCTCGTTATGTTAGCATCTCATTGTTATAAAATTTTTACTAAAATAGTTGAACGTAGTTCTTAAAATGCCAACAATCTCTGCGAGTGAGATCCCAGTGGAAAGAACAGGTCTTCAAAGAAGGAGGTACCTTTCTCTGAAGGGAGGAGAGAACCTCCACTTTGACTATGACCTTGTCTAAACAAGATAAGAATCGGAGAACTCAGAGGGCTTCCATAGCCTTGGAAACTCATGACTGGAGCATATGGAGATTACTGATGCCATAGACAGGAGTGTCAATTGGTAAAGTCAACAACAGGAGTCACTGTGCACTTACTCCTCATGTAGGATCTCTGTCCTTAATGTGCTGTGTATTGAGATTTAATGCTATAACGAGTACTCAAACAATATATTTCACTTTGTGTTTTTATGGGGGTGCAAACTGTTGAAATCTTTACTTAATGCATACTAAACTGATCCTCTGTAAAAAAAAAAAAAAAAAAAAAAAAAAGAAATTATCAACTCCCAACTTGACTCTCACTGGGATTAAACATGACAATAGGTCTGATCTGATTTCATCATCATTAAAAAAAAAATCATCTATTATTTTTCACTTTATGTTTCTGTGTGAGAGCAAACTGTTGAAATCCTTACTTAATGTATACTAAGCTGATCTTCTGTATATTAAGATAATCGAAAATGAATCTTGATGTGAATGGAAGGGGAGAGGGAGTGGGAAAGGGGAGGGTAGTGGGTGGGAGGGACGGTATGTGGGGGAAGCCATTGTAATCCATAAATCGTACTTTGGAAATTTATATTCATTAAATAAAAGTTAAAAAAAATGCCAACAATGCCCATTCTTTTTTTTTTTTTAAGGTAAATGAGAAATTTTTATTTGGTTTGTTTGCTTGCTTCTGTCCTTATAAATCAAGTTAGGGATTTGAGTTTCAGACAGTCATAAGTGTATTTTCTTCGCATTAAAGTCCATGTTTTTCTTGAGCAACATTGTTTTTGAGTGCCTGTGTTGAAGCTAGTTCATATGGATAGTGGTATTTCTTTCTCAGGTATTCTGAGAATTGGTTGTTATCTATTATTAGTACCTGCTGTTGTTGAAAATGCAGATAATCAGAGGCTTTCATACTTTTTACTGTGATCACATTAAGAACAACATTTTCTAGTGTATTCTAGGTCATATGAATACTACAATTACATATGTATATAATCTTGGAGTAAAGGTTTCATGGAAAATTTGCTCTTCCTATAACTCTTCTGTTTTCTGTTTTATTGTATTAAGAAAGTACTTGTCATGACCCACTAAATTGATTTCATGAGCAGTAGTGTGAAAAATGCTGTGTTGTTAAATGATACAAAAATCCATTTATTTTGAGTCAAAAAGAACACTTGGGCAGTGCAAATTAATTGCCTGGACATATTCAGTTACACAAAGATTAAAAGTTAAATCCTTGAGTCATGAAGAAGATGGCTCAAATTTTCATTAAACTCATTTTTGGTAGGCTTACAGTGACTTTCGGAATAATGAAGCTTGGCAACCCACCCTATGAATAAATTATAGTTTTTAACAAGATGCTGAGGCCGCTCACCCGGACACTGTCGATGCAATAGAGCTGGAGGCGGCTGCTGCTTATACACACCTGTGGCTAATTTCTAGCACACAGAGATTCACATCAAGGATGTGAACCCAAGCTAAATGTGTATATCCAAGCAAGTCGAATGTTAGTATTTTTCTGTTTGTCGTTTGTGACCCAGAAAATAAAAACAGAGAAGTTACAGGGGTGACACATTTTTCTTTGGGAGTAGTATCAAGATTATTTCCAGCTGGTGGAAGCTTCAACAGCTAAGCTTCTCCACTGGGTCAGAGGGAAAGATATCGTTCAGAAAGGTTAGCTTTTGACCAGTGGAGGGGACATTTGCATTTCCACATGAGCTGAACATGGGCTAGAGAGGGCTGATGGTCACCTTTTTACATCTAAGCCCAGGAAAGCGCGTTTGTGTCTTTATTGTGTAACTCAGACTTGAAACAGGACCAGACTGTATGGAGTGCCACAGCTAACCGCACTCCTGTTTCCTTGCCGGCTGTCACTTTGAGACCATGTCCCTCTGTACGAGACGGCTTTGGGTTTCCCCTCAGCTCCTCGCTGCTACTTCTGCTTTGGAAGCACCCTAGGCACAGCTGCTCTCCCCTCATCTGTCTATGGCCCGGCCCAGTCACTGCTGGGAAGAAGTGAAGCTGTAGTCGTGGCTGGTGGTTTGTGGCCGGTGGACATTCCTTCCCCACGTATAATATAAAGCATTCCTGCTGCAGGAACACATTTTTCTTACCTTACTCCTCCATCACATTTTCACTGAATATAAATAACTTCAATTCATCTTCACTTTTTTATTGCCTTAGTTGCTGCTTCTAAATGCATTTTGCATGAACTGAAGAGTTTGCTAAGTGGGTGACCTTCACATCCCTGTCCAGGAGAAAATACGAAATGAGACCTGGGTTGACCATTTTAAATGGAAGAGCTGTAGCTGGAAGAAAAATAGCTCCTCCAAACCTTTGAAGTGGAGTTGATGAGTCACAGAGAGCTCGGGGCAAAGCACCTCTCTCTCAATGATTTTGCTGAGTTTCCTGACAGGTTTTTAGGTTCTAGGCTTCAAAAAGGAAGTCCCTTTATGTGAATGATGAATGGGAAATCATGTTTTCTGGGGGCCAGGGCCACTGCATCTGTACTTACTCAAGTGACACAACCTATACCGCCACTTTGTTTATGAAATCATCGTTGAGTTCTTACAAAGTATGTGACGTGGTCACAGACACGTAGACACATACAATACATACACTGTATACCGTTGTTCCCTTTGTACCCATGGGTGATTGGTTCCAGGGCTTCTGGGGATACCAAAATCTAAGGATGCTCAAGTTCTCTGTATAAAGTGGTGCAGTGTTCGCATGTAATCTATGCGACCATCCCATACGCTGGAAGTCATCTCTTGATTCCTTATAATACTCAGTACAAAGCAAGTGCTATGTACAAAGTTGTTTCACTCGTATTGTTTAGAGGGTAATGGTAAGAAAAAAAAAGTTTGTACATCTTCAGTACAGACACACATTTTTTGCTAGATATTTCCCATTAGCAGTGTTGAATCTGTGGTTGAATCCAGAGATTATGTATCTCTTCCAGTAATGAAGTAATGAGAGAAAGAGGAACCAGGAGAGTGGTAGGCAGGCCAGTCCACTCAACTACGGTGACCTTTGCCTGAATCCTGTCGCAGTGGAGGGGAAGAGTTCTGGGAGCCTGTGCAGAGCCCTGAGGTGGGAAACGGAGGCATCTCAAAGACACAGCAAGGTCCACGTGGCTGCTGCTAACTGGTACACCTGAGGCAACAGAAATGGGAAGTGGGGAACCTGGGGGACTTGTTGTACAGGTCAAACTATACTTCCCAAAGTACGTCGACTTGAAATTGAAGTTGAACTATGTGTCCTGATGAGTTTTTTTCTTGTCATATCTGATAACTTTTTTCCCCACCTTCCCTCCCTCCCTTCCTTTCTCTGTGTGCATGGTCTTCATTTGATAACAGAATTAGGTTCATTTGTTTCAGGTTCTTTTCCTTGTCCTCACTGCTTTAATTTTAGTGTTGGATGTGTAGGATATTACTTTGCCTCCAAAGTCAAAGCTGTGCAAAATGATATACTCAGGGAAACATCATTCCTTCCTGTACGCCTTCTAACAGCACCACTCTTGTTGGCCAACTTCGCCGTCTTCTGGATTCGCTGTTCTTAAGTGTTGTGTTGTGTTTGATTTTTTTAAATGATAAGAAAACAGATGTAAACTTTTCCTACTTTCTCTTCTTTATTATGCACATTTAGCATTACACATGTGTTCTCTTGTATGTTGCTTTCCCCACTTAATATCTCCTGAAAATGCCTAGCAGTTTATGGAGGTTTCTCATTCTTTGTAGTAGTTGTGTTGCATTCCACTGTATGTAGTACAATAGGTTATTCAATAATCTCCTGTGCTTGAACATTGAGGAAGTTTACAGTATCTTACACTGAACAAGTAGTACTGTAAATGAATGACTTTTTAGAAGTTTTTATTTATTTATTTAGAGGCAGAGTTACAGACGAGCAAAAGGTCTTCCATCTGCTGGTTGACTCCCTAAACTGCTGTGACAACCAGAGCTAAGCTGATCTGAAGCCTGGAGCCAGGAGCTTCTTCTGGGACTCCCACGTGGGTGCAGGGTCCAAACACTTGGGCCATCTTCCACTGCTTTCCTAGGCCATTAGCAGAGAGCTGGTTTGGAAATGGAGCAGCTGGGACTCCAACTAGTGCGCATATGGGATGCTGGCGCTGCAGGTGGTGGCTTAGCCTACTAAGCCACAGCACAGGACCTGCATGAAAACATTTTGAATACATTTTTTTTGTATGGATTGATAATATCTTTAGGATAATCTCCAGGGACTGCTGGATCAATAGTAAATCTATATGTACTTTCATTAGCTGGTGCCAAATTGCCCTCCAAGGGGCGATTTCAGAAACTTGGAGAGTGCTTGTCTCTGCAGTGCCTCGCCAAGACTGTGTTCTCCAGCTTCTGAGTTTTCACCTCTCTGAGGAGTGAGGAATGGGACACATCAGTGCCGTTCTCATTGGAACACTGTTCCTTATGAGATGGAATTTCTTTTCCTATATTTAAGAGGCATTTTTGGATCTTTGTGAATTATTGTTCGTGTCTTTCACTTTTTTTCTACTTAATTAAAAATGTATATTAGGGAGAGTAGCCCTTTTTCTCAGATATATATATATATATATATATAGCAAATATTGCCTTATAGTTAGTCATATTTTTAATTTTTTTTAATTATTTGAATGGCAGAGACACAGAGGAGAGAGAGGGAGACAGAAAGGGACACACAGTGAGATCTTTTAGCTGCTGGTTCAGTCCCCAACTGCCTGATAGCCAGGGCTGGGCCAGGCTGATGCCAGAAGCTGGGAATTCAAACAGGGACCCAACTACTCGAGCCATCACCACTGCCTCCTAGATTGCACATTAGCAGGAAGCTGGAATGGGACCCACAGATAGAATTTGAACCAGACCGTCTAAGCCGGGAAGGGGCCATTCTAATTGGTAGGTTAACAAGTATGTCAAATGACTGCCCCTGTCATTTGTCTTTTGATTTTGTTTATAGCAGGATTTTTAACCATGAAAAATATTTATTTACATATGGACCTACTTACTCGTCATGTCTGTCCTTACTCTGAATTTTGAGTCACACTTAGAAATCATTTTTCCCACATGGATGTTAAAGAAGTCACATATGGTTTTCTTTTACTGCTTTATTGCTTCGTTTTTTACATTTGTACTCTTGGGTCCATTTGGAGTTTTCACTTATATATAGCATGAGAGATGGACTTAATTTTGTTATTTGTAATGGCTATTTTAAAAATACTTAAAAGCATTTTTAAAAACAGACCATCTTTGTTGCAGTGGTTTGAGAAATTGCCTTTGTCAAATACTAGATTTTTATGAAAGGCAGGTCGATTTCTGTACTTGATGTGCAGTTCTCTTGATCTGTCAACTCACAATCCTGGAAGTGCTTTGAAGGTAGAGTTGATAGGTATTAGTGGTGAATTTGCTATGAGGCATGGAAAAAAAAAAAGAGTAGTTAGGCATTAATTCATTTTCCTTGAGTAACTAGCAGCTAGAGCTGCCACTTTCAGATGAGAGCTCAATTTTTATGGGGTGGTGCCAGATATTAAATCTAAGATAAGCTTCAGACCTGGTAGAGACAAGAAGGGCAGGTGTCAGTGGACGTAGAATTTAGGTAAAGGGAGGAGGTGAGCATTTAGTGTGAGCCGTGTAGCAACAGAATTTAAAAGCATGAGACCATTACTGTTTTTGATGAAATTATTATTATTATTATTATTCTCTCCATTTTGGACACACATCCTGAAATGTTGAAGGTGAAAATCCCTTATACCCAGTAAATTGCGCAGTACGCCCATGAATCTAGGTCTTCCTTGAGGGCCCAGCTTTCCGGGGCCGCCGTAACGAAATCCCTCAGTAGGGTGGCTTATGGAGTGGGATTGTTTTCTCGGAATTCTGGAGGCTGGAGGTCTGAGACCCTGGAGTCAGCAGCAGTGGCTGCCTCTCCCGGGATCGCAGGCGGCTGCCTCTTCTCTCAGGGTCTTCACACAGCCTTCCCGGTGACCTGATCTCTTCTTCCTGTGAGGACGTGAGTTACACTGGGCTGGCATCTGTCCTGGACCTATAGTTCTAGCTTATTACCTCTTGAAGGCCCTATATCTCACTAGTCACATGCTGCCGTACTAGGGGCTAGGCTTTCCATATATGAGTTTTTGGAGGAGACGCAATTCGGCCCCAAAGATCTGTTTTCCATGACTCCTCTTTGCTTTTGTCTTTGGAAGGAAGCAGGAATTCACTGTTTGAAAGACTATCTGCTGCTGCTGCCTTTTTTTTTTTTTTTTTTTTTTTTACTATTTACTTACTTATTTGAAAGGCAGAATTACAGAGAGAAGGAGAGACAGAGACAGAGAGAGAGAGAGAGAGAGAAATCTCTAATCTGCTGGTTCACTCCCCAAATGGCCTCAACAGCCAGAGCTGGGCTGATCCAAAGCCAGGAGCCAAGAGCTTCCTCCGAGTCTCTCATCTGGGTGCAGGGGCCCAAGCACCTGGGCCATCTGCCACTGCTTTCCCAGGCACATTAGCATGAAACTGGATTGGAAGTGGAGAAGCCCCGACTCAACTGGTGCCCACATGGGATGCCAGCAGTGCAGGCGTTGGTTTTAATGTCTATGCCACAGTGCCAGCCTGATCATCTTCTTACCTGAAGGAATTTTGATGATGGTTACTTTGATGTCCATGAGCTAATATTTCTCCTTTATTTGAAGATGATGTAAAAATAAACTGTACTTAATAAGTGGCCACAAACCTCAGATGTGTTCCCAGGGAAAAGCCTGGTCCATGGCCGGGGTCCTTAACACAAAAGTTTCAGCAGCAAACTTGGGCCTTATCTGGACTAGAGGTTATGAAATGAACATTTTTTAAAAACTGGAGTAAATGTTGGTCTCAGAAGACATTCTTCGGCCACTAATAAGCATGGATTCAAGTAAACCAGAAATATCTATCTGGTTAGATGCAATAAATCCCAAGGAAATTTCTTCCTTTAGAGGTGGTCTAGTTATAGATGGAAATCAAGAGTCAAGACTTAAAGAGTTTTGTAACAAGTTCATTAAATATTTGTATATTTCTACGTACATTAGGCAGGGAAGATTTGAACTCTTTAGGCCTCTTGGAATGATTCCATCCTTCTCCAAGTCACATGTATTTGGGAAGGTCCTAAAAGTTCTTCTCTGCCCTGTTCTGTAATCCGCTCTTCAGTATTTTCGCTACGTGTTTGTCATGGAAATTGAGCATCCTGGTGCAGGATAGCATCTTCATAAATCACTAACTGAAGCTCATTGAGGGTCCACAGGAAACAAGTTACCTTGAGTTTGCCTTCCAAGAATTTATAGTCATTTCATAGTAACTTTTGTCACTGACATCTGTGATAATTTTTTTGGAGGAATTAGAATGTGTTATCTGATATTTCAACCTCTCAGAATACGTTATCTGGACTCTGAATAGAATTTGCTTGAAGACATTAGGCTGATAGAAAAGTTGAAGCACCTTGACTTTTAGTTTTGCTGTTTGAACAGAATTATTAAGGTGTAAGATGGGGGGGGCTTAGATGGAATGTTCCGGATGCCCCGTTGCTTAGAAAAGTGACGTCAGACTTGGATCAGGGCACCCTAGAAGTTGATGGATAATGAATAAAGAAAGCACAGGCAATGAAGTCAGCAGAAATACAAAAATGTCAGCATTGACTTCACCAGTACCCTGCCAGTGACATAGGGTTAATTCATCCTTCAAAATGAGGGTACTTTATGCTCATTACAGCAAAATTTTGTAAAAAAGCAAAACAAAATAAAAGAACAGCCACAACCCCGCTATTCCTGTCCATCATCACTTGCTCTGTCCGGCCCTGCATCCGTTGGAGCTTTGTCTTTCAGAGGCTGTGGCTCTGTGCTCTGGGGCCCCCTCACCTCCACAAACATTTCCCGTGAATTGGGCTACGGAGGCAATTTCAGAAGGGCAGTGTCAGGCTCGAAATTTTTTTTTTTTTTTGACAGGCAGAGTGGACAGTGAGAGAGAGAGAAAGGTCTTCCTTTTCCGTTGGTTCACCCCCCAATGGCCGCTGCAGCCGGTGCCCCGCGCTGATCCGAAGCCAGGAGCCAGGTGCGGGTGCAGGGCCCAAGCACTTGGGCCATCCTCCACTGCCTTCCCGGGCCACAGCAGAGAGCTGGACTGGAAGAGGAGCAACCAGGACAGAATCCGGCACCCCGACCGGGACTAGAACCCGGCATGCCAGCGCCGCAGGCGGAGGATTAGCCTAGTGAGCCGCGGCGCCGGCCAGGCTCGAAATTTTAAAATGTGGACATGACACCACATCTCCGTTTTGACATCTGCTCTTTTTTCACTAAACAAAACTGACCTGAGCTTCCCCAGACCTCTGAGAATCCTTGCCAGCCCCGAGGACTTCAGAAAAGCATCAGCCTTTCTGTGCTGTGGACCCACTGGTCTCTTGCCGCCCCGCCTTCTGCACATGGAATTGTTCTGGGAGACAGCGGGCTTCCCCTGGCCTGAGCCTCTCTCCCTGGAGACCGTGACTCTGCTTCCCTGCCCTTAGGACAAATCATTCCGGACTTGCATTTCCGGATGTGTCTAGTTTACCCAGGCATGGCGACTCCCAGCCGGTGGCTATCATCACTGGGCACATTTGGAAAACATGCAAAAACAAAAACACAAAACCACTGGTTAAATACGACTCACTGTGGTCTGTTGTGGTGAGCTCTCCTTCAATTACCTTGGTTGGAAAACCAGCATTGGCTATTTCAGCTGTTACCTGCTTTAGAATGTGTAAAATGACAAGTGGGCGCACTCAGCCATTTAAATGCTATCTAGTGGGTCACAGAGAGAGAAGAACTCCATGATCTTGTAGTTTCAGCTTGTGTTCACTTGCATGACACTGCTCATGGGATCCCCTGCCATTGCCATCACCAGGACCATCACACTCGTATCCATATGGCCAGTAGGAAGAGTGGAACCCAAGCGAAGGACATGGAGATGTGTTCAGCAAAGAAAACCTGCCCTGATCTCTGTAACCACCTGCCCCTTCCCCTGATCAGTGTACACGATCAGGAATAGACCTTTCGGGCCTGCACCGTGGCTCGCTTGATTAATCCTCCGCCTGCAGCGCCAGCATCCTATATGGGCGCCGGTTCTAGTCCCGGTTGCTCCTCTTCCAGTCCAGCTCTCTGCTATGGCCTGGAAGGGCAGTGGAGGATAGCCCAAGTGCTTGGGCCCTGCACCTGCATGGGAGACCAGGAGAAGCACCTGGCTCCTGGTTTTGAATCAGCATAGCGCCGGCTGTAGCAGCCATTTGGGAAGTAAACCAACGGAAGGAAGACATTTCTCTCTCTCTCTCTCTCTCTCTCTCTCTCTCTCTCTCTGTCTATAACTCTACCTGTCAAATTAAAAAAAAAAATCTCTCTCTCTCTCTGTAACTCTGTCTCTAAATAAATAAAATAAGTCTTTAAAATAATTAAAATGTTAAAAAGAATAGACCTTTCTGATCCTAGTCCTATACATTCACACTCATAGAAAATTCATGACTTCAGTGTTCATTGTGGAAATATAGACTTTCCAGTGAAAAACCAGCAAAAGCTGTTTAGACAGAAAGGAGAGGGCCACGTTTCTTAAATCCCAAACAGACTCAACAGCAGGGAGTGGGAAACCTTAATATGGACAAAGGGAAGCCGCCAGGCTAGACACTGTTGGGAAGAGACAGCTGTAGGCAACTCACCAGAAGTGGGGCTCCCCGTGTGATTGCTTAGGGGTGCATATTGGGATTCTCCACTTGGTCCTAAATGAGGAGTGGGGGTAAAAATTAGCAAAATTGTCAGTTAATAAGCGGCAGCTGATTTGGAGCAGTTGCTGTACAGGTGTTTGGCTTCTTGGGCTGGTTGCTGCAGGTTGTGGTCAGTTCTGTTTTGATATGTGGTCTGCTCATTCAGGCTGGGTAGTCAGGCTCTCACCACAGGTAATTACTTATTCATAGGAACTCTACATGACCTGAATAGGATCCCATTGTCTATAATACACTGACAATGGTAGTTTGTCCCAGACTGCTGTTTCTCATGCTGGAATGATATACTGTTATGTAGTCAGATATTTTTCTTTCTGACTTCAGGAATTTGTAGCTTTCCTAAAAATTGCATCCTTGATCTTTATAATATTTTAAAGCATGTCTCCTAAATTTCTTTTTAATTGTTTTTCTTGTTTAAAAGTACCTTTTTAATTCAGATAAACTTCATTTTTTTATATTTAGGTTCATTTCCTTTTCCAAGTAGATAATTATTGGAAATTAAACCTTCTTCCCCTGACTCTATTTTGACAGCAAATCCCATTCATTTCCATTTTATTTCTTTCTTTAATCTGAGTCATTGAGAGTAAGATTTTATTTCAATTTTTGCAGACTTTTAAAAATCTGTCTCAAGCACTTTTTTACATATGGTGTAGGAATGTGGTCTGGTGCTGGCCTTGTGGTATAGTGGGTAAAGCCATTGCCTGCAATGCCAGCATCCCATGTGGGTGCAGGTTCCTATCCCAGCTGTTCAATTTCCAATCCAGCTCCCTGTTAATGGCCTGGGAAATGCAGCATCAGATGGTCCAAGCTCTTGGGCCCCTGCCACCCATGTGGGAAACCCAGATCAAACTCCTCTCTTTGGCCTGGCCCACCTCGAGTTGTTGTGGCCATGTGAGGAGTAAGCTAGTGGGTGGGAGATCTCTCTCTTTCTCTGTCTCTCCCTCTCTCTAACTCAAATTCAAATAAATAAATCTTTTTTCCTTTATAAAAAAATGTGGTCTGTTTAATTTCTGCTTCTGGATTGTCGAGGAATTTTTGATTAAAACATATATATTCAAAGTTTTAAAAGTAAATCACAAAACCTCATATCCTTACTGTCTTAGATAGTTTCTATAAGTTATGTTATAGGCTCCTGGTAGGAGAATAATTGCTAATTTCCCCTTCATTGCTAACAGTTTTGGGTTTATAGTTAAGGGCTCTATTAATTGTATAAACATTCTTGACTATTTTGTCAGGAAATGTCTAGTGCATGTCACACCCCACCTAAATGCCTCTTTCTCAACATCGAAAGGCAGATTCCTAATTAGGAGGTTATAGGTAGTCAAAACAAAACGTGACTAAACTTGCAAGACTTTTTTGACCTCAATACAACCGAGATTTGTGAAAACACCACTCTGGAGACTGAGGTGTCTCTAAAATGAAAGGGTCTATTGATGCCTTACAGACCTGAGTCAGAAGACAGCCAGGTCTTAGGACAAGCTTCTCCGAGTACGAGCACCAAGGCTAGGTGGTAGTCGGAAAGTGACTACTAGACCCAGATCTAAGAGCTTTGCCGTTACAAAGATTGGGGGAAGGAAAGCATAGGTTGTTTACCTCAAACCTGCTTTGGCTCTAGTTAAAGGATGCAGGAGCACACGAAGTGGGACAGCTTGGGAATGGGAGGACAGGTCATCCAGAGAAGGGCTTTTCAGTCTGGAGGGAGTTGCAAGCAGGATGTGAGGGTACCTGGGGGGGGTATAAGTGTTGACAACCATTTTGAAGCATGGAATCATTTTTTTTTAAATGTATGACCCAATGCTGTTAACTGGTTAACTCTCTTATTTCTCCCTCCTGCATGCTCCAGCCCTTATGATTAAATTTAGACCATCTCAGAATGTTTCTCTTATCAGATTCAGAAAACAGCTCTGATGTCCACGTCCTTCTGTGCCTGGGAGGCAGGAGTCCTGTTCTTTGGACAGAGCTGAGTCAGTGCAGCCCAACTATGACCCTGTGTCCAGGGCTTCCTTTCCCATGCAGTCCATCGCTCTTTTAGATGTTTAAGTCTGGTCATTAGAAAGCCATCAAGTTGGCTGAGCCTTTTTGGCTTGTGGCAGTGTTCTTCCATTTATTATCTTATGAGGTATTGATATCATAGTATTACGGGAACACATATCTCAATTTTTATTCCAAGTTCTTTCTTCTATAGCGATAAGAATTCAAGGCAGAGTCATCAATACAATGCAAACATGAGAGCAGGGTTTATTTCAAAGGGAGAGAGTGAATTTACATTTACACACGAATGTGGACAAGTCCACGTGAAGAGATGCCTGTTGGGCATCTGGGCCAGAGAGTTGTATATGAGGAGAGAGAGTAGGAGTAGTCCAGAGAAGGACCCAAAAGCAAAGGCCAGAAGTCAGAAGGCAAAAGGGCCACTTTTATATGCAACAGCCCCCTTTATGGGGAAAGGGATGGTGCCTTAATTGAATATACACACAGGGTAGCGTTTGGTGGGGTTTAGTGTCTATGAGGCTTTCTGGGAGTTCATGGAGCCTTCGTGCGGAACTTAACTTCCATGTGACCATGATGGTGTCCCCTCCTTCCTAGTCCTGGGTGAGACACAGGTGCATTATGGGAAAAGTGGACATCCTAGATAGACAGGTAAGGGATAGAGTTGCAGTGCAGGGACAGAGGCAGAAATTGTGAAAGTAAACCTTCCAGCTCAGCCTTTCCTACCTAACCTTCCTATTTCTGCCCCTCCCCCATCAGTAGGCCAGTTGATTTGTATTACTCATGCCACTGATCATGGCATCTTTAGATGAGAATGTTGAGATTAGTGGCTATTGGTTTGCTCTTTGAGTCAAAATTTTAAGCGTTTGGTGAAACGGTGAAAAGATGAAATGGTCATTGTTTTCCATCAGCCGGAAGTCTACTTTGTAGCTATGAAGCCTTAAATTCCCTCTTCTAGAAGCCGTGGTTTTGGGGTGAAAGCCAGGAGTATGGAGTGGCAGGCCCACCCCAGGACTGCAAATGCAAGAGCTGTACACCAGATCCTGTAGGACAATTTAGATTGCACAGACACACTTTTCTCCTGTTCATTAGAGACGATCAATTTAAAGTATAACTAAGGACATTGGATTCGTATAATGGGATCAGATTTTGTCAGTTAATTAAGAAATTCTTATGCCTTTTTGTTGGTCAGGCTCTGTGTCTTGGGATTTTTTAATTCAGAAGTTATGGTAATTGCTTGCTACTCTAAGTTTTGGAAGGCACAATGCAGCCTGAACAATATTGCTTCAAGGAATTGACAACATAAAATCCTATGGAGAAAACACTCTTATACAAAAATGTCTAAGAAATGGTAAAATACAGCATAGAATCACCTAATTTAATCAACACTATCTTTAAAAATGTAGGAGTTGAGAAAAAATTTCTTTTTTTTATATATAGACATAGCCTTTTTAAGACAAGATGTCTCTCCTCACCCCTATAATTTAGATTAGGACATGTAATTTAAGGAGTTTGGGAGCAAGTAGTTCCCCTTCCCCTGGCGTCTTGGAGTCTCGGTGTCTCCAGCTATGAATAAGAGAAAGGCACGTACATGTATTGGGTGCCTGGCGTTTGCCAGATGCGTCTATATGTTCCCTTTGACTTTATCTTCATCACAAACCTGTAGTGTAAGTATTAGGATCCCTGTCTCACAGAAGACAACACTGTGACTTAGGTTAAGTTTTATGCCTGTTGTTACCAAATTAGGAAACAGCAGGGTCAGGCTTTTGTTTTAAGTCAAAGCTCTGGCCTTTTAAAACCAATGTCTTGCCCTTGTGTGGGATTGCACACATGTTAACAAAAATATTGCTGGTTCTTGCTACTGAGCCATGTCATCCATGCACATGGATAAAAATGGGGCATTTACCTCTAGTGCAAAACATATATCGTCCTTCCAACAGCATGTTCCTGTAGCTCTTCTTTAGGTCATGTCACCATTGATAGAAACAGGGGGAGGAATTCCTCAACAGGGTTGCCAGATTAGCAAATAAAAACAGGGGATGCTCAGTAAAGCATCTGGGACACAAGTAGGCAAAACCATTGCTCATTATTTATCTGAAATTCAAATTTAACCAAGTATCTTGATTTTGGTCTGGCAACTTTATACCTTAGTCCGAATCTTGCTATTAATATAGTTTCATCTTCCTTCCTCAAACAACAGAGTTTACCTTGGTAAGTAAGTAGTTTCATTTTCTTTCTGTAGGCCCTGTGGAAGAGAAACGTGAGTGAGGGAATTGGCCAATAGGTGCTTATCAAAAGAGGAGAAATTCTGTTTGAATAACTGAAATTTTTTTTCTGCACTGGAGGTTAGCTGTAAATTTAATCTGTCTTACTGAAAACTTCCGTTGGCAAAACCTTTTTTTAAAAGATATATTTACTCTCTTATTGGAAAGGTACAGTTGTGGGGGGAGGGAGGAAGAGGAAGAGAAAGAAAAAGTAAGAGGAAGAGGATGAGGAAAAGAAAGAGAAAGAGAAAGAAATAAAGAGCAAGATCTTCCACCTGCTGGTCTACCTCCCAAATGTCCACAACAGCAGCCAGGCTGGGCCAGGCCCAAGAGAAGACCCGGGGACGTCACTGGGTCTCCCGCGTGGTAGCGTTTGCTCAGATGCATTAGCAGAGAGCTGCATCAGAAGTGGAGAGCTAGTGTGATGTGGGATGCCGTCGACCCAAATAATAGCTTACCCTACTGTGGCGCAATGTCTACTCCAGCGAACTCTTTCAAGTGATTTTTACCCAACAGTTGTTTGGGTCCCCTGGTGAAGATCTTGAACGTCCAGGAAGGTGAGAAGGAAGCCCATTCTAAAAACTTTGACCTTCTTTTTAAAAACTATCATTTTTTGTCTTCAAAAAGGTGATGATTTTTGTAATTTCCACAGAAATATGGTATGCTGCTGCATCATGTTTGTAATTTGCAAAGGCTGGTTAGTTAATTAAAACATGCGAAATCAGTCTGGTCCAGAAACTATACCGATTTGGAGGTAAATACACCCAGAAATAGTAGACAGATTCACTGTCAAGTTTGGGGTTATCAGACTTCACCTGTGGTTTTTAAACAGAAAACAGCCAATCATAGTGGATGTGCAATCTCAGAAAAATGGCGTTCCTATTTTTAATGGATTAGAAGCTTCATGAGAAACTTGACAGTGGTTTCTGACTATGATAGAGAAACACGAAATAAGGCAGACAACAATGGAAGAAAGGTCTTGGGTTCTGGCCAACATCTACATGTGGGGATTTCTACAGTGTCTATCTGTGTTACTCCTGGGAGACAATTTTTTTCTAAATGTCCTCACTGTTTCTTCACACTGCTCTAATTACTTGAGTTATTTCTTGAAATGGTGTAGGAATGTGAAGCTGGCAGACTTCAGGGTGATCCAGAGTAGGAGAAACAGAAATAGACAGCACAGTTCAATGGGGGGGGGGGGGGCAGTAATGCGGGTGAGGGGATGAAGGAATGGGTACTTATTTCTAGTGTTGTGTGTTTTTTCTTTTTTTAGCAAATTGCTAAAACATCCCAAATGAGAGAGATTCTATGACCTTTGAAATCAGCTACTCAAGTATCCCATTGACTTTTTTTTTAATGCTCCGTTGATGTCTCCTTGATTACATTATGAAAACAATGAATACGTCATTCTCTGAGAATAACTTGTGATAAAGTTTCTCCAGAGAGAGGCACTCTCTCCGGTTTTAGAGGGAAGAAGAGCGAGTTGAATTCCCCAGATGTGACAGAATCTTGGCTGAATCTTTCCAGTACGTGCTCACTCTGAAATGTAATTCAGCATTGTTTGCATACCGCAGAACAAATCCAATTCCATAGTATGTTATAATTATTGTATGTGTTAGCACAGCCTAAATGGAAATGCAGGGACACGAATTGCCATTGTGTACCAACAAAAATCCCCTCCATACTTAATGCAGTGAAACTCCCCATTAAATATTTTAGATTTGTCATAGTTTCTCACTAGCTGCCTCATCTCTCTCCTCTTCCTTTCCTCCCCACCTCTCAGATCGTCTGTGTCTGGTGGAGACACCACTTTCACCCTGAGTTTTAGCTTGGAGTCAGGAGCTTGTTCCAGGTCTCCCATGTGGATACAGGGTCCCAAGGAGTTGGACTATCTTCTACTGCTTTCCTAGGCCATAGCAGAGAGCTGGATCAGAAGAGAAGCAGCCAGGACTTGAACTGGTGCCCATATAGGATGCCAGCAGCGCAGGCTGGGGCTTTAACCCACTGTGCCACAGTGCTGGCCCCTAAGTTTTGTCTTAATTAAGACAGTGATTCTAAAGCTTATTTAGTTTTGGGGTGTGAATAATGCTTTAAGGTTTGTAGTGCTGGATTTCTGCATTATATTTAACAAACTTTCTTAATAAAACAGTATTGACAAAGTCAAGTAACTATTACACTGAGTGTCTAGTGGATTAATTTTAAAAAGTGTATTCTGTACATCACGGGATGAGAACACAACAGTGGAACCATGAAATCTGGGTTCTGTGATGCCCCAGCTATGTGACCTTGAGCTTGTTATTCATCAGAGACTGTTTTCCCACTTGTAAAATATGCAGTGATCACAGAGATTTGAAGGGATGAAATACGATAATGCATGTTCTTTGTATCCAGCATGGCTATTGCTGAGTTGCTTCTAGTATTAAAACATATGTCTCTTCTGATTACATTTAAAATGGAAATTTGGCAGATAGAAGACACGAGTTCAAACCCAAATCTATCTGCCACAGTATTTTTTTTGTTAATTCTATTAGCAGGTTCAGAATGAGATTCTGTTCGGCCAGACAAGCTCACAGACAACCCACTGACCCCGTGAACTTGGAAGTCATAGAATGCTAATCATCCCTAATGATGTCAATGCCAGAGAAAAGCACCAGCTGGAGCAAATCCCTTCAAAGATGGCACTCCCCATTTGTACATCATGTTTTATATACGTTTACCATAACAGTTTTGCATGAAAGAAATCTTGAAACCATGAGACACTCATGAAGGTGGTGTCTCAGATCACCAGTGTTTTATTTCTTGAGTGTGTCCATTTTTCCATCACAGACAATTGCGAAGCTCATTGACTATAACATGTTCTTGATCTTGAGTTTCTTGTGTTAGTAGGAGAAGAGATGCTTGCAGAAAATGGGTTGAGGTAGCAGAGAAAAACTCCACTAAAATGCCAGATAGAAGAGGAAATCATGGTAAATGAAAACATATACATCATGTAAGTCATAAGGAAAATGAACAGTTGTTTTCTGTGAAAAAGCTAGAGCATGAAAGACTCAAGGTCAAGCACTAGAAGAATGCCTATCACCAGCAATTACATTTCACCTTGTTTCTATTAGCTAACTTCTTTAAGGACAGTGAAGCTGTTGTTAACTAACAAAACTAAGAGGAAGTAAAGGTTTAGCTTTTAGGCACCTGGAACATTTAGCACGAGCCCATGAGCTTACTGTTGACAAACATTGGCTTAGGGTCGGCTTGCTGGCTCTGTTTCCTGGATACTGGAACCGGAATAAGGATAACATGGAAAGCACTAAGTTGATCATCATCGTTTCCATATGAGTAGGGCTACATGTGTTTTTTTTTTTTTTTTTTTTTTCTGACAGAGTGGACAGTGAGAGAGAGACAGAGAGAAAGGTCTTCCTTTGCCGTTGGTTCACCCTCCAATGGTCGCGGCTGGCACGCTTCGGCCGACACATCGCGCTGATCCGAAGCCAGGAGCCAGGTGCTTCTCCTGGTCTCCCATGGGGTGCAGGGCCCAAGCATTTGGGCCATCCTCCACTGCACTCCCGGGCCACAGCAGAGAGCTGGACTGGAAGAGGGGCAACTGGGACAGAATCCGGCGCTCCGACCGGGACTAGAACCCGGTGTGCCGGCGCCGCAAGGCGGAGGATTAGCCTTTTGAGCTGCGGCACCGGCCTGCATGTGCATTAGAAGACACTCTGCCGGGTCAGCGCTGTGGCGTAGTAAAATAAGCCTCTACCTGCTGTGCCAGCGTCCCATGTGGACACTGGTTCAGGTCCTGCTGCTCCTCTTCTGATCCTTCTCTCTGCTATGGCCTAGAAAAGCAGTAGAACCTTTCTCTCTCTCTCTCTCTCTCTCTCTGTCTAACTCTGCCTGTCAAAAAAAATATATATATATATATATGTATATTAAAAAAGGCTGGCGCCGCGGCTCACTTGGCTAATCCTCTGCCTGCGGCGCTGGCACACTGGCTTCTAGTCCCAGTTGGGGCGCCAGATTCTGTCCCGGTTGCTCCTCTTCCAGTCCGGCTCTCTGCTGTGGCCAGGGAGTGCAGTGGAGGATGGCCCAAGTGCTTGGGCCCTGCACCTGCTTGGGAGACCAGGAGGAAGCACCTGCCTCCTGGCTTCAGATTGGAGCAGTGTGCCGGCCGTAGCGGCCTTTTTGGGGGTGAACCAATGGAAGGAAGACCTTTCTCTCTGTCTCTCTCTCTCTCACTCACTGCCTAACTCTGCCTGTCCAAAAAAAGAAAATATTAGAAAAGCAGTAGAAGATGGCCCAGGTGCTTGGGCCATTGCACCCACATGGAAGACCCAAAGGAGGCTCCTGACCTCTGGCTCCTGGCTTCAAATCAGCCCAGCTCCAGCCGTTGCCTCTACCTGGGGAGTGAACCAGTGGATGGAAGACCTTTCTCTCTCTCTCTGTAACTCTACCTCTCAGGTAAATGAGTCAAATATTTAAACGAGAAGAATCTGCCATCAAGAATACTCAGTTTTTCTTTCCGTATTTTGAAATAATACTATGTATCTTTTAATCCTACCTGGGCAATACATACATCTATGATCCTATGTGGGGACTTTAAGGCGGTAACTTTCAAATGGATTTCACAACAAAGAGGAGGCCATGCAGGAGGCAGTGTTGAACATCAGCACCGCCAGGTTGCAGAAGATCTGCCAACCAAGCTCAGCAGTAGGCTGAGGTGAATTTATGACTATTGACTACTGAGTGCCCAGATGCCCCAAAGGGCTTCCTTCCTTTGTGCAGGAAAAACCTCCTTTGGGGAGTCTGAGCAGTCTAAGAGAGGAGGCCTAAAACCGTTGACACTGTCATTTTCCAGTAGGAGACCCCCCAGCTTGAAGTCAACCAGCCTCGCGCACCTGTTCAGTGCTTCCAGTTGAGGAAGACTTTCAGGATGGAGGATGAAACCAGAACATACAAGAAGAAAAATGGCAGCAAAAAACTTTCAAGAAAGAAGAAATATTCCAGAGCCCACCATGCATATTCCAGTGAGTTTAAGGAGATAATACATTCATTGACTGGGAATGATGCTACATAATAGGTGTTCAGGACATGAAAAAGAAGTAGAAGGAAAAAAGGAAACAGGTCAGAGGAGATAAGAAATTGAGAAAAAGAATCTAGGAAATCTAATAGGCAATACTAGAAGTTCAAGCAGAGCAAGAACATGGAAAACTGAACTTGGCAAATCAAGAAGAAAATGTTGAAGCCATTTTCCCAAGACAAAAGGCCACAGATAGCCAAATTGAAAGGATCCATGGAGGCAGGGGGAGACTGAACAGTGAATAAATTGACCTATGTATGGCGCATTTTCATGAAATTTCTGTGCTGGGCACAAAGGGAAACTTCTCCAGTCTTCCAGATGGAAAAGCAAATCACATACAAAGCATGAAAAAATCAACTGAACTCTGAAAACCAATGGAATCAAGACTCCTTTGAAGTTCAGGAAGAATACTGTGTTCTATGGGGAATTCAATACTGAGGCAAAGTATCAGTCAATGGGAACATAGAATACAGACATGACAGACACACAGGACCTTCTTCTCCAGAATGCTACTGAAAGAAGGGAATGACCAAAAATTGAGGGGGTCAGTCAAGAAGAAGAGCATGGGCCACAGAAAACAGGAAATGCAACGTGAAAGACTGGCAAAAACCCAAAATCCTTAGAACAATAGGAGGGATTCCAAGGACATCGCTCCGGACCATCATCGAGGGCAAATAGCCAAAGCGACAACTGGGAAATGTGTAGACGAGGTCAGGGCAGGGTCCTCCTCAGTGTGAATGAAAGGCAGGTGTAGTGACAGTCACTGAAGCCCATGTGTGTTGCTGAGGTCTACAGGCTGTGGTGTGGCTGAGAATGAAGGGTGAGATAATTAAAAAGTACTTTTAATCGAAATTTGGTAAGAGCATCTGGTTCCTCAAGACAAGAGTGAAGAAGGAAGCACAGTTCCACTCAGCAACGAGTCTCCTTCATCTCCTGGTACAACCATCCAGGCTTGATTGTCTTTTTCTGTTGATGAGGGTTGGCTGTCCTCCTGGCGGTGTTTTGCTCACCACTTTGTGGTAGTAATAATTAGGCATCCTGGGAGCAGGGAGTGTATCCCAAGCATTCTCAGCTGCAAATTTGGAAAGCTAAAGCCCCTTTTGCCTCATGAAGCAGTGGGAACAGGGTGTTTATAGGACAAGATTTGTTGTTCATTTTTCTTGAAAGGAATCCTGGATCCTGTCTGGAGAGCTGTGTGGCAGAACACGGAGCTTTCGATTTTGCACAGTAGCAGCTAAAGGCTCTTACATGAATCTGATTCTCGGCTCTGTCCTTGGAGTTGCTTCAGCCATTCCTGACACATGCTCTTCCAAAAGTCTTCCCTGTAGACATGCACCCTCTTGAGATCTACAACTTTGTGATTTTGAGAAAGATATGTACAGTTCTAAGATTGGAAATGTTTGGGTATAAATTAATGCCACTTAGTATGTGTCTGATTGGTGTAGAATGTGTATTTGGAATGGCTGCTACTAAGGACTGCGTTTGAGAATACCATTGGTGAGCCATTTTCACGCTTTCTGCCCCGGCACTCAGGCAGGACGTGTGGTATCCCCAGCAGGAAGGAGGATGCTCAGCGGGTCACATGTGCTTCCGCGTCACCCTTTGTAGCCGTGTTTTCTTCTCGGTTCATGTCGATAGATGCTTTTCCTCAAGATAGTCTGCACATCACTGTCAAAGTCAATCCTTTCATTTCATTCAAGTCTTTCTTTTCTCCTTTTTGTTCTTTTTCTATTTGAAAGGCAGGCAGACTAAGAAATATTCCATCCCCAGGTAGCCTTAATAGCTGAGTCTGGGCCAGGCCAAAGTTAGGAACTAGGAATTCAATGCAAGTCTCCCAACTGGGCGGTAGGTACCCAGTCACTTGAGCCATCATGAATGCCCCAAAGGCTGTGTATTAGCAAGAAGCTTTAGTGAGGAGCAGAGCGTGGGATTGAACCAGGCACTCTACAGTGGGGACTGGGTGTTTTAAGCAGCATTTAAGCCACCAAGCTAAATCCCTGCTCTTTATCTTGTTTTTTTATGGAAATTGAAAGAGAACGTTATGATAACTAATAAAAAGTACTGAAATGAAAATAATTTCCTTTACTTTTGCTTAGCAGTCCAAATCGGTGTTGGTTTTAATAGAGGAAAACTATCTTATATTTATTTTTGTGTAACTGGTAGAGATCAGAAATAATTCAGTTACATTTTATTTAAATTAATCACTAGTGTAGAGAATTTGCATTTTCTGTATGAAACCATAATACCTGTTTTATGTTTATGTCCCAAATCCTAATATCAGATTTAAAAGAGGTATTTCTTAGCGGTTATCTTTTGTGCTTTATCCTTGAGAAAATATTTGTCATGGGTAATTCTGCACAGTCTCTGGCCTGTCTAGAAAACATATCCACAAATCCTTTTATTTACTTGGAAATAAACAATGTGGGCTAGACCATTATGATGCTATCAGGCAGGAACTTTTACAAACAGAAGAATTAAGATTATTTTATCTGCCTTGAGCTCTGAAGGCAGAAGAGCTGTTAATGCACTTGTTTGACATGCACCTAGCAAAACTCTGACTTGGGGGACAACTCAGTTATTTTAGTATCATTTGGTATTCCCAGAATTTTTGAAGATTAGCACCTTATGTTGTGTGTGAAGTTAAAAGCCACTTAACATTAAATTCTGAAAGCTGGTTGCGCAATTAACATACGAGGCGTGTGCACAGTGGAGGCAGCCTTGTTAATTTTTCAACTCCAAACTCAGATTAGAGTAGCTTTGTTTTCCAGTCTGCCAAATAGCAGAACATTACCTGGTGATCGCCAGATAATCCGCATTCCTTGTAGATTGACCCCGAGTCTCTGGGTAAACATTCAGTGAGGTCCAGGTTTTCCTCCACGGCCGCCTTTGCTCAGGGTTGAGCAGGGCTAGTGATGGGGCTGAGAGAGGCAGGTGCTCTCACTCCCCGCCCGCGCGTGTCACTCAGGTGTGTGACTGTGCGTCACCGGAGTGTGCTCACCTGGGGAGCAACGCACGCCTGTTTCCCATCTGATGCTGTGGCATGAGCAGCGCCACTTGGGTTGGGTTGTGAAGGATGAATTGACAAAAGGCTACGTTTTGGAAGACCAACGTTGCGTCCCCTAAAACAGATCTCAGGATCTATTAGGTGGTTGACTAGAGCCCAGATTGCTAGCTGGGTGCTCTCGTGTTGGAAGTTCTAGGGCAGTGGTGAAGGGAAAAGACCTGTGAGTGGGGCTAACTCGGTGCAAGCGGAGTTGGTTTGAATGATCAGACAGCACACACGCATGCACGCTGATGTATAGTGTGCGGACCTGAATTTACACGTTGATACATGCTTTCTGTTATCTGAACTTCTGATGCTTTGCTTTGATCCCTCATCCCTTTTGAAATGGTACCACATTACATCTGTGAGTGCACCTATCCGACGCATACACACAAAGCAGCTAATATTGGCCAGTCTAACCCTGCCATCCTCGCAAAGGCACTTACATAAACTGTGTTCTTGGAATGGCATTAGTCTGCAAGAAAACGTTTGTGAGACTTCTGTGAATAACAAGTTCCTATCCGCATGGCCGTGGTGTGACATGTGCAAATGCAGTGGCACCGTATTACTTTCTCATTCCCACCAGAGCGCCTGTGCCTACTCACCACAGAGGAAGCCTCCCCAGGAGCCCTGGCCCACCTCGGCTCCCTGAGTGTCACTGATGCAAGTGCAGGACCCGCCTGTGGCTTGCTGTGCTCGAGGGAGCGAGCCGATGAAGACGGAGACAAAGGCAGCAGAATCCTGAGTGACTCAGCCGCGTTGCAGAGAGTGTGGGCAGCTGCAGTGGGAAACTGGCCAAGGAGCAGCCGCTTGGTCTGCCAGCCTCAGCCCGAAGCCCCCGGTGTCACCCGAGGCGAGGTAACAGGCTCTGTCCGCACCCCAACACCTCAGGCGATGAAGTCGCTGCTCAGCTTTTACAGGAGGGAGGAGAAGGAGAACAGTGTCCGGGCTCTCTAACCTCAGTGGATCTTGAAAGTGGGAACGCGGGAGAGAGTGGTGCCTGCAGGGGCCCCTTGCCTTCCTGCTGGAGTCTGTGCCCTCTAGGAAATGAGCGAGCCTGCCTTCCTGGTGTGAAGCTATACACTTTCATCGCATGCCTGGAGGGGACTTTCTGTAGTCTGCACGCCTGCCTGGGGAAGGAGGTTTATTTGTTATTCCTAAAGGAGTTTGGATTTCCGAGTGTAATGGTGAAACTCACCAGTGCCACCTTGTTAGTACATTGAGAGGAATTGCACAACGCTTCTCAGGGCTTGGGTCAGATCTACTCAGTAGAATTACCCATAGGGAGTCTGGGTCCCTTTGTCCCATGAAGATGTGAGCTAAGCCTGCAGGGGAGGGTTTGTCCTGGTGACTACTTACATGCTAGGGTCCTTGCCAGGGTGCTGGGTGCCACAGCCAGCTGTCTGTTCTGGTCTCTGGCCCCTCCAACAGGCCCCAAGAAACACACAGATCTTAAGAATTTGGCACAAAGGAGAAATGCAAGTCCTGACAGATTTCATTGTTACACAGCGTGGAGAAGGCGCACGTTTTCCTTCTTTGCTCTGCCCATGGTTTTGATTCCATTCTTCATTCTAAGGGGGAAGGTCGGAGAAGAGAGAGAGAAACATAGAAGAGAGAGAGAGAGAGAGAGAGAGGTGAAAGCAAAATTTGTATGCCTTCCCAGCCTTAGCACCTTCAGCTATAAAGTGAAAACTAAAAGAATTACTTCATAATGAATCTGTAAAAATAGATAAGACATTGTAAGGAACAAATCATGAACTCTGCTAAAAAGTTTCTTTAATCAGAAAAGCAGTGTATATAATTAAAAATGTAGGCAATCATCTCCTTTAAATATTGTGGGCATCATGTATGAAATACATGTACAGTAGTGTGACACTTTTTCCAGTGCTATTTCTAAATCCTTCCTTAAACCTTAGGTCTGTATAAATACGCCATGAGGGGAAAAAAAGGAGAGGAAGTCTTGTTGCTACTTGCATTTAGGGAAAACTAAACACATTCATGAAATAGGATTCATTGAAGTGTCTATTTTTACTGCTAATCATTTGTTTATTTAATGAAAAATAGTCTGCCTTCATTAACATTTTGAATGCTTGTAGGAATTTGATAGCATTGACCCAAGTTCAGTTAATACTCTGAAATATTTATACCTGTAATAAAGGCAAATGGCTTTGCCTAACCTGCGAATTGTTTGCTCTTTTAACCAGAGGAATACATTGAACACTGGTTTGTGAATTAGCTCACTGCCTTTCCCTTCTTGTGGTCATTGTCCACTGCTTTATCTTTAGCCACAGCGTATGTCTAAGAAACATGCGCTCATGCCTCTATTAGAGAACACACAGAGCTACTTGACATGCAAACACTTTTTCTCCTTCCTCACTGCAACTAATGACCTAATTAAGTGTGAGCTGTTGCTCTAAGAAATTTTTTTAAAATTAAATTTTGGTATTGGAAGGCTAAGTGGGTTGAGTTTCATAAATTGACTAATTATGCTCATAAATCCAAGTATGGCTCATGCATCTGGCCAATGTGATGGCATTTAGATATAGTATTATTTAAATAAATTCCATATGGATTAGAATGCTTGTGATTTATAGTCATCATGTTGAGGCCCTTTAAAACCATCACCTTAAAAACTTTACAAACATAGGCCATTTGGGTATGTGTATGTTGTATTTTTCATTTACAGCCTCTGAATATAGTTGTTACTATCGGTGCTGTGTGAGTTATTAAGTATTTCTCCTGCCTGAGCTCTTGAGGCCAGTATTGGGGGAGTGGGATGCCTAGATGATTATGGTGATAGCCTTGAAGTGCCCAGCTTGAAGGATTTCTCTCTTTGGCTTGAAATTCTCTTTTTTTTTTTTTTTAATTTTTTTTATTTTTTGACAGGCAGAGTGGACAGTGAGAGAGAGAGACAGAGAGAAAGGTCTTCCTTTGCCGTTGGTTCACCCTCCAATGACCGCCGTGGCCGGCGCGCTGCGGCTGGCGCACTGCGCTGATCCGATGGCAGGAGCCAGGTACTTATCCTGGTCTTCCATGGGGTGCAGGGCCCAAGCACTTGGGCCATCCTCCACTGCACTCCTGGGCCACAGCAGAGAGCTGGCCTGGAAGAGGGGCAACCGGGACAGAATCCGGCGCCCCGACCGGGACTAGAACCCGATGTGCTGGCGCTGCAAGGCGGAGGATTAGCCTAGTGAGCCACAGCGCCGGCCGAAATTCTAACTCTAACATAGATCCAACCCTGGCATTCTGATCCTCTTCAGCATAATGAGAGTACAGAATTCAGAGAAGGTGATTTGTTGTCAGTAGTATCATTAGCATCATTAGACGTCTTTCTTCTTAAGATTTAATTTATTTGAAAGAGTTACAAAAAGGGGGGGAGGGGGGAGAGAGAGAGGTCTTCCATCTGCTGGTTCACTCTGCAAATGGATGCAACGGCCAGAGCTGAGCTGAGCTGATCCGAAGTCAGGAATGAGGAGCTTATTCCTGTACCCACGTGGGTACAGGGTCCCAGGGACTTGGACCATCCTCTGCTGCTTTTCCCAGGTGCATTAACAGGGAGTGGATCGGAAGTGGAGCAGCCAGGACTCAAACTGGTACCCATATAGGATGTCGGTGCTGCAGGCTGAGGCTTTAACCTGTTGAGCCACAGCGCTGGGCCCCCATCATTGGACTTAATCACAACTCTTACTTGACAGTTAGTTGAGAGAGGCATCCTGAGGAATGGAACAAAGGAAGCAAAGGGTCAGCCTGGAAGTCACTGTCCAGCAATGACCCAAGAACACTAAGCTGAATTCATTCTCTGCACTGCAATAGATTCCAATCTAAGACATCACAAAAATTGTATTTTTGATATATTAAGCATTTCACCATTCTGTTACATAGATAAATATTTACAATATATCCTCAAAGGGATGATCTTTACCTGCTCTAATAGATATCTGCTCATTCTAGTAGGTGAATGAGGACCCATTCGTTAATTCATTTATCTTCCTTTTATTTGAAAGGCAGAGAGACAGAGACAGAGATACCTTCTATGTGCTGGTTCATTCCCCAAATACCTGCAATAGCCAGTTCTGGGCAAGGCTGAAGCCAAGAGCCTAGAACTCAATGCAGGTCTCCCATGTGCACGGCAGGGGCCCAACTATTTGAGCCATCAACGCTGCTTCCGAGGGTGAACGTTAGCAGGGAGGTGGGTCAGAAGAGAAAGTGGGACTCAAACCCAAGCACTCCAGTGTGGGATGTGGGAATCCCAAGTAGCATCTTAACTGCTGAGCTACGCACTCATTCCAAGAATGCATATTGAAGGCAGGCAGATCTGGGAGAAAGCCCCACAATTTGTGCATATGTATCTGGCAAGGCTGTAGGGTAGGTGTGCCATTGGAGGAGTTGTTTGTTCACAGACGGGAACTAGGAGTGTTTGGCTTAGAGAAGGGGACAGAAGAGATTGCTTTGGAGATGGTTTGGAGAAAATGAGCTTAGATTGTGTCAAACAAGGAGCTGCGTGGCTGGGAGTGTGGTGCAGAGGTTAAATCGTCTCGGGATGCCTGCATCTCGTTCTGAACTGCATGCTTTGAGTCCCAGCTATTCCATTTCCCATTCAACTTCCTGCAAATGCTCACCCTGGGAGGAGGCAGAGGGTGATGGTTCTGTACTTGGGTATCTGCCACCCATGTGGGAGACCTATATCGAGTTTCAGGCTTCTGGCATTGGACTGGCCCAACCCTGGCTGTTGCAGGCATTTGAATTTCTTATTGCACATTTCTCCCATGGTTTTGCTAATCACTGGTGCAGAGAGGAAAAAAAAAAAACAGCACAGTTTTTAAAAGCTAATCAGAATTTTCAATGTTTTTTTCTTCAGTTCTTGGTATTGTAATCTGGCATAATCATCAGCAAGTTTCTGGAAAAATGAGTCCAGTAGATGAGCTGCCTCCCAGGATGTAAATTAGACCCAAAGATAATATCTGGAGTGGGAGGATTATAACTCTTGGGACAGGAGATGTGGTGTGTGCGGAGGGTATTTTTGGTTTTCTTCCATTTGGAATGACCTCAGCCTTGTTCCGATAACTGTTGAGGAATGTTGGGTGACCTCCAAAGGTTGCTCCAACCTGTTGATTCTAAGATTTTCCCCACTGGAATGGAAGTAGTCTAGAGTTCACATCTCTTTGGAGTTGTCTCGAGTTCTGTAGGTCTTGAGACTTGTGGTTGGGCACTCATTTGTATGAGCAACCTCTCGCTGCTGTAGTATGATTTCAAACAATCTATGTAGCTGTGACGGTGAAGTCGTTCGGTTTTATGCCTTGCGTTAGCTCTCCTGTGAATCTCAGCACTCCTCTATTTGGAAAGAATGTGTCCACGGGGATCATGGCAGTCACAAGTAGGAACTCCCTGAACTGGCATGGCACCAAGCCCCTCTCCCCCACTTAGTACCAGAGGAGCTCACAGCCCGGATTATCTGCAGAGGTCAGTGTGGTTAAAGTTGTGCAACTGGGACACAGCAGCACCATACAGCTCCGTGGAAATCTCCCCCTTCGAGGTTTTCCCTAGGTTTAGAAAGATGGAATTTTATTTTAATTACTCTGAAAATGCTCTTCGGCGTGAAGGCTGGCATCAAAATGCACAAACAGGCGTGAGATCTCTTCCTTTCTGTTTGGAGTACTTTTCTCCGTTTGTCAGGCTTCCATTAACAGTCATGGCTCATATCCCATCTTTTCAGTTCCGATGCTAATCACGGCGGAGCCCCAGCAGCCTCTTGAAAGCTCTGCTGAGCAATCCATGCTCAACTGTGACCCGAATTTTAAAAGTCAGAAGTAAAGGCAACGTTTCAAAGGAGCTTATCAAGGAATACCTTCCCAGACGGTCCGGTCCATTGTGAACGACTCTGAAGGACAGTTTCCTTAGCTGTTGATTTCCTTGTTCTTCCTTCATTGCTCCCTCCTGGTACTGCTTTGCAAATTCCTCTCATCTCTTCAAATTAAAGACCTGGATGGAGTTCCTTGTTGCCAGCTTTGTCCTGCCCCTGTCCCAGCTGTTGCTACCATCTAGGGAGTGTACCAGTGAATAGAGATTTTTCTCTCTCTGTTACTCTGCCTTTCAAATAATTTTTTGAAAGATTTATTTATTTGAGAGGCAGACTTAACAGAGAAAGAAGGAGAGAGAGAGAATGATTAGAGAGAGAAAGAGAGAGAGATGAGAGAGAGAGAGAAAGATACCTTCCATTCACTAGTTCACTTCTCAAATGACTGTAATGACTGGAGCTGGGCCAGGCTGAAGCCTGAAGCCTGGGGCTTCCTCTGAGTCTCCCATGTGGGTACAAGGGCCCAATCACTTGGGCCATCTTTCGTTGCTTTCCCAGGTGCATTAGCAAGGAGCTGGATTGGAAGTGGAGCATCCAGGACTTGAGCTGGTACCACAACTTTAACATGCTGAGCCACAGCGCTGGCCCCCTCTCAAATAATTTTAAAAAAATATAATTCCCGTGATCTTGAGCATTCTTATTATCAGTTATTTAGGTAAGGGAAATATGACGGTTGTCCTCAGAGAATTTTTCAACTGAATTAAATCGGGGCTGGGAAGCTAAGGCTGGGAGTGGCAGTTAGCCTACTGCTGTTCTTGTGCAGCCTGTGAGCCGTGGGTGATTTTACTTATCTAAATGGAGGAGAGAAATCAAAAGAAAATGTCACTATTTCTTGACACATAAAAATTAGGTGAAATCCAAATTTCATTGTCTGTAAACAAAGCTTAGTAGAACACAGACATGCTCCTTTGTGTGTTGCCAAAACCATTTGACCTGCAAAATCCTTTATAGGGAAAAGTTTGCTAACCCCCTGAATGAAAATATAAAACTAAGCTTTATTTTATTATTTGTTTAGTTTTTAATTTATATTTTTTAGTTTTATGGGGTTCAGATTACATACACACATGAAGCATAATGATCACGCAAGTTAGTCTGAGGCATTTTCATTCCTTCAAACACTTGGTTTTTTTTTTAAAGTTTCTTGTAAACACATAATAATGGCACTTGAGTGAACAGACGTGTACCCATTGATGATAGAATTGGAGAAGAGTGTTCTGTCGTTGTGGGGGTCCTTGGCAGGTCTGTGATGGTGGAGCCGGAGTTTCAGGCTTTATAGACCACAGAATGATGGGCGGGGAGGAAATGCTTCCCCACTCTCCTGCCACCTGGCAGCTCCTGCACGCCCAGTTCCTGTCCCTCTGCCTGTTGAACACTTCTGGGATCAGCCACGCCTGGTCTTTGAGGTTGGGGACACGTTTAATGCCCATTCTGTGGCATTTTTCCTTTGTCAAGTTCTGATTACCATTTAGCTGGGGTTCATGACTTTGAAAGGACATTTCTCATGATTTTCTCCTGTGCACAGTACCCTGTCTATAGGTTAATATCTAAAACAAGGAAAAAAATAGGGAAAAGAGGAAAGAAAGAACCTACCTTGAAAAATGATGAGTTCATGCTCTCCTATGCAGTGTGCCCTATAAGAGACACTGTCAACTGTTGTAGTGTTTATGGAATGAAATAGATAGTAGTAATACACACCTCTGCAGCATCTAGAGAGGATTAGCACACTCACCATCTCTGCATATCTGAGGATACCGAGTCTTAGGGAGGTTAGTGGGTTACTCAAGCACATAGAGTTTGGAAAGTGGCAGAGTTGGAATTTGGATCATTGGATGGAAATCTTGGCGCCCTCTCTGTTACTGTCACCCCTGGTTGTAGAATATAATGATAGCTACATGTCCAGATCCAGCTGTCTTTGTTGGAATTGATTTAAGTCTATGAACTTGGCAGCACCGTATCCATGTAAGGACATTACTCTGAGACCCCTGCTGTGACCTGTGTTACCCAGTGCAGGGCTCCTTAGGCGATCTTGAAGGCTGCATCTGACAAGTTGAGCTCTTGAGCTCCCGCTATTTGGAGAGTGCTCTTTTACATCAAAAGCTGAGTGGCAGCTTTTTGTGAAGTAAGATAAAGTCAGATGGCTCTCGACAGAGTGAAGGCAAGCTTTCCCAGGTGGGGCCTGCAGCTAAGGTGGCACAGACTTGACCACATGTGTGGGTAGGGAGAAGAACCCTCAGGGCAAATGTGTCCTAGATCAGAAGTGGCAAAGTGGCTTCATTCCAGCTGAATTTTGTAATGCTTGCAGTCCAGTGGGACAGTGTCACTTGAGTCCAAGTAATTGCAGAGGGTGGGTGTGAAGCTCCTCATAGACCTTAAAGTAGAATTAGGGATAGGATATATGTTATGTAGAAGGTTGCTCATTAAACAAAATTGTGGTCCTTAAAGAATCTTAACTTGGGCAATTCTGCAGAATCACAGAGGCCATAGTTTCAGACTGACTTATCCATTATTGCACAATGGTAGTTGTTAGCTCAGGAACTGAAATGGGGAGCTTTTTATCCATATTAAGAAATAATGTAGAAGTTAAACAAGTGTCCTTGAGAGTCTGTTTGAATCCTCTATTCACCCCAGTCTCCTCCTGCGATGCCGAGCAAGTTATGTAACAAGCCTTCATCCAAGCTTCTTTTGCTACAAAATTATGAAAATAATATCTAATATATTTGTGAGGATTAAATCATTACATCTGAAATACCTCAAGTGGTTGGCACAAAAGTGAAGTTTCAATTTAAAAAGAAAACTATAATTGTAAAGACATGGTATACATTTTATATATAGTTCAGAATGGAGCTCAATCTTTCTTCGTAGTTCCAATTCCAATTTGAGCATAGACATTAGGTTTTAAATTATATTTGCACTTGGATTTCCTGGATTTATGCTGAAATGAATATCTGCAGCTTTCTCGTGGGAAGATGTGCTATGGTTATTAGTGCAATCAGAAAAAGATAAAAGTAATATTTTTGATTATATAGCAGCTCAAGTTCTACAAGGGTGATAGTGGAAGTATTCTAGACACTAAGTGATCATGTTTCCTTTTCTCTTTGCCCATTCTTCTCAACAAAAGTTAACTGCTGGCTTTGTGATCCATCACACCTGCCTTCGGTTCAGCAGATAAATGACTCTTGCCTAAGAGTTCCAGAAGCTAACTGCAGGGAAGGGCCAGCACTCGGAGACCTCAGATGAAGGAAAGCATTTGTGATCATCAGGTCCGACACCCAAAGGAGCCGGCATGGTCGGGAGTTCGCCGTGCTGCCTGTACCCAGCCATGCGTAGCTTAAATAAGCCATCGCCTCATCAGGTTTGAGCTGATCTGCTTGACAACCAGCAACATGCATGATCTTCCCCAAGTCTGCCAACTCCTCATCCCTCCTTTAAAAAACCCCTTCTGCTAACAGCACAAAAGGAGAAGTGCCCTTTGAGCTGGAGGTGTTCGCTCCCCTCCCTGCTCCCCAAGTTTGCCAGCCTCTTGATAAGCCCAGTCTCCTTGCCTCATCTTTCGTCTCTGCTAAATTGGCTTCCTAGCAATGAGCAGACTGAACCTGATTTTTTTTAGTACCATTCTAAGCTCTCTGTAATAAACACTTCACTCATTTGATCCTTACAACATCCCTGGGGATAGGCAGGTGCTACTGCTGCCTGCATGTTACATGCATGGTGAGTACAGGCACAGAGAAACCGACAGATGAGGAGAAAACACGGTGATCTGAATTGCTTTGTGTCTCAGATGGATGGAAACTGAACTCCTGGCCTTCCATAAGGTCTCATTCTTTTATATGTTTATAATCTTGTCATTTAATTTTTTAAGTGAAGTTTCTTCTATGAATTATTTATGTTATGATTTTACTGATTGTGTATTCCATGGAGGGTCATATTGGAAGAGGGCCAAGTTGAGTGAGGCGTGCCCTGTAGTGCATGAGTGGTTTCTGGAGGTTGTTAGGAGATGGGTCACTGGACTGGAGACGCCAGCACAGATGACAATCACTGACAATAGAAATACTTTTGAAATTAGATTTTGGCGGAATGTGACAAAGTCCAAAAAGGCATAGATGCTTGAATAGGTAGGCATGTACTCCAGTCTTTTCCCGGTGAAATCTTAGCAGCAAAAGCCCACCTAGAAAAGCATCCCAGGAAACGTCCCACTGGAAGCTACTTGATTTCTGATTCTTCCAGACCAGACATGGCTCTTCATTTAAGTCCTCACAGAATACACTTCTGCTTGATACCCATCAGATTTATTTTCATTTCATAATCAGCAACCTTTGAAAGCAAAATAGCCAGCACTATTAACAGCCACTATGTTTGAATTGAGCCAATTACTCAAATCATGGTGGATTTGAATTAGTTTTCTTTGCATTTATGAAAACATGCTGGTGGAATCAAATTTTTCTTTCCCATCATTTATCAGTAAAAAGAACGCTCAAGTATTTTAGAATAACAGTATAATTCCCTATGATTGCATTAGAGGCAACACTGAGCTATTTTGATACTCAAACGGAATGTGGAAAATTTTTTCTGGGTATTTGATATTTTCAGTTTGGAAGACCGCGTTGTGTGTGGAACTCGTCGTTGTGTTCCATCCATAGCAGCCCTGATCTTCATCACCTCCCTCCTCTCCCTGCCCTGAGCACACACTACGCAGTTGACCAGAATGTTCCTGCAGAAGGAGCCACGCCTCACAGCCTTCACCCCTCGGGTTTCAGTAGCTCCTTCCGAGTCGGAGACTGAAGACTTGTCTCCCTCGCTTCCTTCCAACTTTGAAAGAAACAGACTATACAGCAGGGCATTTTTTTCCTGGAAACTGCTCATAAGAACTCAAGAAATCAGTCTTTCCCTCCAGATGAAAATTTCCTTCTAATTTGCCTCCTACAGTGCCAGTGGAACCACTCTAGCTTGGCCTGGTGGTGTTCTCGAAGGGCTTGTACTCCTCCAATTAGCCTGCAGGGTATCGTAAGTGTTTTGAAGAGCTCCTACAAGCCTGGGAAGAGAGTGCTAATGCTTTCCTGTGGGATGCGATAGATGAGGAATCGTGGGCTCGTAGGTCTGCTTTGGGTCTCCCTGTTTTGACAGTTGGGCAAAGTGAGATCCGTTAGCTGATTTGATGAGCACAGCTTTGACTCCCCTCTTCCCCCAGCCAGGGTTAGAGTGCACGTCTTTAGGGTCCTTACACCACCTTGCCTTACCCCCCAACCCTACACAGGTCATCACCAAAAGGGTCCAGGAGTCTTTGGGCGCGGCGGGGCGCGGGGGGGGGGCTCTCAGCCTCTTTTCTCAGAAGTAGATCCACAGCTCTGAATGAATTACATCCAAAACTGTGTAAGAGTTCCTCCAAATTGCAGCTTGTTTGCATTCTAGTTATAATATAGCCCTAGACTGAAAAATTTTGTCCCTGAAATAAAGGAACTCAATATCCTTCAAGTAGCACAGCTTTGATTGCCTTATTTATAGAAGCCTCCTACAGCGCAACATCACTGAGCTGCAGTGTGGCGCACGCTAATTAGTGTGGTTCCACGCTAATTAGAGGATAGTTGTGAGAAATGATTTTATAATGGAAAACATGAACATGGAAAGTAGTGATGAAATTTCTTTTTTTTCAATCAAGTTGTAATAATTTTTATGCGCTTAAAACTTGGCCATCAGTTTCCAAAATCAACCCCTGGCCCAGAGCTGGGGTCAGTTGGGAGCCACCTAACCCTCTACTGTGACATTTAAAAATCTTAGTTGTTAACCTGAGGGACACACACACACACATACACACGCATACATAAAGAGAGAGAATGGAGTCCTATCCTCCTATCTGCTGGTTCCCTCCCCAAATGCCTTACAAGGACTGAGGCTTCTGCTGAAGCCAGGAACCTGAAAAAAAAAGCAGGTCTCTCATGAGAGTGGGAGGAACCCAGTTACCTGAGCCATCGCGGTTGCTTCTCAGGATCTGAATTAGTGGGAAGTAGGAGTTAGGAACTAGAAATGGGAATTGAACACGGGTGGTCCCGCACTGGACATGGGCATCTTAGCTACTGGGCTAATGGCCTGATCCTAATACAACATTTGAACTTGAGAAAATTCACCTGTCCAGAGGTGAAGGATAGAGGTGGTAGCAAGAGACCAAGGGGACTGAGCTGCCCACTTGATGGGTTAGAGATCTTGCTACCCAGGGCCGCTTCCCTAAATTCCATGTAGGAGCACGAATGTGCTTCTAGTGCTGTCCCAGAACACTGACTTGAAGTGTGCAGCTGGTTGGCTCTCTCTTGGGGTTTCTGTGAAGAGCTTTTCCTTCCTGCCCTCAGGAAGACGTCAGGCTCATGTTCTCAGAGAACAGTGACTCAAAGGCGTTAAACAATGCTTGTGCTTTGTGAAGTCCCCGGTTGCCTAAATCGGCACTTAGATCTTTCTACAAATGTGCTGCTTTTTAAAAATTCCAATTTTGCTTGCATCTAGCAGATGGGTTGGCGAAGATCAAGGTGGTTATGGGAAAGATGTTGGAGGGAATGTCCCATCAGAAAACAGCAGTAAAATGACAGAAGATAGCACGAGAGATCGGGGAAGACGAACAACAATCTCTGATGAACCAACAGGCTGCTCTCCAGTGCAGCGAGCAGGGCAGGATTACGAAACAGAGACACTAACTCTGTTCCCTAAGGAATAGACTGGGAACGGTTGCCTCCTTGTGGGCACACAGCCCACTCCCTGCCACCCACTCGCACAGCAGCCAGGCCATAGCCTCTCTCTCCCACTTGCGCAGAGAGAAGGAGCAGTTCTCAACACCAGAGCTGCTGCAATTTGAGTTGTTCACTTCCACCTTTCCCAAGCACTGAGCCATGAATGTCCTTGATCTTCCATAGGCCCTTATCACACTTGGAGTTATTTTGAGCCCCTGCCATGTTTATTTATCTTGGGCCCTGCAGAGGAGCGCAGAGTGGGCAAAACCATTTTAAATGTGATCTTTGTGTTCCTGGGCAAATCACTTCACCTCCCCAAACCTTTTTATGTAGCTATAACATTAGAATAATCATATTACATGTCTTGGGATAGTGAAGAACCTCATGTGACCATTGGACTTGTATGGAGAGCTAGAGCTGGGGTATGGGAGTGCCGGGACTAAAGATCTAGAGTTCTGGGGCTGAATGTTAAATCATCGGTTGTGTTGTGGCTACAACATGTGATCCCTAAGAGGATCCAGCAGATCACAGGTGAAAGGAACTGACTAACCCAAGCCATGGAAAGCCAAGATGAGGCTAGAAGCAAAGGGAAAGCAGAGAGGCTGAAGCCAGGGGTCCAACCAAGAGCAGGCGGCAGTGGAGCAAGGACTGGGCATGAGGCCGTGGTGGTGTAGGGTGAAGTTCACGGATGCCGAGAAGGTGGATCATTATACTAAAGAAAGGCTACTGTCTGGGGCCGGAGCTGTGGCACAGCAGGATAAAGCCCCAGCCTGCAGTGCCGGCATCTCATATGGACGTTGGTTCAAGTCCCGGCTGCTCCACTTCCATCCAATCCAGCTCTCTGCTATGGCCTGGGAAAGCAGTAGAAGATGGCCCATAGAAGATGGCCCAAGTCCTTGGGCCCCCTGCACCCACATGGGAGACCCAGAAGAAACTCTTGGCTCCTGGCTTTGGATCTGCTCAGCTCTGGCCGTTGCGGTCATTTAGGGAGTGAACCAGCAGAATACGGAAGACCTCTCTCTCTGTCTCTACCTCTCTCTGTAACTCTGTCTTTCAAATAAATAAAATAATTCTTAAAAAAAAAAAAAAAAAAAACAGAAAGGGTACTGTAAGGCCATCTTCTATGGAGATCCATCTGTAAAGGGTGGAAGTCTAGTTAAACATGGGGTAGATCCTCACCGTGTGAATGCTGCAGCTTCCAAGGAAAGTTCTTACTTCTCTGCTCACAAATTTCAGGTGAAGTCAGGAGGTGTGCTCTGTCCAGTGCAATCAGAGCCACTTAGCAGCATCCTTAAGGAGCCAGCACAGGCCCTGATGTTCTCTCTCCTTCCTCTACCTCCATAGGAGGTAGAGTCTGACCTCTCTGTTTGGGTCTTGGAATGCAGATGATGATGATGACGTAAGAGCAGAGTCCTCAGACGACCTCTAAAATGATCGTGTACCATGAAATAAACTTTTTAAAAATCACATTATCCAGTATACCTTGCCTGATACAAATGAAGATCACTTGTTGGAAGATAGTAATTAATGGGTATGCATGGTTAGACTTACTTTACCATGACAGGCAAAGCTGTAGCAGGATGCTGCCAGGGGAAACCGCTGGGGGAAAAATTTACTTATAATGTTGTTTAGGTTGATTTGTAACACAGTGAAGTATGTGGGTAAACTTGTTCCCTTTCTTAAATGCGTAGGCAATAGGAGATGCAGACTTTTATTTTGAAGCATCTTACAGCTTAACCAGAAGTCAGAACACACACACACACACACACACACACACACACACTTTTCACTGGAGAAAACCAAGTAAAAGGGTGCAGCTCTTGCTATTGTAAGAGTTCAGTCTAGGAAGATCAAAGGAAGAAGGCTCAAGAGTTTAGTTATTGTGATTGTGGCATTATCATTATTTTGTTACTGCTTTTGTGGTATTAGATAACAGAAAGATATAAAAGGAGCAGTTGTCGGTTGCAGTTGCAAAAATATGTTCTATTCATCTTTCTTGTATTTAGTTTCCTGAGCTAGGGAGTCTGTGGATGGATAATGCTTGAAAGGAGGAAGGTAATTCATTATTTAAAATAAACAGGTGGCCGGGGAAAGCTGTGATTTTGGAATGATGGGACCACAGAATGAGGAAGATTAAAAAAAAAAAAAAAAGATGGAAGGAATTGTCATCAGACAGACAGGCGAGGTGTGGACTGTCCCTGGAGAAGGCCATAACGCAGTTCCAGGAGCCAGGGGGCACTCATCCTGGGGCACAGAGGCTAAGTCGTGAAAGCAGGGCCAGGAAAGAGGTGATTGTTTGATGATGAATGGCCCAGTCTGCCTCCTGAGTTGGCCCAGGAGCATGGGCGTGTGCAGCCAATGATGGAGAGATTTTTCTTCATTCTTTTCCCATTTGCAAACACAGCTTTTCCTGGCTTACATGTTAGTATTCCATAGTTCACTGAATATTGTATTGGTATTTGACCTACACCCCTAACCGTATTCAAGTTATGCAACACCAATCTCAGGTCTATTGGCAAGAGTAAATGCTCATTTTTCTCAATTAACCTGACTTCCGCTTTTGAAGTAAGAAAAATGTTGAGAACAAAAGCAAGGACCCTTCCTACAATTTTGCTGAAGGGCATTCCCATGAGCATGAACGGAACAGGAGGAACACTGGCGAATAGCTGTTCTCTCTCGGGTTATTTTAAAAGTGCTATATTGCACACTTCAGATGATGAGTTGCTTTATATCCAAACTCTTCGAATTATTTTTCCCTAAATTGTGTTCAGTCCTGATTGATTTGCCATTCTGCACTTTTCACCTTCGTGTTAATAAAAACCTCTGGACGTATGCTGTGAGTATATGCTATTGCATTTGTGTACAATTGTTGCAAAAATAAAATTTATGAACAGTTGTTTTTAAAAGTTAAATATCATATCTACTATTTTAGGCAAACAATCATTCTAGAAGGATTTTACCTTTCAAAATTTGAAAACAAGTGCATCCAGCAGTTTTTTTAAGATAAGCAATGGAAAAATTCACTGAATACATAATAAATGTGATATTCTGCTAGCACCAATGACATATAATCTTCTACATAGCTTTCTTCATTTTTTGAAATTTAATGGGGTATAAACACATACACACATAAATAAATGAACAAATAAATATTTAAATAGAAGTTAGTTATATAAATGAATAAACAGATAACATAAAAACCAATGATGTCTGTTTGTTATAGGAAAACCAGGGCAGTTGTTTAGATTTCTTTGCACTGCCTGTGATTATAATAAATCACATTTTAAGTGCACATAGATGTTTCAGGACCGAGAAGGATTAGCTTTACTTATATGCAAAATAAACCAAGGCCCTAGAAGGAAAATTCTGGGTGTTCTAAGAAGCCTCCTGTTCTCAAAGAATCAGCCACTCATCTGGAGCAGAATACTCCACACAACATCCAAAGAAATTCATTGCCTGGGGCCCTGGCAGAGTTGCCCACACTACACTGACAATTTTTGCAAGGCGAAATTGCACACGGTGAACCAAGGTACACACAGTTAAACACATTATAAAGAAGAGCTTACAATGAAAAGCAGAAAATGCATGCATTGTCCTCAGCTCTCAGGGTGAACCCCAGGGAGAAGGAATTTTAACAGCTGCTTTGTAGAAGTCCCTTATACATTGTGGGTTTTTTTTTTTTTTTTTTTTTTTGATATCAGTGTCACACTTGTTGCTTTTGTCGGTGCTGGCATCCTCTGATACTTCTGCCATCCCAGCTGATCGCTCAGCTTCTTGCCACCATCTTGTCCAAAAGCCGAAACAGGAAACCACCCCAGGTGCCAGCTACAACCTTGAATGGCTAAATGTTGCTCATTCATCCCCACATCTTCCAGGTTCCCTCACTGACTCTTCCCGTGGGCAGCCACTGTCTTTAGCTGCAGCCCCTCTGCCTGTTTGCTTTGGTCTTCCCTCAGCAATTATCCGTGCATGCTCCCTGTCCCGGAAACAGACCCCGGTTCTCTCTGCCTTTCGCTCTGTTCTTGTCTTCCTTGCTGTGGGATTTTATTCCACCCACTGCTGACTGCCACTCGGGTGAGGGATGAGAAGGGGAGGAAGAGAAGATGTCGTATTCTAAAACGGAATTTGGGGCAGAGCTTTGCACTGCAGGACACACACATTTTTCCAATGATGGGGCAATGCATTTAGTCAGTTCACAGGGGTCTGTAATTGTACCTCTCAAGTGAAAAATTAAAGAAGTGTAGACTAATATGACCTATCTCATTAATCATGTAGATTTCTTACTCAAAATACAGATTTGTGGCCTTACTGAGTTAAATTATCTGTGGATCTAGGATCCCCCAAAATGCATGCTTAACCAGCTTATAAGGTAATTTAATATTATGTATAGCAGAAATATAGGTGATTTGTAGTATTTACATACTCATTATACATAAGTATATATTATTCATTATTTACTGGCAAAATTATAGATTGTAGGCCTTCTACAAAGGTTTAGAACACAGAATTAGAAAAGAAAGACATAACCTTATATCTGCCTATTTTAATAATGTTACATAACAAAACATCTTGATTGTTCCCACTGAAATATTAAAATATTTGTAAAGTTAAGTATTTTTGCAAGCAATGAACACATTGTCTTGAAGATGTAGCAGTGAGCCTGCTGGAATTTGCATTCAATGTCTGTATATTACAACTTTATTTATTACCAGTTACTTAGCCTCTCTTCTACCATTTCTGCAGGTTTAAACATCAGAAATTGACATGAGTTTTTCATGATTTTTTTACAGGCTTTTAAAAACTGCCTCCTGTGGGTTTTTTTTTCCCATTCCTCTAGGGGTTTGCAAATTAATTTCTGTATGGAAAGATGTTCAGTTACAGACTTCTGTCTGGTATTACAACCAGGCAAACAGGTCAGTTATTCCCAGGGAATTTTTATTTCGTTTTCTCAGTCATCTTAACCTTCTGGGCTGCTGGATCCTCAGCCTGTCCGTGTGGTGCCTTTTCCTTGCTAGCGTGGAGCTGTTGAACAGAGAGAACAGGTCCAGGATGACACCACAAAAACCTAGAGGAATGATTTATATGAAACTCTAATGGGCACTTTATATGACATTGTAAAGGCATTAAGTATTTCAAAACCATTATGAAAATTGTTATTATTGTACAAGTCACTTTAAAAGAATAAATTTACCCCCCAAAGCTGTTAACTCCAAAGTACTTCCTTTGAACAGTGAATGAACTGCAGTGATGTTCTTACACTTTCAGACTGCGATTACCATTAATGACTAAAATGTTGGCACTATTGTCCCTAAGTGGAACGACTGCTGGCTATTTTGTGAAGTCATTCCTTCTTAGGGTTGGAGATCAGCCTTTTTGCAAGTCTGATGCACTGCTCTTCTGTATGCTTTATTGTTTAGACTTGTAAGAAAGAACCAGCAAACTTAATTTTGTAGGCAATCAGTGGTTCTCTTGAGTACCACCTTCTATCAGTGTTTTACTTTCAAGTATGTTCCCACAGACTAACAGCACTGTGTGTTCCTCATCTTCGTTTGGAATATTTCTATTTTGTAGATTCACCGCCACTAATTGAGCATTCAAGTATCACACAGATACCAGGTGTAAAAAAATGTATTCCAGCAAAGATCAAACCAAGAGGCTGCTGCCAATCTGCCATTGGCCTTTAACCTGCTTGCTTTTCATAACGCTTAAATAAAGATCCTCATTTAAGAGCTTGGTGTGAATATTATTAAAGCTTCCCTCTGGTTCCCTTGTGCTTCGAATGTTCACTGACCTGTGGAGACAGTTGAATGGATAAATAAACTTACACTTAAGCCTGAACAAATCAAAAGGATATTAAAAGTGATTTTGATTGTTTTGTTTAAAAAAACCTTTCAATTACATGATTATTGATTGACTTTTATAATCAAGGAGGCAGAAAAATTGAAGTCATGCGCATAAACTAGCTTTCACTTCATTTTTATGGATTAAAAGTGGCAAGGTCATTACCAGGTACCCAGACCTGTTTGTTTTTCCACTTTCATTTCATATTTCTTGGTACTTGCATGGATAATATTTGGTTTGAGCCTGAAGGCAAAAAAGAGGCTATGAAGAGAGAAGGCTCAGGGCAAAGGGGCCCCAAGGGCTGAGATATGGATCAGTTCCTGCCGGTCAGCTTTGTGTAAGTATTGGTCTGTTGAGTCTTCCTTGAGGCCAATGCTCAGACACATCCTATGTTCCCAAGTGCTTGGCAGAGGAACACTAAAAGACTTCTCTTTCTCTTTCTTTTTTAAAGATTTATGTGTTTATTTGAAAGGCAGAGATACAGAGGGAGAGAGAGAGGAAGACCTTCCATCTGCTGATTTACTCTTCAAACAGCCACAACGGGCCGGGGCTGAGCCAGGCTGAAGCCAGGAGCCAGGAGCCAAGAGCTTCTTCAGGGTCTCCCTCAGGGGTGTAGGGGCCCAAGGACCTGGGCCGTCCTCTGTTGTTTTTCCAGGCGCATTAGCAAGGAGCTGGGTGGGGAAGTGGAGCAGCCGGGACTCGAACTGGTGTCTACATGGGATGCTGGTGCTGCATGTGGAGGGTTAGCCTCTGCACCACAGCGCTGGCCCCGAGACTTCTCTTTCTTGAAGCCAGTGCTCAGCCACATCCTGTGTTGCCCAAGTTCATGGCAGAGGAACACTAACGGGCTTCTCTTCCTTGAAGCACAGAGAAGCCAGTGACGATGCCGGGAGGGGAGCACAGGATTCTTACGTGTGCTGGGGAAGCACTGAGGGGCAGGCTAAGAAGTGAAACAGAGTAGAGGAAGCTCACCACCACAGCTGAAAAAGTCAGCTCTCCAGGGCTCTTGCCTGGGAGCCTTCTGGAGTTGGCCAGTGCACAACCTGAACACCCTTGAGCTGGGGCTTCACACCCGTACAGTTTATTCCTTGCAGTGAGTGACGTGGAACATATGTGACATTAAGGGTGTGCTTATGAATGTTTTTTGAATAAGTGAAACAAAGAATACCCATAGAGGAAGTATTTTTACAAAGTGTCTAGTGACAAAAACTCTTTTTATATTTTGAAAATTGTACTGGGAATTGATTCAATTTTATTTTGAGAATTAGAGCTGGAAAGAAACACAATAATAACAACACAGACTTGGCATAATGCCTGATGGTTTATAAAGCTTTTTTTTTTTTCATATTTGTTGTCTGTTCCTTTACGGAAAAGTGCGTGATAGGGCATTTAGGAAAGAACTGGAAACTAAAGAACACTGAAGGTGAGGCTTGGAATCAGAACACAGGAAAAGCTCCTAAAATGGATTTCTAACTAATCTGAACTCACGCTGCTCTATGGGAAAGCAGAAGGAGAAAATCAGCATCCAGTGGTAACCTTGGGACCAGAACGGACAGGAGGAGACCTGGCATATGTGACCATTTATATACCATGGAGTCATCCTGTTGTCACAGTTGCACGTGACACTGGGCTATGTGCAGCTCTGCATAGCATTTTAGGGTGCTTCTGTAAAACAGGCATTCAGAGAAGAGCTATCAAGACGATGAAAGACTCCCAAAACAGGACCTACTATGAAACTTCTGATGGGATCTTAGAAAATCCTTATTTGGTATTTCAGACTTCACAGTGACTCACATAATGCGGTGGCACAGGCAGAAGGGCTGCTTGCGAGAATTCCAGTTCTAATTATCTTTTCAAAGAAATCTCCAAACTTGGCGCCCAGTGCAACACCAGATTCTCATTACATAGTCTTTGGTCTGTCTATGTTTTTTGGTGGGGAAAGAACATTATAACAAAATATTATGGCAGATAGCGACTGGCTTTCTCATCAAGGACAGAAGCAAGAGCGATGTGCCAACCCATTTAGGCTAAGTAAGCAGCAGAGGAGTTTAAACAGAGGTTGTCGGAGGGGGTTATGGAATCTACTTCCCGGGAGAGTTATAAAAATAGGCCAGGCGCTCATCTCCCTTGGATGCCTTCAGCTTGTAGAGCAGCTAGAGGACATGGCCCATTAGCCTCTCGGGTTCCCTGCCACCTCTCTGGGTCTAGAGTTTAAAACAACATCTTGGGAGGGTTGTTGGGTGGGGTGAGCCGCGGTAAGCCAAGCTCATTCCTGACTGCGTTACTTTCTGGCCACATGGAATGAGAAGTCCGTGCGTGAGGGTGGATGTTTGCCGAGCCACACCGTGGGCACAGTCAAGTCGGGGTGTTCCTTCTACCAGCACCGTGGCTCGCCTGAAAATCACAGGCATGCCTGCTAGTGTTGAGTCATGGTGCTCTGTTGAGTTTCATCTGCCCTGTTGCTGTCTGATGTGTGTGTGTGTGGACAGGTTAAGCAAAGCTAACAGGAAAGGAAGTCCAGTGAAAAATCAGGGAACCCTATGGGGAAAGAAGTCTCATGTTCTCTTGAGGTTACCGTATGTTGTCAAGCACTTGCCTCTGCCATTAGATCCTAGCAGTAAGCTTTGGGTTTTCAAGGGTCTTCGTGAGGCTGAGACCCCTGCAGCATTGTTGTCTGCTGGGAACTGGTGGGGTTTCCCTCTGAGGAAGTGAGCTCTGGCTCAGGGTCCTAGCTCCGAGGAGACAGTGCAGCCCGCAGTCACAGTCAGAAGTGGCTATAGACAGCATGCACCTGTCACTGGCTGGGTGGCTGTGTTGCTGCTGATTGCACTTGGCCTTCAACAAAGAAAGTGGAGAGTTGCCCAACCACAGGGCTGGGTCCATCTTAGAGAAGCATTTTTTCAAAAAATGGATTGTATTCTCAAATATTCTCCAATATATGTAGGTATGGTACCCAAGAGAAGTAATTTAAGTATGAGGGGCCCTCAAAACGTTTATGCAAAATGCATATTAGGTTGAAAAAAATCTATGCATGAATGCCAAGAAATTTTTTTGCACCCAAATAAACTCATTTTTAATTCCATTTTCCCACAACGCTTTTGGGGAGCCTCGCATGGTGCCATGAAACTGGGATCTGTAGGAGAACAACTTTCTCTCAACAAAGTTCTAGCTTCTTAAATCATCAATTGGTCTCAGGTGGCCTGAGCTTTGCTGGAGAACAGCCAAGGCCACAATTATCCAGGCTGGCCAGAGAGACATTGCACCTGACAGCCGACAGCCTAGCAAATTGACAAACAGGTGGTACAAACCTGCTTCGCTTCTTTTAAAAATCTTTCCTCTGCATGTTCTTTCCTCCTGTTTTCCTCCAATAAACAGTGCTTTTCTCAAAGGTCACTTTACTTTCTATAGGACAAGGAGTCTTCAGCGCCCAGATGCTAAGTTGGTGCCCTTCCCTAGAAGGCTTGCCGTTAATTGAGATGGCCTGAAGGTCACGAACCATAATCAATACGAAGGCGGTTGCTGCAAGGTGCTAATTGACATCCCCAAAGAGGAATCATGTCAGCGATCAATAGAGAAGACAGAGCCCTGGTGGATTTGTGGTTTTGATTTTGCGAAGGTAGGGGAATGCCCCGTGATGTTTTCCACCCCCCGCACTCCTTTAGAATGCTAATGCTTCCTTGAAGATGATTTCAGCATCACTGCTAGGCTACTGCTCCACTCACTGAAGCAGAATCCTCCGAAGAGTTGCTGAGGCAGAACTGAACTGAAATCAGGGCTCGCCTCGGAGCAGCAGCTGTACTGGCCACTAATGATGCCTCACACAGAAAGGCAATGCTCCTCCAACTCAGGGTTCTAATGGGAAGTTTCTGAGCCTGCAAACAACAGCTTCCGAGCTGGCGTGTGCCATCAGCTGCCTGCAGATACCACTGTCTACTGCTTGAACACAGCTTGGTCGGCAAGAATGGAAACTAAAGAGGCTTCTAACTACCTGTAACTGCTCCACCGGGCAGTGGATCCCGCGTGTGCTCATCAAGATCCAGGTACTTGACCCAGGCTGTCTCTTTAATGGGCTAATTAGATGCTTTTCTCTAACTTTACTATTTATGCACAAGCATTCATCGCATGGATGCCTTTTCGGTCCAAGTTCTGAATTTAAATCTAGCTGTTAGATAAAGTCTAATTAAACAGCTGCCAGGTAAAGTTAATAGGAGAGAGTAAAATGTGATGATGCCTTTATTTTTAGAGCATGCTTAAGTTTAATATGACAGTGAGACTGGGTAGAGGAGTAAGAAAATAGGATTTTTCCTTTCCTATCTACGATGCAGTAAATTATTCTCAAAAGCTGTTTGCCCGTTGTAGTATGTTTCTTCCCATTCACCTAGAACATCCAACCTCCCCCAGTGGAACAAGGATGTTCGGATTTGTTTACCAAGGAGCACAACTTCTAATGACAGTGCCGGCTGTCCCCGGCTGATGAGCAGTGTGCAGTCCTAGCCTTGTGAGCTTTCAACAAGCTGTCTTTTCCTCATTGGAACATGCCAGGGGAGGGAGAGAAAGCCAGGTGAAATAGGGCTTGTGGTTGGAGTCACAAGTGTGCTAACAGTGCCTTTTGATGCTGCTGGCTTCTGCCTGGGCCCCCGCGTGGTTTTTTTTTTGCTCTAGCGTTCTCAGCTGGGCTGCAGCTTTGCTCTGCAGTCCCTTAGAAACTCTTCCAGCAGGTGTTAGGAGCCAGCTGAGGAGGGGGAGAAGTACTGCTAAGGCGGAGGCTCAGGCCGCAGAGGAAGGCCTCCTGCTGACCCGGAGCTGACCAGCAGCAGCGAGCGGGGATGGCCAGGTCCACTCCCAGCCCCGGGCAGCTGTGTCTGCAGGCTGACTTTGCAGGGCTGAGCGGCGGGCAGCCCTGCGGGTGCAGCGGTGGGGGCTGGCGACACTTCCCGACATGCCTGTTGACAGTTGTGGAGACCACATTGCCGTGTTCTTAGTCGCACTGCTTGTGGGCTGTCTGTAGCCGTGGGTCTGTTCTTCCCAGAGTGTGAAATGACATTCGCTCTTAGCCGTCCTGTGGATTTTGAAGCTCTGGAGCTACTGCATTGTAACAGGAGGGCTGTGGGCTTCTTTTTTTTTTTTTTCTTTTGGGAGGGGGTGCAATATAGACGTTGGCCTGTGTTCAAGTTGGTTAAAATCAAGGAAGGTGAGGTGGGGAGATTTAAAATAGAGGAAGCACTTGGGAAGAGCCAGGAACTCTTTACCTGGTATTTTGTGTGTGTGTGTCCTGGTAGACAGGGTACTGTTCTCGGGCCAATATGCCGAATTTCCAAAAGCAGCATGGAATGATTTTGTTCCTTCGATGATGGCCTGGCTTAGGTGGGGGATCCCAGTTGTTGGGGGGATGTCACCATGGGTGTTTGAAGATGCTCCAGTTCCAATTCTACAAATGGGAGTGCAGCTGATGATTTCTTTAGCTCAGAAAGGAGGGAGTGTATTGTGCTGAGGCTCAGCGTCAGGATTTGTGTTACTTTAATCACTGAAAGCCGTGTTCACTCTTCTCCATCGGCTACAGAGCTGCTGCCCAACAATGCAGCACTTCAAGTTCGCCTCTGCCAGTGGCTGCAAATTCAGTCCTCACAGGCTGGCTGTTTCCCTGGCTGGCAGGAGCCTACGGATTGCTCTCCTCAGTCTGCCAGGTAGATAGAAATAAGGTTCGCAGCGTGTCTGTGGTACAAGGTGTCCTGACCACCCCATAGACTCATCAACCGCACGCTCCCGTGAGTGTTTCTGCCCAACAGAGAGCCTGTTTTCACACCTGCTTTTGCAAACATGTCAAGTCACATGATGAGGTTTCTGGCTGAGAAGTTTTAAAAATTGGGTATAGCAAAGAAAAAAAAATAGGTGTGGCAATATTGTGGTTTAGGTGTACTTAAAATACAAACAGGCTTTCTTGACTGCAGCACAGGAGTGACAACTCTTGACTCCCTCCAATACGATGCAGAAAACACTTGGGGTCCAGCATGCCTTGGGGAGGTGCTACTTTTTTGGTAATGATTTTTATGGATTCTAGGTACTTTCTCTGTGATCTCTTAAAGTGTGCTCATTTGCACAACAGAAATTAGAAATAAACCTCATTTTGCACACAGATAGTATACAGAAAACATCCACTCGTCACCCTTCTGTCTTCAAGACACACTATATGCATGCATGCTGCAACAGTTATCATTGCAACCCGCAGCCAGAGGCTCGGCCCTTGAGTCCACGGCCACAGAATTGAGACTGCAGAACCCAGGGGCTGTGTGTGCTTCTGCAGAATAAGGTGCCAGATGCACTTAACAGATTCTGCTGCTGTCACTTTAAGAAAAGAAACCTGTCATTGCTTTAAGATATATTTTCCTCCCAGAAAATACTTTTCTTTACTGTAAAATTGTGTAATGAGATGCTAATGAAATAAAATGTCCGTGGGATGCGAGCCAGAGATGGGTACATATTGACCTTAAGAGTTTCCGTGTAGGATTAGAATTCAGGATATTGCCCTTCTTCATCAAAAAGTGGACTAGGTAAGCAAGGGTTGACCTTTCAGTAGGAAGGGAAAATTCTATCTCTGGCTGAGTTTTTTGTATTTCAGACCCCATCCAACCGCACGAGGCTGAGGGAAATTTCACAGCCTATTCACTTAGGGCTTTTTCATCTCACGGGATCTGTGACTATTCAAGGATCCTTGTGAGCTGAACTTCGTGTCTGATCCTTTGGAACACAATAATCTGGCATCCAAGGTCGGGCGACCACAGATGGTTCTCTGCTTCCTCTTATCATCACTTCCTGGCACCTGCATGTTGGAATTCAGGTCCCTGGATGGCAAGGGGACGAAGATCTGATTCGACCTAGATGTAAAGAGACTGAGGGCAGCACAGCAAGGAATTCCTCAAGGAGCTGTGTTTAGTGAAGGGAAGGAGACGGACGCCATCTAGACTTGTGCTGTAATCCACACTGCCCCAGAGGGCAGGGAAGGCCTTGGGGACAGAGTGTGAAGCCCCTGCCACAGTCTTGGTGGAGGGGGACATATGAGGCTGTAGAGAGGAGGGGGATGTGCTGTGGACCCTGAGAAAGCAAGAGGGAGAAATTCCACAGGTTGGAGAAGGGCAGGGAGGGGAGCATTAAGAGGTGGAAAACCGGCAGGTGTTCAAATAACAGCTGGTGTGAGATGGAGTAGAACAAATTGAGGACATTGTCGTCAGGTGTCCGCCAACACGAGTCCATATAAGTTTATCCAGATCACCGTGTTGGTCATTCCACTGGAAGCCAAGTGGGACCTGACTTAGTTGCTTTATAAACTGATGGAAGTAACTCCTTACTTAGCAAATGCTGCCAAGAATAAGGACTCGTTTCTGGTTCACGCTTACTGTGAGGGTAAGTCCTGATTTCTGGAGCAGCAGACAGCAGGGCAGCAGGAACCCCTCAGGGGGCTTCATGGGCAGTGGATGCTGGGGTGCGCAGGTTTTCTGGGGAGGAGAGGCAAGGTCGGGGATGGGCAGGATGAACCCAGATACAGTCCACACGGCCAGCGTGAGCACCGCCCGAGACGGCGGTGTTGAAAGTGACTGGAACTATAGCAAGAGGCTCACAGAGGGAATGGCCGTGGCTGGGCCGGGCCGGGCTCACCCCGACTTCCCAAGCGTTTGGAGTGCTCCGTCCTTGGTCGGCGTCCCACAGAACAGGGAGCGCGATGCGGGGACGGGGTGTAGTATATGATTTTGTGAAAGGTTAATGAAGGCTTTGTTGGTCCACTATTAAAATTAGATTTTATTTCCTGAGCACACACACGTGGACTTGGCCGAGGGGAAGACACGGATGTGCTGCCTGATGGGGAAAACCAGTGAGGACTGAAACAGCGCGGTAAGTAGCTGCGGCCCTTCTTCCGCTTCCAACAGCTGCCGTTTGTTAGGCTTTCCATTTACGATGGGCATGTCAGAATCTTCTGAAGTCATTTTTTTTGAATGTTCAGATGTCATTGTTCATCCTAAGGAAAGATTTCACTGTTCAGTTAAAAACAGTCATGAACACTTTCTAAGAGTCGTTTTCACCCAAAAGGGATATTTGGCTCTCAGACATTTGAACAGTTTGGGTGTCTGAATAGTTCTGGAGTGTGGTGGTCACACGAGTCAGTGCTTGTCTTTTCTCTGTCTTGCCATGTATCTGACAGCCATCGGCGATGCAACATATTTCATTTTCTCCATCTGACCATATATCTGACACTTGCTTCAACTCAGATGTGTTGTGGAGCTTTCCAAACGTGTACATTATTAATTAGCCGATTGCAGATTTCAAATCCAGCAGGCTCTTCCAGGGATTTCAATCAGTCTAGGCAAAAGTGGGAAATAGCTGGCATTTGCTTCTCTCTTGATCCATTTTTCACCATCTCCTACACATCATGAATCTACTCACCACCCGCCTTCCCTCCGCGGGCCTTTCCTGCTGCCCCCCCCCCCATGGCACACCCAGATGTACCCCACCTCCTTCCTAATAGCCCCTCATTCTCAGCAAGGCCTTCTTCTCTCGAATCCCTTTCTCCCTGCACATTGAAGCAGGAGCAGACAAATTCCTGCTAAAATCTGAACTTGCCACCTTGGTAAAACTTTGTAATTTAAGAGTCTGATTGTTTGGCAGAAACCAGTTGTTTGAACAAAAGTTGGGACTCCGTGGGCTGCAGGGAGGGAGAGGTTTCCACTCACAGTGTGCTATAGAGTTTTCAAAAACCTTTTGCCTCCGAGGGAATGTCTGCGAGTGTTCTGGTGGCCTAAAATCCAGGCAGTCTTCCTGAGATGGGTTCTGTGCCAGTCTTTAGTTTTGTTTCTCAGATTGTTTTCTTTCCACTCTCTTGTGGGTTGCTCCTGTTTGTAATTAAATCCTGACTTGATGGCACTAAAAAAAAAATTTGCCCTCTAATTGCTTATCAATTGGTATATCTGGTAGGGACTGGTGATACAGGGGTCAGAAAAAAATATGTATATTTATGTTTTAGCAGGATTCTTAAAACACGTGACCAGGTACAGAGAGAGTTAGCCTTATTTTTGCCTTGTGCCTTTTAGTAATCAAAGGATAGAAAAATTGCGAAGTAGAATGGATTTTATTTATTTATTTACTTACTTACAGGGAGAGAGAGAGAGGGAGGGGGGAAGTAAAAAGAGAGACAGACTATTCCATCTGCTGGTTCACTCCCTGAATGCCTGTAACAGCTGGGGCTGGGTCAGGCTGAAACCAAGATGTAGGAACTGAATCAGGGTCTTCTTTGTAGGTGGCAGTGAGCCAAGTGTTTGGGCCATCACCTGCTATCTTTTTGGGTGCACATTAAAGAAGCTGGACTAAGGAGTGAAGCCAGGCCTTAGATCCAGGCACTCAGATGTGGTATGTGAGTGTCCCAAGTTACCTGTTAACTGCTGTGCCAAATGCCCACTCTGAGTCAAGATGACCAGATTATTTGCTGGGGCTTCTGGAACGATCGTCTGTAACTGCAGCCCCCAAGTGTGTGGTTCTGAGTATCGGTGGAGCCTAGCAGGTAGGGGGTATTACTGTAGGAGAAAGTGATGTGGCATTTTGTCTTGTGTAGAGGAGAAGGCTGGGGAGACTCTTCGTGGGTGTCACCCTGACTCTCAACACGTGGAGACAGGAGTGCTGGGGGAGCATCTGAACAAGGGGTTGCAATGCTGGTGGCGAGGGCTCACTTTCATAGGCTCAGAGTTACCCCTGCTAGGTCTTTTCTGCTTGCTTTGGAATTTACACATCCAGAAATGTTGGTGTTGTAAATGTACATGGCTCGTGGGCTTTGCGCTCCTGTGTTTCCAGAACTTTCTAGACATGCATACCTGCGTCAGCTTTCCTGAGATGAAGAACAATACTGGCCTCTTCTAGGAGAAAAAAATGGCCTTAGTACGGGATTCTGGTAAACCAGTGAGAGAGCAGCGTCAAAGTGAGGGGCACCCCACTAGGACACAACAAGGCAAAAATGGACGTGCAGATGTGGCTAGGCAGCTGCCCCTCCATTATCAGAGGGCTTTGCTTTGTCTCATCTGTGGTATGACTGAGCCCGGGGTGGGCATTTCCGGTAGGCATCGATGGGCCGAGTTTGACATGTTAGGGAGAGCTGCGTCAACGGCTCTGGCCTCACTTGCTGCCATCTCCCCCTCCAATCCCAAAGTGATTCTCCAGGGTGGGAATCAACACCCACACAGAAGCGGTGCTCAAAAGCAAGCCAACCACAACCCAAGCCAATTCATTAACATCCTCTCTGTGCCTACAGAGCTAGCTTTTTAAAAATACAACAAAAATGTATCCCAGTCTTAAAAAAAAAAGAGGCATGAATCTTGAAACTATTCTTGCCTTGAAAAAGAAATTCCAAGAGACACGACTGTACAAAGGGATCTGTCACCCTAAACTGGCAATTCCTTCTTCCCAGATACCCATTTATAGACTGTTTTTGAAACTGTGGTTTTTGTAAACTTTGAGGTGTCCTCCCCTTTGCTGACTGTCATCATGATGACTGGTGCAGTACTTCATGCAGCGGTGACGGTGTTCATGCTTTGGGTCATAATTTCTGTTTTATTTGGCTGCTTATTTTCCTTGAGTGTGATATCTTTTGGATGCATGTCAGTGTTGTAGCTAAGTACTCTGCTATGCCATTTTTCTTATTGACAAATTTGTCATAAATATGTCACGGTTTTCTATATGTTGATGTCTTCATACACATTTTTCTTTACAAAATTTGACTTAAATAGGTTTAGTCCAGGATCTGAAGCTTCTCATGTCCTTTGTGTGTACTTTGCTTTGCCTTTGTGAGTGAACAGTAATATCCATATACTTCCATTTTCCCAGCAATCAAATGGAAATAGTAGTAACTTGTCCTTTTTCTTTCCTCCTCACTACCAAAAGTTCTTAAATGAAAGGAAGGCACTGCAAGAAAAACTGTCCTTTGAAAATCATGCCGTCGATCAATTCTTTTTCCCCTGGCTCAATTCCCTGGGTGTTGCAGGGTCAAATATTGAATCTGGCCTTCGTTCGCTGAAGAAAAAAGAGACAGCGCAGGGAACGTGATGGTTAGGGACTCCGAGATGCCTCCCTGCTCCCTTGACTGCCGCAGAAAAGAGCGTAGCTTCCTGTGTTGAGTCTTCAGCGAGGCACCACTTTGTTTTGCTTTTGCTTCCTCCTCTTCTTTGTAGACCCTTCAAAGGGTTTTCACAGACATTCATCCTTATCATAGCACCATGAGATGTGCAGGCATTTCTACTTGGATTTTTACATCTTGGCGACCTCTCCAAGGTCACCTCCTCACTTAGCGGTAGAGCAGAGCCCACAGCCCCCAACCCAGTGCTCCCTGAGCAAGCTTCTGTACTGAACCCCACTTCTAGCCTCCGCTTCCTTACCTTGGGCCTTTAGCGATCCCAGCTTTTCTGGAGCTCATGGCATAGTGGCTGACGTACGTCACAGCCCTGGTACAAAGCTCCTCGGCACTCAGTGCCCCTAAGAATGTTGTCTAGGAATGTTGTGAGGGTAATAGAGGGCAGCCTCCCGTGATGAAGGCATCCCATATCGGAATGCTGGTCTGCATCCCAGCTGCTCCACTTGCAATCTAGCTCCCTGCTAATGGGTCTAGGAAAGCAGTGGGAGATGGCCTGAATGCTTGGGCCCTTGCCACCCACATGGGACACCTGGATGGAGTTCTAAGCTCCTGGCTTTGGCCTGGCCCAGCCCTGGTCAATGTCGGCATTTGGAGGAGTGAACTAGTGGATGGAAGACCTCTCCCTCTGCAATTCTGCCTTTCAAATACATAAATAAATAAATAGAACTATTACTGGAGGGAAACTGGAAGATACTTGGCAGGGGAGGCTGGGTTTGGATGTCCACTTGACAGCACATCCTGACATCAGCATTACCTTGCACCTGTCTCGTCTGCTGGATCATAGGTGCGTTCCCTGCCTATCTCTGCTGGCCCCGGGTGGCCGTTCTAAAGAACACTCTGGTAATTTTGTACAATAGTAAGATGTTCTATCCCACACTTGTACGTAATTAAGCGTCCTTGATTAGAAGCAACCAGCTGCATGTTTCTTCTCTCTGAAAATATGCCTATGCGCCAACCCAACACCATGGCTACCTGATGGTTACTCACTTTCCTTCTCTTTCTCCCTGAAGATAACTTGGCCTCTGCAGGGCACAGCCACCATGATCTCAGCAGACTGATGATGGAAGAAAAGGAAACCAGGAGCTGCCGTGCTCTGGCCTCCCTGGACGATGGATGGTGGGCAGCCCGTCCCTTCGCCCCTGGTGCCCCTGGGCAACGTGTCATCTGAGTCTAGCATGTCTCTGGAGCAGAAAACGACATTTGTGTTTGTGATTCTGCTGTTTATTTTCTTGGGCATCCTCATCGTCAGGTGCTTCCGGATTCTGCTGGACCCCTACCGGAGCATGCCAACCTCAACCTGGGCCGATGGACTTGAAGGCCTGGAGAAAGGCCAGTTTGACCATGCCCTGGCTTAGTGGGGGGAAAGCAGGGCCTCCTCCCGAGGAGGCAGAGAGCTGCATGTGATGACACAGATTCCCTTTAGCTAATGTTCTTAATAAGTCAAGCTCTTAACAATATCCAGCTCTAGGCCCCACCCCAGCCCATTGTTCCATGATCATGCAGTTGGGTTAAAGACATTTGAGAATGTCGGAAATGCAGGTGTATGCTACTAACCCCAAATGGGAAAGTTTACCTTTCTGTGTTAACCCGATGAATGAGGATGTGTGATCTTGAAACCAAGAGCACTGGTGTTCGTAGACTTTGCCACAAAGTGGAGCAGGACCTGATCCGACCAGAGAAGACTGGGAAGGAACTGATCTGAACCTGCAGACAAGACCGAGAATAGACCGCCTTGTTCCAATCATGTCTCCATTTAGTTTATTGCCTGGGCATCTGGGTGCTGGACAGAGTGAGGAAGGAGATGCCGAGGGGAACTCCAGCACGTTCCAAAGCAGCGACCACTGGGAAGCAATGAGAAGTGACAAACTGAGAAGTGACATTTCTGCTGATGGTAGACAATATGAGTGTGGGTGATAGCTTACTTCTTAAATGGAACTAAATTTAAAGGCTATCGAGGTTTAGAAACGATGTACCAGGTCAAGTACATTCTCTGTATACATATTAACAACATGTGTAGAGGTAACTATATATAACCTGGATTTCCTTTCTTTATCTAAATGATTGAAAAATAGGTTGTAAGTGTTGCTGCAAGTTTTTTTTTTTTTTTAAAGCAAATATTGTTTAGAGGATAAGGCTTTTACAGTCTTGAGAGTAATGAATGTTGATGTCTGTGTGTAGTCACCAAATAAAACTTTTCGGGAAACAGAAATGTGTCCTCTCTAGTTTCACCAAGACTGGCTTCCTGGAGGTGGTGTGCAGTGTTGAGTGCTGAGGTCACTCACGACATGTAAAAACAGAGCAGAGTGGCCGGCACCGCGGCTCACTAGGCTAATCCTCCACCTTGCGGCACTGGCACACCAGGTTCTAGTCCCGGTCGGGGCGCCGGATTCTGCCCCGGTTGCCCCTCTTCCAGGCCAGCTCTCTGCTGTGGCCAGGGAGTGCAGTGGAGGATGGCCCAAGTGCTTGGGCCCTGTACCCCATGGCAGACCAGGATAAGTACCTGGCGCCTGCCATCGGATCAGCGCGGTGCGCCGCCCGCAGCGCGCTGGCCGCGGCGGCCATTGGAGGGTGAACCAACGGCAAAAGGAAGACCTCTCTCTCTCTCGCTGTCTACTCTGCCTGTTAAAAAAAAAAAAAAAAAAAAAAAAAGGCAGGGTGCCAGAGGTCGTTTAACTCATGCCACCTGTGTGTCTACCAGAAGGGAAACGTCAGTGCCCCCTTATTCCAACTTTCATTGTTAGCAAAACTGTGTCCACACCAAACCCTGTAGGCTATATTTAAAATCTCTCTGAATTTTTTCCACAGCTAGTCATCTTTTTTTTGATGAAAAACACGTTAAAAATCTATGTCCAAAAAGGCAGACCTTAGTAGTAATTCTTGTTGTTTTTTTTTTTTTAATATTATTTGGATTTTTTGATGTTCAGCTTCCACTCCCCACTCCTTTCACCTCCTTGAATCTTTTTTGTTTTTCTTGACACATGCTTTAAGCAAATATAATTCCCATGGGCCCGGTGCCATGGCTCACTTGGTTAATCCTCCGCTTGCGGCACCGGCATCCCATATGGGCACCGGGTTCTAGTCCCGGTCACTCCTCTTCCAGGCCAGCTCTCTGCTGTGGCCCGGGAAGGCAGTGGAGGATGGCCCAAGTGCTTGGGCGCTTGTACCTGCATGGGAGACCAGGAGGAAGCACCTGGCTCCTGGCTTCGGATCAGCACAGCACGCCAGCCGTGGCGGCCATTTGGGGGGTGAACCAACGGAAGGAAGACTTTTTTCTCTGTGTCTCTCTCTCACTGTCTAACTCTGCCTGTCAAATATATATATATATATAATATATGTATGTATATTATATATATATTATATGTATATATAATTATATATAATTCCCATGCCATAACCCTTACCCTTTTAAAGTATACCATTCAGCAGTTTTTCGTATTTTCACAGAGTTGGGCACCCATCACCACCTGCACATTCTGGAGTCCTGTATTCACTAACGGTCACTTCCCATTCCCCCCTACCTAACTCCTGGTAATGCTAATCAGTTTTCTGTTTCTATGAATTTGCTAGTGCTGAAAGTTCATACAAGTGGTATCAATAGCATGGCCTTTAGTGTCTGGCTTATTTATTTAAATGTTTAAATTTACTTGTATTTATTTGAAAGAGAAAGAGTTCTCCTGTGTGTTCTTTACTCAACAAATGCCCACAACAGCTGGGACTGGACCAGGTCAAAGCCAGGAGGCAGGAACTCTATCCTGTGTCCCATGTAGGTGACTGGAATACAAGTACTTGAGCCTTCTGTCACCCCCTACCACACCCCCCCGGGTGTGCATTAGCAGGAAGCTGGATCAGAAGAGTGTCGCTCCCCCTCTTCGTGGAGGAACGACACAGGACCCTGCGCTGTTCTTTCGTCTGCTCGGCCCTCCCCGGGTTTGCTGCTGGTTCTTCCCGGGTTGGCTACTGTCCCTTCCACCTCCGTGGAAGGGCAGTTCCCCCTGGCCACATTCCCCACTTCCGCAGGGGAGCGGCACACCGCCAGCCGGCTCTCTCGGGGGCTGCACAGGTGTTCCCCTTAGGTGTTCCCCTTAGATGTTCCCGGTGCATGCCGTCTCTCTCCTCCTTTATAGTCCTCCTCTGCCAATCCCAACTCGGCTGCCCACACGCCGAGTACGCTGCTCTTCTCCAATCAGGAGCAAGTCCTACAGTTTATTGGTTGAACTGGAGGCAGCTGTGCAGAAGCTGTTTACTTCTCTCCCAGCGCCATATTGTGGGAGAGCAGATGCATAGAATAAGTCTTAATTCCAGTAACTCAGTCTAGTCCGGATTGCTCCCCACAGAAGAGGAGGCAGGACTACATCCCAGGCACTTGGACGTGGGATTGTGGGCGTCCCAAGCAATGGCTTGACATGCGACACTAAGACAACCATCCCTTGCTTCTACATAGTATGCTTTCAGGGTCTTTCCCTTGTTGACCAGATAGTATTGCAGTGCTTCAATACATCACGTTGTGTTGAATCCTTTGGCTGTCCTGGTTATCCACTGGCTATCATGAATAAGCAGTGAACGTGTGGGTACCAGTGTCGGGGGGCCTGGGCTGTGCCTCCTCTTGAGCACACACCAAGGCATCGATTTGCTGGGCTCATATGGTAACTCTATGTTTTACTTTTTGAGGAGCTGTGTGGCTATTTCCCAAAGCAGTTGCATCGTTTTGCATTCCCACCACTAATGTACGATGGCTTAGATTCTTTTCATAACTCTCTCCAATGACTCAAAAGTCTTTTGTAACAGCAGAATTTATGACTGATCACAGCACTCTAAGAATGACTCATTTTAAAAAGAGTGAATCTTCTCGTGTTTCCTGCCTACTACAAGCGTGTAGGTGCTGTTGGAAATCTTTGTTTCTGGATCTAAAGCAAAACACTGTCGATCTGCAGTCACGTGGTAGTCCATTAAGTCACCTGAGCATTTTTTCTATCTCAGTAACACATGCTTCTTGAACCCACTAACAGTGAGGTTTTCCTTTTCCTTCCAGTGTACTATGTCATGTTTGTCCATATTAAATATTTTCCGTATGTTCTTGAGAGTCCCTGCTAATGCACTCAAGTACTTATGGAGCTCCTGTTTTGAGTCTGGCGTGGCTAGCACTGGAGAGAGAGGAAGAGTAGGCTCAGTTCTTTCTCTTGAGTAATTTTCTAATTTGCTGGGGGAGATAATAAATGAAAGAAAGATGTGACCAAAACATAGTTCAGGTGCCTGGCGTGGACCTCTGTTTGTGGCATCATCAGAGGAGTATGTGTTGGGAGGGGGACCTCATGGGAACACCAATTTTTGCTATGCAAGTTGTGCAGAAAATGGGAAATACAAATGGCAGTAATCAGAATCTTACCACCCTGGGTCACCCCAGCTTTACGGTTTTCCTGGGGAGCTCATTGAAAATGGGCCTAACTGCAGCCTTCCTACCCTAAAGGGTGATTCTGCAGAGGCGGGTAAGTAAAAACACTCCGAGAAAGACAAGGACCGAAGGAAATGTCCCAGGAGACAGCGGCTCAAGTGATGGCTCAAGAATAAATGCTGGACACTCGCACTGTTAGTTATCAGTAAATAAATTACATCTCGACCTCACAGGCCAGTGGTGTCTCACACACGTGCCAAGGAAAGAAGGAGCAAAAAGTGTAAACTCCGAAAGCGGAGGTGTGGGTGTGGGTGTGGGTGTGGGTGTGGGTGTGGGTGTGGGTGTGGGGCCCAGGGGTAAGCACGCAGCCTGGCTGGGGAGGCAACTGAAGCTCCCTGCCAAGGACAAGGGCAGAGCTGGCCGGCAGAGGGTCCAACACAGAAAACCCGAGCGTGGGAGTGGCTGGGCTCAGGAGAGAAAAGAGGACGTGAAGAGCGTGGGCTCAGGCTTCTGTGCCCTTCCTCGGGGTGACAGGAAGGGACACAAATAGGCACCTGCCCCTCCATGTGGCCTTCAGCACATGAATCGCAGGAAGTACAGGGAGCCTCCCAGGACCTGCTCTTCTGTGTCCCCACTCTATTTTCCTTTCTCCTTCTCCTGTTACTGCTGCCCCCAGGGTGTCCCCCTCCTCCCTTGGCTGGAGTAAGAGAACCCCAAAGCTTTGGCTTTCCAGAGTAAATTGATCCCTCATGGGAACAGTGCAAAGTCCCTGTAATTGCTTGCAGCTCCTTGGAGGAACAGTGAGTTCTCAAAAGGTCACATAAGCCCTTGCCTTCCTGACTTGCTACAAGAGTTATAGTGCAACACTGCGCCTATCGTACAAGATATTTTTAACAAGTGCAGCTGGCCTTTACCATGTCTATCTACATCTCAGGGTAAAAAAAATATGACTTTCCAAGGTCATTCTCAAGAATAGAGACAGAATCTGCCTTTGTTTCAGGGAAAGGTGGCATCCCCATTCTTAGTCTGAGCCCTGGTTCCCCGTGGTTTACCACCCAAGTTCTAGATCAACATTGCTCCCTCCAAGAGGCCTTTCAAAATATCTTAAACACCCAGTAAAGCAAGTTTAACTTTGGACGTGAAGGAGATTAACTTGACTCCTGCTGTTAAATTAATACACATTCCAAGACAGAGAATTCTTTTGCTGTCTTTAAGGGTTAAGGCTGAAGCAAAATAAGCAGCAATTTTAGGAGGCAGAAGCTGGATCGAGCAGATGTTTACGGATGCAGAAAAAATATATATTCAAGTTCCTTTTTTATTGGATTCATTCATTGCACAGTGTTTGGCTCGAGCACGTAAGCTTGTATATTGCAAGTATATTGAGAAATGTGGTGTGATGAGAAACTTCACTTGTCCATGAAGCATTAGAGAAAAGCCTTGCTGTTTCTACAGAACTTTGAGTTTTGATAGGTGAGACATTGCAGCTTAATTATTTTCAATAAATATTCTAATCCCTAAAACATTAAATAAAATCTGAGGTGTGATTTGTGAGATGTCAGTCTTCCAAGAAAAACTGTGCAAGATGCGATTTAACCATTTACTGGTGAGTCACAGTGTTAGAAAGGAGAGCCATGAACTCCACAAAAGAGCACTCGAAATCACAATACAGGCATGTGAAGTCCAAGATCAAATCGGCCCACTTCAGAGAGATCATTTTGAGATGGCTAAGAATCTCTAAGCTCTGTTTATTCCTTTTGGTTCTAAAAAGGATGAGTCTATAATTTCCAGACAGACGCCCACCCTACTGACGGGCGCCTCCCCAGCCTGCAGCTTGCTCTGGCCAGATGACTGGGGTCCAGCACTTCAGCTGGCCTGGCATCCATTCCAAGGTCATATCGTTTGAAGAACAGGGCTCCCGGGTGGATTCCGTATACAATCATCCTTGATTGACACTGCTTTAGCGAGATTCCCTTTCAACAGTGCCTTCAGTGGAGAGCTACCGTGTTTTGTACTAAGCCCCCTCACCAGCCCTAGAGCACCCAGCTTATACCAGCTTTTACGGAAGTGACTCTTCCTGGTCCTTTAGGGTTTGCGAAGCTGGACAGGAACATTGCTGTCACGCATTCTGATGTCTCAGCAGCCCCAAGTGTTTGCTGTTGGATTGGAGAAGGTCTCTTAGCTCGTTTCAGACCTGCAGAGACAGCAGAGTGTGCGCCCTGGCCACTGGCCGTCCCTTCTTCCCCCAGTGTTAGCAAGTCCTCCCGGTCGGGTGTGCGGATGAATGCCGACGGTTAAGAAATCCGTGAGTGGACACAGCCACTTGCTAATAGACGCGAGCGTGGCCGTCGTCCCGTGTTCCGCACACGCGGCCGGCTTCTGAAGAAAGCCCCATGCGTGTGTACTTTCTGACTACCCTGATGCTTCGGTTTCAGTATCGCAGCAGCCCCACGTGTTTGCTGTTGGATTGGAGAGGATTTCTTAGCAAACACGCTGTTTCTCAGAACACAGGCTCATCAATCCAGGAGAAGGCTTCACTGTGTCTTTACTTCCAAGGAGGCTTTTGTGCGATTTTTCTGGGCTGGTGAGGCATGACAAGGGCGATTACAACAGGAAGCCCACAAAGGCTGGGTCCTTCTCTACCGATGGATTATCAAAGACTTGTCTGGCTCCCCGGGGATGCAGAAAGAGCCACAGAAGATACTGGAGCGCAGTACAATGAGGCACTGCAGGTTTGAAAGGACGCCTTAGCCTTTCCTGTCTGCCTTTGCCCCTACTGCCTGAACTTCACTTCTTTTTCTTCCTCTATTGTCTGATCTGCAGAGCCCTAGCAGAGGCTTAATGCGCCATTACATTTAGTATTTCTCTCATACACGGGTGTTTCCCTCAACGTCAGCAACAGATGGCCTCCTGGCTTTTTTTTTTTCTGGACTTCTTAAGGTTGCCCATCCTGTTCTGAGTTTGTCCTGTTGTTTACAGATATTTCCCTATCTGCCAGGTGTTCATCTCTGTAATTTTCGCTTTATCTGCTGGCGTGCCAGACACGCTGAATACTCTTGAGCTTGCAGTCCTTGAGCTGTGGCTACTGCTGACGGCCAGTCCGTCTTGGTTCTCTCCCGTTTCTGTGTGTTTTTCCAGCAGAGGCCCTGGTAGCACGTTGTCCTTTTCAAAAAGGTGTTTGCCCCTCCTGGACTTTTGGGGCTGATTTAATCCCATACAACACCTGCTTTACAAAAAACAAAAAGTGGGAATGTTGGTAAAAAGACGTGGTCTTGTCTGTGGCGTGATCTATGTCCCAAGCACCATTTTCTAGGCTCCGGCCCCTACTGCTGTTGATGGAAGCCAGGTGACCAGATGGCCCAACCACAGGTGTCAGCTCCACCCCCACCCTAGTGGGATTTGTTGCTCATATTTCCCTGCACCCTCCAAAGGTATAATAGGACCTGCTTCCCGCACACATGCGTGCTCACTCTCTCTCTCTTGATCTCTCTCTCAACCCCCCTCTCTCTTCTTCGCCTCTTCCCTCTGGCCTATCAGACTTCTCCCATCAACAGGCCCTTTCCCTTTAAAAAAACAAGGAGGTATTTGTAAGAGAGAGCTTCTCTCTCCCCGCTAGGAAGGTCCTTGGTTTGCTTGCTGCCCTTGTGAGAGGCAGGGATTTCTTATATGCAGGGTTGCTCTCTGGAAGGTGATCCACCGTGTGCACAGGCATCATCTGGCCCTTTTCAAGTTGCCTGTGGGGACTGAGGCTTAGGGATTGGCACAAGAAAACGCCAGTCCCTTGAGTCCTTAACGGTCCCTTGTCTCTGACTCGGCAGTCTTGTGTCTCGTGCCGGCATCTATGAACTGTGGCAGAACAACTCGTTAGTTTGCAAGTGGGGTGACTCCTCAGATCCTCCACGGGTTTCTCGAGTCATTCTAGTGTCAGTTCCTTGTGCCGCCGTTCACATTGTCCTGGGTTTCGAATCACCTTGTGTTCATACCGGATTCTCAATGATCTTGTTGATGTTCTTGGTACTTAGAAAAGAAAGTGAAAGTCCAAGTGCAATCTGACTAAAATAGGTAGGAACAGGAGCAGGTGTTAGAGTGCAGCGGTTGAAGCTGCCAACCGGGCCCCTGCCACACACATGGTGACCCGGGGTGGAATTCCTGGCTCTGCGGCTTCAGTCGGGCCCAATCACAGCTGCTGTGTCCATCTGGGAAGGGAAACAGAATATGGCAGATCGCTCTCTCGGTTACTCAGCCTTTCAAATAAATAAATATAAAAACTCTAGCTAGAACCAGATGATCACTCTCTGTGTTCTCAAAACCAAATCAAGGTTCACAGCCTAAATACAGGGACATTTTTATGTGGGAAAGTAGAATTTACTTATGTAGGGGTCATATAAAATATTCCTATACTATTCTTTTTGGGTTTGGGGAGCTGTTTTGTTTTGCTATTGTTGTAGTTTTGGTATTTTTTTTTGGTACCCAAGTCCAAGAATTTGAAATTTCCCTTTTTGAATTTCACTGCATCCCATTTGCTTTATTATTCTGAGGTTTCTGCAACTCCCTTCCCCTCCTTCCCGAGTCCTTGTCCTCCCCATCTGATGTCACCTGTGAGTTGACTCAGCAAGCTGTATACAGCTTCCCTCCTCCTCTGTGTGATCCACATCATGAGATCAAGCAACCACGCTTCTAATGTAGTGGGGGAAAACACTGCATCTTTACTGAACACGTATAGACTATTCTTGTGATGTTTCCTGGAACAGCAGAGTAGCACAAGCATGTGCAGAGCATTTCCGGTGTCAGGTAGGGTACGTCATCTGGAGACGTTGGAGAGTTCACGGGAGGTTGTGCACAGGCAATGGGCAGGGGCTACAGTGCTCTACAGAGGCTACTGAGGCGGGGTCTGCAGGGGGCCACTGGAGGTATCCATGTCAGTGATAACATTTTGAACGCATCACAGCCAGCGATGGAGCCCTGGGCCTAGCCACAGAGCTCCCGCTGCATTTAAGGAGCCACGTGGCGTCAGGAGCAACAGTGAGCAAGCTTCCACACGGGATGGCTCCACGGAGACGCTCCCAGAAGGGAGCCCTGCAGAGCCTGGGACGCTCAAGTCAGGCAGCAAAGCGTCAGCAGACAAAGGAAGCAGCAGACTGATGCTTGTTTGGCTTCTAGCGCCTAGCTCAAATGCTGTGCAGTGAAACCAGCAGGTGGGAGTCTGCACAGGGCGACCAGGGACTCTGGCCACTCAGCTAGGACTTGAGACTCACAGGGCCAACACTTGAGGTTCCACCCCATCTCGGCCCAGCAGAGCCTTGGTGGAGAGCAGTTCTGGTGGCAGACGTGATCAGTCGTGCTCATCAGCTTGAGAGCCCACAGGGCACTGACAGAGGCACGCCTGGGCCTCGGGGCTGCCCGGACGCCTGACTGCCGCAGGCCCCAGAGCGGAGAAGCATTTACAGTTCCCTGATTTTGTCTGGTCCTCAGCTTCCTCATTTGTAATTTGAGAAGTTCGGACTGATCCCCAAAATCTCTTTTACTCCCTTAAAAAATGATTGTAGCTATCAATGTGGGAGACTCGTACCGAGTGCCGGCGTGGAAGGGCCTGGAAGAGCTGCGGCAGACGGCACTGCGGCTCATAGCCAGGTGAGGCGGGTGGCAGTCTCAATTCTGTTTGCCACCAGTGTTTCCCTACCTACAAAAATAACACCAGGAATGAAGCCAACAGAGGCAATTACAGGAATAAGGAAAACTCTAGAAATAGGCATAAACTTTCTAGCAATTCTAAACTAAACCGACATTCTGTTGAAGTTTTGTTGTTATTGTTTTTAAGCAACTCCTTGGAAAAAGAGATTTCGTGGGCTTAAACAGTAGCTCGTGACAGGGCTAGCCGGTTGATTTAATCCACTGACTTGTTTTCCATAAATATTTAGCCTGTTGGTATTCAGTCTCCAACTCCAATTATTTTGGTGACATCGGGGCAACTTGTTAACTTTCTAGACCTCATGTGCTTGTCTGTGAAATGGGCGCAATGTGAACAGCATCTCCCCGTGCCGTGCGTTGTAGCAGCTGAAAGAGAAGGTGGCAGCAGCGCCTGACGAAGTCCTGGCTCTGTAACTATCGCCGCGTAGGAGACCCTGTGGCTGGTTGTTAAATGCACTCCTATTGAGACACGATTATTTCCATGCACGCTGGAAACCCAAAACCACTGTCAAATATCAGACTAACAAGGTCAGATTTCATACAACTATGCTCTTAGGGCTGTTTCCTGTATTTTTCCAAATTCAGAATAAAATCAGGAAAATGTCCACTTAGGGCGAGGCTTCTTTTGAATTCTGTGCCCGAAGTCAAAGCTTGCTCTCTGGAAGTAGTACAGACCTCTAGGCCTGGAGAGACAAGGCTTCTCTTTTTCATTCCCAGAAGTGCTTTTTCATCAGACGTCTTTTTTTCTTTATCTGAGCCAACTTGCAAAATATTCACTCTCAGGTTTCTCTTCATTGCTTTACTGGTGACCTTGGTAAAGTCAATTAAATTCCTTCATGTTCCCCACAAAATGGAAATAATAAATGGGACTTCTCAGCCCATGAATCCACCGTCTCTTGAGTGCTTAAAACCCTGCAAAATATTAAGTACCCAAATAAGAATATTAGAAAATAATGAATTTCTGGTTCAAGAATCAAGTCATTCAGATGTTATCGATAAAGCAGGATGCACCGCATGTGTCACGCGTGCTGCTTGGTGGCCCCAGGGGCATACATTCAGTGCTGACACTTCGCACAACTTACTGTGCATGTTTCCTAGCCATAATGGCTGCCCCTGGCCAGTCTACCTCGCCTTCTAAGAGAAGCAGAGGCTGGTGCAGCTATTCTTAGTCTTAAGTCAGTTTTAAGTAGGGAAAACATTAATCTTGTGATTGCCCTCCTCATAGAATTCCGAACCTGAGCTTCATGGGGTCCTGCTGTGCCTCGGAGTGATCTGGAACTAAAGTTTCAGAGAATACCCAGCTAATGAGTCTGTGAAGGAAACTATGTGTTTATTTAAATATCTCACCAAGGAGGGCAAAATAAGAGAATGATATGTCCTCTAACATTTGCAAAGGAATCTTTGGCAAACAGTCCTGTTGACTCTGTGGAATTGGATAGTTCTGCCCAGGATGTTGGACACATTTCCAGGGCGCCATGCTATTGGCTACAGTCTTTGCTTTCTATGAGGTTTCTATGGAGTGAACACCTCTAGGGAGATACCTACCATTGGTGCATCTTATAGGATGGCACTGGAAGGTCCAGTGGAGTACCTCTGGTCAGGTGCCCTCATTTCTCCAGCTACTCTTCTAAAGTATAACTTCCTCTTTGGTCCTGCAAAGCATCTGCCTGTTTCCTTGGATTGTTTTGTATCACTGAGTCATTCTCTACCTTTGCCTACTTCTCTGGGTAATTTAAAGTTTCCAATACTCAAAGCCTACCTGTTTTTCATTCCTCAATGAACTCAGTGGTCAACATGCTTTCCTGAGTGCCTAATGCGTATCAGACACCGTGCTAGGAGCTCATTAGGTTTATCCAGAGAAAACACAGAGTACCTGCTCACGGGAGTGTATGTTCTAATTGGCAGGCAGAAAAGGTTCAGCTTCTGGCTGTTGGCTTTGAAGAAACTGACATTTGATGGGATTTTGCCCAAGGTGACCTTTCAGTTTGATTTTTACTTCAATTTGCTTTCTAAAAACAAAAATGTTCTCCATTAATTTTTTGGCAAAGATAATATCAAAGCATTTCAAAGGATTCAGTAAAATAGGATAGGTGAGTCAGAGGTCTTTAAATAGGTAAATATTTTGAATGAAGTCTTCAGATTCTACCGAAATTTTCATTTCTAGAAATGTCTTTAAGGTGGACTTAAAATGTTTGGATTTAAGCCAAATGAAGAAAGAAAATTCTAAGAAAACAAATTTAGTGAGTGGCCCATGTAATGCAGGTGTCTTCTCCTGTCCCCACCAGCGCTAAAGTCGAGAGGCAGAAAGAGGTTCAATATTCAGTTCTCCCTTTCTTCCTCTGTCCGAACAGCGTCCGTGCTGCCTGATAGGTCTCCATGATGTGAGAAGAGGTGTCATAACCTCACCAGCACACCACCTCTCCTAGAACTGATATTTGAAGATCAACTGTAGCGCAGCATGGCAATGAGTTAAATGTCTGAATATCTACTTAGCCCCATGGCCTCCAGACACTGACATCCAGACATCCGTGGTCTGATTCAATGTCAGATGGAAGGCTGGTTGTTACCTTCTCCTTCCTTCCCTCCTACTTTCTGTCCTTCAAAAATTACCAGTCAGCCCCCTCTATGAGGGAATTTGGGTGTGTGTGTGTGTTTTCCTTAGGACTAATTTTCATTTGAGGCTGTTCTAATTTCTAATCATCCTTGGAGTCCCATATAAACCACACATTTAAAAATAGAAATGTATTGATGGTTTTGTTCCTTTTAAGTTAATCCCATATATGAGACATATGAAATTCCTGCTTTTGAAAAAGTTACTCCCTCCTCTCTGCCTCGTTTGAAATGGAATCTAGTATAATAAACATTTACTTAATAAACATACCAGAACAGAAGAATCAGGATGATGGATTATTTTACATTTAAACATCCACTGACAAAATCTAACCAACTCTTTTTTAGTTTAACTCGACTGGCTCCTTTTGACTGGAAGCTTCTCAGGACTGGTACTCTTGATGGTTTAAAGAGACACATGGATTTTCAAACTTAATCTTTAAATCCCTGGTAGCTCGGTCTGCGTCACAATTCACTAATTCTCTTCTTCTTGTTAAGGGAAAGCCTAAGGAGGATGGGTGAAATTATTTTTGAAAGATCAATAGCAAACCTTGAAATGCATGTGGAAGCTGTTTGATGAGATCAGAATGCATTGAATTGTGGCTTGCACATATTTTACCCTTTGATGCACCCATTTCTCATAGGATGGATCCAGTAGCTGAGGCTCCAACTTGCTGTGTCTTTTCCTTTTGTTAAAAATAATTTATTTGGGCCGGTGCCGTGGCTCACTAGGCTAATCCTCCGCCTGCGGCGCCGGCACCCTGGGTTCTAGTCCCGGTCGGGGCGCCGGATTCTGCCCCGGTTGCCCCTCTTCCAGGCCAGCTCTCTGCTATGGCCCAGGAGTGCAGTGGAGGATGGCCCAGGTCCTTGGGCCCTGCACCCCATGGGAGACCAGGAGAAGCACCTGGCTTCTGTCATCAGATCAGCGCGGTGCGCCGGCCGCAGCACGCTGGCCGCGGCGGCCACTGGAGGGTGAACCAACGGCAAAGGAAGACCTTTCTCTCTGTCTCTCTCTCTCACTGTCCACTCTGCCTGTCAAAAAAAAATTATTTGACAAACTTGCACAGACAGATTTATGTGTAGAAAGAGTTTTACTGAACATGCATGGCATCTGAGAGCGTTATCAGCTTCAACCTTTTTAAAACTCAAGCTGGGAGCAGGGGACTACAAACTTCCAGCAGGTTACAGATTCCAGGCTGGATGTGGACAAGCACAGAGTGAGTGATGGCCACTGGTAGGTGCACTTCGTGGAGGAGGTGCCATCTGTCCTAGGGCTGGAAGAACAGGTAGGATTTCAAAATGTGAAATCAGAAGACAGAAAAAGCACAAGGCTGGAAATGAGATCGGAGTTTGCAATGTGGGATTCACTTCAGTGCCTCCAGGGCTTCAGTTACACAGCATGAAGAACTGGGTTAGATGGTCTCCAGCCTCCCTTCCAGCTTTGTCTTACTGTGACTGTGTGGCTTGCTGTACAAGGCAATCAGTGGCTACAGCAAAGACGGGGATTCGTATGAGTGGTCGCCTAATGAGCCGTCATCAAGATGAGCTTGCTGGTATGTAGGGTTCATGCTGAAAGAAATAGTAGGCTTTGGTCTTGAAAAACACACTAAGGAGATGACATAGAAATATATTAATTGTCATAATAAGGTCTAATATTTAAAAATACTGAGTTTGGGTTTAGAAGAGCAAAACCTTATGATTCTGCTCGACCCATGCAGGACACTGACAAAGCAGTGCCATGTGGCTGGATATTTGCATGATGCCTTATTGTGTTTCCCTGTATTTTCCTTAGTTCCAATGAATTGCTTCGGAAAAGACTGGCGAGTTCTTGCTCTTCTCAGACAGGAACAAATCAAATGGGGCTAAAATTGAGGCATTAGGGCTCTTTAAGTCACAGGGCTGTCAGTATCAACATCTAAAAGCCAAGGCCCTTCAGCAGCCCTGGGAGCCTCTCCTTCCACGTTGTCATACAGGTTGCTAGGTTTTTAAAGATTTGTTTATCTGAAAGGCCCAGTGACACAGACAGGGAGGGACACACACAGAGAAAGAGACATCTTCTGTCCCGTGGTTCACTCCCCAAATTGCTCTACAGCAACTGAAGTTGGGTCAGGCCCAAATCAGGAGCCAGGAACTCTGTCCAGGTCTCCCGCATGGGTGACAGGGACCCAAGCACTTGGGCCCTCATCTTTTGCCTCCTGGGTGCATTAGCAGGAAGGTGGTTGGCAAGCAGAGCAGCCAGGACTCCAGCTGGCCCTGCCGATAAGGGAAGGCAGTGCCGCGAGTGTAGCCTGACCAGCTGCACCACCGTGCCTGCCTCTAGGTTGCTGAATTTTGGCAACAGGTGGGTAGATCTGGGGCTTCCTGAAAGAAGATACACTATTTCCATGTAGAAAATCTTTGTGTCAAGTACTGTGGTGCAGCCGCTCTTTGTAGCACCCGTATCCCATGTAGGAGTCCCAGTTTGAGTCCTGGCTGCCCTACGTCCAGGCAAGCCGGGAAGGTAGAGGATGGCAGCCTGAGTACTTGGGCCTCTCTCATCACTGTGACATAGCTCGATGGAGTTCCTGGCTCCTGACGTTGGCCTGGTTTAGGCCTGGCTTTCTCTCTCCCATTCTCTCTGTCTCCCTCTCTGTTTATCTGACTTTAAAATTAAAAAAAAAAAAAAAAAAAAAAACTTAAAAAAAAACTTTGTGAAAGATATCTTTGTCTGAGTCAGGTTTGGATGAGTCAGGGTCACTGGGAGTTGCCTAGGACTGCTGTACCACAAGCACACCAGGAAAAGTTAGTCTTCAGCTACCAGATCTTCACCTTGCTCTGTGTTTCTGCTCACAGCTCTGTGTATCAGCATCATAGCTGATAGAGGAAGAAGCTGGGTGCTGTCACGATATTCATTTTATTTGATGGACAGAGAAAAGGGACCGTTTGTTTTTAGTAGCAGGTGATTTGATTTGAAAATTTCATTAGTGAGATTGATTTGGACACTGAATCAGCATGGATGAGGGGACTTGGAGAAGAGAGAATGAAAAGACAGAGAAATCTCAGATTCTTTGTTCAAAGCTTGAATGAGGTGATGATTATAACACTGCATGGAAAAGATTCAACAAATATTGAGATGGAAGTCTAGAATGATCTGGAACAATGCCATCCACTAAACATATAAAATAATCCATATATACACACATATATATATATACAATTTCTATGGCCACATTAAAATAAGACAACATGAATAGGAGAAATTAATGTTAATTATAGATTTCACTTAACACAAAATATGAAAACAGTGTGAGGTTCAGTGCTGTGGTATAGCAGGTAAAGCTGCAACCTGCAGTGCCGGCATCCCATATAGATGCCAGTTCAAGTCCTGGCTGCTCCACTTGTAATCCAGCTCCCTGTTAATGTACCTGGGAAAGCAGTGGAAGATGGTCCAAACCCTTGGGCCCCTGTACCCATGTAGGAGACCCTGAAGAAGCTCCCGGCTCCTGGCTTTACATCAGCCCAGCTCCAGCCATCGCAGCCATTTGGGGGAGTGAACCAGAAGATGGAAAATCTCTCTCTCTCTCTCTCTCTCTCTCTCTCTCTCTGCCTCTGCCTATACCTCTGTCTCTGTCTCTCTGTGACTCTGCCTTTCAAATTAATAATTTTTTTAAAAAAGAAAACATTGTCATTTCAACATGTAATCAGTGAAAAAAAAAAGATTAGTGAGGTATTTGATATTCTTGCTAATTCTGAGTCTTCAGAATTTGGTGAACACTTTGTTCTTATAGGTCTCAATCCACACTCACTGCGTCTCAAGTGCTCAGTGGTTGCGTGCTGCTACTACACATTGTTTAGCATTGCTCTAGAATGATGACAAATGTATAGACATGGGAGTCTGGAGGAAGGGGATGGGGAAAATCTGAGGGCTTGAGTGTAAAGGGAGAAGGCTGGCTCCTTGATTGAAACTGGAAATGTCAGGGGATGCATGTGCCTGATGAGAGTGGGTATGGAGAATGAGCCAAGATCAATCCCATCATTTTGACTAGAAGATACCAACAAAACACCTATCAGGAAGCATGTGCCCGGTAATCGTAGGAGCAGGGTTGAAATGCAGGTCTTCCCGGGGTTCAGAACGCCCAACAGGCTAGCAGAAAATGGAAGGCTGGAAGCAGAAAGCTATGGCAAGGAATGGGAGCTTCAAGCTTCATTCTGCTATTAGCTGAATAACTTTAGAGAAACTGCCCCTGGTTCTGAGTGTTCATTTTCTGGCTGTAATGATAAAATAATAGGAGCTGATACATAATACTCACCCTTATCCATGCCAGATATTGTGCAAGGTGCTTTAAAAGCATTATCTTATTTAGTTTTTACAGAAACCCCAGGAAATCATTTTAGGAGTGATACTGAAATAGGGTTTTTTGATGATGACTTGGCCAAGGGACCCATTTATAAGCTGTCTTAGCCACCCCATTTCCTAATGAGGCCCTCACATAGTCAGATACCTAAGGAACATGGCAGGCAGCAGATGTGATGCCTGTTATCAGAGTTACAGGGAAAGACATGGAGAGACAGACAGATCTTCCATCCACTGGTTCACTCCCCAGATAGCCAGAATGGCCAGAGTGGGGCCAGGCCAAAACCAGGAGCCAGGAGCTTCCTCCAGGTCTCCCACTCGGTGGCAGGGGCCCAAATACCTAGGCCAACTTCTGTGGCTTTTCCCAGGCCATTAACAGCGAGCTTGATTGGAAGTGGAACAGCCTGGTCATGAACTGGCTCCTATACGGAATGCTGGCATTCCAGGCAGTGGCTTAACCCTCTATGCCAGACATGGTGCCATTTAGATGAGCTGGGTTTCTGCCTAGACCCAAATTCATAGCTCTAATACAAAGACTAGAATGCAAAGAAGCCTTTTCATTCCCCCTGGGGAGAAGGCTCTGACTCAGTTTACAACTCAGCTGTAGAGAACCCACGTGCCAGAGACTGACACACTCATCTACCCATTTTTCCTGTGCACAGGGGTACCGCTAGTACTGGGGGTCAACTAGTGACCTTGTCTCTAAGGGAGATGTAAAGAGGAGTGATGGGGAGAAATCAAGGACTGTGTCCCCTTCTCCTTGGGGTCTCCAGACAGGTCTGTTTTCTCTAATACACAAGTAAGGAAAATGAGGCCAGAGAGGTTAAATGTCTGTGCAGAGCAGGTAGAATTAAGATTCAAAAGCAAGCTTGCCTGTTTCCTAAGGCTCTTAGTAAAGATGCCTCTTGCAAGTGTTTCCTTTTGACTTGTAAATGAATGTTGTTTGTATTACACTCCACTACCTTTCTTCCTTGTTGTTCACTTCATTTCTACAAGGCAAATTAATTTAGTTGTGCTACATTGACATGTGAGAACACCCAGGCAGAGAGTGTCAAGAGAAATTGCATTGGAAGTTGTACACAGTTATTTGGAACTAACATTATTACTTCTTGGTCTGCTTTTAATTTAAATTCTTTATATCACCTTTCATATATCTATATTTCACAGTATTTACCAATGTGTTTCATGTATGAACTTATATGTACTGTATCAATCTATCCATATATATATATATACTATGCTATATACATATTTTATATATATATAAATATGCATGTGTTTCACACACACACATTTCTGCTCCTGGGATAAACATACTTTCTGTCAAGAACACACTTTCTTTAGGTTGCTGGACATATTAGCCTCAGAACACCAGGTTACTTTATGAGTTGCTCTTAAAAATCAAGTCTGTCTTATCAATCTTTCCTATTTCTCTTAGGTCAAGGATCTAAAAACGTGAGTAGAATTGGGGAAAGACATTGCAGTTTAGGCTTTTGGCATTAGCTAGCCTTGATCATTCTAGACGGGTTTAAAATAAACCTCCTATCATTTAATTCAGACATCAACTCCCAATCTTTCAAGTAGGTTATGCATCTTCTAGAAACTGAACTTAAAAGTGGCTTTGGTTTCTTCACATCAGTACCTGCCAACTTTTTTTTAATTGCTAGTTTAGAAATCTAAGCTATAATTTTCATTCCACTGTAGCAGAAAGTCAACATTTGCAGAGTGGTTTCCACGTATCAGGTGTTGCCTGTGCTGTTTATGAATTATCTCTTTTAATTACCAGAGTATTCTGTGAGTTAGATGCTATAATCATCTCTATATTTTTGGATCTAATCAGAAGACATTTACATTTCTTACTCAAGATCATACAGGTAGCAAATCAGAGACCTGGGTTCAGATAGTGCGGCTTTAACCACTAAGCTGTCTCACACTGCAAATAGATGACATGGATATCTATGCCTAATACATGGGAACATTCTAAAAATTGTGGTCTCAAATTTTAGGAAGCAATTGTAACTTCCTAATAAAAATAAGCTAGGGGCTGGCATTGTGGCGCAGCAAGTTAAAGCCCTGGCCTACAGCGCCAGCATCCCATATGGGTGCCGGTTGAAGTCCTGGCTGCTGCACTTCCAATCCAGCTCCCTGCTGCTGCCCTGGGAAAACAGCAGAAAATAACCCAAATCCTTGGGCCCCTGCACCCACGTGGGAGACTCAGAGGAAGCTCTGGTTCTTGGCTGTGGATCGGCTCAGCTCCAGCCAATGTGACCATTTGGGGTGTGAACCAGTGGATGGAAGACCTCTCTCTGTAACTCTGTCTTCAAATAAGTAAAATAAATCTTATTAAAAAAGTAACTAGCTCATTGCAAATGTTATGCCGATTCATCAAGGCTCGTTTATTTGGCGTTTCTGGTACAGCAGAACAGGAGAGGAAGTGGTAGCGCATAATGATAACACAAGCCTTTCATCAGCAGATGAAACGGACACACAGAACCTTCAGAGGGCAGTAAAAGTGTGTAAGCAGATGCCAGTGTCCTGCAGCGCAAGCAACTGTGTACTAGAAGGGCTTGAAGACGAGGGAGACACAAAGGACCAGTGTGTGCAGGAAGAGGCTCACAGGGCATCTGCAGTGGTAGGGAGAAACTCAATGAGAAGGGATAGAAGGAGACAGCCCGCAAGGTGAGCCAGAAAAAGATGACAGGAAACTCAGAGAGAGGAATGAGCAGGTGCAATGGATTCTCTTCTTTCCTTCTCTCTTTCCCACATTCTGTGTGTGCACACGTTCGTACATACAAACAGAGGTGCTTACAGGTCTGTGCATATATCTGGATATATGAGGGGACTTCCAAAGGTTCATGGGATTAAAAAACTAAATGTGGGGGAAAAAAAGTTGAAATATGTGCATTTCAGGCAGTTTTCAAAAAGCTCATAAACATGCTTGTATAAAATAACTATAAATGGGTTTCAACTTTTTTTGTACCAAAAAGAAACTTACCTTCTAATTCTGTTTTTCCATCTACATTTGAATTTCCATTTTTCCATGAATGCTTTGAAGATACATTTACACATAAATTTACCTCCAAATACGGTTTGCCTTACCCTAGGATTAAATGTTCTGATAAACTCAGAAGCACGAAGCGCTGCTGGAGATGACAACTGCGACTTTTAGATCTGCAGTGACAAATCCGTGAGAGAGAAATGAGTTATTGGCTATCCTTCGACTTTGTACAGCAAAACCTTCATCCTTGCAGAAATCAAGACCAGATCAATACTTATACCAGGATGATATTTTTATTAAAAAAGAACTGTATATATGGAAAAATTGATTGTTTTTTGATTGACACCATACTTTATTCTAACTGGTACACGTTTTCAGTTTATCTTTGCTGTGGGCACTGGACAGGAAATTGCTGTATAATATTATCCTTCTGTGTTTGACAATAAAATCCAAGAAAAATAAAGTGTCCCTCCAGTACAGCAAGTTAGGTGATAGAGATGGAATTTCCAGTTTTATTGGTTGCAGGTAGGCTTATGAAATTAGTGCTTTACAAAAAATCTAGGTTTCAAAGGCCAAGATATAAGAATTTTATATGAAAGTGTCGCTGTTCTCTGAAACTTTTTATGAAATAAAGGAACCAAAATTCCTGATTTTTAAAAAATTTTTTTGAGACACAGCAAATTGGATTTGACTTGCTACAGGATTTTTATAACTGATAAAATTATATTATTGGGGGGCCAGTGCTGTGATGTATTGGGTAAAACTGCCGCCTGCAGTGCCAGCATCCCATATGGATGCCAGTTCAAGCCCTGGCTGCTCCACTTCTGATCTAGCTCTCTACTATGGCCTGAGAAATCAGTAGAAGATGACTCAATTCCTTGGGCCCCTGCACCCACATGGGAGATCGGAAGAAGCTCCTGGTTCCTGGCTTCGGATCTGCCCAGCTCCAGCCATTGTGGCCATCTGGGGAGTGAACCTCCCCAGAAGACCTCTCTCTCTCTCTCTCTCTCTGCTTCACTGTAACTCTGTCTTTAAAATAAATAAATAAATCTTAAAAAAATATTAATGGGGGCTGGCGCTGTGGTGTAGTGGGTAAAGCCACCACGTGCAGTGCTGGCATCCCATATGGGCACCAGTCTGAGTCCCAGCTACTCCATTTCTGATCCAGCTCTCTGCTGTGGCCTGAGAAAGCAGTAGGAGATGGCCCAAGTGCTTCTGGGAGACCCAGAAGAAGCTCCTGGCTTCCGGTCGGGCCAGTTCTGGCCTTTACGGTCATTTGGAGAGTGAACCAGCAGATGGAAGACCTTTCTGTCTGTCTCTGCCTCTGCCTCTCTGTAACTCTGCCTTTCAAATGAATAAATAAATCTTAAAATAAAAAAATACTATTTTAATGTAATTCTTATTTAACTGAAAACTAGTATCATCCACAAACTTGAGCTTAAAAGTGATCTTTTTTCTTGTCAGTTGAGTGTAACATCCTTGTTCTGTTAGTGTGTGATTAACAACCTTCTGTGAGCCATTTGTGGAGGAATAGGCATACGTGTATTCTGCAGACATACCCACCTGGGCCGGCTACACGCAGGTACCATCCTGTCTGGGAGCTCACTGATACAGAAGAGCCAGGTGGAAAAATTGATTCGCTCCTCCTCTCCTTTACAAGACCTGCCCCAAACTTACAGATTCTTTAACTGGCCTCTGGTGTTCTCGACCCCAGTAACAGGAAGAGTGTGCGTGTGTGTGTGTGTGTGTTTGTGGTCTGTCTTGAGCCTCTTGGTGCCATCACATATATTCTTGATTGCTAGAGTTACTTTTCCTTTGGTATCTAAGCAAACAAATGTATTGATTCCTCTTCGCACATATCATCAGGAATCACATTTTTACTAAGAGCTACAGTGATTCCTGTTGGGTTTGGTCGGTGGGACGCCGTCTTTGGCATTCTTCCTGATCATTTCTGACGTCTTGTTCTTGCTCTGTTGAATTCTCAAGTTCTTCTCAGCCTTTCACATCCTATCTGTCAGGCCGTTTTTCTGCACTATTTCACTCTGCTTTCCACTGTCCGAACTCTTTACTATTGCAGCAGATTTTCCAGAAGGACTTGATTCCTACAGCCAAATTATGTAAGACACGCAGTGTGTTTGATGTCATCTAACCTTCACTGTTGGACAGGTTCTGTCTTGAAAGTCACTCAACTATTCCCATTGCATTTAATCATCCCTGGTTATACGTTTGAGTTTGGCTTCAGCCTATTGCCATATTGTTGACTTCTCCTCTGTTTTCTTCACCTGTTTCTCTGTCTCTTTAGTTCACTAATCCCTGACCCTCAAATTCCTGTTTTTATTTCTCTGGTAGAATAATTTGTCTAGTCTTTGAGTATAAGGATATTAGCAAGAATGGCTAACATTGTTCTGCTTTCAAGGCTTTCTCTGTACTGTGGATAACTTATAACCTAGAAATGGTACTCAAAAAAGTAATACTGAAAATACTACAGGAAAGAGATATGAACAAGCTTTGCTCTGAAACTATCTATGGGTATGGGGTAGTTGGAGGTTGAAATGAAACACTGCTAGTCATGGGTGTTTGTGTCAGCATTCTTGCAGCATGTCAATATTATCTATGAATTTTGGAGTTGGGTGATGGGTTCAAGTGGTCTGTTGTAGTTTTCACTCTACTTCTGTACATATTTAAAATACTCTGTATTGGCAAGCTAAAATTTTTTCTACTTGATGTATATGAGATATAGAAGTTAACATTCAAATATAACAGAGACCATAGTATATATTTAAATTTTTACTTGTTTTTTTTCTTATTTATTTTATTTTTTTAACTTTTATTTAATAAATATAAATTTCAAAAGTACAACTTTTGGATTATAGCGGCTTTCCCCCCCATAACCTCCCTCCCACCCACAACCCTCCCATCTCCCACTCCCTCTCCCATCCCATTCTTCATCAAGATTCATTTTCAATTATCTTTATATACAGAAGATCAATTTAGTATATACTAAGTAAAGATTTCAACAGTTTGCACCCACACAGAAACACAAAGTATAAAGTACTGCTTGAGTACTAGTTATTCCGTTAATTCACATAGTACAACACATGAAGGACAGAGATCCTACATGGGGAGTAAGTGCACAGTGACTCCTGTTGTTGATTTAACAATTGACACTTATTTATGGTGTCAGTAATCACCTGAGGCTCTTGTCATGAGCTGCCAAGCCTATGGAAGCCTCTTGAGTTTGCCAACTCTGATCTTATTTAGACAAGGCCATAGTCAAAGTGGAAGTTCTCTCCTCCCTTCAGAGAAAGATACCTCCTTCTTTGACGGCCTGTTCTTTCTGCTGAGATCTCACTCACAAAGCTCTTTCATTTAGGTCAATTTATTTATTTATTTTTATTTATTTTTTTTTTTTTTGCCAGAGTGTCTTGGCTTTCCATGCCTGAAATACTCTCCTGGGCTTTTTAGCCAGATCTGAATGCCTTAAGGGCTGATTCTGAGGCCAGAGTGCTGTTTAGGACATCTGCCATTCTGTGAGTCTGCTGTGTATCCTATTTCCCACGTTGGATTGTTCTCTCCTTTAATTCTATCAGTTAGTATTAGCAGACCATAGTATATATGTAATTATATAATTAAAATTAAGAGTACATGATTATATAGATATAATTAGTAGGAACCAATCTAAAAGAAGAGTAGATTAAAACTTGAAGGATAAAAGCAACCGTTAGAAGACAAATTGAAGGGCATGTTGGTGGTATTTTCAGAAGGAGACATGTAGTGACAACAAATATTATCATCCAGTCAACAATTTTTCATAACAAAGCAATAGTGGATAAAGACACAAAATATTCACATTCCAAAGTCTTGGTCCAGGAATCTGGGCATAGTTTAGATGGTTTCTCTGGATCAAGATTTTTCATGCGCAGTGAGGCCTGATCAGGACAGGATGCGCTTCCATGCACATTTATGGAGCTCTTGGCAGGTCTCAGATCCTTACTGACTGTTGGCCAGAGACATCATTTCTTTGCTCACACGTCCTCTCCACAGGGTAACTGCATGGGATGGCAGAGGTTCTCCTTAAACTCAGCTGGAGATGGAAGCTACAGTCTTTTGTGAACTAATCCCAGATCATGTGGCATTGCCTCTTCTATATTGTATTTGGTAGATGTGTGTCAGCTAATCCAGCCTGCAAGGCAGAAGGTTACATAAACGTGAGAATATCAATAGGAGGGGATTGTTTTGGCCATGTTGGGGGGTTGCATGACACAGCCTGGATCTCAGACTCTCATAGTTCATATCCCTTCCACATCCCAGGTGTATTTACCCCTCCCAAGGTCTCTAAGTCTCTCCGCTAAAGCATCAGCTCAGCACCCAGAATTTTATCCTCTAAGTCAGGTTCAGTTATGAATGAGGTGTCTCAGACTAGACCTTAAGTTCAGTTCCTTGTTTGCCTTTTCGCTGAATATATGGACCTGTGACGCTAAAGATCCATAACACACATTAGAGAAAGAGGTATAAACACTATAAATATGCACATTCCTGTCTAGGAAAGGGAGGACTTGGGGGACACGTTAGTCTCTGGTGGTCCAAAGCAGTTCTGACGTTCTGGGCAAATGTTGAAAATTCCTAATTAGGCTCAAGGCCAAGCAATAATTCTCCATGGCTTTTGGCTCTGCCATTTAGGCTTGTGTTAGTCTGCTCGGGCTCCCATCACAGAATACCACAGGCTGGGAAGTTTAAGCAACAGAAATGTATGTTTTCTGCATTCTTAGGGAAGGAGGTCCAAGTTGAAGGTGTCAGCAGGACGGCCTCACTTCCCGGCTTGCAGATGGCTGCCTTCTTACTGTGTCCTCACGTGGTCTTTCCTATGTGTGTGCATGAAGGAGCAGAGAGAGAGAGAGAGACAGACACTCAAGGGCTTCAACATGTGAACATGAATGTTGGAAGGGACAGTTCAGCCCATCTCAAGCCTGTCTGGTCCATCTGCAGATATAGCCTTCTTTTCTTGTGAAAGATTTCACCAGTTTGTTGATGAGTAGTTTTCCAAGCCTCCTCCTGACATTTTGGGGATCCAGCTTCCTCTTTGTCCTTTGTTGCCGCCCGTCCTTTTCAACCCGAGGTGGCGGCAGCACGCCTTTCATCTCCGAGGGCCTTCGGTGCGACTGAAGTGTTCTCTGAGGCACCACCTTTGATCTCTCTGCGGTTGGAAGAAAAGCTTTTGCCGTCACATCCTGAGTTTCACCTCTTCACCATGGTTTCCTGGCTCTGCTCCGAATTTAATTTCTTCGCTTGGAAATCATTTCCACACATTGTGTGCCATTCGACGAGGCTGAGAATTTTGAAACCCATCAAATCCTAACTCTATTCTGCTTACCAGTCCTTTCCTCAATTTATGTCTCTCCTTTTGTCTTTTACTACAAGTGGCAAGAACAAACCAGGTGGCATTTTCGACATTTTGCTTGAAAATTGCCTTGGCTAGCACACCCCGTTCATTAGGCGCATGTTCTGCTTTCTCAGTGCTGCAGGTGTGCTGAGCTCCTGCCACTGAGTCATGACGACCTCTCTTACTCCACTTCCAGGAACACGCGTGTCTCCTGCAACCCCCTCACCAACAGCATCCTCCAAGGCTAAATTTATACAAATCGCTTGTTCAAGGACACTTAAGCTTTTTCTACCATGCTCCTTAAAAGTCTTCCACCTTCTGCCTACCATCCAGCGCAAAAGACATGCCCAAATTTTTAGGTATTTATTAAATCAACATTTGCTTTTCAGTACAGAAATTCTGAATCAGAGAAGTAGAACGCGTGTATGTGTGTGTGTGTGTGTGTGCTATGAAGATACTTCTTAAAGTTCATGGAAAGTTGAATTAAAATATAAATTCATTTTGATACAAAAATTTTCTGAGATTCATGCATATAAGGGTCTTCAAAAAGCTTATAGAAAATGTGTATTATGAAAAAAAGCATGGATTTCAAAATTTTTTGTAACAAAAATAAACATTTCAATTCCATTTTCTGTGATCTTTTGGGAGTACTCTTTTGTGTAAGTGTATAAATATGATCTGACCTTAAGCAATTGTGCACAGTGATTAAACAGCCTCTGTAAGGTGACCACCTTCATGTCTGACACTAGAGTTGGATAAGGGTAAGGTTGGGGGAAAGGCAAGGGACCCATTAAAATTGGAATAAACTGGTCGGTGTTTGTTTGCCTCTTACCTTGCTGCTATGGTGGTAGGCAGAAGGGTCCACACGTGTGGCTGAAGCGTGACCAAGCTAAAGGTGGAAGCAGGTGCAGGTCGGGTTCTCCTTCTTACCTACAAGATGAATTCACAGAGCAGCAGGAACATAGACTACAAAGTAGCTGAACTTGACTTCCACATCACACACAAGATTCTTTCTTGGGGCCCAGCCTCACCAGAAAGAAAACCCTGGGAATTGTAGTTGAGAAAAGTGATTCTGAGAAATGTAGCCTAGCCCAGTAGACACATTTGTGTCCTCAAGGAAAGTAAAAGAAATATTGGGATAACGAAGAGCTTTGCAGGTGGTAACTTCTGTCAGAAAAGAAAACAGTGGAGTCCTGGGAATTTAATGGTAACGCAAGAAGAAATAAATATGGGCATATGTTTTGTCTGAACCAGACAGGAACTGGCGTTGGAATATTCATCTCCAAGAGGGGTCTGAGTGGGTGAACAGTAGGAATATCTCTAGAAAATCAGGCAGCCCACACGCGGGCTAGAAGAGCTTGTCCTGGTTGACTTGTTACAGGTAGAAATAGCCAAGTATGTGTCTATGATGGAAGCAGGACCCAGACACTGCGTTGTAATTTGCTTGGTTAGTGTTTGTGCACTAGAAGATTCATTTGGGCATAATGCTTTACAGAGAACCTACAGGGTGTTATTTCCAGGATAGTTAAGTGAATAAGGGAAAAAGAATGTCTATAATACTGCGTTCATGGTCTAAGAAAGGAATTTAAAAAGACATAGATGTGTTTAATGAAGCGTACCAAAAGAAACTGAGGAAGGACAAAATAATGAGATTTTTACCTGATGGTGTGGTATGAGGGCTGTGACACTTTTGAGAACATATACTTGTTTTTCTTTTCAAAAAAAAAAAGCATAGCTCTGACTTTTAAACCATAGCAGTATTTCATACACCCACAAAAATTAATCTGTGAATCAATCAAATCAGCCAGGATGTGTTAGGGGTTGGGAGGCAGAGGGAAGAACTCCAAATTAATGCAAATATGAACAAAGGAACTTAAGTAAATCACATAACCACATTGAACGGGGTGGGAAGGAAAGTTCAGGGTAAGGAACTTCGCAAAACGTTGGTTTGGCTGGGTGCTGGAAGGTTACAGAGCAATAGAACTCTGCACCAACATCATACTGTAGTTAGTAAGTTTGCTTTTCAAAGGAATGTGTGTTAGCCATTCAGAAACTACTTTTTGTGTATTCTAGATTTGAGCAAATATGTAAATATACTTTTATTAAATGTTTGTTTATCTGAGAGGCAGAGAGAAGAGGAGGAGAGGGGAGTTCTCATTCACAGGCTCATCGCCTAAATGCCCACAGCAGTGAAGGCTGGGCCACGACTGAAGCCAAGGCCGGGAACTCAATCCAGGTCTCGCACAGCAGTGACAGGAGTCACCACTGCCTCCCAAGGTCTGCACCAGCAGGAAGCTGGAGCCAGGAGCTAGGGCTAGCAATCAAACCCAGGCAGTGGGGAGTGGGACACAGGCATCTTAACCAGCACCTTCACCTCTACACTGAATGCCTAACCCAGCAAATGTGTGTTAAATAATTTGAGATAGACTCCTCACAGACAGGGAAAATAGCTATAAATGGAGAAACCAGGAAGGGTAGAACAAACACAGAACACTCTAGTATTATTAAATGGGTATCAGAGTTATGACTATTTTAAATACAGATGAGTATATAAGGGATTTTCAAAAAGCTCATGGAAAACACATATTGTGCAAAAACAGTTCATGAATTTCAATTATTTGCAATAAAATAGTTTTTCTTTTAGCTCCATTGTGCATGAATTTTTTGAAATACCCTCGCCCATAGAGCTGTGTTTGTATGTAAAGACATGTATCTCTTAGTTATAGTTGCTGATTAGGCCCAGAAGGAATGACATTCTATCAAACATCATTCTTCAATAAAAGGAAGTAAGGCTCTTTGAAGAAATGACTGATTCCTGGCAGAGGAAGAGAAAGGATAGGAGGATCCAGGAACATATTATAGAGCCAGAAAATAAGGAAATGTTCAAAAAAATGATGAGGGTACATCAAAAGGACCCATGAGCCAGCTTGAAAGCATTTCAAATGCCAAAAATGGAATTACTTGGATGATGAAATTAAAAAAGTATAGTAGCTACAATCCACAGAATAAAAGAATTATCAATGCTTCCATTTGTGAACAAATAGATGATTGTACAAAGGGCTAGCTCCTCTCTACAGTAGAATTCAACTTAGTATATAAAAGAAATGATACAAACAGAAAAGAAGCCAACTGGCAAACACCCCAGTAACATCTGATGCGGGCAGGAATCACTCATGGATGTGAAAATTAGTGAAGGAAAGTGTGATGGCAAAGAGGATGTTTGTATAGTCTCAAAATCTCTCTCTGCAAGATAGCTATTCATCAGAAAGAGATAGTAACTGCTCTGTGGTGAGAAGGCGACATCCTCACCCAGGGGTCGGGGTTGGCATCACAAGTAATGGGGCATCTTGACGTTGTGTGCATACCTCCTGACACCATGCACCAGTGAGGGAAACTGTCATTTATTTGATATTTTTGCAAAAAAAGTGAATACTTGAATCACGTGAAAGGTTAAAGAAAATTGAGAGGCATTCTGTAAAATGACTAGTCAGTGTTCTTCAAAGGAGTTTAGGTCATGAAAAACAAAGCACATGGGAGGAACTGTCCCAGAGTAAAGGTGACAGAGATAGCAACTGAATGCAATGTGGCTTCCTGGATTGGATTGTAGACCAGAAAATGGACATTCATGGAAAGCTGGCCAAATTTGAACAAAATATATAGATAATAGTACAGTACTTTGGGGAAGCCCAGTAAAAGGTTTGCAGACATAGCACAAGGATTGTGTTTATAACTTGTTTTGGGTGACATTAAAATAAAATAAGATTTTTATAAGACTTCAATAATTTATCAAGGAGTAATTATACCAAGAAGACCTGGATTTTAAGGGCATGGGCCAGAAAATGGGCTGTAATGGAACAAGTTAGCAGGTTGAACGCATCACCTTACCCTTCCCAACCTTTCCAACTGGAGAGCCCCCAAGATATACTGATTATGGTCAGGAGAACTTGGCCTACATTGAGTTTTGAATATTTATGTTGAATTGCTCACTTTGTTTATTTTTTATAGATAGGAAAGTAAAATTCAAAGTTAGAAATATCTTCCAGAGCCCTATCATTTAGATGTCAATTACATATTTATAGAACTTGAGACAAATTATTCATTTGTAGATCACTTTTCACAGTTATTAAATAATAGACTGATAAATATTTAATATTACCTACTCAAGTAAGCAGTGATGTATAACAGAGAAAGGCTTGTCTCTAAGTTTTGATGCTGGCATTCTGCTATGTTAGTGGAATGTTAATACCACTATATTACATAAACGAATCAAAACGAAATAAAAAGGAGCAGATCTGGTACCAGGGCCACAAATCCAAGCTTTGACCAGGGGTAGGGAGAGAAGGAAACTCGTTCCAAGTGTGGTGAGGGACACGGGAGAAGGCAGAGGCCTCCAGATCAGATTGTAGGAGGAGGATGTAAACAGGGGTGCAGTTGAGGTGTGTGCAGATACCCCAGGTTTGTCTTCCAAGCCAGTGAATCTGCAAAAATCCAGGCGTTTCTAGACAGTCCTGATTCTAAATTGGAGTCATTTCATAGGAGTTAGAGCAATGTGATCTATCCAGTTTGGTGATGAACTTCAGTCAATTGGGAGAGTATAGTACATAGCATATATTCATTCCTACAGAATAATAGCAAAGGAAAAAGGGTAGTGGTGAGTAGTGGAGTATAGAATAGTTGGTAAGAGGCCAGCGCTGTGGCTCACTAGGCTAATCCTCTGCCTGCGGCGCCAGCACACCGGGTTCTAGTCCTGGTCAGGGCGCCGGATTCTGTCCCGGTCGCTCCTCTTCCTGTCCAGCTCTCTGCTGTGGCCTGGGAGTGCAGTGGAGGATGGCCCAGGTGCTTGGGCCCTGCACCCCATGGGAGACCAGGAGAAGCACCTGGCTCCTGGCTTTGGATCAGCGCAGTGCGCCGGCCGCAGCGGCCATTGGAGGGTGAACCAATGGCAAAAGGAAGACCTTTCTTTCTGTCTCTCTCTCTCTCACTGTCCACTCTGCCTGTCAAAAAAAAAAAAAAAAAAAAAGTGGGTAAGAGGACATTTTGTGATCAGGTAAATTCTGGTCCAGCTTCTTACCACATCAGAGCTTTGGAATGATGACAACTGCTAATTCTGATACTTGGTTTTAGCATAGTGAAACCTAACTCCTAGAGGTTTTGTGCTGATTAAATGAGGAAATGAATGGCAGCATCACAACACAGGGTATGCATTCAATAAACGCCAGACTGTTTATATCACTTTGCAGTGACGATGGTGTTTGGGCCACATGTAAAACGACTGATGTCTGCAGACAGACTTGTTCTGTGTAGACATTGCATAGCAAAGCATGTATTAAAATATAAAGAGCTGAATGATGGGGAAATCTATAGCTTGATGAGCTTTGGGAGTTTCAGGCTTCAATGCAGACACTACAGATCCTTGGTTAAATCCAGAAAAATTACTTCTGATCTCTCTGTCCACAGGTAGAAAGGGAGCTAGAATACTCATTTTGTAGTTCAAGAAATGATGAGAATTCAGCTAGCGTAGGGTTTCTCCGTAGCGGCTCGATGGGCGTTTTGGGTCACGTCATTCTGGACAGTGGCCTCCAGAAAGATGTGTGCGTAGATAAAGGGAGGGGAGAGGATGACATCACTGGCCATCGAGGGAGCCAGAAGATAAATGCCGCAGGTTTGCTTCTCAAGGCCATGGGCTGATGTTCAAAAATGTAACATGATTTTCTACAGTCAAAATACATAGCTTTCAGCCTTCATTTGTCCACATGCACAAATATATGCATCACTTTATTCTAGACGAACTCAGAGAAAATATGGTCATTCGTTTATAATCCAGTCACATTCTGGATAGAACTTTCTCTTTGGCTTGTCTTTCTTCTCCATCTCTCTTGGTCTGAATCTAAATTGGAAGCATGAGATAGGCTGATAAGGGAACCGATTTGAGAGCCACACAGTCTTGCTGGGAAGGAAGCCATCTGTTTCTTCGTTTTGGCTTGATTTGATCCATTGCTAATGTTCTCTGAGCGCGGCTAATCTGATCTGGTTTCCAGGCACATCTTACGCTTTACCACCTTCCAAAATGCACAGTCAGCCTCTGCCCGGGGCTCATCCACTGGAGGTTTGTGATGGTGGCACAGTCTCCAGTCATGTTTTCTAGTCCAAAATCTGGTTTCTTCGGGTTTGCCTTTCCACGTTCTCAGCCCTTCTCTCCCATCCTGGGATCCGGGATTCAGGGAGGTTCAAGGGCTTGTGTCCCCAACACGGTCTCGTTGCCATCTGTGCTCTACATTCTCTCCTCATGAGGGACCCTGGCTGCACCTCCCCAGGTCCTGACTGCAACAGTGAGATGCTCATCTACAGGTCTCTCCCTACCTCCGACGTGATGGTGCCAGGGAATTCTCTAAGCAAGTTGTTGTCTTCTTTAGAACACAAGCAATGTGCACCTTTTGTTATCAGAAACCCGAATCAAAGCGAGAATTCTGTATCTTTCCCCACCTTCGGCTGGGTGGACGTGGGGAGGGTCAGGAGTCGGGCACACAGACAAGTCTGTACGTCCTGATTCTTCCATGTCTTTTCCCTTTCCTTCACAGTTCAGCTGGGTTTTCTGGTGTGTAGCCGGGGACAAGGCTGCGTAGACTTCACCAGGTTTCCTCTCCTGTCAGATTTTTTTTTTCAGTTTCTTTTGTCAGTGCATTACATGTGCAATAGCACTGTTTTATTTAGGAGCCAAGGACTTGGAGTCATTACTCCCCAGTCCCATTAGAGAGTTGGCCCTAGGTGAGGGGCAGGCCCGTGTTCCATGACGCCACAGTGTGGGCACAGGAAGAAGAGGAAGGAATGAACTGGGATCCCAATGTATCTCCCTGAAAACTTGAACATTATTCAGATCTTATGTGGCTTCTGAAGAAAATCCTTCCTTCCACTCGGATTTCTGCTAACAACGGCTTACAGGCTGCCCTGAAAAAGATGCTCAAGTCCAAAGCACTCTAAAGAAAATGAAATCCCACTGTTGCACATTATTCTGTAAGTCGCAATAATATCTTAATTTTTCATTCCTGAGACACAAGGCTCCTGACTAATGAAAACAAATACGCCTCATTTTCTAAATCTTTACTGTTTCTGATTTACCATGCCATAATGGCAAGCTTTTCAAAGGCCAAGTCAACAGCTGGGTTTGCTTCTGCAGATTTGCCGTTACTGTTTTCCAACATGGCTTGGTGTTTTTAGAGTCAGTTGTCCTTGGCTTTCAAAGTTTCTTTGCTAGAGATAAATGTAAAACTATATTTCAATTTTAATTATTTGTTTGAAAGTCAAACAGAGACAGAGACAGTGACAGAGACAGATACAGACACAGAGATCTTCCATCTACTGGCCGATTTCCCAATGCCTGCGAAAGCTGGGGCTGGGTGAAGCAGAAGGCAGGAGCATGGAACTCCATCTGATACTCCCCTGTGGATGGCAGAGACCCAAGTACTTGAGCCATCACCTGCCTGTTCCAGAATGCACGTTCACAGGAAGCCAGAAGCAGAAGCAGAGTTAGAAGTTGAACCTGGGCGCTCAGAAATGGGCCACAGGCACCCTGAATGTTGGTAACTGCTATGCCAAAGCTTGCCCCTAAAGCTGTATTTTAAAAAGGCAAATGGCAAAGAAAGAACAGTATAGAACAAATACACAGATTAGATGACTAATTGTATGTATTGTTAATACCAAATTGAACAATTTCCCAGACTATCTTTCTTGTAAATGAAGATAAATCCAATGGATAATCCAAAATCATGTTCTCCAGTACTTACTTTTATTGTTATTTTATTATTTTTTATTAAAAAAAGTATTTTTTATTAAAAGCCATATTGAAGCCCTTTAAGTTGAAATTTTAATACTTTCTGCCAATAACCTAATGAGTAATTATAAAGTCAAGACAAAGTCCTTCTGTTTCTCAGACCACGTCCAGTGGCATATTTCCCTCATTCCGTTTCAGGTGGGATATCATTCAGTTACAACCCATTTAACGTGACTATTTTAATGGGACACTTTTATTGTTATTTTATTATTTTAGCCCAACAGGACCTCGATTTTGTCAGTATTCCATCTGCCTATTCACTTATTCAGCAGATGATAAGGAAGCACTTACTGCTAGTTGAGACCTTCCAATCTCAAGGAGCTTAGAATAGTTTCTAATTCTATAGGATGATTTAATTTTCTGCATAAGAAAATATCTTGGGGCCGGCGCTGTGGCGTAGCGGGTAAACCTGCAGCCTGCAGTGCCAGCATCCCACATGGGCGCCTGTTTGAGTCTTGGCTGCTCCACTTCCGATCCAGCTCTCTGCTGGCTCTTGGGATGGCCCAAGTCCTTGGGCCCCTGCACCCATGTGGGAGACCCAGAGGAGGCTCCTGGCTCCTGGCTTCGAATCGGCTCAGCACAGGCCGTTGTGGCCAACTGGGGAGTGAACCAGCAAATGAGGAGCTCTCTTTCCCTCTATGTCTCTGCCTCTCCTTCTCTCTCTGTGTAACTCTTTCAAATAAATAAACAAGTCTTTAAAAAAGTAAGAAAATACCTTATTTGATATAAGAATTTTTTAGAGACTCTAGAACACTGTCTAAATAGTACTACATTTGTAAACATCTTCAAAGAGTTACTTTTTCATGAACATGTTTAAAACTTAAAAGAGCATTGTAAGCTTCTTCATATATGAATAATGTTTGCTTGAATTTTACATATGTGTTTTCTCTTCATGTTTAGCAGAGAAGATACAAGGAACTTCAAAAAGTTCATGGAACATAGTATTAAAGATAAGTTTATTTTGATGCAAAAATGTTAGAATTCTATGCATTTGAGAGGTCTTCTAAAAGTTTATGTAAATTCATATAATGTAAAAAACTATGCATGGGTTTTTGTATTTTTACACAAAAAGTAATTTAGTTTATAATTCTGTTTTCCACGATTTTTTAAGGTACCTTTTATGGGTGGGTTGTGCTGGGAGAAGTGTCTCAGCAATGTTTGTTAAAGGTAATCCTGCCCTGGAAGAGTATACAGGAGTAGGAGTCAGGCTAGGAAATCCCCTAGCACGTGGTTGCTTGAACCAAGAGCTACGTTTAATATTAGGCTTGGAAGACAGACACCGGCAGCCTCCCAGGGAGGCCGTGCTCCCTGTGTGTCATAAGACTCCAACTGGGAGGACATGGGGATCACTCAGCTGCGGACCAGCAGAGGGAAGTAAATATTTATGCCAGAAGGATACACACTTACAGCAATAACATCACCCCTGCTCAGCCACCCCCGCAGATAAACAGATACTTTAGAGTCCTCTCAGAAGGACGTCATTTGCAGGATTGCATTTTACTTTAAATAGATTTGAGTAGGATGTTGAAGCAGGCCTCCAGAGAGACAAATAAGCCAGGTATCTGATCATTCTTCGGATCATTTAACAGAGCCCTACCCAACATTTTCTTGTGGGCAGAGATTCACTTGAAGAATCTGAAATAAATAATACCAGCCACTCTCTTCTCATCAGCATGCTCTGCCTAGCCGGTGTCTGGAACGTGGTGGTTCTCAGCCCAGCTGGGGGAACTTTATTCAGTATTAAGGACAACTTTGTATCTTCCATTCACTTTGACAATTGAAAGGCAGCACTAGAGAAACTCATGGGCTTCTGTGCCTCCACCTTCCAGGCCATTAAGGAGGACATAGAGAACAGAAACCCAATTAGCTGTCTTCACCCCTTGCTTGAAATGGCACTCAAATTGCCAGTCTTCCTTCCCGAATTCAAAAGAGATCTAACCATTAAAATCCAGCTCTGTTTAGAAAGTGGGAGCATGTCACAGCTCAGCAGTTTTCCACGTCCAAGCTGAACAGTGGGCTTGCGAGCAGCGTTCTTGCTAGAGGAGAGCTGGTTTCTAAGCTTGCTGGGACTCTTTGCCTTTGATTCTTCACACGTTCTGCTGGACCTGGTCGGGATATTTTGCCGTACTGAAGCCCATGCCATCGTTTTCTCAGCATAAGTAAGATGTTCTAGGGAATTAAGTCACATTCATGGATTGCATCCATCTCGATTATTTTTTGAGAAGTGCTGCTCTTGCAAGTGTCCCATTAAAATAGTCATGTTAAATGGGTTGTAACTGAATGATATCCCACCTGAAACGGAACGAGGGAAATATGCCACTGGATGTGGTCTGAGAAACAGAAGGACTTTGTCTTGACTTTATAATTACTCATTAGGTTATTGGCAGAAAGTATTAAAATTTCAACTTAAAGGGCTTCAATATGGCTAAGAATCTTTCTTAGCCTCACAGAAACAAAGGAGAGATTCCTCGTTCACGGGATGTTCTAGAGGAAACATAGTTGTTGTTGTTGTTGTTTTTTAAGATTTATTTATTTATTTGAAGTGAGAGTTACTCACAGAGAGAAGGAGAGGCAGAGAGGGAGAGGCAGAGAGAGAGAGGTCTTCCATCCACTGGTTCACTCCCCAACTGGCTGCAATGGCTGGAGCTGAGTCAATCTGAAGCCAGGAGCCTGGAGTGTCTTCCAGGTCTCCCATGCAGGTGCAGGGGCCCAAGGACTTGGACCATCTTCTATTGCTTTCCCAGGCCATAGCAGAGAGCTGGATTGGAAGTGGAGCAGCTGGGACTTGAATCAGCACCCATATGGGATATTGGCACTGCAGATGGAGGCCTTACCTGCTATACCACAGCCCTGGCCCCAAAACACAGGTTCTTGTCAAGGAGGTGTTCACGTTTTCCAGGTGTCTTGGAATGCAAGGAACCATAGTGCCAGTCAGGGAAAAGGAGAAGTCTTTGAATAATCATTTTCCATTGTGTGAAGTTAGGGAATCCTCTGTCTTTAAAGAAACAATATATGAGATAAAATGATGGAAGAGACCTTCAAGCATCTCAGAAGTCAACTTCAGAAACTGTAAAGTGAGAAAAAACATGCTTTGTAAGCTCTCTTCCTGTACCTCTTAGGACTGAGAGAATTATAACTATTTCAGGCCTGCCCGTCCAATGCTAGTCTCCTTGTAGATACTTAGCAGAACTTGAACATCAAATGTCGCTGAAGTTCTGACACAGTGGCCAGGCACCATCGCATGAGTTACAGCTGGGGAGGGGCGCAACCGAGGGGGGCCATTGTCGAGTGTAGAGCTGACTCAGGGCCAGAGGCTACCATGAACGCTTCAACCTACAGACAGCTGCATGTTCAGTCTTCCTCCAGAGACAGCGGTAGGACTGTTAGACTTCCACATTGTCTCAGAGTTTCTGGATTTCCTGTGTCATAAATTCCCTCCCTGAGACTTTGAAAGCAGCCCACATTCAAGGACAAGGCGCCGTGTAAAAGCAAGATTTAATTAGGGACCCAGGAGGTGGTGAAGATTTAGTGTTATGCAATCAAATTAAATATTCTTCTGCAGCTTTTTGTTTTCTTAACCACTTAGCAAAGGTACTCAGAATATAAATAAATCTAATGGAGAATAAACCCAAGCGATTAAATCAATAGTGGCCAATGCTGTGACCTTTTCAAGGGTAGTTGATTTTCCATTTTTGTCTGAATCCATTTTCAGAAGAATGAACTTCAAAATAACATGAAAAGTTGTTTGATCCGCTGTGTAAAACTCAGAGTTTTGTCAGAAAGAGTCAGATTGTGCCATTATGTGTAAGGATTTCCTGCATATTTTTCTGCAGAGTTCTTTACCTCGGAAAGTTCTAAGTGCTGCAGTGGGAGAGCTGCAAAGCGCTGGGTTGTGGTTCTGACTTCATTAACTCATTTATGCACTCATCCACTCACTCCTTGTTTCCACAAATATTTGTTGGTGAATGTGGCCTGCTAGGCACTGTTCTGAACACAAGCGATACAGTCTTGATAAAAAAAAAAAAAAGAGAGAGAGAGAGCCAGAGAGACCACCTTTGTTCTCTAAGCCTCAGTGTTGAGGAGGAGACAGGTGCATCCAAATGACTGATGCTATAGACACTTTAGAGGTCCATGTGCTGATAGGGGACCTCAGCCAGTCTACACACTCATGGAAGGTTCCTGGGACGGAGCATTTAGGCTGAGACCTGAAGGATGTGTACATGAAGAGAAGGCAAGAGCATTCTCAGTAGAAGGAAAAGCACATCCAAAAGTCACAAGTCAGGGGCAGGCATTTGGTCTGGCGGACACTGCCCATTTTCCATATTGGAGTACCCGAGTGTGATGTCCAGCCCCAGCTCCTGGTGCCAGCTTCCTGCTGACGCATGCCCTGGGAGGCAGCAGTGATGGTGCCAGTGGTTGAGTCCCTGCCAACCACCTGGTTTGAGTTCCCAGCTCCCAGCTTCAGTGCTGCACAGTCCAGGCTGTTGAAACCATCTGGGGAATGAACCAGCAGATGAGAGCTTGCTCTCTCTCTTCCTGTCTCTGTCTCTTTCTCTGAATCACAAAACAAAATAAGGCAGGGCAGAAGAAAAGCAGAGGCAGGGTATTCTGGAGACATTACAGAGAGCCCAATGTGCCTGGGAACCGTAGCCCCTAGTAGTGGTAACCCCAGTCAGATCTGGATTTCTGAGTGTCATTTTTGACTAAAAAGAAATAGGACTCCCTGGACGAAAGGCCAGATACCTCAGGACAGCCTGTACCAGGAAGCACTGAAAAGAATAGAAGAACATGGCACTTGTCAAAACATCAAAACAAAGCCACCTTGAAGGGGTTAACTTTGACCAAATTTTTGATAGTTTGAGCATCAGAGGGACTGGCATTGTGGTGCCGGGGTTAAGTCACCAGTTGTGGCAGCCACATCCCATATGGATAACAGTTCAAATCCCTCTGCTCTGCTTCCGATCCAGTTCCTGGCAAATGGGATATGCTGGATGATGGTTCAAGTGCTTGGGCCCCTGCTGTCCATGGGGGAGGTGCGGGTGGAGTTCCTGGCTCCTGACTTTGTCCTGGCCCAGAACTGACTGTTGTGGACATTTGTGGGAGTAAACCAGCAGATGGAAGATTTCCTTCTCTCTCTCCCTCTCCCTCTCCCTCCCTCCCTCCTGCTCTCCTTCTCCCTTTCTCCATCCCTCCCCCATCACTTTTCCTTTCAAACAAATAAATCTTTAAAAAAGTAATGATAATAGCACATTATAAAGCGTTGATTAGGAAACCTGGGTTTGCATTGATATAATTATTATACATGCATAAAATAAATCATCTTCTTGCACTTAGTCTGAAATTATCTCCCTACAAAATATTTGTAAGTGACAAAGTGATAAAGAATGCCTTGTAGTGGAGATCCCTGATGGACACCATCATAAGACATCAGTGTTTGCACCATTGGTGCTAGTGTGCGTTGGCGTTGTGTGTGCTGTTTCATTGTAATCAGTGAGAAGGACACAGCATCTTTCCCCTAGTGGTCTCACCAAAGAGTACAGCTACTGGGAAGAGTGCAGACAGGGGCCATTCTCCAGAATTAAGCAGCTTCAAATCTTAAGTTTCAAGATCATGAAGTCAAGAAGTGAGAAGCTGTTCCAGGTTGAAGGAAACTCAAGCAACAAGGTTGACCTAATGCAACACCTGGCTTCAAACTGGATTTTCTGATGGCAAGGGAAATTATTATTATGCTTTTATTATTGTTATTATGCTTTGCAAAAGTTGAATGGATCTCGGGGGTAGACTGATGTTGAGCTCCTGGTCTTGATGGTTGTGTTGTAAATGTGTAGGGTGATGTTCTGGTCCATGAGAGGCTCCCTGCGGTATTTGGGGATGATGATGGGTTGTGTCAGCAGCGTGTGTATGCCCTGCACCATGAACTCTTAGGAGTGCAAGATTGCTTTGAAATAACAACAAATTGGTTGGTTAATAAAGAGAAAAAGTGAGAAACCTTGTGCTGAAGGCTGAACTCCAGGTGTCAGCTCCTGCAGTGTCTCCTGGAGCTGGGGTCCTCTGCGAGGCTCGTCCTGTTGTGGGCAGAGCTCAGCTCTTCGTGGCTGTAGGACCGAAGTGCCCACTTGCTGCTGGCTGCCGTCTGGGGACAGAGTCAGCTCCTAGGAGGCCTTCGGCTCTTGGCTGATGGCCCCTCTGTTGTAGCCGTGGTCAGCCTCCCTCAGTCAGATCCCCTTCGCCGTCAGAAGCTCTCTCCTGTTGCCATCAGAGAAGGGGCCCCTTTCAAAGGGCTGCTGCAATTAGGTTGGGCCAACCACACACCCCCTCACTTAAGGTCAATTGATTAGCAACTTAATATCTGCAGTAACTGTCTTGCCAAGTAATATGACACAGTTGTGGGACTGACATCAGGGACATGAGAGTGTGGGGTGGCCTTAGAACTCTGCTGGCCACAGGATGGATGAGAGAAATGAGGTGGGGTGTGGGGAGCAACTGAGACTAGACTAAGTTACTGGAATTAAGACTTATTCTATGCATCTGCTCTCCCACAATATGGCGCTGAGAGAGACCAAACAACTTCCACACAGCCACACAGCTGCCTCGCCAACTTGACTGATAAGCTGCAGGAGCTGATCCTGCTCCTGATCGGAGGAGAGCAGCGTGCTTGGCGTGTGGGCAGCAGAGCATGGATTAGTGGAAGAGGACTATAAAGGAGGAGAGAGACAACATGCACCAGGAACATCTGAGGGAAACATCTGAGGAACCCCTGAGAGCCGGCCGGCGGTGTGCCGCTCCTCTGCGGAAGCGGGGAAAGCGGCGGGGGGGGGGGGGGGGGGGGGGGGGGCCCTCCCGGGGGGGCCCGCCCCTCCACGGAGGTGGAGGGGCCGGCAGCTAACCCAGAAAGAGCGGGCAGAAAGAACAGCGCAGGGTCTAGTGTTGTTCCTCTGCGAATGGGGGAGAGACAGTGGGGTCTGCTGTCGGACAGTGCAAGGGAACAAAGGAAAAGTGAAATTATGTCCCTGTGATTTGTGATCAGGGCTTGCGGAGTTCCCAGCCATGCTCTCTGGGACGGCTTCAGCGGGGAGGTTCTTGGATTGGTTCTCGTTAAGCTGTGAGAGCAGGCGCAGTGTGTTTCTAGCTGCTGCACCAGCATAGAGTAGACTCTCAGAAATAAGGGTATGAAGAGTAAACGATGAGTGAGTGATTACATCTGACAGCTGAAGATTTATTTTCTTATTTAAGTCATCAACATCTTCACTGCTGATCCCTCAGTGAGCTGTTCCTCCAGAATGGCCAGGTTAAGAGAAACCTGACAGTTAATTTCCAGTTCCCCTTTGATTAATGGTATTTGTGTGTTTATGGAATACTGGAGGGTGTTTTTTCTTGAAGTGAGTATAATTTGCCAAGAAGACTTGAACATATCATTTATCAGTAGAAGCAGCTAATACATTTAGCGTGAAGGATCTTCTAATGTTATATTTTTCCCATTAATAGATATTATGATGAAAGCCTAAAGCATTCCTACATAAGGGTGTAGGAGGAAATTGTTTTAAAGATTATTTTGGAAATAGCTTTATTGGTTTTTAATATTATAAAATGTGAATATGCTCTCGGTAAAACAAAACTGAAAAATCCAGAAGCGTGTGAAGAAGAAAATAAAGATCCTTCTCTATCCCACAACTCAGAGGTCATCAGTGCCACATTCTACTGGAAATCCTTTCACACGTTCCCCTCTGCAGTCACGGGCAGCAACACACAGCACACAAACACAGGCAGTTCCACGTGAATGATACTATGCAGTTTTTACAGTTTGCCCTTTTCATTTAAAAAATCTGATAGGGAGGTAGGTTCCGCCTAGCCATGAGAGCAGCCGTTAAGACACCTGTATCCCACATCAGAGTACCTGGGTTTGCTTCCTCACTCCAGCTCCTGCCTCCAGCTCCCCAGTAATGCGGACACCCCTACGAGGTGTGGTGATGGCTCAAGGAACTGGGCTTCTGCCACCCATGTGGAAGACCTGGATTGAGTTAGATGCTCCCTGCTTTAGCTGTGTTCCATTCCTGACTGCTCTGGGCATTTAGGAAGTGAACCAGTAGATGGAAGCACTCTCTCTCACTCATTCTCTGTCTCTTTCTCTATCCTGATCTGATTCCTTTACTATGATCCAGGATGTCTGATCCTGTACTCCATGGTACTCCATATCTCTGGAGTTTCCAGTATGCAGAACTGTGACTTTAGCATCTATCCAGCAGCATAGAGATTAAGTATTCATTTTGAAGTCTCTTATAATGAATATCACATTCTGGATAGCAGTTTGGTGATTTTAGTGCAGCCAAAGGGAAATTTGGTCTCATGTTTGTTTACTTTTGACAAAGAAAGGTGATAAAAGTTCTCATAGATGACCTAAAAGTTTTTTAGTCTGGCAGATGGTTCTTGGACAAGAATGAATTATTAAATTTACTTAGCATCTTCTGTAATGAGATTTTGTTTGCCTTATCATTTGTCTGATGTATTAGTGTCTTATTTTAGTTAAAGGACTTCTATGTTCCCAGTCAACATTTTACTCTTCAAATAGCACAGGAAATATGGACTCACCTCCGTGGTGTTTTTTTTTTTAATTAAAGTTTTATTTCTTATTCATTTGAAAGGAAGGAGGGAGCAGAGAGAATGAGAGGTCTTTCATCTGCTTGCTCACTCCCCAGATGCTCACAACAGCCAGGCTGGGGCAGGCAGAAGCCAGCAGCCCCAAACTCAGTCGCCAGCTCCCTCATGGTAGCAGAGATCCAGGGACTTGAGCCATCACCCGCTGCCTCCCAGTGTGACCTTAGCAGGAAGCTGAACAGAAAGCAGAGCTGGGGCTCAACCCCACGCACTCCAATACAGGATGTGGGCGTCTTAACCCTGTGCTAAATCCCTGCCTCCGTCTGTTTAGACTTCATCAAATAAACTGGAAATTGTATAACAATTTATTTGGACATAGTTGTATTTATATATAGTTGGGCATCTTTTTATATGTCCAGACTTATCTAAAGTCTGTTAAAAATATAAAATGTCTTACTTCTGAACCTTGGTATGCATAATTCCTCCAGGCAATGATTTTTTTTAAGATTTATTTATGAAAAGGCAGAGTTACAGACAGGCAGAGGCAGAGAGAGAAAGAGAAGTCTTCCATCCACTGGTTCACTCTCCAAATGGCTGCAACAGCTGGAGCTGGGCCAGTCTGAAGCCAGGAGCCTGGAGCTTCTTCTGGGTCTCCCATGCGGGTGCAGGGGCCCAAGCACTTAGGCCTTCTTCTACTGCTTTCCCAGACCATAGCAGAGAGCTGGACTGGAAGTGGAGCAGCTGGGACTCGAACCGGCGCCCATATGGGATGCCGGCACTGCAGGTGAAGGCTTTATCACATACGTGCCACAATGCTGGCCCCAGGCAATGATTCTTGAGGGGAGTCCTGGACACTGTAGAAAGGTGCTTTCATTCTGTCTTTAGGGGGTTGGAGCTTACTTCTATTTCCTCCCTTAGAGTCACAATAATTGTCTGTTAGCAATTCTGTGTTAATGTGGGTGAATGCATGTAAAGACTTAAATCGCTTTTCTAGCGAAAGGAATTTACCTGTGAGATCTCATTTGACCCGCTGCTTGCGAGGCAGGGTTGGAGATCCAGAGGCTGTCATTTATGGAGAAAAGACAAAGCCCCCCTTTCCTTCCCACACTCCCTCTGCCTCCTGCACCCTTGACCTCTGTCTCGGCCGTGTTAGGTAACACCTGAGAGACCGCTTTGGCGAGGTGATGGCAGTGTTTTCTTCTACTCATTCAGATGTCTATCCTTCTGGGAGTTAGAGGTAAAGTGGGAGAACAGCTTGCTGCAATTACATTCATGCATTCATCAAGTGCAAGGCGTCGTGTTTTCACAGAATGATGAACTCAGCAATGAAAAACCAGGTTCGTGGTTTTATCCACTAAGTATTTGCTTCTCATACAACGGAGATTGACAGCAGAATTTGAAAGGTGAGAGTTAGCTGGAGAGTAGATGAGTGATGAGGAGGTGAGTGTAGAGGACGCTCACTGGTCACTTCATTTGCAATTGTGTCGTGGTCAAGCCTCTTTTGATTGACAGTGGTACATTCCGCCTGAGCCATAACAGAGTAGCTGCTTCTCCGCCTGTCAAATGTCAGATTCTTCTTCCTGCTATAGGCTTTTACCACCTCACTGTGATTAGTTACAAAGAGGTCAGAAATCCACACTAAAGGCCGAGCATCCCCTGCCTCTGCAAATCCAAAGTAGAACTCCTGATAGTGGCACTGAGGAGCCGAGAGATGAGTTTACCTTCAGACTAAACGGATCAGCCTGCTTCCGCAAGTATAGACTGGAAAATTCTCAGTGCAGCCTTCGGCAGGCTCCACCTCTCGGTGAGCTGTGCACTAACCTGTTTTGAACAAAGCCAGTGCTGAGTCTCAGAGCCCTGAAACAGCAGGGTGATAACTTCACACAAGCGATTCATAATTACGCATGGACAACTGAGCACCTTGCTTCTGCTTTCTCTATGTGGTGGCTTTCAGAGCGCAGGCCTTGTGGCCTGCAGGAGAGAGAGGCCACCGTTAGGCATCGGAGTGCTTGGAATCCACCCAGCGCTCAGTGCTTTGAACTTCCAGGTCCAGCATTCAGTGTCTTTGAACTTCCGTGTCCTCACTCACAACAGTCTTACCAGGTAGTTCTGAATCCACTGAGATCTAAAAAATGTGAAATATGTTGTTCTGCACATCACACCCCCGGTTTTATTACTGCAAGTGTTTGTAAGTTCCGGAACCTTCCAAATAAACCAACATGCCTGAGGTGTCCAAACAAATACAGTGACAAAAATGTAACTGTGCCATAGGATTCTCATCTTCATTACTTTCTTTAAAGATACATGCAAAGATATGCTGCACAAGGCTTTTTTTTTAAAAAAAATGGAATGTAAGCATTTTAAAAAGACTTTGAAGGTCATTATATAAATTTTTAAAAAATCATTAGAATTCAACTAAAACAATTTTTTCTAAAAATTCATTTTCTTCCGTTCTGCAGCAAAAATATAAATCTGGCTAGTTTTGCTCCATAAATGATAATTTTTTTAATAACACAAGTTTTGAGAGAAACCAACCCTTGAATGTCACCATCCAATTAAGTGCCCATGCCTTGGCAATCATCAGAAAGTGAATCCAAGAAAAACTGAAGTCCAAGATGACACTGCTGCCATTTTTTCTTTAGATGCTGGGGTGGGAAGGAAGGAGAAAGAAAGTCACTTCTCCAGTTTCTGGAGGAATGATTGTGACCTTGAGACTTCGGTGGATGACCTTGAGTCCTCTACCTCATGACCTTCAGTAGCCAGGGTATTATCTGAGCTGTGGGAAATAGATTACAGCACAATGGTAAAGAGTAGGGGTGTTAGTTTCAGAAAGATGTTTAAATCTCAGTCCCTCTAGCCACCAGCTATGGAATCTTGGGAAAACTCTTGAACCCCTGTAAGAAGGAGTAAGAATTCCTGCAATTTTTCACTATATTTATAAAAGTTAAATGAAATAATATCAATAGAATCTTACATCGGGCACTATGTAAGAGCTCAATAAGTGGGAGTTCTGCTTATTATTGTATTGTGCCCTTAAATTATGCATAAGATGGAGATGGGGTAGTATACTGTCAATATAGTCCTAAGGCCCCACTCCATTCAGTCTCACAGTCAACAAACAGCTCTCTCTCGCAGCATCATTTTCTTTTCATTTCTTTTGGAAAGCAGTGCTTTCCTGACAAGCCACATCAAAATTCTTTACATCAAATAATATTTGACAATGAGGGGTGAGTGAGTGTTATGTTAGATGTATTCCTTTAATAATTTTTAAGCATTTACTAACATTTAAAGTTTATGTATAACTTTTAAACTTTATTGAAAATATTCCTTTGAAAAATCTAATGAGAGCTAAGTATCTATTTTCTGTCCCAATGTATAAATCCTTACATATATAACACTTGGTTTATAATTAAAGGGGCACATGGACTTCCCTTAAAATGTTGGAAACTTTTTAATTAAGTGAATAAACATTTGACTTTGCAAATACCCCAATTAATAATTTATGATTCAAATTTACATATAGTGAGTCTTGAGGAAACACCTTAGGTAGACTTTGATGTTTAATACCATCTGAAACATAGTCTGTGCCAGGACGTATGTTAATAAAATTAACTTGATTTATCAGCCAACCATGCATAACAGTTTTGTATACAGTGAACAAACTGTCTCCAGGAGTACCATGAATATTAGTGTCAAGCAGTCACATTGAATTACACAATCTGATCATTTTCCTTTTATGCTTCTCCTGTAACAAATAAACAGCAAAATAATGACTAATTTTTAAAAAACAAATCCTTTAAAATTCTATATATTTTAATCCATTAAATATAAACAATTCAACATCAAAAAGCAAAATGATCATCATTCAGCAGCAAAATAGGCAAAGGCTGTAAACAATAATGAAATCAAAATGTCAATTTCACTCCTACATAATAAATTTTAAAATAGTCACAGATCATTAAAACTATAGTAGTATATAGTTCTTAACAATTTGATAAAGATTTAAAATAAAGTGACAAAACACTATATTTGCGGCAAAATTCATACACACAGGCATTTCTTTTTAATAAGCATCTTTTAAGCATTTCTATAAAATACTTATTTCCACAGCATGGCAAGATCTTATGGGAATAAATGGGCATTTGAATCAAAATGAATCCGTAAGCTAGAAAACACACCACTAAATACTTAGCTTCACTTCTGTACTCAATCTAGTTTTCATGTAATGTAGTGTTTTCATATTTAAAAATAACACATGGTTAGAAGCCATCCCTCCCAGAGAAATCTGATATTTGATAATTCATGACACTTTCTAAATATATACTTAAAGCTCAGTTTCAAGAAAAATCTTGGGGCAGTGTATTTGGCTATTAAACATTTAAAATTTGATTTTGAAAGTTGTTCATGACCCATGGAAATTACTGACATCAAAGAGTTCATGTTGTCAGCCTTGGACAACGCAGTTTGCTTCTGCATTAGTGGCTTTGATCTCCTGTCTCCAAAATTCAACTAACGGAGCCTGGTATTTGCTTCATTTTCCTGAAGATATGAGGTGCTGAGCTTGAAAACCCTACCTCCATGTGAGGTCTATGCTTGTTTGTTTTCATGCCATTAGGTAAATCAAGAGGCAAATCGGAGCAGTCTCTGGTGGTTTTCTTTGGTTGCTCTTTGGTGCATCTGCAGTGTGGAAACTGACAGCGGGATCAGTCAGGAAATTCAATCTCCCCGCAGAGAGGCCAAACACGGAGCTTATTTTGGGAACCCTTCTGTCCTGGGGTTGCAATTGCTCTTGGACTTCTGGAAGCCTCCCTTTATCAAATCATCTGTGGATTAAATGGGCAGCTGATGTCAGCTGCACAGACTATGATTTTCTTTGGACAAAGTTGTATTATTGCTGATATTTTTCTTACAGCAAAGAAGATATTTTATTGTTGCTTATTGCCTGTCTGTGGTAGCAAAGCTTGCAAGGTGATTTCTAGAAGGCTGTGCACAGTCGTTTGGTGAATTACATGCAATTAGTAATATTGCATATTGATAATAATGTGTATGGTGTTTTTAGGGTGTGAACAATATGCTTCATTTTTGAGATTGATTTATTTGTTTGAAAAGCAGAGTGACAGAGAGAGAGAGGGAGAGACAGAGAGAGACTCTTCATTCTCTGGATGACTCCCCAATTGTCCACAGCAGCCAGCCCTGGGCCTGCAACTCCATCCTGACCTCCCACATGGGTGACAAACACCCATTTTCTGCTGCTTTCCCAGGAACATTATCAGGGAGCTGGATGGGAAGTGGAGCAGCCGGGACTCGAACCACTGCTCATCTGGGATGCTGACGTCGCAGGAGGCGCCACCACGGCAGCCCCTGAGCAAGCTTTTAAGAAGGAGGCAGCAAATGTATTTTAGAATTTCTGATCTTTCAGAAACATTTTTTAAGGGTCCTGCATTGTGCGATAGCAGGGAAGGCTGCTCCCTGTGATGTCAGTATTTCATATTGGCGCCAGTTCGAGTCCCATTTACTCCACTTCCACTCCAGCTCCCTGATAGTGGCTCAGGAAAAGTAGTGGAAGATGCTCCAAGTGCTTGGGCCTCTGCTACCCATGTGGGAGACTCTGAGGAAGATCCTGGCTCCTGGCTTTGCTGGCCCAGCCCTGGCCATTTTGGTCACCTGGGGAGTGAACCAGTAGATGGAAGATCTGTCTCTCTCACCCTCTCTTTCTGTAACTGACTTTCAAATAAATAAATAAATCTTTAAATTTTTTTTTTTCATTTTTGTTTAACAGGCAAAGAGACACAGCTCTCCTGTCCACTGGTTCACTCCCGAAATAAACACAACAGTCAGGGCTGGACCAGGCCGAGGCCAGGAGTCCAGAATGTAGTCTGAGCCTCCCAAGTGGGTGACAGGAACCCAGGTACTTAAGCCATCAGTTGCTGCCTCCAGGGGTGTGCATTACCAGGAAGCTGGATCAGGACTGAAACCCAGTACTCTCACATGGGATGCAGGAGTACCAGGGGGCAACTCAACAGCTGTCTCACATGCTCACCCTATATTTGTAATCTTTTTATTTATAGTGTAGTTCACAAAAATTATTTAGTAACTAAAATTTAAAAATTAATTTAAATGTGGTTTTATATTTACAGAAAGGAAATAATGGTATATTAATTATGATTAAAAATTGAGAATGACATTTGGTAGGGTGCTTATGAAAGTCATCTTTCATTCTTTTGCATTACCTTTTTTTTTCCTTTACTTATAATCTTCCTTTACCTATGCAATCTTCGAATTTGCTGTTTATGCAGTTTCTGTTGCTAATGCAAGTCACGATGACCAAAATAATCCTTGGTGAATGATGAATGCCAAGTGTGACACGTTGGGAGTAGGTAGGTAACGCTATCTTGCTACTTGCTAGGACTTCACGCTAACTGAGTTGCTTTTAGATTCAGCAAGCATCTCCCACACCCTCTCATAGAATAATAAAATAATAATCAACATCTTGCAAGGACAAGCAATGACTCACTGGTTGAGATGTGTCAGGTAGCTTCTGAGCATTTTTCGCTGTGTGGTGCAGGCTAGATGTTTCTAATTCACAGCAAGAACTCAGACAAAACTCTTTGCCTTCTCATTGGATCTGTTCAAAAATATTATTTTCTTCTTGCTAACACATTAAACCTCTCCAACATCAAATTTCTTCCCTTTGGCTCAGATTGCAGATAGTAATTCATTTCCTCCTCAAATTAAAACTGCAAACACGGCATTTCTCCATCTTCGTGGCTGTGTAAGATGAACTTATTTTTGAATGATTTCCAAATGCCGCCTATGAGGGAAATCTTGTCGGCGCTGAAATGGGCAGGTTCTGAGAGGGCTCGTTTCTCTTGCTGTGTGGCATTGTCCACGGTGGTCGCTCACTTGACGACTGGTCACAGAGCGGCCAGACGTGCCCTGAGCTTCCTGCAAACAGATGGTGCTGTCTTTTCTACTTGTCATTTATATTTTACTCACATTCACTTCCAGACCTTAGTGTTGTCTTCTGGGTGAGGGATGATGATGAAGACGTGACCTCCAGGTTAAAGATGGGACTTGTCAGCCGTGGTTAGGCTCTGGTGCTCAGAGAACAGAGCTCTTCTGCTGCTCCGTGGCCTGGTATTAGCAGTTTGCTATGGAAACACGTGGACCTTTATCACATCTCTGTTCTCTCTCGCATTGTCCCCAAACAGAGTAACTTCTTTGTTCTGTGTGCTTTAGGAAGGTTTGCAAAAACCTCCCAAATTCCTTGTCATTTTTGCAAGCATCATAGGCATGCACACAAACACACACGAACAACTGTGAACACACACACACACACACACACACACATGCACATGTACCCACCCAGGGCTAAGCAGAGTGTCTGGCAGAAAAGAGGCAATCATTTGAATGAATTCCTGGAAACAAATGAGTGAATAGTCAATCAAATCAACCACATTGTGATATTAAGGAATGCTTCAGTTAATTGTGGAGTGAGAAAGGTGCTTTGTTTTGTTGCTGGCTCTATCAATGTACGGATGAAGACTCGTTATTGTAGGAGATAGATTAATGTGCATAGCTTTTCCAAGTTCACAAACATCAATAGACATAAAAATTTCAAAGTAATTCCTGCAGTGACTGGTAATTTTATGGTATAATGAGATAAGAGCATCAAATATTGTAAATGTGTTACATTGTGAAAATTTAACACTCTGGCCAGCGCAGCAGCTCACTTGGCTAATCTTCCACCTGCGGTGCTGGCACCCCAGGTTCTAGTCCCAGTTGGGGTGCTGGTTCTGTCCCGGTTGCTCCTCTTCCAGGCCAGCTCTCTGCTGTGGCCAGGGAAGGCAGTGGAGGATGGCCCAAGTGCTTGGGCCCTGCAACCGCGTGGGAGACCAGGAGGAAGCACCAGGCTCCTGGCTTTGGATCGGAGCAGCGTGCCGGCCATAGCGGCCATTTGGGGGTGAACCAACAGAAAGCAAGACCTTTCTCTCTCTTTCTCTCTCACTGTCTAGCTCTGCCTGTCAAAAAAAAAAAAAAAAAAAAAAAAAAAGAAAGAAAAAAAAACACACTGCAATTTTACTAACTTCCTAGTCTTCTCTAAGACAGTGTTGCTCAAATTCTATTTCGGATCAAGACTGTAAGAGTTCTCCTCACTGTTCCTTTAACCTTGGTTGCCTTACTGGTGTATGATTCTTCATTAAGAAGGAATGGAATACGGACAGAAGAAATAGCAGCTCTCAGAGTGAATTGATATTATTGAACATTTTCTTAGTTTTGATAATACAAAAATATGTTAAAGCATTTATATGTGCAAGACTTTATAACAATAAGATATGGTCATTATCATCTCTATTACTAAATAATCAAGTAAGTGATATATGTGAATTTTGTACAACTGTATACCCACACTGAATAGAGTTAGAGCCTTCCAGATTTACTTCCCCTTCCCCACTGTGTGGTCACTACAGTTTCAATGGCATTGCTTACCATGGCAATTCTAAGGGTGCATTCTGATGGACTCTCTCTGTGCCGCCATGATAAGCTTAAGAAGGCCAAGCATTTCAGATTAAATCCAACCAACACTTTCTCCGTCATCGCTGTCGGTTACTTCAGATGGTCTAGTTAGAGAAAAGCATTGGACTTTTGTTCTAAGATTGTGGAAGGAACATTCTCTCTCTTTCTCAGGCCATAAACAGAGTCACTTGTATTCCTACTTACTGCAGGCAGCCATTCTGTGCCTATGAGGACAGCCAGGCTTCACTGTTTATGGGTGAACGACGAGAAGGTGAGGTGTTGTGCACTGATACCTGATTAAGCTGGAAACACATTTGGTTTCTGGGTCTTCTGGTCATGTGAGCAAGCGCACTTCCTTATGAGGTAATACTATGGGTTGTGTTTTCTGTTATGTGCACATGAAGATATCCTTCACCGTACATTGTCCATTGAAGCATCTTCTTCCATTTGGCTCTGAGCTGTGAGCAAATTCCAAAAGGAAAAATGGCTTTCCCAAGAAATGGCCTCTTAGGATTTCCCCTGATCACCTTATTTGTTTTTACTTACTCAACACAAGCCTCCTAATGAAAAGCATTAAAGAAATGAAAATCTAATAGTTGGATAAATTATATTTAATTCTACAGCTCATGACTCTATAAGAAATTTAATGGAGATGTGATTAGGGACATGAAGAACAGGGGTTCCACAGACCATGGAGTAGCAAAACAGTAGAAAAGACGTGAAGAGTATTTGCGAATATTTTAACAGCAGACAAAAACTAAAGGAGAAATGTCTCAGTAAGCGTCTCAGTCTAAAAAAAGTGTCTTGGAACTGGGAATGTTTTGAACCACACTTGTGTCTAATACACATTGTAACAGGCACACAGATAATAATAAAAGTTTCCAACTGAATGATCTATTTGCAGAAATGAATTATATAAAAGAAAATACATCAATCACAGGAGAATCATAAATACATACTCACGAGTAGGGTAGTGACATTCTAAGGAAAACAGCAAATACTAGCAGGAGAATGAATGGAGAACGTGCTGTAAGTTCAACAATTATTTTCTGGGTAAAATCAACACTAATATGAAAAATATGAGTGTGAATTAGGCATTTGTTGGCTGGAAGCAACTGAAAATCTTTCTGGCTAAGCAAAAGGGTAGCAGCAGGCAGCATCTGGGGGCTCCTGGAATCAGCAGAAGGCTGGATTGGAAACCAGGACCAAGAAGCAGGACTTGCAACAGGGCACGCGAAGTCCCAACGCAGCTGTTGAAGGGAGGGGACCTGAAGAACTCGGTTTCCGCGGGGTCCATGGGTATTTGATGGGGGACTGGGGGACCACCGAGGAGAGAACGCGCCAGCAAGCTGCCCTTTGGAAGAGTTTCTCTGTGAAGGGTACACAGGAAGACGCAAAGTCCGGTGTGTTTTCTTTCTTTTACATACATATATATATATATAATATTATATATTATAATATATATTATATATGATATTATATGAATTATATAAATATATATTATATATATAATCTCAGCCCTGTAGACTTATTTATTTAGTTATTTTTAAGATTTATTTATTTGAAAGTCAGAGTTACACAGATAGAGAAGGAGAGGCAGAGAGAGAGAGAGAGAGAGGTCCTCCATCCACCAGTTCATTCCCCAGCTGGCTGCAACCGCCAGAGCTGAACCAATCTGAAGCCAGGAGCCAGGAGCCTCCTCCAGGTCTCCCACATGGATGCAGGGGCCCAAGGACCCGGGCCATTCTCCACTGCCCTCCCAGGCCACAGCAGGTGGATTGAAAGTGGAGCAGCCGGAACAAGAACTGGTGCCCAGAATGGAATGCCAGCACTGCAGGCGTCGGCCCCACCCGCCACGCCACAGCTCCGGCCCAAGATGTGTTTTTCAACAGCATGTTTCCATGACGATGGGAACAGGTCCCTGAACACTTTCCTGAAAGTGTCCCGAGGCAGGCCGCTTCTCACCCCTCACATCTCTGCTCTGTCACCGCCTGACCCAGGCCTCTTGCTTTGCTTTCTCTGTGTCCTTTCTCTAAGTGCCTTCTGTACTTGTTTGAATGCCTCCACCACCTTGAATGTGAACTTCCTGTGAGCAGCACCTGTGTCGTGGAATCCTAGCACCCAGAAAAGCTCCTGGCCCACGGCAGGGCCTTCATCAATGTTTGTGGGCTCAGCAGATGACTAGAACTTCAGCTGCTACTTTTATTCCTGTCTCATCTGCTTAAGACTCAGCGTCATAGGATCCAGTTAATGAAGATCCCAATTCAATACTGTGTCATTTGTCTAGACAGGGTCTGTGACCCCTTAAGTTATCGGGGGAGGGGACTAGGGACACAAATTGACTGCCCCCCTCCCCAAGCCACATATGAGGGGAGAGAGGCAGTTCTCACAGGACAATCTAATACTGCCAGGAATTCCAAGTGACAAATACTGGAATAAGGAACAGTAAGGAAGGCACAGGGTTTGTTTCCTGCTGTAAACAAGGCACCAATGGGAGGCTTACTTTCCTGCTCGGCAATCCCATCCCTGCGTTTCCCAAGGAAAGACTGCAGGAGCAAGGGGTTAGACCACACAGAGAAACAGGGCTCCCCAGGAGAGCAGGCTGGAAGCCTGCAGATGATGAGCCCCACTGTGTCCAGCAATCAGCAACCTGGGGCAGAGGTCACAACACAATGACAAGCGAGCTCTCTAATCCTCACTAGAACAGACGAGAAGCCTTGCAGTCAGCTCTGACAGGTGTTCTGCTGGTTTGCTTCTTGGCTGATCTGCGCCTGTTTGCACACTGATGCTGAGCTTTCTCTGTCCCCTGGACCCTTCCCTATGGTCCTTCCCTAACACAAACACACTCACTCATACGCTCAGACTCAAACACGGTCACCCTGTGTTGTCCCTAATGAGAGAACATGGAAAACGTCTCTAGGTCACTCTGTGAAAGGTGGCCATTTTTCCACACAAAATTCTGTCTCGGGAGGAATACTTAGAAGGCACCCCTGTTTGTTTTTACTTATATTTTCCTTTTTAGAAAAGATTTTTAATCCACTCATTATGTGTTTGAAGGGCAGGGTGAGAGAGAGAGAGAGAGAGAGAGAGAGAGAGAGAGAGAGAGATTCTTCCATCCACTAGTTCACTCTCCAAATGCCTGCAATGACAGGGACTGGGCCAGGCCAAAGACAAGAACCAAAAACTCCATCCGGGTCCTCTGCATGGGTGGCAATCATCCAAGTTCTTGAGCCATCACTTATTGTCTCCCAGGCTGCACATTAGCAGAAAGCTGGATTGGACTTGTTCCAAGATACTCTAAGCTAGGATGTGTTGGCTTAGCCGCCACGCTGCGACGCTTGTCCCTATTTATTTTTTCAGAGCTTGGAATCTGTTAATCTGTTCATCTTTAATCTTGTTTATCTGTTAAGCTACAAGAACCTTTTAGAAATCCACAATCTGCTCATTTATCTTTTTTTTTCTCCAGCAGGATTTGATTCCGCTGCAATGATAGCCCAGACAGAATGATCAGTTATGTGAACACAGGGACAATAACATTTTGGTGCGTGCCTAGTGCCATGCCTAGCACACACTGGGCTTTCAACAAATCCCTGAGAACAAATGAGCAAATAAACCAGTGAAAGGGAGCCTGAAAAGATGAGGCCTAAGGGCTCTTTTGCAGGCTGATTGCAAAGACCCTGCTGCAGATTTCTTTCCTGTCTTCTCCTCTCCTCCACCACCCCTTGGTTGCAAAGGGTTATCAGTTTGTCTGGCTCTTTTCTCGTGGTTATGTTCTTCCTTCCACCTTCTCCCTGATCCTGTTGATATTTGCTCATCGAAGTCTCCTAAGGCACCCTAATCACCATTAGCAGCACAGCATGCAAAGTATGTATGCTCCTCCTTGCTATCTGCACCTCCCTGATTGCTGATTCTAAGATGCCTTTTTGACAGGCTATTAGGTAAGTTTTCAAACCCTACATAACAGTCTACAAGAGCCCCAGGGAGATGGCTGTGTTTTTTTTGGTTGAAAATAATGTTAATGGTGATGCCAATAACTACATATATTTCCAGAAGTTTTGTTGTACTGCCTATTTTTCTCCTTTTGACATAGAGGAGAAAGTTGTTATTTTCTTAAAATTCCGTTCTACTTTTAAAAGTAAGGTCATTTGGGTGATTGAGTGATTGGTGGTTTAACTTAATCGTATGAAGATAAACACCGTCAGTTTCATTAGCCTGTGGATAGAATTCCATAGGCCAGCGTGTGCTCAAGAAGCCGGCTCATGCCTTTGCTTCCTCACAAGACCCTTGCCATGCAGTGTTCCTTTAAGGAAGGGTAAGAATGGAAAAGTCACTTTGTTTTTCCAGGACGTTCACAGTCTGCTTTGCACCAACCCTATCTCTCTGCCTTTTTTTTTTTTTTTGATCAACGAGATGTATGATAAGATTAATAACTGTAATAAATAATTAGTGCCCACAGCGCCTCTCCGCAGCCATTATTGAGATGACCTTCCTTTCATAAAATATTACAAACCAGCTTTGATGAAGCCCTGTGCATTTCTTCTAAGATGTACTGAAGTGTAATCTACTCTGTGGGTTTTTGAAATTGCTTGGACTAAGGCAACAGAACAGAATGTTACAGCTGGAAGGGATGACAGGAACAGTTCAAGTGGTTCTTTGCAAAATAGGAGAATGAAAGCCGAGAGGGGTAAAACGACTTTGTGATTCCGTGCAGGCTGCTGGCTGGATGTGAGGCTGAGGGCTCCAACCTTGTCTTTCCACACCTGCTCAGCAGCTAGTCTTGGCTTGTGCAGCCCGTTGCTCATAGCTCCTAATTTCACACACAGGGTTGTGTAGCACAGGACTTTGGGACTTAAAGTCTTATCGGAGAAGCAAATGCTAACTGCAGTGTTTAATTTGGTGGATTCTAACTATTCATTTATTCTAATACCACACTTCTTTGGCCAGTGTGCACCAACCCTGGAAACAAACTCCACACTTGGGAACACTGCTGTCACACCTCTGATGCGTTTTGAGATGCGCTGTTTGATTAGGTGGGGTGAGTCCAGCACCCAGTGATCAGAACCCAGCAGGGATTCTGATCCGTAGACTGCAGAGCTGCCACCTGGACGTCCTGCCAGAGCAGGAAGTGGAACGGACTGAGACTCCCCTGGGTTCGCAAGGGCTTCCAGGGATGCACGCAGCAATGGCTTGGAGAAATTAGCCAGTGACCTCAGAGAAGCCGCAGGAAAGGAGGACTATTTATAGATGGATTGTGACAATGAGCAGAATACCAGCCAATCAACAAGGCATGACATATCACCCGGGCGATCCTGTGTTTGATACTCGGATTAGGCCATGGCCACATAGGGTATTTTCCCTGGGGGTCCCAGGAAAGCGGATGGTTACAAGGAGGGAGAAACCACTGTGTGCATGTAAACCAGTGTATTCCTGGGTGTGTGGCCCTCTCAGACAGCCCAGGGACTATTGCTGTAGCACTGGCTCTGGATGGAAACACAGCCTGACTTGGCACTAAAACCGCTGTCACTATTGCACTTTGCATGGGTTTTTCAGAAATGATGACTCTGTGATGACTCTTCTGCTGTTCTTGGGTCTGAGTCTGGCTTGTAAGGTGACGTGGAGGGTTTGATGTGGCTTTGTAACTAAGATTTTTTTGTGTGGGGGGAGGTTTAACTGTCCCTTCCACAGCCATTGTGGTTACCCAGCAACAAGGGACCGCCGAGCAGCAGCAGGGATTCTAAAACTCTCAGGAATGGAGACACTTGGTGTCTGTCCCGGGCAGCAGATTCTGGCGGGTCCGCATTGAGATGGGAGAATGCTACAGCAAGAGATCTGTGGCCCCAGGGTCTGTAACCCCAGAGAGAAGCAGGTGAGTTCCAGCTCCTCCTGTCCCCAAATAATTCATGGAAATTGTTGGACAAGTAGGCATCACTCAGAACTTCAAAGAAAATCTTTCTTTAAGAAGTGTGGGAAAAAACATCTGAGAGACTTTTCTTTCCTCTCCAGAAGAGCAATCTTTTTCTTTTAAAAAAAAAAAAGATTTATTTTATTTATTTGAAAGACAGAGTTACAGAGAGAGGTAGAGACAGAGAGAGAGAAAGGTCTTCCATCCGCAGGTTCACTCCCCAGATGGCCGCAATGGCTGGAGCTGGTGGATCCGAATCCAGGCCAGGAGCTTCTTCTGGGTCTCCCATGCGGGTGCAGGGGCCCAAGCACTTGGGCCATCTTCCACTGCTTTTCCGGCCCATAGCAGAGAGCTGGATCGGAAGACGAGCAGCTGGGTCTTGAACTGGCACCCATATGGGATGCTGGCGCTTCAGGTCAGGGCATTAACCCACTGCACCACAGCACTGGCCTGTGGCCTGTGATCTTTTTCTTTGAATGCCACTGTCTTCCCTGATCATAGAGGCAAATATGGCACACAGTAGGTGTTGAATAAATATTTGTTGAATGAATAAGGTGTCCCTCACTTGCTCATCTCAAAATGACACACTCATGCAGCCTAACCTTGGGACTAGTTGGCTAGAGGAGGGTGTTTGGTCCATTCTCCTCAGACTCCGGAGGTGAAATGTCTCCTTGGCCACTGTACTGCTGGGATGTAAGAACAGAAAGAAGTGTGTCATTCCTTCTCTCCAAGCTCCCCCCGCACCCCCCCCCCAAAAAAACAAAACCTGAACCAGCTCTGGCTGCGAATTTGGAAGTAGAGTTCTCTGTCACTGCCTGCTGGCACAGCACTCATTTCCCCTGGAAGTGTGGCATTATCGTCCCTATAGGATTTTCTCTTAAGCCTTGAATGGGAAGTGACTGTGCCCCCTCTGTAGAAGGAGCTTAATCCTGGAGGGCAGTGTCTCTTGGGCAAAGCATTCAGGGGCAACCACGCTTCTGCTTTGCTAAGTTAGGAAGTTCTTCGTGAAGTTACTGTATTTCCTTACGTGAATGTGAGAGCCTTGTTTTTATTTGCTTTTAACCTTCAGATGCTGGTCCATGGGCCATGTGATCAATTCACAATTCCCCAGGGTTTTATGGAAAATGTTTTTGTATGCAGAGGAGTCCCTATCTGTGAAAAGATGAACAGCTTTAGGAGGGAGAATTCTCTGTCCGTGAAATCAAAAGAAATTTAGCAAACTCTCATTTTCTTTTAAATTTCCTTAACAAAGCCCTTTAAGGAATAGCATGTAACATGTAGACGACGGGGCAGGTGAACATAGTGCTACCAAATGCGCTGAGTATCACAGCTGCGAAAGCGACAGGCCAGGGTACTCCTCTTAAGGAAGCCGGGGGAGATGGGACTTTGCTGTCTGTCAAGGACCGCTTGTGTCCCTGTGCTCCTGGCGGAAGGAGCTGAGTGCTCTGTGAAGGTGGAGACGGCTCTCGTGGGGAGGATCATGCTGTTCTCGCTGATCTCAGCTGGGGTTCACCTCAGCCCCTTCCCTTCCAAGCAGGGACAAGCTGGTCCCTGTGTCTGCCTGCCCTCTCCCCTCCCCCCTCTTCTTCTCCTGCCTCTAAGACAGACTCTTCCGCAGTTTATGTGAACTCGATGGGAACTCGCTCCTAAGTGTCTAAGCAAGGGAAGGTTAGACTAGCTGGGGACTGTTACTCCAATTCAACGTTAAAAGCATGGAGTAAAAAGTAGAGAAAGCAGGTAGAAAGACATTTAAAGGAGGGAAATCACTACTTCTTAAATAGTTCTGGGAAGTGAGGGGAGGCTACTGTGAGACTTATATGTAATTATCACTCCTGGCCAATAGAAATGTTAAGCAGATTTTCCAGTGTCTCCGTGAACCCTCAAGTAAGAAAATGCTGCAATAAAAACAAGCTTCCTAAATACATTTGTGAATTCGAATTTTCGTTATCTCCAGGCTAATAGGCTTTCCAAGGCTTCCTTTTTTTCCCCTCCTCAATTACTGTGCAACATGACTTCTATTGTGTATGCCGGTTGCTATGGTTACTCTCCGCCATGACTCACGACCTTTTAAATATTATTGTCAGGCAGCCAGAGCGCCCTCATTTTTAAAATCAGTAGTTTTGTCTCAGCCTTATTAAAAGAAAGTGGTTTCAAATAGCTCTTTGTGTGGAGAATGGCGGCCCACCTGAATGAGAGTATTGTACTCATAGTGTTTTGTTTTCACTGGCCTTGTTCAGTGACTGAGTATTAATTCCTTGGTCAGCATGTCATTGGGCAAATAAAATGTGGACAAGGTATAGTCTCTGTCCTCTCTCAGACTGTCGCTGTGAAAGGCAAAACCCCAGTATACCCTGGGACACCGACACATCGTCAGGCTTAAGAGACATCCAAAACCCACCTGTGGCACAGAGAGACAAGAAAGACTTCTGACCAGTGGCATCCAAGGGGTTTTGGGAGAGGCAGCCTTCAGGTGATGGTGTGAAGACAGGGCACGGTTTCCCCAGGCAGAGAAGAGAGCATGAGTGTTGTAGGTAGAGGAGACGACCCCAGAACAAGAGAAACTTCTCTGAACGATTAGCAAGTACGGTTTGTTGAAAACACCGCTTTTGTGAGCCACGCTGGCAGAAGGTAAAATCAGTTAGAAGGTCAGAGGAGCCAGTTTCCTAAGGTCCTTTAAGGCCATTTGTTGGTTGGTCCAGCAACTCCGATGGCCAGGAGCTGGTTTTCCATTTCATGATAAAGAGCTTCTGTCAAGTAAGAAGCACTGAAACGCTGGGTTTTGATTATTCAGGTTTGATGTGAGAAAAGGAATTGCATCTCTGAGAACCCCAGTGTCCCCTTCCACTAAGTGAAAATTTAATTAATTTCATTCAGTAGTCACTGATTACTTTGTGGATATTTTTAAATGGGCTCTAAATCTTTGGAAAAGTGAAAAACATGCACATAAATATGGAAATAAACTTAAATGTTAGGGAGACAGAAAATAGTAAAAAGTTCCTTATCAATTGGTAATAACAGGATGGAATCTGTTACAGCCATGATGTTTGGGAATCACTCATGTAATCATTCATTCATTCAACAAATCTTTATTGAGCAACCTCTTTAAGAAGTTATAGAGAACTAAAATTAGAAAAACATTGCAAGTCTTCAAAGAGCTTAACGTTTGCAGTTGGAAAGATACATAATAAAAACAATAAACAAACATGACTTGGCAGGTTAGCAAGTGGTAAGAGTATGGTGTTGAGATGAGGGATTGGAAGTTTAAATTAGATGCCTTTGATAAGTCTCTCTGCGAAGATGATACTTGAGTAATGACAAGAAGGAAGTCAGAATGACCCGACTGGACCAATGTGGAGAAAGTGCTCCAGGGACCTTGGAATGTCCTGTGTAGGTGTTTCAAAGAGGGAGTGACGACTCATGTCACAACCGTTAAGTGAGACGTGCAGTGCCCAGTGACCCCTGGATGTGGTAATGTGGAGCTCTGTGGTGACTGTGCCAAGTGCAGTGTCAGTGGAGTGGTACCAGGGAGAGCCTGGAGTGGCTTTACCAAAAAAAGAAAGAAAAAAAAAGGAGGAAAGGCGGTGAGAATAGTGTTGCTATAACCTTCATAACAAAATAGGTCAGTGCAATGGAGCAGAAAGTAAAAGGGTGAGGGGCTCGGTGCATTAAGTAGCAACAGGTCCGTAAGGCAGTGGCGATGACCCAGAAGCAATAGAGAGTGATGGAGGGAGGGGAGAGAGAGAGAACAGAATTCCCCAAGCCTGCTGTTTCATAGCAAGATATGCTCCCTCCCTTTCCTTTTTTTTGGTTGAAGTAAGAGATTTTGCAGGTTTTCAGAACAGATTGTACTGTTCAGACTGCTTATTCTCAAGAGAACCTTTAAGGCTATTTTATCTTCCGCGAGTAAAGTTTACATTCCATTATTTTTATTTCCCTTTGAAATGTCCAGAAAGTGACACTTGGAGGAAATACTGTTTAAAATTTATCTTAAATGTTACAGTGTAAGGTCTATTTGGTGTGATGGTGGTGGTGGTGGTGGTGTGTGTGTGTGTGTGTGCACGTGCACACCCCCACGCCTGAAATAATTTTGAAATTCTAAACTCTTTCAGTATCCAGTCGGGAAGTTCAGAGTCAGACACTCGACTGGAACACAAAGGATTGGTAAGAAATGTTGCTTGTGTGAGTCCTTTTTTCTTTAAAACCATTGCAGTTCATGAGAGCTTAATTTATTAATATTAAGGTTTTTCTGGATTTACTTTAGTATTCTTGTTGGACTAATAAAGATTTTCAAAACAAGGAACATTCTCTCCCAGGTAAAAGTCTGGAGTTAGTGTGGTGTGCTGTGGCCTTCGCTATTTTGACATGTAGTAAGTCACCTGCTCTCCGTGGCCCTCCCACAGTGCAGACATGCTGGCTCTTTGGAAGTATTATCTTCTCTGTGAGGGAATCCTAGCGATCAGACACGGCATAGGTCAGGAAGTTCACGCTATTTGGTTTAGTTGGGCTGGTGTTTAAATCATGAGAGCTATGGTCTCTGTATGGCTTGAATATTCCCAAGGAGTCACGTGTTGAAAACTAGACCCCGCTGTGGGGCACTGAGAGGGTGGAAACTTCACGCAGTGCACATGTGAAGAGGCGGGGCTTTGGGGAATATGTTTAGGATGAGACTAAGTCATTAGGTTGGAGACCCCACGAGTAGGACTAGTTGGTTTGGTAGAGGAGGTACAGCGACCACACACGCATGCGCACGCACGCACATACGCATGCGCACGTCCCTTCTCTCTTGCCTGTGGTGTGATGCTCTGGGCTGCTTCCAAGCTCTGCCGCTGCAGCTCCTTGACTGGCACCTGCAGAACCGTGAGCCCAGATGCACTTCTTCACGAAGTAGCTGCCTCAGGGGTTTCATTACCGTCACTTCAAGTCAGCTGACTGCATGCCCACTCTGATCCTGGAGAGCTTCTTACTCAAGGAGCCCTCTCACCCCTGGGAGGCTGGGTCTTTTCTGCATGAGCCCAGCTGGGAACCACCCTCTGTTCCAGGTGAGGTGGTAGGGAAGGGTTGAGCGGACTACTGGGTGCACAGAGGTCTGCAATGCTATTCTCCACTTTTATATGTTAGGGGATTCCTGATAAAGAAAGTAAGCCATGAGTATTTCCTTAAACCCCCTTGATTCAGTTTTAGGACATTTTAGCCTTTACTTAGAGACATTTCTGGAACAATCCTTTCAACTCTAAGGGAGAGGCATAGAAGAAAAATCAAAGGAGCAAGAATCCAAAGACAGGGAATGGGCCCAGCTTTGTCACCTCTGAGCTGTGTGATGACAGTCAAGTCTCTGAAACTCTGAGCCTTAATATTCAGCTGAACAAGGAGGAAGATGAGGGTAACATAGTCTCCAGTACTACATATAAGATAGGGGGATGGAAAATGGTTGGCAAAGTACCCCCAAAAATGTTCAGAAGAAAACTTGTTAGGAACTGATAGCATTTGAATGGGCTTTGCTGTGGGCCTTTAATTTCTCTGTTAATTTCTGGATTTTGCATCTCTGGCTATGAACATCATATTCCCCCTGAGTTGAATATGGGAACCTCACTTCTGCATGATTACTGTTGTTCTAAAAGTGTAGTATAGTTCATTTAATCTGGCCCTGGACAAACTGGACACAGCTCCTAAATCCATAGTGATATTCAGAAAGAGGGTTTGTTGAAGAAACGTAAGGCAAAGGGAAAACCAAATTAGAATAGGATATGATTTTAATTAAAAAATTATTTTCCAACTCCAATGATAATTTACTTATACTGCTTTGCAGGAGGGGGACTAGGAAAAGAAAACCCAATAAAGAACCTTTGTTTTATCCAATGGAGATGTTTGTGATTCTGTTGCCCAAATAAAGAAGGCCCTGCACCAGTAGCTCATAAAAAACCATCTCTCAGTGTTTGCTGGGTTTGGGAAATGGGAGACTCCAGGGCACCTGTCTCTGAGCACTGCTCTTTCCTCCAAGGATGTGAATCAATCAGCACCCTAGAGATAACCCTTTCATTGGCAGCATCCTGCTGAAAAGGACAAGTAGCAATTACCACTGTTAGGATTTCTGCCTGGGGCTCCCAATTAGCTTCCTGCAGCTCAGAATCCATCCCCTTCCAATTAACAGTTGACATGGTTGGAAGCCCTGGAGCTGAAAGGAATTGGTTGAGCTTTAGTTCTTTTTGCTCTTCTAAAAGAATTTATTTAGCTGGAGGAAAGTAGAGTTAGAGACCTGAGGCCATAGGACAGGCACAGCCCCTGCTCCTTCCTTCTCGCCGTGCAGTCCTGTTGAGTAGTGGAACTCACAGAACACAGAACTCAGCAGAACAGACTGCCGTGTGCCACGAGGCAGGAGCCACGTTACAGGTGCATCCGTGGCTTCTCTGAGATAATTGTTCTTAGTCGTGGTTGTCGACGCTGACAAGAAGAATGAAATCTTTTCTATTGCTCTGTTTCTGTCCTTCACTGATTTGCAGTTCTCTCAATATTATGGTAACCTTTTGACTCCCTTGGTAAACTCTGAATTTCTGAAGAAAGGGATGGGCTGTGTTGGTCTCTGTGTCTCTGGGACAAAGTTCCACACATTAGAGAAGCCTCCCAGTTGGTACCCTTTGGAATGAAACCTGGAAGAGCTCCAGGCCCCGTACCAGGTCACTGAGACGAGCCATCTCTGAATCCTTACGGCATCTGGCACTGGCACTGTTAGACTGATCCTTTCTCTACTATTGTTACTGAACTGGAAAATTAAGGCCCTGTTATTCAGGAAGGTTCAGAGAGGTTCACGAGCTTGTAGTTGTAGCATAATTGAAAAGTACAAATTTTCTGCACTAGCTTAGTTAGGAATAGTATTGACTGATCATTCAGGGAGATCCACTTCTCAGGTGCCAGGCTGTACCTGAGTGTCTCAGCCCTATTTAGAATGGTACTGAAACTGTGGTCCCTGCGCTGTTTTAGCATCTTTGCACAGAGACCTAGAGCAAATGAAACATCTCATGAGAACTTGTTTCAGAAATCAACACTTGACTGCAAGGAGGCTTGGCCAGAGTACAGTTAGGATTGTTCCTCCCAGGGAGGTCCTGAGAATCCTGACCCAGGGAGATGAGCGATGTGAAACGCATGGTGTCGTTGGTTATGTGGAGTGGCACATCCAGAGGTGAGAATCGGGGTCTGAAGTCATTAGTGCTGGAATATGCACGTAGCATTTCATTCATTACACACAACCAGTCTTGTTAACAAAACTTCATAAGACATGGAGCTTTCAAGTTGCAATTTAGGGATAACATCAGCACATAATCCTTATTTTAAGTGCCAAAGATACAGAAATGTTTTTTTCGCTATCCAAGTTGTAAGGTCAAATTCATGGCATATGGTATAGGAAGTCAGTTTTATAAAATGACCTTAAGTGGCTAGATTTTTGTGTTTTACAAATTAGAGAAGGTAAGCAGTGTTGGAAGTTGGGTCAAGTGATACAAATTCTCTTAGCGCTTGTTATGAAACTGAATTTGCAGGAAACATGTAGTTCATCACATTCCTACTTTCTTTCAATTTTTAACATTCTAAGATGGGTTTTGGAAGATTTTTTGATGAGCAGGCTTTCAAATCATTAATGAATCAAGGTTGTTAACTTATCACTTGCACTTTAAATGAACACTGCAACTGACTGAAAGAATTCTTATCTCTCCTGAAAATGAGAATATAGCACTGTATTTCCATGCATATTTAAGCAGGAAGAAGGATTGCTGTGGTAAGATGCAGGCTTTTTGTTTTTACTTTCCTAGGCAAGAGATAATTGTCTCGGAACTTTTTGTCATGCCTTCTTTATGTCTTCTCTCTGGGAGAGTTGATGCATTTTGACCTGAGTATACACACGTGGAGCCATCGCCACAATCAAGATAAGGAGCCTGCCCTTAGCTTAAAAGGGTCTCTTGCCTCTTCCATCGCTCCCTCCTCCCACCCCTATCTTCTCATCTGACCCACCTTTCAAGTCTCTGAAGCTTTATACAGACGGAGCCCTGTGGTATGTCTCTCACTTGTATCTCTTTTCAGTGTGTCTGCAGAGTGGTAGCCTGTTGTACCGGTGTGCCCATTCATTGATCCTCTTGCCTGTTGATGGACAGTGAGGCGTTTTTGCACATGGCACTCTTCCAAACAAAGCTGTTGTGACTATTCTTGTACAAGTCCTTGGATGTGTGCTTTTTCTCTTGAATGAATACATGGAACAGGAAAGGTTGAATGATAGAGTAAGCGTCGTTTCAATTTTTTGAAAACTGGTAAGCTGTTTTCTAAAGCAGTGCTATCATTTTCCATTTCTTTCAGCAGACTGTGGACAAATCAGTTCATCTCTGTTCTCTCCAGGCCTGGTAATCCTTTTTTAATGTTAGCCATTCTCATAGGAAGAGTTGTATCTCATTGGGTTTTAATTTGAATTTTTTAATAACTATCAATGTTGAGCATTTTGTCGTTTTTTTTTTTTTCCATCCTTGTGTTTTACTTGGTCAAGTAACTTCCTGTCTTTTGTCACTTTTTAAGCTGGGTTGTTTGTTTCTTACTTTGCACTTGGAAGAGAAGTAATTTTTTTGCATATGTTTTCTAAGGATTTTCTCCAATCTGTGGTTAAGTCTTTCCATCTTCCTAATAACCTTAATAGCAATCTGTTTTCAGCAGCGCAGAAGTTTTTGGAACCTGATAAAAGAAGTCTTTGCCCAAGGTTACAAATACTTTCTGCTAAGTCTTCTTTTAGAAGTTGGTAAGTTCAGGTTTTATATTTAGGTCTAGGATGCATTTTGAGTTCATTTTGGCTGCTGATGAGTCACAGCTGAGCGTCTCCAGGAATTCCCCTCAGCTGACGGTGCTGCCCTGGCCCCAAGATGGCCTCCTCTTCAAAGGACCAGGCTGCATTCATGGACTGGAGGATGCAGTAGGCAGGCCTGCCCTCCTCCCTCTGATTGGGAGTAATTCTGAACAGCTAGGCCAGCTGCAGGCACCCTTAAGCATCGTCCCTTCTTCTGTAGGTACCATGCCAATGGCTCTTCCGCAGCCAGAGCTGCTTGGGAGTCTGCTTCCTGGGATCCTAACCCAATCCAGTCACAAAATGAGAATAGGAGTAACCCAAGGAATGAAGTGTAGTGAAAGGAAATGAACGAGAAAAGCTTAAATAACCTCTGCGTTGGGACCGAAGGTGAGACAGAACATAGGAATGGAAACGGTCACTGTGACTTGTTTTAGGTCAGAGTGTTAATGAGTATCTGCACTTAATACATCATGGTGATAATTAAGCTAAAAATTTGCTGTTCCACAAAAGGACACACATAGTACATAAACAGCATAAGTTGTACCTATTTCCAGGGACACAGGCTAAAGGAGAGTAGTATTATCTGCCCAGATGGTTGAGAGGGAGAGATGAGCTTGGATTGCTAGCCCTGTTCAACCTTTCCTGCCGCTGCTTTCCTGCTGAAGTCTTGCCACAAATGAGGGGCTGATCCGTGTCACATCCTCCTGCTAACTTCCCCGTCCTGCTAGCGTGCAACTCTCTCACTTTAAATCGTGTAGCCTAAATTCTATACAGAAAAAAACGTCCTTTTAGGTCTAACAAGGCACATGAAGGTGGTAGTGATGGTGTCAACGACAGGGTTGAGAAATGTTTTCCCCTCTTGCAGAGGGGCTCTCGGGAACCGCTGAGTGGATGGTTCACATGAATGTGCTTATGGGTCCAGGTAGCAGGGAAAGTGGAGGGGGGGTTATGCACAGCTCTACCCAGCAGTTAAACACAGCACCTGCTCCCACTGTACCGGTCAGAGAAGTGAGATTCCTGCAAACAACCTTAAGGGCTGGGGAGATGAGGTGATGTCATATGCCTGGGAGAAATTTCAGAAATTGGTAGACAGAAAGAGTAATATAAATATTAGATGAAAAAAACAGCCTAAGAAAAGAATTAGGACTGTCAGATTAAAAAACAAAAACAAAAGAAAGCATCAACTGTAGAAGGTCTCATTGGAAAAATTTCCATTTGGGAGCAGAAGCCATAAAATTATCTTAGGTGACAATGAGGTTCGCCAAAGGTCTGGACAGTGTTCTTTAAAAAGAAATGAACCTTTACCAGTAACTGGGTAAGATGGACGCCTTCATTTTTAACTTCTGTTATGGAGTTTCATGTATAAGAAACCAAAGGTGCTGTCTGCATGCAAATGGGTATTTTTAAATGTCAAAAAGCAAGGAAATGGAGAAAGCATATGGCACTCCAGTAGATTGTTTGCAGATAGTGTGCTTTTACAGATCCCCCCAAGGGCGGCTTTGCAATGGAAGCTTTGGCATGTGCAGATGGGTCTCCAGGTGCCCGTGGCGCTCCTTCCTCCGTATGATTGCTTCAAATGGCAAAAAGTTCCAAACACCTGGCATGACTTGGGGGTGGGGGGAGCAGGCCAATTGGTGCTGCGAAGTGCTGACAGGTGTTTGCTGCGAGGGTGGAAACCTTCGGAACGTGGTGTGCGCATCAGGGAGTTGGGAGATGTAAAACGGGGGCAGATGTTAGATATACAAACACGAGGGTTCACGGGCTTCAGAGTATTTCCACAGTTGGTTCCCTCCCTCAGTGTGGACACACCCTCCTAGATACAGATTTAGAAAGGTGCTCCTTGGAGATGAACGGTGACTCTTTGTAGTGTGGATAAAAATCAAGTCTCCTGTGCACTTGGCTTATCTTTGGAGATTTGCATGCGGAGAGCAAGGAAAGGCTGTGCGCATGCGCATGTGCTTTGGGGGTTGTTGACTCATTCTGCCTTGGAGGGGACGTTTCATGGGGTGGGAGCTGAAGAAAATACACATCGCATGCACATTTCCCGGAGAGCGGGTAGCGTCCCACGGGCCGCGATAGTGGCCCAGCCTGGCTTGTCTCAAAGCGGAGGCCCTCCGGCTGCTTGGTGAGAGGCTGGGAGACAGTGGGCTTGGCCTGGGGCGAGTGGTGCTTGCATGCTGGCTCTATGGGCTGCAGCGGCTTCGGCTGGCCTCAGCATCGTCGGGCACCTTGGGTCTGATCAGGTTAATTTATTTTATAATTGGGTTAAATTAAAGCTTCTTGCTGGGGATCATTGCCTCGGGCCTCTGTGCCAATAGCCGTGTTTGTCTTAGGTCAGGTGTGAGAGTCGGTTACTTCAAACTATGGATGATAATAATTGCCATCAATGTCTTGGGTTATCAACTCAGAGAGGTTTGCAAAAATGGAGGGCTGTTCCAAGTTTCGGTGAGAATTCGTTTTTTATTTTTTCAACAAGTTGTTTCTCCTTGAAACAAAATCATGAACATACAAGATAATGTAATCTCTGAAAACTGTACCTCATGAGAAACTGAGCATTTAGCACCGTGTTAGCCTAGTTAAGATGCACTTAAATTCAAAAACAGTAATGGGAAAATATTTGTAGCACCTATGACAATGTAACACCCTTGACACATGAAGATCTTATGCAAATGTAAGAAATGACCAGCAGTTAAACAGAAAATGGGTGAAAGACACAAGCTAGGGCTGGCACCGCAGCTCACTAGGCTAATCCTCTGCCTTGCGGCGCTGGCACACCGGGTTCTAGTCCCGGTCGGGGCGCCAGATTCTGTCCTGGTTGCCCCTCTTCCAGGCCAGCTCTCTGCTGTGGCCAGGGAGTGCAGTGGAGGATAGCCCAAGTGCTTGGGCCCTGCACCCCATGGGAGACCAGGAGAAGCACCTGGCTCCTGCCATCAGATCAGCGCAGTGCGCCAGCCGCAGCGGCCATTGGAGGATGAACCAACTGCAAAGGAAGACCTTTCTCTCTGTCTCTCTCTCTCACTGTCCACTCTGCCTGTCAAAAAAAAAAAAAAAAAAAAAAAAAAAAAAAAAAGGTGTACGGAAACTAGTTGGTTGGGCATGTCCCTTTGGATATGTAATCTTAAATTTATAACAAGACTATAGTCTTTCAAATACAGCAACCATTACAATAGATAAATATATTTAATATATCAAATATATAAAAATCTCCTGGTGGTAGGATTCTGCATAATTTTGGTTTGGGCTTTTAAACCTTTTTGATTGTATGCACGTCACAAAAATGCATATAAAAATCTGGCGTAAAGCACACATGTTCTTTCTTGTGTTTCCAGCGAGTATCTCTGCTACCTTTGCCATCTGTCATCACACTGTGAGCTCCTGAAAGGTGGGGAGTTCTGTTCTTCTTACCCTCCCGCGTTAAGCTCTGGATCTTACATGTTAAAGACATTCACTACACAAGAACAGTTTTCATGTGTTTGATCCTGAATAACTGGCCACGTTGTGTTTTTCAGTTAGAGAAGAAAGCTCACTGGAATCATACCCTTAATGTAAAGGAAAATTAAATTATAAGATGTTTTTAAATTACATGTGGCTTGGAAACATTCTTTGGAAAGGATTAAGTCCTGTTTTGCTTGCCTCGCATGCCTAAGGAGAATGTAATAAATTCTAGAACAGCCTGCTTTCCCTGGGGGCTATTACCAGTGGAATCTTACTTAAAATAGAAATATCATGGCCATGGTAACTGTATTCTGAATCTTGTTAATCTTTCTCTTTCTAAATGCAATAGCATTTGGTGTCTCAAAATGTGTTCTTCCATTCTTTGCTGATAATCATGTTACTGGAAATCTAGAAAGTCTCCCATAATGACTTTCTTTGTGACAGCTCGTCACGTTGGGCTGAGATCCCAGTGGTTCAAATGCTCAGAACTGCTTTGGGGATTAAAAAAAATAGTCAAGTACCCAGAAAGTAGCTTTCAAATAACTTCAGTTTCTATCCTTGAGGCAGGGTTGAGGATGACAATTCAGAAAAATTCAATCAATATTTGCCACCTGAATCAAATAAAACCTTATAACTTATTTCTAAAATCAGCTTTCAAATAACTCATCAATGAATAAAGATACAGTAAAAACAAAAACTCGTGTGAAATTTTAACAAAATTTAAATACAATAAGTCAAATACTGTATAAAGTAAAAATTTTTGATGTGCACATCACTAGAGAGGGAGGATTTTGTTACACATCCTGTAGCTAAACACCAAAGCCCAACTTCTTGACACAGAGTCTGTCCTGTAGGCAAATACTCTATTTCCTTTTTAAAAAAATTGCTTTGAGCATGAGAGAGCCAGAGTTACCATTCATTGGTCCACTTTGCAAATCCCTGTAATGGCTGGAGCGGAAGTGGAGGTCAGGAACCGAATCCAGGTTTCCCATGTGGGTGGCAGGGACACGGTTACTTGAGTCATCCCTGTTGCCTCCAGAGGTTTGCTTAACCAGGAAGCTGGAGCCAGACACCGAACCAGCCCTGCAGTATTTGCCACAGGAGCCCCGGCCAGAGAGTTAAGTGCTGGCAGAATGTCCACCCTGACCTGCCCATTCCCTTTTCTCCTTAGCGATTGTTGCCCGCTCACTGATGGATGAGTTTGAGGACACTGTTCTAAGTCTTAAGAAATCATGATCTGAAGATTGATGGTCTCTGTATGTGACTTTAAATGATAGTCACCTTAAAATGTTTTACAATAAATGGAAATTACTTTAACATATTTTATTTAAGGTAGTACATCCAAAACAGTGCTAACAAGATGTTTTCAGACTAAGCACATTGCAAGTCCCCAGGATTCACAGGCACAGTGGCTGTCGTGTTGGACAGTGGTCTGGGGCGCTGGGAGCTTCATGTTCCTCTTCCAATTTGTCTGAGAAGCAGGAGAGGTCCTCTCCGTCAGTGTTACTCTCTTTGGGAATTAGGAGTTAAAACAAGAAAGCAGACACATTCTCAGTCATGCTCAATGAAAGCCAAAAACAGACTTCAGAAATGTTGCACCTCTCTTACTCTTTCCTGAAAGATGGTGCACTATATTGAGCAACACATTAAGGAACTAAAAGATGACCATTAACTTCGCTATTATAATTTTCATCAAAGGGATTCCACTGTATGGGTGTTTTTAAGTCTTTTTAAAATAACACTTGGACATAATTGGCCGGCGCCGCGGCTCACTAGGCTAATCCTCCGCCTAGCGGCGCCGGCACACCGGGTTCTAGTCCCGGTTGCCCCTCTTCCAGGCCAGCTCTCTGCTGCGGCCAGGAAGTGCAGTGGAGGATGGCCCAGGTACTTGGGCCCTGCACCCCATGGGAGACCAGGAGAAGCACCTGGCTCCTGGCTCCTGCCATCGGATCAGCGCGGTGCGCCGGCCGCAGCGCGCCGGTCGCGGCGGCCATTGGAGGGTAAACCAACGGCAAAGGAAGACCTTTCTCTCTGTCTCTCTCTCTCACTGTCCACTCTGCCTGTCAAAAAAAAAAAAACAAAAAACACTTGGACATAATTGAGTAACAATAGAAAATCATTCCTAGAGTGACAAAATAGCAAATGTTTCAAATATAGAAAAAATGAGATGATTGAGATTTCAGTATATGTATTAGATACTAAAAGTATCCAATAGACTTGTATAATAATTGCAAGATAGAATTTACTTTATTCTAATTTTTAAAAATAATTATTTTGGGGCCAGCGCTGTGGCATAGCTGCTAAAGCCACCACCTACAGTGCCAGCATCCCATATGGGAGCCAGTTCAAGTCCTCGCTGCTGCACTTCCTATCCAGCTCCCTGCTAATGTGCCTGGGAAAGCAGCAGAAGATAGTCCAAGTCCCTGGGACCGTGCACCCACATGGGAGACCCAGAGGTGGTTTCTGGCTCCTGGATTCAGATCACCTCAGCTCCAGCCATTGTGGCTATTTGGGGAATGAACCAGAAATGGAAGACCTTTGTCTGTCTCCCGCTCACTCTCCCCCTCTGCCTCTGCCTCTCTGTAACCCTGCCTTTAAAAAAAACTTTTAATAAATGTCTTATCTTTGTTCTTTATAAGACCACTAATAAAAAACTGAAAGTCATAAATACCAACTTCTACAAATGCTAAAAATTTTTTTAAAAAACATGTAATGGGGCCCAAAAGACTTTCATGTTATATACAGGGTTAAATCTCATTGATCCAAAAAAAAAAAAAAAAAAAAAGGTGGGAGAAAATTTGAAAGCCACTGAGTTTAAAATCTCCCTTCTCTTCCCACGAGCTTCAGTCGTCTTGTCTAGTTTTCTAGGCAAGAAGACTTTGTAAGTTTTCTCGTAAATTCCTTTAAAATTTTTTCTTTAGCTGTGGTTCATACTCCTTGCTCCTCTTCAATGTCGGGAACCCCAAGGTCCATGCAGAGAAGAAACAGGGCAGATTCGAAAGCCCTTTGGTTGGCAGGGGGCGCGCTCCCCAGCTGCACTGCTGAGTGTTGGCTTTGGCGTTGTGCGTTATGATTGCCCATTTCCCACAGTGAGTAGCCAGGCAAGGTGCAGTGGCATGCTGCAAAGAACACAGGTGCAGAATGAGATCAACTCCAGACTTCCTCCTCGGCTGTGAGTGTCCTGAAGCCGCACCCTAGAAACATAGACCCAGAACTTAACAACATAGTTCTGTTTTATGTTTTTACTCACTGCTGTGGACCCAGCATGGTGCCAGGCATTTTCTTGAATTACCACAGTAAATCATCAGAGCAGTCCTGGAGTTATCATCTCCAATTTTATAGACGAGCAGAGGGAGGCTCAGAATAATGAAGTCACTTACTTAAAGTCACAGGAAGAGTGAATAATTACTGCTACGAGAGGGACCTCGCAGTGGTCAGATTCATGTTTGAAATCAGCAGAGCCCATTCTAGCTGATATTAGGAGGGAACAAGAATTCTGAAAGGCTGTAAGCTATTTCTGAGGGTATGAGGGTCAGCGGATCCGGCTTCGAGACTCCCCCTCTCTACCCTGCAGGCTTTGGGGACCAGCCTGTTGCCTGCCGCAGGACAGAGACACAGCATCCCTTGTCACTTCAGTTGAGTAGGAGACTGTCCTGCCAAGGCTTCTGTCACTTCAGCTTCTGGAAACACAATGACCCTGTGCACCTGCTGAGAGTCCGTTCTGGTGGGCACCTTTTCCCTAGCACGCTTGTCTGCATTGAAATCAGAGGCTGCCGTGTCCAACTTGGGAAGCCTAAGTAACTTGTCCACTCCTTACCTGTGAAGGATGCTTAGAAGGGAGTTCCTGGCCCCTGGGGAACTGGAGAATGTGAAATTCTCCCAATAGGGAAGACCCTAAGCAGGCGGAATGGCAAGGTAGCCAACCACACCTAGGTCGAGATGCTTTTGGCATGATGGTATCGATTCACAGATGAGAAAACTGGTGCTCAATGAGTAGCTTCTATTGGGTATGCTGTGTCTTCTCTCTGCTACTCTGGACCCGGCCAGACTGGCAGACCTTAAAAGAAGTGGAAATTCACTGAAGAAAGTGAGCCTCTCTCCTGTCCTCAGCTTGCCTTATCGTTTTGGAATGTGCTATGGAAATTGTCGCTGGGCTTTTATCTGATACAAAAGGATGCATAACACATTGCCCCTTCAGATCTTGTAAGGAGTGAGGCTGTGCAAATGCCAGGCAGGGAGGAAAAAAGAGCTTTCTCATAGAACATCAAGTTCAACTAAGGATCCTCTTGCTAAGTTTGGGAGTACGTACCATCACTGGACTCTGCATGTGGTTCTTATCACGGCAGTTAAGTTTCTGGGATTTTCTTAAACTTATTTAGAATCTCAAACTCATTGGTAAGAAAAAAAACTCCTTCCACTCTGAATACTCTGAATCATAGAACAGTTGCTGGTGAATATACACAGGGCACCAGTGATGGATTCGACAAGACCAGCTTTGAAAAGCTGCCTAGGCTATGGCAATAAAATTTCATCACCTCATTCATAAGCTGACTTGAAGATCTTGTGTCCTACAGCTGTGTGTTTCCATTGGAATTCATGGGAGGATGAAAACATGGTTGGTCAGTGTGTCAAAGAACTCAATCTGAGCTTATCTATGAAGTGTCAGAAAACAAGTAACTTGGTCACAAAAGGACTTAACTATTTAAAGCACTAACTTTACAAATGGGGAAAGCATTTGTGGTATGTTATGCCCCACTTAATGGAAAATTTTATTTAAACAGCTTTTTTGAAAGTTTTTAAATAAAATCATTGCTTCAGTAAGAATATGCTAGGTTTTTGCCTTTTTACAGTTTTCATTATTTACAATCTTTTTTTTTACTTTATTCACAAAACAGTTCTTATTTTTTATTTTTTAATTTTATTTATTTATTTATTTTTTTTGACAGGCAGAGTGGATAGTGAGAGAGAGAGACAGAGAGAAAGGTCTTCCTTTGCCGTTGGTTCACCCTCCAATGGCCGCTGCGGCCGGCGCACCGCGCTGATCCGATGGCAGGAGCCAGGAGCTAGGTGCTTTTCCTGGTCTCCCATGGGGTGCAGGGCCCAAGCACCTGGGCCATCCTCCACTGCACTCCCTGGCCACAGCAGAGGGCTGGCCTGGAAGAGGGGCCACCGGGACAGAATCCGGCGCCCCGACCGGGACTAGAACCCGGTGTGCAGGCGCCTCTAGGCGGAGGATTAGCCTAGTGAGCCGTGGCGCCGGCCAGCTTTATTCACAAAACAGTTCTAAGTATGTAAGGAATAGTTGAATTGGGGCCAGTGTTGTGGGATAAGGGGTAAAGACCACATCCCATATGAGCACTGGTTCAAGTCCGTGCTGCTCCACTTCTGACCCAGCTTCCCACTATGCCCCAGAAAAGCAGTGAAAGATGGCCCAGACAACTGGCCTACTGCTACCCATGAGGGAGACCAAGATGGAGCTCCAGGCTCCTGGCTTCTGCCTGGTCCAGCCCTGGCTTTTACAGCCTTTTAGGGAGTGAACCAGTGAACCCTCTCCCTTCCCCACTCCTTCCCCCCTCCCTTCCCCCTCTTCCTTCCCCTCCCCCTCTTCTTTCCCACTCCTTTTCCCTCTCCTTCCTCCTCCTTCCCTCTCCCTCCCCATCATTCTTTGTATCTCTCTCCTCCTCTGTCACTAAATCTTTGTAAAAGAAAAGTTGATTGGAGTTTTAATAGACTAATTCCTTTATTTCACAATTTATTTATTACATGTGTGTTTTAAGTTACTTCAAATTGTTAAAATCTTGCGTTGTGGTAGAAATGATGTCAAAACCATTTGAACCATGTGAAGTATTTTGAAATGCAAGTATGTTCACAGTGTTATTTTTGAAAAATAACAAAATATTCTCAATAATGCCATTCCCTTCCTTTGTCTATTTTATCATGAGTAAAATATATTCTCATTATAGGACTCTGGACTTAATGGTCCCCAGGACAAGTGAACTCCAGTGCCTGTGTTGCTTCAGTACTGAAACCGGGCTGCCTTCGGAAGACGGCCTGCTCTAATGTCCAGAAAAAAAAGGAACTCTTGGTTTCCTTTTAACTTGGGGAATTTTCCCAGTAGGAAAAGAGTCTGCATTTATTCCTCTGTACAATTCATACAGAGGCAGCAAGAACACCCTGATATGCCCATTCATTAACATGTTGCGTTTGATTTTAGAATAAAAAGTACAAGTGATTGGAAGAAAATATTCTCTCTAAAAAATTGAATTCTTAATTTGGGCTGTAGGAATGGCATGAAGAAGGGTGTTTGCCTTTCTGAAAGTATATGCAAAATTAAGCAGGTATATGCTCATTGTATGTGTGTACAAATACGTGTATATACATTTTTTCTGATAATTCAAACTTCATCAGATAGTCAAAAGAATTTATGATTAACAGAAATCATAATAGCTGAGGCCTGCCTCATGGAATAAATTCAGTAGCATACTTGGGGTCTTCAAAAAGTTTATAGTAAATGCATATTATGAAAACCCTATGCTCAAGTTTCAATCTGTTTTTGGACCCAAGCAAATCTTAGTTCTGTTTTTCCCTAAACTTTGCAAAGCACCCTTAGAGGGACTATACTGAACTCAAATTCTGGTGTCCTCTAAGCTAGAGCCTGTTTGACTTTTAGCTTTAATACCAGCCATGGAAGATAGATCCTGTTTACCAGGCCCCCTTTCTCTTCCAGTGCTACTACTGGTACAAGGCCTACACTTGTACGAGTGTGAAAGAGCTACACAGCATAGTTACTTCAGATAGAACTGGAGTGTCTGAAAAGAGGATAGGGAGGCCTCTTAACACCTTCTGGCATCTTCCAGAATTCTCCTCAAAGGGAAAAGAACAAGACCCCAGTTCCCAGAACAGTATATTATGAGTGAGCATGAAAGTGTTACATTAACCACCAAACTTTGGACATTATTTTGATTTTTTTTTAAACAGCAAATTGAATTCCAGGTTTTTTGCAGTGGAGTGCGACTCTAAGCTGAGAGTTGTGGTGAGGAGATTAATCATCCCTGTCTTGTTACCACTAATTTCCCCACTGCTTGGCATAAATACCTGGCCAATAGCCCTCCATAAATATTTTTTGAACTCCTACGAATTGAATTGCTTTGAACTGAATTGAAATGAGAGTTGGCAAGTTAAGAGTTTGGGGCAAGCTATTATTTTAAGTTATTTATGAAGCTATCAAATGCCACACGGTCGTTTCTCTTCAACTTCCATGCCAACAATCTTTTTATAAATTAAAGTCTGAGTCAACAATCCCTTTCTGAGGCCTTTTTCTTTTTTCTTTTATTCTATCAGTCAGTGCTATAGAAATGGAAAAGTAGTTAAATTTTCACAGGATGAAAAGTTGACCTTTAGAGGGTTTTTTTTTTCTTTGAGAAAAATAGGATCCTGGAAACTTTCTAAGGCAGAAAATGTGACATTACAGAAAAGTCCATTCCAGGGGAATTCAGGGATCATGTTTTTGGAAAGGACACCTGATAAAATAGTTCAGAAGTTAACAGAGATCCCTTAAATAGGAGGTCTGCACACTTCCGTATTTCCTAAGAATTTTTGTCCTTGAAAGAGAGTGCGTTCTCTTAGGACTGCCAACTTTCCTATTTTTTTTTTTTAAGAAATGACACTGAAATACAGGAGTTTCCAAAGACCACCACCATCATTTGTTAAAGGAACATCCTCTTGACACACCAGCAAGGAATACGATCCTAATCTCGGAGCAATTGACAGCCCTCTGAATGGAATAAATCTTGGCTTCATAAAATATTCAGCGTCCTCTTTTACATTTTGCTTTGTCCTCCCGTTCCTGATGGTGGAAATGTTATCATAAAGCAACAGTGAGCCTCCGGCTGATGTGGGGAGCAGGAAGACAGTAAAGCCTTTGGCTGGACTTCCCTTGTTGCCAGTCCCCATCAGCTCAACACCCTTGCCCTTCTTTGCTCTTTGTGGGAGAACTGGTCTACCTGGACCCTGTGGCTTGTGGTGGGCTCAGCCCTGGGGGAAAGACAGGACAGCAGAGGGTGAGGAGAGAGAAGGTGAGGCTTCTTACTCGACTGATCTGCTGTGCCCCCCTGCCCCAGGGAGGGCCTGGCAGCGTGTGCATGTCTGTACTCTGCTTTCTTCCTAGATGTATCCTCACATACTCTCCTAACCCGTCCCTATACCTCTTCCGTGAAGACAAGGCAAAGAGCTCTGCCACCTGTTCAGAGCTGATGCCCTTGAACTTGAGCTCCCCCTTGGTCCTCAGTCATGGCACTGATATGTCCACATGTGTCCAGCTAGGGCCTAGTCAACACTTGATTCGGTTACACATGGAAGTGCTGAGGCCCATCCCAGCGAAGCAGCTGGCCCAAAGTAGCCTTGCCTTGAAGAATCCCGTCCAATACAAAGCATGGGGTCCCGGTCACAAGCAGAGTGCCCATTAATCAGTGCTTGCCGCACCCTCCATAGCCAGCCCCTGCCCAGGCCTGACGATGGGCTCCTTCTGCAACCTGGTGTTGTATTCTATTTGCATTTTACCTTCAGCTTTCTTACTGGGTGATGACTGAGGCATCCCTGAACACAGAGGAATGCTGTTTTCACTGGAAAGGATGGGAACTGGGGGAATGGAATTGTTAGACTTCCTCTAAAGCAGAAATAGCCTAAGAAACTATTGGCAAAAGCCAAGCACAGAAGAACGTGAGAGTGATGAGGTTTCTGCTGTGCAATGAAATTCTGGCCAGGAATGAGGAGGAAGAGGGATGATAAGGCTGGGGTGCAAGGTGGAGGTGGAGGTGGTGTGGGTGGTGGACAGGGAAAGAAGATGGCTCACTGGGGAGGGCAGGTTTGGGGGATGAGGATGCACGGGGCCGTGGTGGGTGCCTGGCGAGCAGCAGGAGAACGCGGCAGTAGCGGAGGGAAGAGATACCAAGCAGGAAGCTCCCCGTGAGAAAATGTGTCCGAGGTGCGTTTCTTCTGGTGGGAAGTTGCTGCCCCACCTAGCAGGGTCCCAGTTGTCCCAGACGTTTCAGTCTCTGCCTCGGAGCTGTGTGCAAATGCACGTCTGCGAAGCCGGAATTTGTGATGACCATACAGCGATTTAGCAGGTTTGGCTTTTGACTAAATGCACGTGCATACATTGAGTACATGGACTTTTTTAAAAAGTGCGTACTTGATGATTTTCTCACTGCTCTTGATCTCTTGTTTAAATAGTGACCCTGCGGTTAAGTTCTTCCACTAGGATTTTAAAGGAAGCTACCCAGTTTGAATAACAGGTTTTTCTCCTGAGAGGCTTTGGGATAATGGAATTCTGAACCTATGTCAAGTACTTCATCTGTAGAAGGAGTCACTGGTTCAACCCCGTACGTCTTGACAGCAGCCCCACATCATTCAGCCTCCTTGCCCTTGGCTGCACAAGCTGTCCCTGATCTTAGCGAGCAGAGCTGTGCTGGGGCTCTGATCGCTGTTGGCGTCCCAGGCCTGTTGAGGGGGAAGCATCACTCAAAGGAGTCACTGTTGCAGCCTCTGAGCGAGAATGACGACTCCTGCTGGTGCCACCACCCCCAGGACTGCTGAGCCTTCCGTCAGTCAACAGTCAGTCAATGGGCACCTCCTTAATTCTGAGTAAAGTCTTGACGGGCCTCTGTACACAGGGGCCAGAGCTGGAGGAGGGGGTCAGAGACAGAAGACAGAACCGGTCCTTAGGCTGGAGGGACTTCAAATGGCTGAGAAGGACGTGCCAAGCTCATTTGTGGACAGAGAAAGAAAGGTTTAAAAGCAAGGACAGATTCTCAAATGAGAAACTTGTGTAATCGAAATGCAGTCTACTCTTGGACTTGCGAATCTCTGTAAGATCTGTTCAGTTAGTAAATGATCAACCTCAATACATAGAACAGTCAAGTGCCTTGAACTGTAATCAAAGAGCTTGCTGAATTGTTAATATTCACTATTATTTTAGTTGAATCATCTTGGCTGTCTTAGCTGTACATACTGAGATTATTGGCTTGACATTTAGGAAGAAAATTTTAAGATGGAGTACAAATTCAACATGTTCTTTAGACCACACAGCTCAATCCTCCATGTTAATCTGTGGTATTTGTAGCATTTTGATGTCATGTAACAGACTGATTAATAATATAATTCACCTGTCCTTTAGCTTAATCAGTGAGTATTTGTTTTCATTATTAACACAAATTGCACGTGTCCACGTATGCCTGGAAGTAGAATGAGATGAACGGAGAAGATGCTGTCTTTGGGCTGTCTGCCGTGACACCTGGCATACCTGGGACAGTTGCTGGCTACACCTGTTTAAGACTCTTTGGAAGCACCCCCCCCCCTTCGGAACCTCTAACCTCATGTAGTTACCTGTTTCTGAACTTGTTCCTGCCTTCTGATTCCTCTGCTCAGTTAGTGGAATTGTTCCCAGTGACACGTGCTTGCCTATGTATAAGCTATTTCCTGCCAAGGGGCTGGGGAGGCAGAGAAGGCCAGGTCACAGGCTGGGGACCTGTGGCTTGCAGCTGGGCTACGGAAGACACACTTTGCTTTTTCTACAGGTTACTCCGGTCACCCACTGTTCTACAACTCATGGATTTACGGGTACTGAACGTCCTGCGTTATTTAAAACAGTCTTCTGTCAGGCCTGTTTCGTTTGGCTTTGACTTAATGCTTCTGTCTTCCTGGAAGTGATTGTCCTTGGCCAGGGATGATTTGGGCGTTTGCAGAAATTGGCCTGGAGAAATGGGTCGGCTGATCTACTGGGTTTGCTCATGAAAATTGTTTTTTAAAAATTTGATTTAAGTTACACAGGTTTCATGTATCTTCTATACACAGATTTAGGAACACAGTAATACTCCCACCCTACCTTTCCTCCTGCCCATGCTCCAACCTTCTTGAGGTTACCTATGAGATGGGAAGATTGTCTCAAGAAATAGCAATGTAGACCAAATTTACCAATCTTTTTGGGAAATATTTCAGGCTTTTGATAATTGCGCCTTTCTGCCTAAACTGTTTTAAAGTATGTATCTACATCCAAGTGTAAATACTCAAGAATTTTGTTTTGAGGCTTGCTGCTGGAAGATATTTGGACCCACTCCTGACATTCTGGAGTCACCCTGCGATGTTTAGGGTCCTTGGTTCATGTCCTTCTTCATAGCAGTTTAGCACTGGAACAGGTTCATCCCTTAAAGGAAAACTTTTGAGGGGGATTAGGCAGCCACGAGTGGCCAAGCTTGACTTCGGAGCCAGGCTGGTTGTGTGCTGTAGCGACATATCTTAGCTCTTCATCCCATGCAGTTCCATGTATATCAGGGGCCAGTGGCAGGGGCTCTGTTTGCAGCACTGTATATAAAAGTATAAATGATCATGGAACCAAATGAAGGCTTTTTAAAAAAATGTCGGGTTCCGTTTGCCACCAGATGGCTCTATTGTATCATCAGGAAATGCGTGCTTGTGTAAAAGTGGTGGTCTCAGAAACCAAAGGGAAAAAGCAAAGTGGCAGGCATTTTAGATCCATAGGAATGCAGGGGTTAATTAGAAGCAGCCAAGGCAGCAGGTGCACTCCCAGGAAAACAGGACACACCCAGGGAGACTATAGAAAGTTCAGGATCCTGGCAACTGGGCAGTTTTCCTCTTGCAGTTCTCACATTGCTCTGTGATTATAAACCATCCCAGTGGCCAAAGAGTGAGTAGTTAGAATGTGCTCCAGTCTCAGTAGGGCCTGTAACTGATATTTCCACACGACTTTTGCAAACTCTTCAGCTTTAGCTGAGCAAGAGGAACTGTAGGATAGTTTTTGAGAGGCAAAGTCTACATGAGTCTTGGTAGAAGTCATGGTAGCCAGACTCTGCGGGAAGAAGGATCTGGTTCTGAAACACCCGGTGTCTTTGCTCTGATGACCTTTGTGTTAAGAGTGTGAAGATAAGAGGAAAAATGGACGTCTCTTGAGTGCCGGTGACCCTGTTGCTCTTGATAGGCAAAGGTTACAAATGCAGAGATTTAGGTGACAGCCTCATTAGGAATGTGACGTTTCGATTCTACCCTCTTGAATTGAGTAGAAAAGATGCACATTAATCAAATTCCACTGACAACAATTTTAATCTGAATTTCTGAAGCTATTTCGCTGTCATGTAATTTTCATTCTTCTCCCAGACGCTAACCTGTTAAGTAAAACTCTTCAGTGATGGCATTTTGTTTTATTGCTGTTTTTAAAAAGGGGAGGGCAGATTTGTGTGAGTTTATTAAGCCTATCCTGAGTCCATAAAATTGTTTTAGATGCTCTCAGGAAACTCTGCATGTCAAAAAGTAATAGTTGATTATTGTTTTAAAGCAAGAGTCCCTGGACCCTGGACAGACGGCATTTGCTTTGGCCCAACTTGAGTCCTTGGAGATTTGCCTAAAGGAAGCAGAAGAAAAGGCTAAAGTTTTATCCAAACAGGTAATACCTGTCATGGGAACTGGAAATAGATATTCCTCCATGTGCAGCGTTGGCAAGGGTAAATCTAAACGTGTGTTCTAACCTATGTCACTGTTGATGTGTGTGTGTGCGCGCACACACACACACACACAACACATTTCATTCATTTTACATGCAGCAGTACTTTAATCTGTATGGAACTTTTCAGTCTTCCAACCTTTTTTTATGTTTACATTTGATTTGAGTTTCATTGGATGCAGGTCCTGAGTTAGGCGAGGCCTCTTTCAGCGGTTTTCCCGAATAAGTGAAGTCTATTTATATGGTCAGTGGAAGAGCCAAAAGATAAAATTAAGCCTTTTAATGTCCCACAGCACTGAATGTTTTGATTTATCTGAGGAAAGTTTACTTTGAAGAGAGTTCGTCAAATATTGACTTCACTATGGGGCTTTGGAAGCTCGCGGAGGCAGAGCAGACCATCGGTGGAGCCCAGGCTGTACCAAGGTCTGCACACCTTCCAGCTCTGTGTATGGCAGGTCCCTCATTTCAGACAGTGGCTTGGCTGTTAGCAAAGCTCAAACCATAAGACTGCTCTTTGCTGCCAATGCACAGTGCAGCTATTTGTTGGGGTTACCTTACCCCCTGTAAACAGGGTCCTGATGCAGAGAGCCGGGACCCCCATGGCAAGGGGGTGCCAGTGCTTACTCTTAGTGACAGTCAGTGGAGAAAAAAATGACAGAAGGGACCCTAAGAAAATGAAAACATACTTTTAAAGTATTTAGAAGCAATTTTGAGTTTTAAAAATACTGCAGGTAGTATTGTTTTACAGTATCATTATACCAGAATTTTATTAGAATATTTGAAGAAACAAAGGGAAAGAGGTATTTGTGCTATTGATAAGGACTCCAAGGGCCCATGGAAAAGATTGGAAGCGGGATACACAGTGTAACCCACCAGGAGCCCTCAGGCACTGCCTCTGCCGAACATATTGACTATGTTGCACAGTGGCTGAGCACTCTGCAAACTCTCTATGCACAATAACCTATATGGATGTCCATTCCCTGATTAGCCTTACATACAGGCCAATTAAACTTCTTCCTTTAGCAACACATAAAAACCCCTTTTGGGTTCTCTCCCGGTTACCAGGAACTCTCTCTTTCTCTTGATAAAGTTCACTGGGCTCTTTCTTCCTTGTCTGCCTACCTCATTCTTTGTGGTCATGAGACAACCCAGCAGGAATAAAAAAGACCTGTAACACTAAGAACTGCAACACAGAAATCTGTGACATTTCAGAAATTGTGGTGGGAAGAAACATCTCTTGGGAATGAGACATAAATCCAAGTGATGAGAGCTGCAGACACCGGCTACATTATGAGAAAAGGAAGTATAGTTAACATGCAGTGCACTGATACACACACACGAAAGGCCTCTATTTTTTTTAATGTATTTTTCGGCTTAACAAAAATGTACGCCTCTTACATTGGGATGTGTTCACTGTTGACTGACAAGATGCGATTAACACAAGGGTTCACTAAGGAACCTTCGTCAATTAAGGGTGATATGTTGTCATTTGGGAAATTCGCCATCTCAGATTCATCCCATAGTCCTGGCTTGTCAACTGTTTTTGTCCTCCAAATAAAACTAAGGCTCACCTTGTGACAAGATTATGAATAATAGAAATCTCTTTGGTGAACACGAGTTGTCATTCAAAGCAAAAGGCTAACCATTTCAGATCCTCTAACCCAGGGAGAGAGCACCTCTGATGGCCTTTGGTTGCACTGAGATCAATGTTTATTTTGTTATTGAGTGAGTTTAATTGATTGTTCATTTAAACCAGGGAGATTCAGGTCATTCCTGAAAGTACCCATGCTTCTGTTCCTTATGAGATATTTTTATCCCATACAAATTAGCCACTCCCATTTAAGAGCCTTAGCTGCATGATCCCTTTATGTAACACGAAACAATTCAATGCATTTATTTTTTCAGAGTTGAGCTGATTAAATATAGAAAACGGAAACTTGCTCCTGCTCAGCTTCTCTGTAACTGGCATAAGTGAGATGCTGGTTTGGTGATTAGGGGCACAAATACTTACAGAGGACTTCAGAAAGTCGGTGAAAAATTGGAATTGAAAAATGATGGGACTTTGCCGTGAACTTTGGAAGCCCCTAAGTGTAAGACAGAGTTCTGGTTTTCTGGTTCACAGAAAATAGACTGGATGCCAGAGGTGGGTGGTGACAATGGGTGTTCTTATGGCTCACAGATGAACTAAATTGCTTGACAACGTTACATTGCAGGGTCGAGGGTGTGTTTGGTCTTCTAGTTCCTGACGTTGCCAAATTTACCTGTTGGTCATGGTTTGGGGAAAAAGAGGTTGTTAGTTAAGTTGAAGATTTTGTTAGGGTTGGCTGTCTCTACTGTTACATCTTAAACAGATAAAACACTGAGACTGTTTTCAAAGGACTTAATCTTGGGGTCTTTTATTTGTCCACTTAGTTTTAGTGTAGTCTTATCCTTGAAAAGATAAAACTATAAGAACAGCGTTCGTGTCCTTTGTTGCACAATGTCAATCAATGTTTTAAAAAAATGGGAGGAGAGAAGGCTAGGGAAGGGGAGCAAGTGACCTTTCCAAAGAAAGTTCTTGAGAGTATTTCAACACGAAACACCTGTCTCCAACAATCAGCCATTCGTCCACTGGGTGCCACTGTCTCCCTTATCAGGCTGTGCCAACGAGCAGCTGCAGACAGATTGTTCCATGAGTGCTCTGTGTGTTTGAGTATTTTTGCCACTGTCCACGTTAAGACTTCTTTTAAATGTCATCCATTTAGGATTTGGCACAGAGATGTTGAGAATATTAGTTGGCTTTCCTGGTAACCCAAGTTCTGTATGAGGGCACCTCAAAATGTTGTGAAAATGGAATTAAAAATGTTTATTTTGCAATCCATGCAAAGCTTTTTCAGCATATGCATTTTTCATGAACTTCTGGAAAACTATTGCTATTTTAAAATTTTTGAGCCCAAATTGAAGTCCCTTGCTATGTTAGTCCTACTGTTGAGCCCTGGGCTGGCCTAGTGAGCTAGAGAGGGGTGGACAGAAGAAACGTCAAGGACAAAAGCTTGTGCTGGACAAAGGAGTGAAAATGAGAGTTTCGTCCATCAGAGGATTCTGCCTTTGAGAAAAGGATAAATCTCACTGCTAACTGAATTCGTACCTCCTGGCTTTGCCTCTTGGAGAAGAACACAGAATTAACTCAGAATGGAAATGTCAGTGCTTGGGACTGTGGTCTCCACCAAGCATCTGTTGGCTCTGGGCCTCAGTTTATTCATATCGGATATTTTTAGTGTCTCCTCCAGCAAGGCCTCCCTTGGTGCACTATGAAAAACTTAAAACCACCTAGAAACAGAGAGGAAATAAGTAGCTGATTATTGTGGTTCCTCCCACTGGTGAGGTCACACCATAAACAGAACTTTGCTGGGCTCCACTCTAGCTGACGATTATTCCTTATTTCTCTGCAGTCATGTCACTGTTGTCAAAATAAAAGAAATAGGAGATCAGGATAATTTATGATTAAGAGTTATCATCTGTGCTAGTCAGGGATGTGAGAAGTAACTGCTGCAAGGCAGCTAGCAAGAGTGGGAAACAGTCATTAGACTCGAGCTTTTATCTTGGCCGTTAATGCTAACTCTGGACTTCACCCAGTTTCACCAAGAAAATACCTGGTTATATTTCCTGTACGTTAGACTATTTGGGAGGAAAGCCACATGTCTAGAAATTGTAGGGAAAGAAAAGAGGGTTTAAGAATGGGAAAGAAAAGGCTAGGAATGTGAGAGGCAAAAGAGTACATGAGTTTCTGAAGAATTCAAGAAAAGCTGTGATTGCCTGTGAACTGGCTTCTATCCCCAGTGCATTCAGGGGGACCAAGAGACAGGCTCTGATACGCTGGTTTCTATGACCACAGAGGCAAATAGATCTGACAGCTTTTGTGCTGACACTGGTTCTAACAAGAAGCCAAGAAAACCCACAGTTTGACCACAAAGCATGGATCCACACACGTCCCAAAGCAGAGTTGCTGGGGCAACACTCGCGCTGGCAGCAGTGGGCCCAGCCCTGGTCTCACCCATTTGTCAGGGGCTGCTAGGGTCCAGCTGCAGGCTGACCAGTCCAGCTTCGTGACCTTGGGCAGTTCACTTCATCTTCCAGCCACAGCTGTCTTTTTAGGAGGGAGTATCATGCTGATTTTGCAGGTGTTTGAAGATTAAGTCAGAGAGATGGTCACCCTCTTAGCCCATGCTGTGGTCTGAATGTTTGAGTCATCCCTAAGCCTAACCCCCAAGGGGATGGTGGTAAGAGACGTGTCCTTGAGAGGTGATTAAGTCACCAAAGAGTGGAGCCCTTAGGTATGACATCAGAGTCCTTCTAAGTGGTAACTTCAAAAAATTAGCAGAAAATAGAATTAACAGATGTTTATTGTGCAAAAAAATATTTCACATCTATGTATATGAGGGGTTTCCAAAAGGTTCATGGAAACTATGTCATGAAAATACTACACAGGGGTTTCAAGCATTCTTTGCAGCAAAATAACATCTAATTACATTTTTCAGTGAGTGTTTTATTTAGGTGCCTAATACCAGAGGCCAAGGGACCTGGCTTACCCCTTTGGCCATGTAGGGTAAAACAGGAAGGTGCCGTATATGAACCAAGAAATGGATCTCACCAGACACTAAGTCTGTTGATGCATCTATATTGGATTTCCTACCTCTGGAACTGTAAGAAATGTAATTCTACTTTTGTATGCTACCCAGTTTCATGGCATTTTGTTCTAACAGCTCAATTTGAATAGGAAGTACTGTAAGTTCCCTAAAAAGGTTCACTTCATCTCCACTCCTACACGGGGTCATAGCAGAACTATGTGATTCTCTTCAAGACTTGAGCCATGTAAGTTAATCACAGCCCCAACCAACAACAGAAGTCTGCCTGTCACACATATGGAGGCTTGCAACATGTTGATGGGAGATGTGTGTTATCTTGAGCTTCATCTTCATGTGAACTTCCTTAAATATAGTGTATATATGCATATATATGTGAAATTTGTTTGCTCACTGATGTCTCGCAAAATGTTTGAAGGATGGCTCTAATCACAGCACAGCAGTTTTTCTTCAGGGCACACATTCTCTGGTCTTTGAACCAGGAAAGGACCCTGCTCTTGTCCTGTGCCCTCATGCAAGCTCCCTTGTTCTACCTTGGCTGGCTTCTTAGCACCCAGCTTTGTCTACTTGTCTTTCTCAGCTCTTCATTGATACAGGGACTTGAGTGCTCTGACCCTGTTTTCCTTTCTGTTTCATCTGTTAGAGTTTCTGTCTGTGTCTGTTCATTCTCGGATTTTGCCCAAAGTGGGAACACAATGGGCAGCCTGGGTATCTGGTCATTTCAGGGTTTTCTTTGACAGAAGACAGGGTTTGGAGGTCATTTCCCCACCACAGAGGTGGATCCAGGAACAACTATGCAGTTAGAATTACTTCGAGATGCCACCTGTGTAGTGTATACAGCAGAATACCAGTTACTTGCTAAGCAGGCAAAAACACTAACTGGAGAAGAGATTTCATGATTTGATGCCAGGTTTGGGAGGTGGGAAGCTGGGTGAAGCTGGACACAGGTATCCCAGGACAGGTGTGGTAGCTCTTCAATCCTTGGAGGCCTGAATTTGGCCTCTTTCTGGCTTCTGTCCTTAAGGTCCCAGATGCTCCTGCACCTGCAGCCATGTTACTTACCTTTTAGCCACTGAGAGGGAAGAAGGACACGTGCAAGGCTGGGCAGCTGTTAGCTGAGCAGCCCTTTTAAGAAAGTTTCTAGAAAGTCCCATCAATGAATTCTATATCACTGACCACTTCTATCTGCATAAGGGCTGAGAAATTCAGATCTTTTAGCTGGGCACATCGCCACTCCCTAGGAGTATAGGAATTCTCTCATTAGGAAAAGTGCATATGTGTTTGATTGTCAAACAGTAGTCTCTGACTCTGTCATCTAACCCGTTGACCTTACTGATGCACCATAGCACTTTGTTCTGGTGATGCTGTGCTCTTTCGTATGTGAGTATTTGTTTTCCCAACACCATTTGTTGAAGACAAAGTTCATTTACCGCTGAATGATCTTGACACCCTTGAAAAAAATCAGTTGGCCATAGCTGTATCAGCTTACCCCTGGATTTGCAAAGTGTACTCCACTGGTCTACAGCTATGTTACTTTGAGCAGATACCACTGGTTGGAAGCCCCAGTTCTGGCTTGTACCTGGTTAGGTATTTATGTTCTTTGTGACCTCATATACAAAGAGTCAAACACAAGATGTTTATTTGAGTATCTCAAACTGAAATGGCATTTTCTTCATTGGTTTTCTCAGTTCTCCAAATTTTTTACATAATGAAAATTCCCTAGAAAGACCCATTAGCAACTTGATGCCCTTCTTAACATAGAAAAGCTGTAGGAAGTGTGGCAAAAACAACAACAAATATTGTTCTAAGCAATTTGTGCTCAGCAAGTCTCAAGTTAGTAGAAAATAACAGTGTTGGATACACCTACTTCCTGCTGAAGTCATGTGGTAAGATTCATGTGGAGTATAAAAGGTAGGGACCAAGTATCTGTGATCAAGAATGGGGCCAGCATTGTGGTGAAGCAGGTTCAGCTACCACCTGTTAGGCTGGCATCCCATGTGAGAGTCAGCTGAATCCTGGCTGCTCCACTTCCCATCCAGTCCCCTGCTGTTGTACCTGGGAAAGCAGCAGAAGATGGCCCAAGTGTTTGGCCCTGGCATTCATTGTGGGAGACCCAGATGGCATTGCAGGCTCCTAGTTTCAGCTTGGCCCTGCACTGGCTGTTAAGGAAATTTAGGGAATGAACCAGTGGATAGAAGACTCCCCGTGTGTGTGTGTGTGTGTGTGTGCATGTGTGCACGCACTTCTCCATATAACTCTTCCAAATAAATAGATTTTAAAAGAAAAGAGAATGTGTAGGTTGCCCGAAAGAGCATGCAAGATGGGAATCCCTTCTAACTGGCTCCCCGCATATTACTTCCTGCAGACACAATTTTTATTATTCCAAGACCCAAGGTTTGCCAGACTGTTCAAAGTCAAGGCCAAGGCCAAGTTTCGAGTTCATTTTGTTTGGGGGCAGCACTCATTCTTTGATGGAACAAAGTGTTGCTCTATTCCAAGCGTTGCTCTCAGAAATGGGGATACAGCAATAAGCAAGGTTAGCAGACATTCTAGTGCACGGACACAGACAAAAAACTGAGCATTGAAAGCACATAGCACCTTGGAGGGCAGCTTTAGATGGCATTAAGTACTGTACTGTGCTGGGTGTGTCTTTAGGACTACACTGGGCTTTAACTTCCATCGGAAAGTATGGTTCCTGAGAGTGACTAGCGGGCTTTTGGGCTTGAGAAAACGATGGTTGTAGCTTTGGAGTGTGAGTGTGTGTGTTTATTCATAGTAACAAAAGTAGACTCAAGGCAATCCCCAGAGTTAGTCCAGAGGTTTAAGACTCAGGTTTTCTCTTCAAGGTGACATTTTTAAAGATATGAATTTTCTTTTTAGGACTCATTTGGCCGAAAGACAGGAACAGTGGGCCATCAGCAGTTAGAGCTCAAAAAGCAGTTGGAGGCCGGCGCCGAGGCTCACTAGGCTAATCCTCTGCCTGCGATGCCGGTACCCTGGGTTCTAGTCCCAGTCGGGGCGCCAGATTCTGTCCCGGTTGCTCCTTTTTCCGTCCAGCTCTCTGCTGTGGCTCAGGAGGGCAGTGGAGGATGGCTCAGTTCCTTGGGCCCTGCACCCGCATGGGAGACTGGGAGGAAGCACATAGCTCCTGGCTTCGGATCGGCGCAGCGCACTGGCTGTAGACGCCATTTGGGGGGTGAACCAACAGAAAAGGAAGACCTTTCTCTCTATCTCTCTCACTGTCTAACTCTGCCTGTCAAAAAAAAGGGGGGGGGCAGTTGGTGGGGTTGTAGGAAACAGATCAGAGTACCAAAAAAGGAAGGGTTTTGAAGGTTGACTTTCTTTTGAAAGTTTTATCAGTTTGGCTAATATTTATTCTCAGTTCACAAGGCGTATCTGTACATGGTGTAGTAAGGCTTGGACTAGAAACAAACACAAGCTCAAAAACCTATTATGTTTGACTATAATAACCAACAAATTACTAATCATGATACATCTATGGCCCTAAAGCAAACTCTTAATATTTTCTCCTTGGTACCTCTTCATGTTTGATCTGTGTTTTCTCTAAGTTTAGATATAGAGGAGCATTGACCTTCAACAAATGTTTTGATACTGAAAATGTGTACTTAGCACGTGGTCTGATGCATACTGAGATTGCTCAAAAATGTTCTGCTTCTTTTTCATTGTTTAATTGCAACAGTGGGTCCCTTGATGTCAAGTTTACTTGAAAGAAGTATGTGTCCTTGGTAGGAGTATTCATTTCTGCAAATGCTCTAAAATTATGCTTGATATGCCAAATCTGAAATCATGAGATTTTGTGAATGAGTTTTTGTTTTGTGTTTTGTTTTGAAGTTTAATGTCACAGAGTCACAAGCAGTCTGTTTGACCTGCAATGGATTTCCTTATCACACAAAGCCTGGTAATTAGGAACTTCATTCAACAACTTGGTAAGGCAGGGTTCTGATTGATTTTACAGCAGAAGAGTTCCCTCTTTAATATAAAAAGTCGTAACAACCTCTCTTCTAAGCAGACATTATTAGTCTTCACTGTGTTACTGGCTTACTGGGCATAAACTGGGAGCCTCAGGGAATGTCAGGGAACAACTCCAAGCTGGTGAAGGGATGTGTTGTTCTGAATAGGATCAGGCACAAGGACAAATTGGCTTCTGTTATTGTAGTTGCAGGCGGGATGTGTGGACTGCTGGCCGGTTACACAACTGAAGACTTCCTTTGGCTTGTAAATGTCAAGATCAAACAGAGGTCAGTTTTAAATAGCTGACTGCATGCTAATAAAAGTAATCTTCTTGTCTAAGAAGGAGCAAATCCTCCTCCCTTAGCATTTATTGTTCAGCTGATAAGAGCAGGTGCTATTGGGTGGGCTTATTCTACATTTTCTTCCCAAGATATTTTCTGGGATGGTAAACTTCCTTCTGTTGAACATCTACCAGTAAAATGGTAAGCCACTGTCTTAATCAGTTTTGCGTCTGTATAACACAGCACCTACAGCAGGGTGTTTTACAGAGAGAAAAGTTCATGTAGCTCACAGTTCTGGAGATACAAGTTCATGGTGATGGGATCTGTGTGGCTCTGGTGAAGGCTTCACGGTAGGTGACATCGTGGTGGCAGGAGTGTGTGCAGGAGACGCGAGAGGTAGTGCCAGGGAGGGGTTCGGGGGAGGTACCAGGCAGAATTCTAACAGCCCCTTCTCAGGGGAACCATCCACTCTTAGGAGAACTGACCCCTCCTTCAAGACAGCAAGAGGCCATTTGTGAAGAGGGGGAGACCTCGTGACCTTAATGGCCCCACCACCTCCCCCCACTGCTCTAGGGACCAAGCTTCCAGTCCCTGAGCCTTTGGAGCACAAAGCACAGCCAAGCCTTAGCAGTTAGTGAGCTGCCTCCATTCAGTTCTTCATTTATTCATTCAGCAAACATTTGCTGACCTTATGCTGCGAGCCAGGCATCCCGCTAGGTACTCTTGTGTGTATCCGCCAGTGTATTTCTCTGAACAGTGCAGGGAGATTGTGTCGGCCATCTTGTACATGGGAAAGCCCTTCTGTCACATGTAATTTCTCTGGGTGATGTGGCTTTTGCATGCAGCTGTGCAGAATTGAGTCTTTATTATTATTTTTTTTTGAGTCTTTATTATTGATCCGGATCCTCTGACCTGATGATCTGACCACCTACTGAGCAGCTCCTCCAAGTTTCTCATAGTTAACTCATGCTCTGCTTCCCTGAAATTCAGCCTATCAACTTCCTACAGCAGGTCAGATTGTTCTACCACATTCCCTAGGCTAGTGCCCTCAGCAGAAATGGTGAATTCCATAGCTCGTATCAGAAATGTTCTTAGATTCTTTTCTGCTCCTCACCCTACATGTTCAGTCAGTTGATTGGTTTCATGAATGATGCCCCCACAGCTAATTCCTGAATCGGCCATTTTTTCCATATCCACTGTCGCTGCCCTTATCCAGGCCAGCATCTGTAGCAGTCTCCCCCAATTTTACCTTTGTCGTGGTCCTTGTCGAATGACTCCCTGACACTCCAGCCAGGTAGAGATTCTACGACATCGACCTCAACTCAGATTCCTAAGCTAGTCTCTTTCCCTGTCGAGGTCAAGTCTGTATTTCTTACAGTGCCATTTCTGATCTGACCACTCATTTCTTCAGCTGTATCTTAGAGCACCCTCGGTATACTACTGTTCTACCATTTCCAGTTCCTTGAGTGTACCATATTCTAAGTTCTTTCATCTAAGACAGACTTTCTTCCTTACAGTTCAATTTGAAGTGATGTGCACTTTGTCTTTGTCTGGAATTTCTCTATTCTCATCATTCCCTCTGCTTTCTCACTATCCCGCAAACCCAAGATTGTCTTCTTTGCAGGTCTTCATTTGGATGCCACTTCCTCTACCCTGCCCTTTCTGTCTCCACCACGTTTGGGTTGATGCTGCCCTAGGTGGCCCCACAGTCTCATAGCCATTTATTGTCAAACTCCATGGTCTTTATGTTGTAACACTTTGTGTTGACCCATAGGTGATGGGGTGACATAGGAAGTCCTGAAGGAGGCATATTCTGATTTGCAGTCAAGAGCGAAAGTTTTGAGAGAAAGGAATGAGAAGGACAGATTTGAGGGACCAGATTCGGGCATATCAATATGTATACTGCTGTAAAAATCCGGTTTAGAAACGATAAGGTGTCAAGTGTGAGATAGAGATAAAACAGAGGCAAGAAATATTTGTGAATTGATTGGGTGATTAATTAAATATAAGGACTGAGGAAAAAGCAGGCTGAATTAAAGATTGGTCACATTCTAGGTGATTATGTAATCTGTGGTCACCCCAGCTGTCTGATATTTGAATCATTAGATGTTAGAGTCCATTCATTTCGTATGAGAGGCTCCACGCAGGCCCAGTTGACCAATGAGGCTAGGGACGCTTAAAGATGTCTAATTTGGATGTTCTTATTTAGATCTTTGGAATGTGGAGACTATGATACTCTATCAGACTCTTAAACCCATTTATTATAAATAGGCTTTTTCTTCTACCTAATTTTCAGTCCATGGGGCTTCAGGTAGAAGCTTTGAAATGAGCTTGTGTGTGTGTGTGTGTGTGTGTGTATTTCATGTTTGTTTCTTTTCATCTACTTGAAAGGCAGAGAAAGAGAGATCAATCTCCCATCTGGTGGGGCACTCCCCAAACACCCATAGCAGCTGAGACTGGGCCAGGCCAAAGCTAGAAGCCCAGTACCCCATCTAGATGTCCCGCATGGGTGACAGGGACCCAGGCATTTGAACCATCATCGACTGCCTCTCAGGAAGCAGTAGCAGGAACCTGGATTGGAAGCAGAGGAGTCAGTACTCAAACCAGCACCCTAATAAGGGATGTGGAAGTCACAAGGGGTGGCTGAACCTGCTGTACCACAGTGACTGTCCCAAGCATGCAGTTTGTGGGTGAAGGTCTCACTAGTCTCTGAAACAAAGTAGTATTGACATTTGGAGTTACACAAATGCAACTCTGTTGAGCTTATGGAACAGAAGTGTAGTGGCAGGCAGGAGCCTAGCAGAGGCTCCCCAGGTGGGGCCCATGGGGTAGGTCTTATGGTGCAGCTCACACCTCATACCAGAGTGCCAGGGATCCAGTCCCATCCCCACGCATATCCTGTGAGGCAACAGATAAGGGCCCAAGTACTTGGGTTGCTGCCACCCTGTGGGAGTCTCAGCCCCAGTTGTTCAGGCATTTGAGGAACAAATGACCAGATGGTAGGTTTCTCTCTACCTCTCTGTTGCTCTGCCTTTTAAAAATAGTTCATGGAAAAATAGAATTAAAAGAAAAGTTCATTTTTTAAAAATGGGCTTCATGGGGCTGGCATTGTGGCGTAGTGGGTAAAGCTGCTGCCTGCAGCACCAGCAACTCTTTTGGGAGCCGGTTTTCGGTCTCGGTAGCTCGGCTTCTGTTCCACATCCCCGCTAATCCCCTGCAAAAGGCAGCAGTGGGTGACCCACGCTCTTGATCCCCTGCACCCGTAAGGGAGAGCTGAATGAAGCTCCTGACTTTGGTCTGGCTGAGCTCTGTCTGTTGCGGCAATTTCAGGAGTGAACTAGCCGATGGAAGATTGCTCTCTCTCTCTCTGCTGGCTCAGTTTCTTAATACTTGTAACAACTGGTGCTGGACCAGGCCAAAATCAGGAACCAGAAACCCAATTACTTCCCAAGTGGGTGGCAGGAACCCAATGACTTGAGCCATTACCCAGTACCTCCCAGGATGCACACTGGGAGGAAGCTGAAGTTGGAAGCAGAGCTGCAACTGGAACCCAGGCAGGATGTCCGAAGCCCTATCTTAATCGCTGTGCCAAGTGCCCACCCCAGACCTCAAAAATGTTTACCACTGTGTTTCTGATCCAGTGGGACCATTTAAAATCGTAGCATATCAGACAGAAAGAGACCTTTACATAAAGGTGGGAGGGAGGGGAAGGTGCAGGCTGCTCTCTGGTTTTGCCTGAGATCACTGTCAGCGTCTCTGTTCCAAAGACGAAGCCAAGGCCAGATCTCTGCTGTAGCCTGGGGAGCACCAGAGAGGCACCTACTGAGAGTGACGGATCACACAGGGTGTAAAGTGCAGATGCCTGCAGAAACTAGAGAGAATATGCAATGGGTGGTTAGGGGACCAGCAGCTAATTCTTCCTCTCTAGGGAATGGGTTAGACAAGAAGAATTCGTATGTGGCACACTAAGGTAGCGATCGTGATCTGGTCTGGATTTTTCGGTCAGGTGCCAGGAGCCCCGTGATTTCCACACTGTCCTTGTCCCACCCCATCTACACCTTGCTTCCAGGTCTCGTCCTTGCACCTGTGCTTAAGTCCCATGTCACACCAATCCAGAATCCAGCCTGTGAGTTCTTGCCGAAGCTCGGAAGTAGAGGCCAGCATTGAGATTTCCACTGTTAACTATGGGAGCTGTTGGGTCACTCCCTTAGCTTCGTGAGTTACTCTCTACGCAGGAACTGTAGGTCAAGGAAGAGATTCTGGAAGCCGATAGCATCTATAACGAAGCTTTCTTGGGTCTTGGTTACATGCTCTGCTGGTAGCACTAAGGGCGATGTCACCCTGAGGCTTGGAGTGCGTGTGTTCTGCCCCCAGTCCCTTCCGTGTCTCTCAGTGCTTCGTTTCCATCTCATGTGTTTTCTGTTTTCTTTGGAAGCCACACACGCTCTAAAGTAGCTGTCAGTTAAAGGTTGTGTTCTGGTGGGAACGATCACTTCCTGCTTTAAAATTCATCTGGGAACAGTGGCCTTCTTCATTCAAACAAAGTAGGGGACTGTGTATTTCTTAACCTCTGGGGACTTTTCCTAATGTTGCCTGGTTTGTGCAAACTATCAAAGAGAATAACAGGGAGTTTGGAGAATATGCAACCCTGAGAGAAACTCAAAGACAGCAGAAGTGATTTTCCCCAAGCTGGAGGCTGGAGGATCCACCGTGTGCATCCCGCCAGCAGAGGAAGCCTGTGTGCTGCATAGGGCAGAGCTCTGAGAAAGAGCCAAAGCAGAGCAGAGCAGAGCTGTCCCCTGGGATGGGCCCCAGGCTCTTGTAGCACAGCTGTGCTGTGCGGTGAGCTCACCTGCCAGGACCCATGCCTGGGGACAAGGGTTTCTGAGCCGTATCCAGGCTGGGACCAGAGAGGCTCCCCTGTGCCCCGGGGACATACGAGGCTCCCAGATGGGTGAACAATCCCGGAGGTTGTTGAGTAGAGTCGTCAGACATGATTGTTTACCCATAGGTGGAAGCTTTGTGTTGAAAAATAGGATTTACAGAAAATAAAAAATGTGTATAACACTCGTGAGTTTGTGGATTGAGACTTGTCTCTATTATAGCTAGCAACAACAATAGCTCTGTTGCTATTTATTACTTTTTGTTCAATATTGTGTTGGTTTTAATTTCTCAGATTCTGGTATTATTGCTCTTTTACTATGATATCCAAGCATTGACCTTTACATCCAAGTCAGTGATTTATTGCCTCATTGTTTTGCCATGTTTGTTCATTTCTCTCTTGAGATAGATTGACTAAATGATTGATTGATTAATTTGAGAGGCATAAAGAGAGGTGGCCAGAGAGTACCCATCTGCTGGTTCACTTACCAAATGCCCACAACAGCCAGGGCAGGGCTAGGACAGGCCAAAGTTTGGAGCTGGAAACTCAGATTACCCCTGTGAGTATGAGAGACCCAACTTCGTGATCCATCAAGGCTGCCGCCTAAGGTCTGTGTTAGCAGGAGGCTGGAATCAGAAGGCAAAGCTGAGAATCAAGTCCAGGCACTCCACCAAGGGATGCAGATGTTCTAATCGGAATCTAACAGCTAGGCCCAAGTCGTTGCCCTCTCTGCTCTTCTTAGCTATTTGCAAGGCCTAGGAAACTTTTTTGGGGGAAATTAAAAGAATCTTGGGAATCCAGATGTCTGGAATCCTAGCTTTAGATTTCAGTAATTGATTGACCTTTTTGTAAATATTTCTGCCTTTTACTTAGAACTTAAGTGTGTCTTCATTATTCAAAGCTTTGTCTGCAAACAATTTGGGGTGTTATGGGTTGAATTTTGTGCCCTAAAAATGCATGTGTTGAAATTCTAACTCCTGGTACCTGGGACATGAGTTTATTTGAAGATGGAATTGTAATTGCTTATGAAAAGTAATTGCTCAGATGAGGCCATACAAGACTAGCGAGGGCTCTACTACGGTCTGGCTGGTGTTCTTATGAAAAGTAGAAATTGGGTAACAGGTACTCTCCATGTTCACATGAAGGCAGAGACCAGGGGCTACTTCCACAAGCCTAGGAACACCAAAGATTGCAGCAACAACACAAGCTAGGGGACAAAGAATGGATGCCTCCGAGGGAACCATGCCTGCTCATCCCTGGATTGTGGCTCCCGCAACTGCAGCACAATACATCTCTGTTCGTATCACCTGGTTAGTGGCACTGTGTGTCAGTGCCAGCAGACTGAAAAGGACTAACTATGCTGCTAAATTATGGGTCCTTGGAGGTCTATTTTAAGATGTACATGAATCTAGAAATGGCTGCAAATAACCTGTTGATGGCAGAAATATTAATGAATGCACAAGTCTGGTTTGTGTAGGATGAGTGGAAGAGGAGGAATTGGTTGGTTGTTTTAGTTGTAAAATTGAAATGAGACCAAATCAGTTGCATGAACTAAATGGATCTTCAGACATTAGGGTTCCTACCCATCCCACAGGTAGGAGCCATCATTTTAAAAGTGTTTGCCTCCATAATTTATTGCTGAGATTTGCATAATTTGTAACATGAACACAAGGCAGCTTGCAAAGCCTTACAAGAGGAGCCTTTGTTTTTACATGAAGTCCTTCTTTTCTCTATAGCATGAACTCTGTAAGGTTTGGCAAGATTTGCTTTTGAGTGATGGTGGAAATTTATCCTGCCATCCTCATTGCTGTTGTGTGTATGTGGGTTGTGGAGGACAACATTACTTAGGGTGATTTTCATAACTGAACTTAGCAGTGGATTTGGGCACACGGTGAGAGGAAAAACAAACTAAAAATTTTTGTGGCTTTGCGACAGGGGGTGATGTCTGGGGTAGGAGCAGATTATGAGGAATTCATTGTGATTATGTTAATTCTGAGATGCATAGGATACACTCATGTGACAACAATAAGTAGGTTGCTGTAATTGCCTATTTGAGGGTACCTCAAAAAGTTCATGCAAAGTGGAATTAAAAGCTAAGTTTACTGTGTTGCAAAAAAATGTGAAATCCACACTTACAAAGCGTCTTCAGAGAGTTGCTGAAAAAATGTATATTATGAAAAAACTATGCATGAAGTTCAAAGATGTGGCACCAAAATACATTTATTTTTTATTTCATTTTCCATGACCTTTTAAGTTTTCCTCCTGTGAGTTTTTTAACTTTTATTTAGTAGATGGATTTTTCCCCCCATAACTTCCCTCCCACCCGCAACCCTCCCATCTCCTGCTCCCTCTCCCATTCCATTCACATCAAGATTCATTTTCAATTATCTTTATATACAGAAAATCAATTTAGTAGGTATTAAGTAAAGATTTCATCAGTTTGCCCCCACACAGAACACAAAGTGCAAAATACTGTTTGAGCACTAGTCATAGCATTAATTCACATTGAACTACACCTTAAGGACAGAGATCCTACATGAGGAGTAAGTGCACAGTGACTCCTATTGTTTACTTAACAAATTGACACTCTTGTTTAAGGCGTCAGCAATCTCCCCAGGCTCTAGTCATGAGTTGCCAAGGCCATGGAAGCCCCCCTGAGCTCTTCGACTTTGATCTTATTTCGACAAGGCCATAGTCAAAGTGGAAGTTCTCTCCTCCCTTCAGAGAAAGGTACCTCCTTATTTCATGGCCTGTTCTTTCTACTGGGATCTCACTTGCAGAGATCTTTGATTTAGGTTTTGTTGTTGTTGTTGTTTTGCCAGAGTGTCTTGGCTTTCCTTGCCTAAAATACTCTCATGGGCTCTTCAGCCAGATCCGAATGCCTTAAGGGCTGATTCTGAGGCCAGAGTCCTCCTGTGAGTTTTAAGCTGAGTGGTTGCACTGAAACAAATTGAGAGTCATTGAGAGTACCCAGTTAGATAACTGAGACAAAGAATGTAGATAAGAAAGAGAGGAGGGCCCAGGGCTCATCCCTCAGATGTCAATGTATAGAAGAGGAAAATGCAGTGAAGGAAAGTGAGAATCAGAATGAAATCCAGAGAATTGTGTCCTAGAAGCCAAAAAAGGCATGCCTCAAAAGGCATGGGGTGATCCCAGGTGGACTCTCTTACTGAGAAGTTGAATGAGATGACCAGAAAATTGGGTGCTATGTTTGGCCAGAAAAGGATCAAAGACAAGCTTGACAGTATCAGTCTCAGTACTATGGAGGCAAAAGCTGGACTGAAAAAGAGTTTGGGGGCTGATGTCCTGGATGGGCGCCAGCAGTCTTGGCTGCTCCACTTCCAGTCCAGCTCCCTACTGGTGTTCCTGGGAAAGCTGTAGAAGATGGTCCAAGTGCCTGGGCCCTTGAGCCCGTATGAGAGACCTAGATCCAGCTGTGGGTTCCTGGCTTCGACCTGGCCTGGATATAGCCATTGCAATCATTTTGGAGAATGAATGGAAGATCTCTGCCCCCACCCCATAACTCTGCCTTTGAACTAAATAAAATAAATCTTAGCAAAAGATACTGGAAGAGGAATATAATTTAGGGCTGTATGTTCTCAGCTATTGGGAAATATTTTTCCAAGAGTGCAGGGGTTGGGGAGCCAATGATGGTAACATGGGATTTTTCTAAAAATTAAGGATCCAAGGGAACCTGTATTTACCAGTTAAATGAACCAATTAACTATCTTTTTAATGTAAGCCAATTTGCCAACCAATACATGAAAAAATGCTCAGTATCATTAGCCATCAGGGAAATTGAAATCCAAACCATGATGAGATACCACCTCATTACAGTTAGAATGGTTATGATCTAAGAACCAAAAGCAACAAATGCTGTCTAGAATGTGGAAAATGGGAAATTCTTATGAACTATGCCACTATGGAAATAGCAAAGCCACTACAGGAAACAGTATGGAGAATCAGGAAACTAGAAATAGAACTGCGACAGGATGCAGCCATCTCGCCACTACTTACATATCCAAGAGATACGAAGCTGATATATCAGAGACATCTGTACCACCATGTTTATTTCAGCACTATTCACAATAGCCAAGAAATAGAATCAACTGTGCAATCTACCAACAGATAGGTAATAAAAGGGTGAGATTATGGTGTGTGTGTGTGTATCTGTAAACATATCTCTACACACATATTTATAAAGTTGACTATTATTCAACCATAAAAAAGAATGAAATACATTGCAGCCAAATGTATACAAGTGGAGGGCATTCAGTACAACAAGCCAGGCACCATAAGACAAACTCCACATGTTCTTCCTCTTCTATGGAAGCTTGAAAAAAACCTCCGTCTGAACATAGAGCAGTAATTACTAGAAGCTGGGTAAGCACACAGGTAGAGGTTGAATAATGGGTGCCAAATCAGAGTTAGAAGGAAAATTCCTGAGTGGCACTACGATTTGTCATCTATTATGTATTTTCTGAGCAAACAGGAGAGAGGTGTTGCAAGGCTCCAGTCAAAAAATAATGGCAGACTCTGGCCTCAGAATCAGTCCTTAAGGCATTCGGATCCGGCTAAAAAGCCCATGAGAGTATTTCAGGCATGGAAAGCCAAGACACTCTGGGAAAAAAAAAAAAAAAAAAAAAACTAAATGAAAGATCTCTGCAAGTGAGATGCCAGTGGAAAGAACGGGCCATCAAAGAAGGAGGTACCTTTCTCTGAAGGGAGGAGAGAACTTCCACTTTGACTATGACTTTGTCTAAATATAATCAGAGTTGTTGAACTCAAAAGGCCTTCATAGCCTTGGCACCTCATGACAAGAGCCTAGGGTGATTACTGACGCCATAAACAAGAGTGTCAATTTGTTAAGTCAACAACAGGAGTCACTGTGCACTTACTCCCCATGTAGGATCTCTGTCCTTAATGTGCTGTACACTGTGATTTCATGCTATAACTAGTACTCAAACAGTATTTTTCACTCTGTGTTTCTGTGTGGTTGCAAACTGTTGAAAGCTTTACTTAATATATACTAAATTGATCTTCTGTATATAAAGAGAATTGAAAATGAATCTTGATGTGAATGGAAGGGGAGAGGGAGTGGGAGATGGGAGGGTTGCAGGTAGGAGGGAAGTTATGGGGGGGAAAAGCCATTGTAATCCACAAGCTGTACTTTTTTATTTAAAGAATATAAATTTCCAGTTAAAAAAAAATGGCAGAGAGGAAATCATTAATTAACTTGATTTTATCAGTGTGCATTATATAGAGGTATTGGATTACACACTGTATTCTTGTATGCATATGATTACTGTGAATAAAAATTTAAGTATGATAAATAGAAAAATATTTGGAAAAATAGGCAAATCAGATTGAATTTCTTTTTTTTTTTTTTTTTTTTTTTTGACAGGCAGAGTGGACAGTGAGAGAGAGACAGAGAGAAAGGTCTTCCTTTTGCCGTTGGTTCACCCTCCAATGGCCGCCACGGCTGGCGCAATGCGGCCGGCGCACCGCGCTGATCCGATGGCAGGAGCCAGGTACTTATCCTGGTCTCCCATGGGGTGCAGGGCCCAAGCACTTGGGCCATCCTCCCCTGCCTTCCTGGGCCACAGCAGAGAGCTGGCCTGGAAGAGGGGCAACAGGGACAGAATCCGGCACCCCGACCGGGACTAGAACCCGGTGTGCCGGCGCCGCAAGGCGGAGGATTAGCCTAGTGAGCCGCGGCGCCAGCCCCAAGATTGAATTTCTATAACACAGCTGACACAGTCCTGATGCAGAAATCGGTGACGGTCCTGAAACTGGAACTGGGTGCAGTCCACGCCTGGGGATTCCCTGTAGTTCTTTTCTTGGCTGTGCATGTGGAAGAAAAGGACAAAAAGCTTCCCAGGGGTCAGAAACAGACGCCAGTAGTTTGGCCACATCCACCCTCGGCACTGCTAACAGCGGGGCCAATCTTTCTCCGATTATTAGGAAGTGGTGTTGTAGCAACTGGTGACAATGTAAGATCTGTCCCCTTTACCCCCGAGGGTCCTGTTTTCCCTGCATAGTCAGCGTGTATTTAGGATCTGACTGGAGGGAGCGTGGTGTGTGTAATTTAGAAAACTGAGCAAGGGACATGGCTTGGTGCAGCAACATGAAATGACTTCAGTTTGTTTTGGGAAGAGACTAAGTGAGGTTTTAAGTATCGTAGCCTTGATGTGTTATATCATACAGGAGCATTTGGGCACAGGGGTGTAATTGTGCTGAACACCACAGGGTGGGCTGTAATTGGCCTCTGTTTTCACATCTGTCTTGCCTGGAGGACTCCTGCTTTCTGATTCCAGGCCTGTAACATCTCTCCGACTGTGAATCACACTATTCCTGGCTAAAGGGAATGACCTTTGAGGGTGTGACCTAGGTGAGGTCAACTCTGATACCCTATTTTGCTGGCTGTAAAGACTGAATCAGGAGAGGCCATAGAGACTAAGATGTACTGAGTAGGGTCCACTTTCAAATGTGACTGGGCGATCAATTGCCTTAGTATTGAAATCATGAAACTTGAAGTCCATAGGTGACATTTTCAGCACTGTGTGAAGACAGCTTGTCTGCATTAGGAATTAAGGAGGCCGACACAAAGGAGCAACAGTAAGGTACAGAGATAGAACACTCTGACTGCTGAGTTTGTGAACCGTAGGTGTTGAGTGAAACAGTTCCTGCTTCTGACTCCTCAGTTATATAGGCAGTGCTTTTTTGTGGGCATTTCAGTAAAAAGTACTAAGACTATGAGAGAGTGACAACAGTACGGCTAGGCAATTATTGAAGTTTGGGAAAAGAAGCAAAGAAGTGGGAAGATGAAGGGAGGAAAGGCAAGGGAGGGCTGGACAGACATCTTTCATCATGGTGATTATGATGGCATGATTGTATGCCAACTAAAATCTTCCCAAAAGGGTAAGAACACAGAAATGGATTGAGTGGAAGGGTGCAGAAGTGTCGGGAGCAGGGGCTTTGGGACAGGCAGAGCTGAAGGTACTGCAAAACCTGCATAAAGAGTTGGCCTTTGATAGTCCCATTAGCATCTCCAGTTGTTCAGTACAGATGTTTGTCTTAAAAGTAACAGAGGCCCAATTAAAGTAATACAGTTGTGCTCACACAAACACTACAGAGATGGCTGACTCAGTGACTCAAAATGGTCACCAAGGACACAGGTGCCACCTGTTGTCAGCTCTATCATCCTCAACGGGTTGTCTGGTTTTTAGATACTTGTTAGACACCTGCAGCAATTGCAAGCAATCTATGTGGTGAGAAACATATCTCAATAAAAGAGATGGGCTTCTCTTTGATAATTTTTTAAAACCCCAGTGAACGCTTGTCTTCCAGCTCCCGGAGACCCCACCATGTTATGTGCTCATACCTAAGATAACCTCTTGTACCTGAGAGTGACACCCACATGGCCAACTCCTGTCCAACAAGACCTTTAAGCTCCTTTGAGCGCATGACTGCTTGCTACTGTAAGCTGAGTGGCAGCCAGGCCTGCAAGTGATAAATGGGGGAACAATTGTCGGGATATGGATTAGCAGTATCAGCTGGCAGTAAGGGTTATCTATTGGCTGGTGGGAAGGTGAGAAAAGACCATCTGGCAGCTTCTATGTTTTCAGTGAATTATCAGTGAGATGTGCTGTGGGGCAAGGGATGGTGGGGTTTGGGGGCGGGGGCAGAAATCTGAAGAGAGGGTTAGTATGAAATCGTATTTGAGGACAAAGTTGAGGGAAATTACTACCGCAGAGTGTAAAAGGCCAATTTACTTTCTAGGAGAAACACATACTAGTGTTTTGATTCCAGGCAGTGTTGACCCCTGTGAGACTCGTGTTCATTAATGTGAAGGGAAACCAGTCAGTCCTAACAGTGCATCCAGTCAAGCCAATTACGTGATTTCTTCTCTCTCCCCCATAACAATCAGAGTGCAAAGTGAACAGTTCTCTGGACCTGAGACTTAATTTGTTTTTCTTTTTTAATGGGGGTAAAATTCACAGAATGTATTACTTGCCATTTTTTAAAGTAGACACAGGGGCTGGTGCTGTGGTGTAGCAGGGAAAGCTATCGCCTGCAGTACAGGCATCCCATATGGGCGCTGCTTTGAGTCCCGGCTGCTCTACTTCTGATCTAGCACCCTGCTGTGGCCTGGGAGGGCAGTGGAGGCTGGCCCAGGTCCTTGGGCCCCTGAACCCACATGGGGGACCCGCAGGGAGCTCCTGCCTTTGGATCAGCCTGGCTCCGGCCATTCTGGCCATTTGGGAAGTGAACCAGTAGATGAAAGACCTTTCTCTCTTTTTCTGCCTCTGCCTCTCCCTCTTTGTAGCTCTGCTTTTAAAATAAATGGATGCATCTTAAAAAAAAAAGGAAAAGCATATACTGTCTTTTTAGAATTGTACATAGTCACCAAATAAACAAATGATAAACATACAGAAATATGTTTAAATACAGGGTCTTAAAAACACCTTCATTCAATTCTCCAAACTTTAAACATAATAATTTAGATGGTAGAAATGCAAGCTACAACCTACAAAGTGGTAGGAATATTAGACGGAATCTATAATGATCAAGAATATTTTTACCATTCATAATAGATTCTGAGATCTCATTTGTGGTAATAATTTTAATTACCTGTAGAATCGGAAGTAAGAATATAATTGAATGGTATACCTGAATTGCACAGTAATATATTAATTTTTAAATGCTTCTAAAATGTTCGATAAACCCTAAATTATTAAAGTGTATCCCAATCTCTATTATTAAGCAAAGAAAGCCTTCTAAATGGGACAGAGTGTTATTTTTTTATTTATGTAAATGAACAAATAAAAATCTCAGCTTTCTTTGCTTCTTGCCATTTGCTTTTTTTTTTTTTTTTTGACAGGCAGAGTGGACAGTGAGAGAGAGAGACAGAGAGAAAGGTCTTCCTTTGCCGTTGGTTCACCCTCCAATGGCCGCCGCGGCCAGCGCGCTGCGGCCGGCGCACCGCACTGATCCGATGGCAGGAGCCAGGAGCCAGGTGCTTTTCCTGGTCTCCCATGGGGTGCAGAGCCCAAGCACCTGGGCCATCCTCCACTGCACTCCCTGGCCACAGCAGAGGGCTGGGCTGGAAGAGGGGCAACCGGGACAGAATCCGGCGCCCCGACCGGGACTAGAACCCGGTGTGCCGGCGCCGCTAGGCGGAGGATTAGCCTAGTGAGCCGCGGCGCCGGCCCTTCTTGCCATTTGCTTTACTTTTACGTCTCCTGTCAAGAGTTTATGCCCAAATGCCGAAGGGAATTCTGGGAGGCAGGCAAGCCCCCAGTAGAAGTACCTGATGATGTACTTTTAATTTTCATGTATCTTTGAATTCTCTTGGCCAGGCTGTGATCTCCTCAAGGGTCCTTAATGTGTTTCCTTCCTCCGTGGAACTTCCTCACGAATGCCAGTTCTCAGTGGCTTTTCTCTTTGTCTGCATAATAAACTTGCCACCCACTTACATTGCTCTGCCCATGTGGCTAATTCCATTTCAAGTGCTGTCCTCCCAGTTGGAACCGAAAAGCCCTGTGAAAATGAAAACAGGGATTTTCCTTCTTTGTAAAAAGGTCTGGTCAAAGCTGAGGTCCAGTCAACACGTGCTAAGGAATGACTGAGATCATGCAGGCTAAGAACTGGGTGCAGTTGTCTGCCTAAGAGAACCTGTCCACCATCCCGCTGTCAAGGTGCTATAGGCCCACTTGCAGCTGGACTGGCGTTTGTGGAGAATGGGCCATTGTTCATTTCTACTCAACGCTGTGAGACCGACTTCAGCTGCACGTGAACAGGGTGGTGCCTGCCTCCCCGGTGTTGTGGCATTCCCTAGCATCCATTTATCCATATCCTTCCAGGACTTCCTCGGGGAAACACACACCAAATTCGCCTACCTCTTAAACACAGCAAAAAGTTAAAAAGAAAAGTGAGTGTTAGATAAGCACAGTAGTCAGCATTTGGAGCCTTTCAAAGTAAAACCAGAAATCCAGGCCCTCTCGTTTCAACCACAGCAGAGGCAAAAGTGACTTTGTGCTCCTCCTAAGACAGGTCCCTCTGTCAGCTTTTACTGTGAACACCAAAAAGATGGGCAGAGAGCCAGAGGGGGTTCACGCGCCACCGTGCGGGCGCCGTCTTTGGCCTTGGAGGAGCTTTCTCGCGGTTTGTCTCCAGGGCCTTGGTCATGAACTCGGTCTCTGTAGATGAAGGTACCCCTGAGAATGCTGATTGATCCTTGTACATCCATGCTTGTTGAGCAGATTGAGTTGAATCGAGCTGGATTCTGATCGTTTACGTCCAAGTCACCACCACTATTAGGGGAAGACGGGTTGTCTGCTAACATTTTTAGTGAATTGCTTCGGTTCTCATTTTCCCAGTGAGCCATCTGGGCTCCTGCTATGTGCAGTCCACAAATACGACTTGGAGTCCTTCAGTGAAGATCAGTGCTTAGAGCAGAAGTCTAGAAACCACAGAGGTGCTGCCTCACCTCTTTAATCCTCCACAGGACATCCCCGTTGTATTATCATCTGTGTATCCGCTGTGCATTTCTTTACAACTACCTACATTCACTTTCCTGAAACAGTCAACACACTCTTGTCGTTCACCTGTGTCTGATGTAGCACCGGGGCAGGGTTAGCCATAAAGGCCGCGTGAAGTTCCCGAGAAAGATGAGTGAAGAGGGAAACCCCCTCGTCCTCTCATCTGCTACGAACAAGAGGTTTCTTCCCCAGAGACAGGGAGCCTGGGACTTTGCCTCCTTTGGAGGATGGTCACTGAAATTCCCTTGGCCAGGAAACAAGGAATCAAAGTTAGAGGAAATTAGGAGAAGAGGCATAAAGCCCGGTTTTGACTGTAGACGGAATTCCTCGGGGCTTCCTGAACGGTGAACCCCTCTTCTGCAGGTTCTGAAGCCGCCAGCACGACAGCGGAGTGAGTTCGGGACAGCAGCTAACGTTTTACAGCGCAGCCGCACAGCAGAATCTTCCATGCGGTGCTTGACTCTCAGACGTTGAGTTCTCATTTTAGTATCATTTCTTTCTCCTCTTTCCTTTTGGATATCAGGCGTGTTTGGAGGGCCGTTTCCAAAAGGCTGGGGGCTAGCCCTGTTGGTAGATAAACACTTGCAGCATTGTGCAATGGGACCTCAAGGTGCAAGGTGAGTGCTTGCCACTGCATGTCCGCAGGAGGAAGAGACAAAAGTCCTTTATCCCGCCTTTGTGAGGTGGTGATACACAGGAGGATTAAGACTCGCAGTTCAAACAGTTAACACACGGCGAAGAATCTCAGCAAAGGTGCTCCTGGCCAATTTGCTTGTATCTTACAGGATTTGGCAGAATTCTCTGTCCCTCCTTGTTGGGGAATTCATGATCTAACTTGGATATAGCAAAGTAACACAGTACAGAGCTATTACGTGTACCATGATCATAAAGTCAGTGACTTTGCAGTTGAGACAAAAACATAGGTCTTCTGGCTCCAAGTTGAGATCGCATAGCCTTGGGTCGGACCTGAGCTAACCTTGTCTGAGTCAAAAGGATGTTCAATCAGAAATTCTCTACAGAAAGGAAAGAGATGAGGTTGGTGTCTCTATAACAATGGAGCAAAATGGCAGCCAGAGAAAGGTCCCAGGTCTTGGAAGAAAATAAATTCCTCCTGAGAAGTCAGCAGGTGGAGAAAAATTGCTGGGTTTCCCACAGTAAAGGAACGACGTCCCATGCTTCATCCTAGGCAGCCTCAGAGCCAGGAACCCAGAACTGGGGGCAGACCAATATACCCAAGTGTAACCTCTTTTTGGCTGTGGGAACTTTGGGAATTTAGTTGACCACTAATAGCATCTAGTTCCTGAATGTTTAAAGGGTGATAACAAAAAATATCAGTAAAACAACTTACAGGATTTTGAACAGAATAATTGTGTGTGTTTGTGTGTGTGTGTGTGTTAAGACTTGTTCATTCATTTGAAAGGCAGAGGGACACAGAGAAAGAGATACACAGAGGGAGAGGGAGGGAGGAAGGGAGGGAGGAAGAGAGAGAGAAAAAGAGAGAGAGAGGATCTTCCATCTGCTGGCTCACTCCTTCTCAAATGGCCAAAATAGCCAGGACTGGATCGGGGGAAGCGGGGATCCAGGAAGATCACTTTGGTCTCCCCTGTGGGTGGCAGCAGCTCCAATGCTTACACTGTCTCCTGCTGTCTTCCCAGTTGCCTTAACAGGGGTGTGGATCAGAAGTAGAGCCGTGGGGACTGAAACCGTTGCTCCAGTGTGGGACACAGGCCTGCCAGCAGTGGTTTAACCTGCTGTGCAGGAGCACCCACCCCAGCGAGAGTGTTTTCAGCAGAGGACTAAGTAAGGTGACTTTTACAGGTAGCCTCCTGCAGCATGTCTCATATGGTGTCATCACCAACCCAATGTTAGTGACTGCCATTTCCATGGACTTTTCTCACTTGTGGTCTAGATCATGGAGTTTTATGATCAGGTGTAGTATCCATGTGATACCCCTAGCAGCAAGTAATAGAACATGCCTCAAAAGTAAGGAAACTTCGAGACTGGTTGATAGAGCGCTCTGGGAGACAGCAGGGGATGGTTCAGGTGCTTGGATCCCTGCCACCCATAGCGGGGACCCAGATGAAGTTCCCAGCTTCTGGCTTTGGCCTGGCCCAGGCCTGACTGTTGTGGGCATTTGGAGGTGAATCAGCAGATGGAGGATTCCGCCCCCCCCTCCCCTCAGTGCACCCCACTGTCATTCCACCTTTCAAATAAATAAATTTTAAGAAATAATTTTTAAAAAGTACGTCTATAATGTCATCAAGAGCCCAAGTTTTGGGGTCAGTGTTGTGGCCTAACATTTGAAGCTGCCATCTGCAGTGCCGACATCCCATAAGGCCAGTTCAAATCCGGGCTGCTCTACTTTCCAATCTAGCTCCCTGCTAATGTGCCTGGGAGAACACTGGAAGATGTTACATATCCTTGGGTCCCTGCACCCAAGTAGGAAACCTGGATAAATCTCCTGGCTTTGCCCTGGCCTACCCCTGGCAGTTGGGGAGTGAACCAGCAGATGGGTGTCGCTCCCCGTCTTCGTGGAGGAACGACACAGGACCCTGCGCTGTTCTTTTGTCTGCTCGGCCCTCCCCGGTTTGCTGCTGGTTCTTCCCGGGTTGGCTACCGACCCTTCCACCTCTGTGGAAGGGCGGTTCCCCCTAGCCACTTTCCCCACTTCCGTGGGGGAGCGGCACACCGCCAGCCGGCTCTCTCGGGGGCTGCACAGGTGTTCCTTCAGATGTTCCCCTTAGATGTTCCTGGTGCATGTTCTCTCTCTCCTCCTTTATAGTCCTCCTCCGCCAATTCCAACTCGGCCGCCCACACGCCGAGTACGCTGCTCTCCTCCAATCAGGAGCAGGATCAGCTCCTGGAGGTCATCACTCAAGTTGGCAAGAGGCAGCTGCGTAGAAGCTGTTTTCTCCTCTCCCAGCGCCATATTGTGGGAGAGCAGATGCATAGAATAAGTCTTAATTCCAGTAACTCAGTCCAGTCCGGGTTGCTCCCCACAATGGGAGATGTCTCTCCCTCTCTGACTTTCAAACAAATAAATTTTTTTTTTGACAGGCAGAGTTAGACAGTGAAAGAGACAGATAAAGGTCTTCCTTCTGTTGGTTCACCCCCCAAATGGCCCCTATGGCCGGTGCTGTGCTGACCCGAAGCCAGGAGCCAGGTGCATCCTCCTGGTTTCCCACGCAAGTGCAGGGGCCCAAGCACTTGGGCCATCCCCCACTGCCCTCCTGGGCCACAGCGGGGAGCTGGACTGGAAGAGGAGCAACTGGGACTAGAAGTAGCGCCCATTTGGGTGCCGGCGCCGCAGGTGGAGGATTAGTCAAGTGAGCCACGGCGCCGGCCCCCAAACAAATAAATCTTAAAAAAAAAGCCAAAGTTTTTCCAGTTGACTACTCTTCCTTTGTGGAACCCCTATATGTCTAGTGTTCCTGATGTATGGTACCTACAGTAGAATTCACATTTGGTAGGTAAAGAGAAATGTTTCTCCATATTATGAAAATTCTTCCTGTACAGCACAGGCAACCCAGACAAGCTCACCTCTCCTTATACAACAACTGTTGCTGGAGAGAAGCTGGGTTCTGGTAGATTTGGGCCTTGTTCCAGCAGCACTGAAGTTGGGATTGTCAAGATCATCAGAGCCCACTTCTGGGGCTGAGCTCAGTCTTAGGTATGGAGCGTCAAAGCCGGTATCCCCTACTGGAAGTGAGTTCTGATGCTCATATCTGTATCCTTGGCCAAATTCTGCAGCCTTGTTGAAAGTCAATCTTGTTATCTGCAACATGGGGGTGAAATAGCATGAACTCCTTCCTGTGCTTGGCAGACAATTGAGATACTGACATAAATTTGAAAGCAAAAGGCTCTGCAGAGTGTCTGGTATATGGTGAGTGCCCCCAAAATGTTAATTATTACTGATAGGATTATTTGTTTCATGTTAGAACTTTTTATATTATCTGCTTTCTGGCTAAAGTGGAAGTTTTCTGAGGCTATGGACAACACTGTGTTCATTTTTTTATCTTTAATTCTTGCATATAATCAATAGCCAGCTTATTTCTTTAACAAATAAGTAAATGAAAATCTGTTGAGTGATTGAAGGAAGGACAGAAACAGTGGGAGGTAATTTAAAAGAAAGTCAAATGATGTCTGGGTAGATTACAGGTCAGATAGGGTATGTGGAAAAAAAAGGGGTCTGGTTGAGAGAGAAGAGATTTAAGGAAAAATATCTCAGATACAGAGAAACACTTTTTCTGACATATAGAAATTTGCAGTAGCTGACCAAACCAAGTGCCATTTGAGGTCAGGGTCTGTAGCTCACAGAGCTATGATGTCTCAGATACTTTGCTTTATAATCTAATAAATAAAAAAAAATAGATACACCCAGGTGAATGCTTACTATGGTCTAGAGGAGGTAGATTTCTTCTTTCATTATTGTAATAATAAAAGCTGCTGCGTGCTGGGTGTGTTCCAGGCATTGTGCTAGGTGTTTCTGCCATACAGACTCACATGATCCTCACAACCTACCTGGGATACTATTCTCTTCATCCACATCACCATTTGTGGACCAGACCACCAAGCCCAGAGAAGCCAAGCAAGTTGCTGAAATCACACACAAAGTTAATAGAAAAACATGTGCACTCTGATACACAGCACCTGACGGCTTAGGCAGGTGGCTCCCTGCTACCCACATGGGAGACCCAAACGGAGTTCCAGGTTCATGTCTTTGAGCTGACCCGACCCTGGCTGTTAAAGGTACTAGGGGAGAAAACCAGCGGATGAAAGGGCTTGGTCTCTCTCTCTCTCTTTCTCTCTTTCTCTCTTTCTCTCTCTCTCTCTCTCTCTCTCGCACACACACACACACACACACACACACACTCTCTGTTTCTCTCCCTATGTCTCTTTGCCTTTAAAATAAATACGTTTTTAAAAAGTTAATATAAAAACTGAAAATTTTTCCCGCCGTTGGACTGCGCTGTATCTGTAACACAGTAGAAAGGTGCTCAGAGCAGCCAGACCGCATTCCCAGTCCACTGTGCACCCGGGACTGAACCGTGCTGACAGTCACGAGAAGCATCATAGGTCTCTGAGGTCACCGATAAGCAGAAGGCATGGCCCGCAGCTCACGGCATGTATGTGCCCTCTGGCCCTCGCTGGTGCTTTCATCATTCCCAGCATCTAACATAATGGCTGTAGGGAGTGCCAACTGGGCAAGCATTTGCTAACTGAACTGTTGTGCGGCTGGATAGATGCATGGGTGGATGGACACCAGTTATGTGATGTGCTCACCTTATTTTCATAGCAGACCTAGCTCTTCATACCTCCCCATTTAATACATCATCAGTATCTCCATATACCCTGCTGCTTCTTTGATGAACACACAGGGGACTGGGAACTCCCATTCTTTCTAAAAGCTGTAGCCCCCAAGAATTAAGTTTTAGGAACTCGTGTGTGAAGCACAGGACAGATTTCCGATCCAGCTGTACAAATAAAGTGAAATCTTGAACAGTGAAGAAGTCTGATAGGACCTGTGCTGGGGATTTCTCTGCCCATTGTCATGATGTGGTCTCACTTTTGCCCAGAAAGATCTTCATTATTAAAAATAAAAACAAATCAGTACTCTCTGCTGCTTTTTCTGTATTCATCACTTGTCATCTAAGAGAAATGTATCAGAAGCTAATTTCATATTTAATAGACAATGGTGAAAGACCATTCATTTATAAGTTGATCTCTTCAAGGGAGTGGTGCTTACCCTTACCAGAAAATATCTTTAGCTTGCAGTCTCGGAAGGAACAAAATTGAAACTGCTTGAACGAGTTTCCTGGCTGGAGAAAAAACTAGAGGCTTTGGACCATAAGGAAACCAGTGGGGAGCCATATGAAAAAATAGTTCATTTGAAAGACCAGGTATGTTGGAGACAAAAATTTTGTCTTTATTTTAAATGTTACTTCATTTTACACAAACTGACAATTTCCCAAAGCCATTTTGGCTGGATTGAAAGTTCATCTTTATGTTCACAATGTTAAGTAATACTTACGTTTGCTGAAAATAACTGTATTTGTATATGAATATTGACATAGATACAAAAATGAACTCTGTTAGCAGTAGTTTTAAAGCTTGCTGTGTATCCTTTTGAATAATACGAGTAGAACCTCCTGTTCATTTTGTAAATGGCATAGACTGCAAATGTTTCTCAGTTGTCAGGGTTGAGTCATAGCAAGGAATGATTTTATTCTGTGTCGTAAAACAAGTAGATCATAAAATTTGGCATCTGCTTTTAATCAATTGCTTTGTAAGAGATAAGTAATCTGTGAATCTCTGGACATTTGGGTGTGAATTGTTGTATAATGGATCCTCAAAAAATTCATGGAAATGGAAATTGAAGGATATGTTTACTAGGATTTGCCTCATATAACTTCATCTGTTGTTCAAACTGCAAGCATTGTGACTGCCTCAGAAATACACTCCTAGGTTTTTCCAAGGCAGTGCATAGATATGTCGTGCTAGCATTCATGCAGTCCACCAAGCTGGCATATTTTCATGTCCTTGTCCTGAACATGTTTGTGTGATTTGTCCCTGGGCTCTCCAGTGCCAGGAAGTTGGAGTGGGAACAGGAGGGGTGGCCTCTGGGATGCTGATTTGCAGAACATCTGAGATGAGGATGTCCTTGGCACAACTTGAGAGCTGGGACACATGTGTACCTGGAATCTTTTGCTTTGTCAGAGGGAGAGACGTACATTAAACTTTTCTGCTTTGCAGTGCATTGAGAAATTGCAGGCTGAGGTCACAGCATCCCAGGAACTGCTTGCAGCCCATGTAAGTGTTGTTCGTCTTTTCTAACCCTTACTTCATGGCCTTGTTACACTGGAACTGGGCCCTAAGTCATGCGCGTGGTTTGTTCACCTTAAACCAAATCACAAGACTACAAGTCAGTCATTGTATTGCCTCTACAGAGTCGCTTTGCATAAGTAAAATCCCAATTTTTGGTTATGATAAAATTTACAAAATGAGCTTTTGTATATAATCACATGATCTAATGTGGCTCTATCACAGTAGGAGAATTGGTAACACAGGTGGAAAGAAAAGGAAGCTAGGCTGGTGTAGTCAACAGATGGAGGTGGAGAGTTGTGACAATTGCTGACACGGGGTGCGGGTGGAAAGCTGTGCACATTAAAATCTCAGGTACATGAGAAAAGTTTCTTAAAGCAAAAAGCCCAGGGATTCCTGTCTTCCTGTGTGTGTGGGGGGGGGGGGGCTGACACTTTGTCTATCCCCAGGATCCAAGGTTCGGGTGCTGCTGATGCTGCCAGTCTTTGGGCAGCACTGTTTTATATATTCATTCTAACCCTGTTGGAATTTTTAGGCAAATGACTTTATAAATCAGAGTGTGTAATTTTGTTTGCTTTTGCAAGTTCTCCCCATGAATTCCTGGGGCAAATGGCATTTATACTTAAGCCTGTGTTTGCTCAAAAGATAACTGAGGCACATGTCCTGTCACAATACCCTGCACACTCATACTTATAGACCTGCCTCCCTGCACCTGCTGAGATTCAGAACAACCCTGATGTCGTAAAGCACTTTCCCTGGTCTCTGGTGTCCTCTGGTTAGTCACCTCCTCCATCCTGGCTGCTCCAGGATCACTTGTCTAGGGATGTCGGCCAGGCATGGTAAATGGCCGGTCCCAACAACACCAGGCTCCTGGGACAGATCAGAGACCCAGGGGCTGCCATCCTGCCCACCTGCAGAATAGAATGCAGTTTATTAAGTCCCTTCGGGGTTTGAAGTGAGCTCACCTGGAGAAAACCTTGGTAACTGTCCTATTTTTTGGTGCTGGAGAAAAGCAAAGCTGACCTGCCCTGGCAGTTCGCAGAGCTTTTAAATCAAAATTCAGAATCTTTTTTAGCCTTGAATAGCATTTGACCCAAACTGAAAATGACTGCCTTTGTGGAGCTGTGACAAATTCAAGGAGAAGTGAGTCCCATTAGCCCAGCATTATGTTGCAGATGCCTGACCCTATTGTTGTCCAAGGATGTCACACTCTTAACAGATTCCCACCGACAGCCCGGAAATCCTTAAAGAGAGCAGATGTGGTCACTAAAGTTCTGATATTGGCTTCACGAGAAAAAAGTTATCATTGTTGTAGGGAACTTCCTGAGGAGTCCTCTTCCACTGCCTGGTTTTTGGGGATCCTATTCCGTGCGGCTCCTATCCCCCACTTGTTTCTGCTGGGATTGCCCCCTCACATTACAGTATGAGTGAGATTTTTCACAGGGAACCGTCCACCACTCATGGTTCTATACAGCAGTGTGTTCATCAAGGTTATGCTTTAACTCATCGAGAACATTCTAAACGAAAACAGTTTTCTGGGACCGGCATTGTGGCATAGCAGGTAGAGTCCCCGCCTACAGTGCTGGCATCCTATATGAGCCAGTTCGAGTCCCAGCTGCTCCACTTCCAATCCAGCTCCCTGCTAATGCGCCTGAGAAAGCACCTGAAGATGGCCCGAGTGCTTTGGTTCCTGCACCCACATGGGAAATCTGAATGAAACTCCTGACTCCTGGCTGGCTTTGGCCTGACCCAGCCCTGGCCCTTGTGGACATTTGGAGAGTGAACTAGCAGATGGAAGATCTCTCCCTGTCTCTCCTTCTCTTTCTTTCTTTCTTTTTTTGACAGGCAGAGTGGACAGTGAGACAGACAGAGAGAAAGGTCTTCCTTTGCCATTGGTTCACCCTCCAATGGCCACCCGGCTGGCGCGCTGCGGCTGGCGCACCGCGCTGATCCGATGGCAGGAACCAGGTGCTTCTCCTGGTCTCCCATGGGGTGCAGGGCCCAAGCACTTGGGCCATCCTCCACTGCACTCCCGGGCCACAGCAGAGAGCTGGCCTGGAAGAGGGGCAACTGGGACAGAATCCGGCGCCCCGACTGGGACTAGAACCCCGTGTGCCGGCACCGCAAGGCGGAGGATTAGCCTAGTGAGCCACGGCGCAGGCCTCTCCTTCTCTTTCTAACTCTGCCTTTCAAATAAATAAATACATCTTTAAAACAAACAAACAAACAAACAAAAAACAGCTTCAACAGCAGTGTTCATTGAGAGAGGACTCTATGACCTCTATGTGGAAGCTGCTTCAGGTACTGTCTATTTTGAATCTCAATCCAAGCCAATAAAAGGTGGCCATTATTTTTCAGATAAGAAAACTGCATCTTACAAAGGGTAAATCACTCATCACACTCTGAAACCCACGCTTTTGCTATCACAACTTGCTGCCTCTCCAAATTAGATTCTCCATCCACCTGCCATCTGAGGTATCAAGTGGTGTTTGTGCAGCCTCTGTCTCCAGCCCCCTCTCCTCTTTGTGTTCTCTCCTAGTGATCCATCAGTTCATAACGCTTCAGTTTTCACTTCCATGCAAATAAACAACTGCTTTCACCCCCTACCAAGTTCCTTTTATCTTAATCATCCTCTAATTATAGCCCTGTAATGTTTTCGTGGGCATCTCTGAAAGCATTGTTCTTGGAGAAGGCATTCCATAGGATGCTAAAAGATACTCGGAGAAAAAAAAAAAAAAAAGGAGATAGGGGTTGGAAGAAAATGGAGTTAAACATCACCTATTCCCTTCTCCTAATTCCTCTGTTTGAATTCCCTGATCATGCTGAGCAATACCATATGCCGTTTTTTATTCTCCATTCAGACTTCAAAGCAGTGGGAAAACCCTACCTCCTTTGGTCTCCATCCTGCATTTACTTAGTTGTCAGGCCCTCAGTATGTTTCTACAAATCATCTCAGCTCTGAGTCTTGTGTCCTGTTTTACTGCCATTTCCCTATATTTTTTAATCATCTTATGTTTTATTGGTTGTGGCTGGCACCGCATCCCTACCACAAGGGATGTCAGAGTCTCCCAGCAGTTCCACTGCCCATCAGGGAGTAGCCCACCTGTTCTGAACCCATGAATCCCTGTGTGCAGAGAAGAAGAGGGACAAAATCCACATGTAAAGATGTGGAGTGGGTATAGGAAACCAGACAGCATGGAAGGATAGCACCCATAGGGAGAATGTGACCCAATGGAGTAGCAGAGAAGAGAAAGAGCACCAAGGGGGTGGCAATGGAACATTCTAGATGTGGTGTGAGTTTTCGGAAATGGGAGACTGAAGGATTTCCAAGGGGTCTGTGGATGCTGATGCTCAGGAAGTGACTGTTAATAGAGTTCCCGGCAGCCTGTAAGGTACCTGATCGCCCTTGGCATTGGAGAGACAAGTCTAAAGTTCAGAATCTTAGTCTGGACTGTGCCTCCTGAAGTGTAACTAACACCTGTAGGACCTGACCAGGAGGAATCTCCTTGTTTCCCTGCCTCCGTCCAATGTGAGTCCCTACCCCTCTGGCCCTCTGCTCTCTCACCCCCTCTCCCTGCCTCACGCTGAGCCCCTGGGGAAATAGGGCCCCCTGGTGCTTTATGCCTCCAGGAGCCTTTGATGCCCTGTGACTTTGCGCACAGCGTCCTCTTGGTCTGGGACGTCTTTCCCTGTCCTCATCTTCTAGTGGCTCGTCCCCTCCTGGCAGGACTCGGGTCGGGGGTCAACTTCTCCCGCTGTCCTCAGATAACTTTCTCTGGATTCCCAAGGCCTCCTATACGGACATCAATTTGAGCTGTTAAAGGAAACACTTTAAACAACCTAAATTTAACAGAGTTTATTTGAGCAAAGAACAATACGTGAATCAGACAGCACTCAGAACAAGAAGTCCAGAGAGCTCTACCCAGCCACGTGAACAGTGAGCTTTTATAAGGCCAAACACGGAAGCCAAGTAGAGAAATCACCTGACCGGCTACAGCTCAGCATTTGCCTTTTCTAGGTGTGGAGGAATGAGACATGTGACTTGTTTGAGCATGGTCTGATCAGTTGGCTCCCAGTGATTGGCTGAAACCCCAAAGTTTATTACAAAAAGTAGACTCCTAAGAGGGTTTTGGTTGTCTACATACCAAGTTAAGTTGTAGTTTGATGCATAGGAGCTCAAAGGACAGACAGGCTCAGGCCAATAGCCATTTGCTTCTTTAGTATAGCACAGGTCAATATACTACACTGTGTTAACATTACTTGTTTATACATCTGTCTGCCATTAGACTCTAAAGTCACTGAGAAATAGGCCAGGCAGGTGTCTCTGTTTTCAGTACACCAGTGGCAGGGCTGTGTTTACTGGAACCACTCACTGGCAGCTATGACATTCATATGTTTGCTCATTCATTTGTCCATTTATTCAAGGTATCAACTGAACACCTGCTATGTCAAGAACTGTGTGTGAAGAAGGCCAACTCCCAGATCTGGAGCTCAGCTAGTGCAGTAGAATAAAGGCCACAAGAGACACCCAAGACCTCCACACTAGAGGGAGGGGCCCCCCTGTCTGGGGAGCGGGAGAGGCTTGTCACATTGGGTAGGCTGGCGGTAGAAGCTCGCAATGAATGGGTTCTAGAGAGGGAAGGCCCAGCCTGCAATGGAATGGATGCTTGCATTTGGAGGCCTCCTCAGTGAATTTAACTTCCTGTACTGAGTACCCCCAAGTGTGCCATGCAGCTGCGCCCTAGGAGCTTTGCTCATGGTCTTTCAACCTGGAATGCCTGTCCCTGCCGTGGAGTTCGCTGCTTTGTCCCCATTCTTCATCAAGACGGTTTCTTCCAAGCATGGGCATCTCGTAGTTAAGATGTCTGTTAGGACACCTCCATTGCTTACTGGAGTTCTTGGTTTGAAACGGCACTGCACCAGCTTCCTGCCAATGCAGATCCTGTGAACGGAGGGCTGAAGTAGCTGAGTTTCTGACACCCACCTAGGAGATTTTGATGGAGTTACCTGCTCCCAGCCTTGGCCTTACCAGTCCTTGTTGCTGTGAGCATTTGGAGAGCAAACCAATGGATGGGAACTCTCTGTCTCCGACTCACAAGTAAAGATTTTTTTTAAGATTTTTTAAAAGATTTTTTTTAAAGATTTGCTTGTTGATTTGAAAGTGTCAGTTATACAGAGAGAAGGAGAGGCAGAGAGAGAGAGAGGTCTTCCATTCGCTGGTTCAGTCCCCAGTTGGCCACAGCTGCACTGATCTGAAGCCAGAAGCTTCTTCTAGGTTTCCCACATGGGTGTAGGGGTCCAAGGACTTGGGCCATCTTCTACTGCTTTCTCAGGTCATATCAGAGAGCTGGATCAGAAGTGGAGCAGCTGGGACTCAAACCAACACCCATATGGGGTGGCGACACTGCAGGTGGCGGCTTTACCTGCTATGCCACAGTGCCGGCCCCCATACATTTTTTTTAAAGTTGCTCCTTCTAGGAAGTTCTCCCTGACCATCCACTCATGAATAACCTCTCCTTCCTTGGTGTTTCCACAGCACTTCTCTTTAGCTTTTTCTAATCACTTGTGACACTGTGTCCCACCGCAGAATGACGGGACACGACTGTTCTCTAAAACAGAGGTGCTGCAAAACAGGGGCCACATCTATTTATCTGAAAGTCTCCCAGAGTCTGGCTCAGTGCCTTGTAAGGTTTCATTGAAATGAGTTGTTAAAATGGCCAGGTTAAAGCCAAGTTATTTGACACCTACAGGAGTATACTTTCTGTGTCTGGGAAAATTATTCTGTGGAAAGGATTGGATTCATACAGATGCCAGTAGCATAATGCATTACTTTAAGGATGATACTGTTCAAAGTGTAACATTGAGCAGACACAATATAGTGATCTTTTAGGGTAGAATAGCAGAAAGAAGGCACACACTTGTGGGAAACCCTTCTGTTAGTGAAGAGAAATACCTAAAGGAAGCATGGTCTAAACATGAAGATTAACAAGCTGGTGTCTTGACTTGCTTTTGTTAAAATTCCACTCATCCAGAACACAATAGTTGAATCATATTGTGTAATTAAATTGATAGCTATAAAATGGAGAGAAGACACAAGCCCTGACATTTCAGAGTTACCATTTGCTGATACTTTGATGATTAAAATCTCACCCTTTGAGCTTGACTGTGCGGAGTCCCAGCTTATTCTTTGAGAAAGTGGAAAGCATTGCTCCTTGAGCCACCTCCTGGGCTGAACTGCCCTGGGGGTTCTTGTCACCCCTTTTCAGAAGATCACTAATCCACTTAGAAGCCTACATGGGATAAAACAAACATTTGGAGAGAATGTTTATAATCACTTAAAGATAGTCGCTCCTGTTAAGATAATTAGAGTTAGGACTTGGTATTCTTAAAGAAAAGCTCCTTTTAAAATTAATCTCTCCGAATGTTTTAATCCATTTCTTGCCTTGTTTTGGTGCTTGCAAGTATAAATGCTCAGCGCTGTCTGCCCACTCTGTTCTTGTTGCGCTGATTTTTTGCGATGCACCAGAGCTCTTTCTCTTCCCCTTGTATTCCAATGGACACCCCAGCTCTTGGTGTCCAGCTACCCAGGGGACCTGACCAGCTTCAAGAGTACAATAGCATTCAGTGGATTATCTGCAAAATGAAAAGCTGGGTAGGCCCTCATGGGTTATGTGTTTCTCTGTGCTACTGTGCTCTGGTGCATAACAAAGCGAAATCCAAGTGTCCAGATGGAGTGCTTCCCATGCATTGCTAAGGAGGCTTCTGGGCCTTTGGGCCCAGAACTCCATTGTCACAGTTCCTCAGGAAACACGTAGACCTGGTAGCTTAGGGAGAGGAACACAGGACACAGGAGGAACTGCTGCTGATAGCCATCACAGAGTTCACCTGGACACCTTGTTCTTGCTTTCCTTCTCTATGGAAGCTATGAACTATCATTTTAATTCTTAAATTGAGGATTTTCAAGAGTCCTGATTTAGATCAAAAGCAACTCCCACCGCCTCAACCAGAATTCTATGCCCTCTGCTGTCTGTTCTGTTCTCACTCAGTTCGAGGACAGGAGCTATTCTGTGCAGAGTAATCCATCCATTGATGCACCTTGGACAGTTATACCCAGGTATCTGTTTCAGTGTGCCTATCTCATTGTGTGAGTTTGGAGGGTCTAAAATTCAAAGTCTCCTATCAGCTATAGGGGGCGGGTGTGAGCCCTAAGCCAGCAGGAGTCTTTTCGGCCTATGCTTATTAATTTAAGTAAAGCAGACAAGAAGAGTTAGAGCTGATACATTTTCCCATGATAGCCAGTGTCATGGCCAAGAAGTTTATGCTGCTGGCAGTAAAACTGCTTTAGCTCTGTTTCTGAATTGGGCACCTGTTGATATCATGAGCCACTTAATATATCCCTCCAGGATGTTCCCTTTTTCTTAAAGCTGATCAGAATCAGATTCAGTTGTTTATAACTTAAAACCTGTAATTCTTAGGTTATCCTAGTGGATCTTAAAATGTGACCTCAGGCTGAAAGCATTAGCATCCCCTGGGGCTTGTTTGAAATATGGATTTTTTAAAAAAAATTTTAGCTTATACAAGGTGAACAAACTTTATGTGTCTCATATATACAGATTCAGGAGGATGGTGATAATTCCCACCCATGCCCCCACCCTCCTGCTTTTTTTAATTTAATTTTTACAATGATATACTTACAGTTCATTTTATAATTGTAAGCTTAATGCTCCACTAAGTAAAGAATTTAACAAATGGTAAGAAGAAAAAGAGCTACTCAACAGCAGAAACAAGGGCTGTAAACAATAATCAAATCTCAAAATGTAAAAAGAAAATCTCAAAGTGTCAATTTCACTCATATACATTACATTTTTTCTACTCTATTAGTTATCACAGATCAAGGAAAACATATTTGTCTTTTGGGGACTGGCTTGTTTCAGTAAGTATAATGCTTTCTAGTTGCATCCATTTTGTTGTGAAAGAGAAGATTTCATTCTTTCTTAGGGCTTAGTAGTATTCCACAGAGTATATAAACCATGTTTTCTTTATCCAGTCATCTGTTGATGGAAATCTGGGTTGATTCCATATCTTAGCTATTGTGAATTGAGCTGCAATAAACACAAGGTTCATATAACTCTTTCATATGCTTGTTTGATTTGAGTAAATTCCTATGAGCGGGATGGCTGGGATATATGGCAGATCTATTTTCAGGTTTTGAGATATCTCTGTACTGTCTTCCACAATAGCTGTGCTAGTTTATATTCCCCTCAACAGATTAGGGTAACTTTTTCCTCTCATCCTCAACAGAATTTGTTGCTGTTTGATTTCTGTGTGAAGAGCTATTCTAACTGGGGTGAGAGCAAACCTCCTTGTGGTTTTTATTTGCATTTCCATGATGGCTAGTGATCCTGAACATTTTTTCATGTGTCTGTTGGCCATTTGAATTTCTTCTTTTGAAAAATGCTTGTTCAAGCCCATTTCTTAACTGATTGTTTTATTGTTGTTGATTTTCCTGAGCTCTTTATAGATTCTGGATATTAACCCTGTATAAGTTGCAGTGTTTGCAAATATTTTCTCCCTTTCTGTCAGTTGCCTCTTCACTTTGTTGAGTATTTCCTTTGCAGTGCAGAAGCTTCTTAGCTTGATGTAATCCCATTTGTCTACTTTTGCTTTGCTTGAATATGCTTCTGCAGAATATTCTGCTTGAATATTGCTTTTCCAAGAAATCTTTACCTATGCCAATGTCTTATAAAAGTTCCCCAATGTTCTCCTCTAGTAATTGGATGGCATCAGGTCATAGATTTAGATCTTTGATCCATTTTGAATTGATTTTTTGTGTAAGATGTAAGGTAGGGATCTTGTTTCATACTTGTACACATGGAGATCAAATTTTCCCAGCACCATTTGTTGAAGAGAGTGTGCCTTCTCCAGGGATTGATTTTTTGCTCCTTTGTCAAAGATTAGTTGGCTGTAGATGTGTGGATTGATTTCTGAGATTTCTGTTCTGTTCCACTGATGAACATGCCTCTTTCTGTACCAGTATCAGGCTATTTTGATTATAATCTCCCTATAGTATGTCTTGAAAGGTGGTATCATGGTGCCTCCAGCTTTGTTTTTGTTGAAAATTGCTTCAGCTTTTCAGAGTCTCTTGTGTTTCCATAGGATTTTTAGCACCATTTTTTCTAGTTCTGAGAAGAATGTCATTTGTATTTTGGTTGGGATTGTGCTTAATCTGTAAATTGCTCTTTACAGTATGAATATTTTGATGATATTAATTCCTCCAATCCATGGACATGAAATATTTTTCCATTTTTCTATGTCTTCTTTTATTTCTTTTTTTAAGGTTTTGTAATTTTTATTGTAGAGATCTTTTGCCTCCATTGTTAAATTTATTTCAAGTTATTTAAATTTTTGTAGCTATTTTAAATGCATCTGTATTCTCAAGCCATAGCATAGTCTGTATATACAAAGGTTTTTTTTTGTGTGTGTGTGTGTGTGTGTGTCGATTTTATATCCTGCTACTCACCAAACTCTTCTTTGAGTTCCAATAGTCTCTTAGTGGAATCTTTCATTTCCCCTATTTATAGACTAACATCATCTGCAGACAGGGATAATTTGAATTCTTCCTTGGCAGTTTGCATCCCTTTGATTTCTTTTTCTTTCCTAATGGGTCTGGTTAAAACTTCCAGGACTATATTAAATAGCAGTGGTGAAAGGGGGCATCCTTGTCTGCTTCCAGATCTTAGTGGGAATGCTTCCAATTTTTCCCCATTCAATATGGTGCTGGCTGTGGATTTGTCATATATTGTCTTGATTGTGTTGAAGACTGTTCTTTCTATACCCAATTTGCTTAAGGTTCTTATCATGAAAGAATGTTCTGTTTTAGGAGGAGAGAATTTTCACTTTGCTTATCACCCTGTCTAAATACTAATGGAGTTTATGGACTCAAAAGGCTTCCACAAACTTGGCAGCTCGTGTCAAAAGCCTCAGGTGATCTCTGACATCATAAATGAGTATCAGTTGTTAAATCAACAACAGGAGTCACTGTGCACTTATTCCCCATGTAGGACCTCTGTCCTTAATGAGTTGTACTTTGAGAATTAACTGTAAAAATTGTTTTCAAACAGTACTTCATACTGCGTGTGTGTGTGTGTGTGTGTGGGTACAAATTGTGGAAATCTTTACTTAGTATAGAGTTGGTCTTCTGTATATAAAGTTAATTAAAATGAATCTTAATGAGGAATGGGATGGGAGAGGGAATAGGAGATGGGACAGGAGGGAGGGTTGGAGGACAGGTATGCGGGGAAGAACCACTATATTCCTAAAGCTGTACCTATGAAATTTTTTATTCATTAAATAAAAACTGTTAAAAGAATATTGTATTTTATTAAATTCTTTCTCTGCATCTATTGAGTTGATGATTTTTATTCATCCTTTTGTCAATGTGATGTGTCACATTGATTGATTTGTGACTATTGAACTATCCCTACCTACCAGGGATAAATCCCACTTGGTCTGGGTGAATGATCTTTCTGATGTATTGGATTAGATTAGCTAGAATTTTGTTGCAGATTCTTGTACCTATGTTCATCAGAGATATTGGCCTATCGTGCTCTTTCTCTGTTGTATCTTTTTCTGGTTTAAGAATTAAGGTAATGCTGACCTCATAGAAGGAGTTTGGGAGAACACCCTCCTTTTCAATTGAAACGTGGATTTTGAGGCTTCATTCTATTCCTCCTGAATGGGAAACTCTGTGTGTCAGTTCACAGCTTTGATCCTGGAGCCTCAGTTGACCAGAGTAATGTCCCTCACCAGTACTCTGCCACTGGGTAGCACTCTGAGACCTGGTTCTTAGCACACCGCTGGGATCCTGGCACACAGAGGCACATGGTGCACATTTGTTCAATTGATCAGCCAGTCAGGAATGCTCTTCCTGGGCTTCTTGTCTCAATCCCACACTTCTATACTATCTAGAAAAATCACCCCTTTCCTGAAGCTTGTCATGATGGTGTCTACTGTACCACAGCAGTGATTAATAACACCTGAGGGTCACATTATAGTAGACAGCTCCATAAATGCTCCCACCTACCTCATGCCATTAATTTTTCACAGAATACTCTGCAGCGTTTCCCATCCTCTATCAAAAGAGGAAAGTGAGTCAAAGACACCAGGGGTCCTGCTCCCTGCAAATTGCTCATAGACAGAAAAACAAAAACCAATGTGTGTGTTCTGATACTTGGGCCCCTGTTGCTTCCCCTTGGCTTTATTTCCAGTTCAGAATTTTTGCTGCACATACTCCTTATACAAGTTTACCTATGCCAGCTATGATGATATATTTTTACAATCCTTTACCTTTTTCTGTATTCTTTAGGCCCAATTGCAAAATTAGTATGCAGACTTTGTCAGTAGGACCCACTAGGATTCTACTTGAGCCAATGAACAGTGGGAGATTCCTTTCCTGAAGGTCACTCTTAGAGCCAGATAGATTAATATGAATGGAAAATTCTTCAATGCTGATTTATGAACAGCTGGTCCTGGCCACATGCAGGAATTCTAGGAAGTATTTTTGTTGTGTATGTTGATTAGATTTTAGTTAACCCTTCACTGCGTTCCTCCCTTCCTGGTTGGAATATTTGGTCTGGATGATTGTTTAGTCCCTCTGTTTAACCCTTTGTGTGTTACTCTATAGCATACAGCATGCTTGATCCGGAGAGATTAAATTGGAGGCCAGGAGCTGGCATTGTGGCATAGCAAGTAAAGCAGCCACCTGCTATGGTGATGGCATCCCATACGGCTACTGATTTGAGTCCTAGCTCCTCCACTTCCCATCTAGCTCCCAACTAATGAGCCTGGGAAAGCAGCATAGGATGACTCAAGTGTTTGGGCACATGCACCTATGTGGGAGACCCAGATGAGACTTCTGGCTCCTGGCTACAACTTGGTTCATTCCCAGTTTTGGGGCACATTTGGGGCATGAACCAACAGATGGAAAATCTCTCTCTCTCTCTCCCTTTCTCTCTCTCTGAAGCTCTGCTTTTCAAATGAATAAATCTTTTTCTTAAAAAGATTTATTTTATTTATTTGAAAGACAGAGGTAGAGGTCTTCCATTCCAATGGTTCATTCCCCAAATGACCACAACGACCAGAGCTGAGCTGATTCGAAACCAAAAGCTTCTTCTTGGTCCTCCACGTGAGTGCAGGGGCCCAAGTACTTAGGCCTCCTCTACTCTGCCACAGCAGAGAGTTAGATTGGAAGAGGAGCAGCCAGGACTTGAACTGGCACCCATATGGGATGTCTGTGCTGCAGGCTACTGCTTTCACCTGCTGTGCCACAGCGCCAGCTCCATGAATAACTCTTAAAGAAGAAGGAGGAGGAGGCTGCAGCTAAGGCACAATGAATCGCCCTGGGGGCCATTATTCTTAGTTTTTGGATCTACTCCTCAGGGTGAATGTAAAGTATGACTTAGGTCAGTTACATCTTGCAAGCCTGGCTTCTGCCTGATGCCAGAGGGCTCATCATCCGTTTTCTAAACAGGTCAAAATCCTGTGTCCTTGTTTTCTATGGTGATGAATAAGTTGAATTTGAAGAGGCACCCAGTGTCAGTTCCTGCCACCCCAGCTGCCAGATATATGTCTGGTCATTGTTCAGCTACCTCATGACATACAGAATGAATCCTTTTACTCTTTCAAAACACTTGAATTTTTTTTTTTTTTTTTTGAGAGGCACAGAGGAGAGAGGTATGGAGGGAAAGAGAGAGAGAGACTGATTGGCCTACCTATATTGTATGCTCTGGTTCATTCCCCCAAATGCCCATTGTAACTAGGTCTGGGCTAGACTGCAGCTAGGGGCCCCAGGTACTTGAGCCATCACCCGCTGCCTTCCCAGAATGCATTAGCAGGAAGCTGGATCAGAAGCAAAGACAGGCCTCAGACTTAGAACTCTGACATGGGATGCAAGCATCCCAAGCAGCAGTTCAACTCAGTGCACCACAGCATTCATCCCACGCTTTGGTAAGTACTTCTCAACCAACAATGTATTTCTTCAAATATATAAGTTTCCTACTTGATAAGCTTAGACTTAAAAACCAACACTTCCCAGGAATGGACAGATTTGAGAGCCCCTGCTAGTCAAGTACAGATCAGTGATAGAATCTCGGCTACTTGTTGATCATCAGATGAGAAATGATTCCCTTTCTCTCTGAGCTGTGTTAATCTAGACAAACCCCACTCCTTAGTGTTCACACAAAATTGATGTTTATTATTATCACAATAATGCAGCAGAAATCATATTTTTATTATTTGTTTCATTTCTTTCCTCTGGTGAATACCTTTTTAAGCCTTTCACGGAATTCTCTGTCATTTAGTTATCACTTTCTTTATGTTCATCCCCTGTTAGATCATAAACTTCTTGGGAATAGAGCTAGGGTATAGTTCACTGTGTCTCCCAAGTAGTAGACTCTGGCTAAGTATTTGTAGAAGTCATCAGTCCATCAGCTCATGAGTCAATGGATAAACGGATGAATGACTGTGAACAGCCTTTGCATTCAAGAGGTCTCATTTTCAGGTCTACATTCTCCAAACAGCATGTCCGTTCTAGCCCCAACTCAGCTGCCCATTCCCACTAAAGAGTTCTACCCTTGATTCCATTCCAAGGGTGGGGAAGAAGTCAATATTTTGGTTCAATACTTTGCTTTAAAAAGCATGGATGAGAGGAGGCATGTAACGGGGACTATCTAAGCTATCGTCCAGTTGTTTTCTTTCAGATGGATGACCTAAGGCCCTTCAGAGTTAATTCAGTGAGATAAGCCGAAAGCTGCATTCCTGGGCTGTCAGGTGCCCTAGGACTGCTTTGATGGAATGGCACAGTAGATTGAGTTCAATGATGGTAATCACAGCATGGAGGGCTTGACAAAGAACTCTCCTATGAAGCTTACTGTCTTCGCCTTCACATTGTTATTGAGGATATTTATTATTAGATAATGTGCCTTTGTACCCTCACGATGCAATATTTCTATTTACTGCTGGCTTCATTTTATTCCGTGGATGTCATTTTTAAATTTTTCAAGAATGACTAGAGCCCGGTTGGTGCTTTACCTCCAACAGGAGATTACATTATGTCAGGGTAGGAATGGTAAACACCAGCATTCTCTCTTGCCTGCCTTATTTCACTGCTCTTAAATACCCTCTTCCATGTCTTTCATGTCTTCTCACTTACTATAATCACTTTCAATAGTGCTTCTAAGTCCTTTCTGAAATGGACAGTGCCAAACTAAATTAATAAAGCATGAGAGAAATAATCATTTTGCATCCACTTTGGATCCATTTTAAATGGTGCTGAGTGCGGATGACAGATTCAGCTAACTGCCAAATGCCCAGCCCTGGAAGAAACCATCTTAATGAAGAATGGGAGGGACAATGTGGCAGACTCCATGGAAGGGACAGGTTTTCCAGGTTGCAAGAAACCATGAGCAAAGCTCCTAGAGATCCTAGGTGCATGGCACACTTGGAGATTCCAGATGTCTGCTATACAGATAAGGTAGGAAAAGGGGCCAGGCTTAGTCCATATGTGGCCCTGAGCAGTTCTCCCGAGCTGGTTCCAGGCATGACAGATCCAGCTGTGTAATGGTCTCACTTACAACTCTGAGACTGCATATTGGCCACAGCATCGTCACCTGACACTCCCTCCCTCCCTTCCATTGCAAGATGATACCCGATGACGGTGCTCAGTGGAGGAACTGAAATTCACTGAGGAATCCTCCAAACTCAGGCATCCATTCCCCTGCAGGACAGGCCTGCCCTCTCTAGCATCCATTCATTGTTGCGCTGTGAGCCTCTGGTGCCAGCCCACCACGCGTGACAAGCCTCTCCTGCTCCCCGGGCAGAAGGAGCCCTTCTAGCATGGAGGCCAGGGGTGTCTCTGTGGTCTTTGTTGTATTCCACTAGCTGAGCTCCCCAAAACCTGGGGGTTGGCCGTCTCCACACCTGGTACTTAACACAGCAGATACTCAGTAGAAGATACCTCACTGAATGAATAGACAAGTATGTGGGTGAATGCTTAAATGCCGTAGCTGCTTTCACTCTGAATTTTCAAAATCAAGCCAAACAACAACAAATATTTTAACATGTCTCTCTGGTTTGTAGCAAGTTATCCATAATAATAATAATAAAATGTGTATAACTTTAGTCTGTTTTGAAAAAGGTAGGGACAAGAATCAAATAAAAATCTGTATCTTGGGTCCAGCATTCTGGTGTAGCAGGTGAAGTGGCCAACTGCAATGTTATCATTCCATATGGGTGCCAGTTCAAGTCCCGGCTGTGCCACTTCTGACCCAGCTCCCTGCTAGTGCACCTGGGAAAGCAGTGGAAGATGGTCCAAGTCCTTGGGCCCTTGCACCCATGCAGGAGACTTGGACAGAGTTCCAGGCTCCCCGGGTTTGGCCTGGCCCAGCCCCAGTAGTTGGGGCTGCATAGAGAGTGAGCCAAGGAATTTAAGTTCTCTCTCTCTTCCCCTCTCTTTGTAACTCTACCTTTCAAATAAATCTAAAAAGGAAAAAGAAAAATTTTGTGTCTTCATTGGATGCATTCTCAGACTTTGTGAATATTAAACTCTTGTTGCTTTTTTATATTCTTTCATACTGTTATTAAATATTATACTGTTATTAAATATTAACTGTAACACTTGATTTAACTGTATCCATATATTTGCATCCTAATTTCACAAAGGATTTGAGATAGCTTATGAAAAATACTTGTATAAAAGTAAATAAATAACCATAATTAAGACCATATATATTGAAATAAAATAGCAATATCAGGAAAAATTTAAAATGCCTGTGAAAGCATAACTTCTCATACATAGTTGAATCAGAAATTCAGCTTTGTTCTATCAGTTGAAGGCAAAACAAGCAAAATGATTAGAAAAATAATTTGTACTACATAGGAGGGAGGGATGATGCTATTTATTTTTTAATGAGCTCAGTCTGAAAGAGATTTTATGTTGGATTTCTTACAGGGAATACTGACAGACACAACAAGATAAATGGGGAGACCATCAACATCAGAGTAGCCAATGTAGTCAGAGGTGTTTTGCAACTGTTCTTATAATTTCCATCAAAAAAGTCGAGGACAGGGCATGTAAATAGTTAATCTCCTGTCATTATAATTGATAGTCTAGCTGGTGCTGCATATTTGTTTAATCCCAGCTATTTATGATAATCCAGTGAGCAAATTCAACGGTGCTCAAAGGCAAGTAAGTAATGTGCAAGAGGGATGGCGGCCAGAACCAGTCACGTGGTCTGGAGGGCGCCTGCATTGCATAAGGAGCAGGAGAAAGCCCTGGGTAGCCAGGTCATCGCAGTTTTCAGATGAAAATGCGGAATTCTTGTGTGTGAAATCTCTTATGAATTTTGGCAACTAATCGCATAAAAAGTGATGCTTGTGTGGCGGGTGAGGCGTTTGTGTAAGCAGCCCCCGGGGAAGCCTCGCCCTGGGTTTAAATTCAGGCTGCTGTCGTCTTCCATCTGCTCTGCAGCGTGAGAGTGTCCTTCCAAAGGTGTGATTGTCCAGTAGGGGGCGTCTGTCCCGGTGGCGCCTGTTTCAGCCGGTTAGGTAGCTGTTGTGACAAACGGGTCTCAGCAGCTTCACGCAAGAGGAGTTGATTCCTTGCTCGCTGGAGGAACATTCTGAGGGTGTTCTCGTTGGCAGGCAGACTCTGGTCTTTCACTGCTGGTCAGTGTCTCGCAGTGGTCCAGATGGGCGGATCCTCTGCCGTCTCCCACATGCAGGAGCCACAGCCGTTCGGGGGTCATCTCACTTCCACTTGGCTCGAAGGGAAGTCGTCCCTGAGTTTGTGCTTTGGAAGGTTCTAACGGGCTATGCCTCTGAGCGGCGCATCTCGCGTCTGCTCGCTTACCACTGGTTAGACCTGAGTTGTGAGGCGCATTAATCACAAGGAATGCTGGGTAGGGTAGAGTAGCTGAGCACCCAGGAAAGAGAGAAGTATGAAGTGTGATGAGCAGCTGAGAGATTCTGCCACGTGAGTGTTTGACATTCTAACTCTAGCATGAAAGACATTAGAACCTGGATTATCATTGTTGCTAATATAAAATCAGGTGAAACTGGAGATTAAAATGTACGCCGTAAATGCCAGATAATCAAAAGCTGAAAGAGAACATGCAATGCATCTGTGTGTCTTACTATATGATATTTAAGGGGCAAATCTATCACGTTCTCCTTCTCCTTCGCGAAATTCTGATCTCACTCAGTCCGCATTTGTCATTGTTAAAAAAAATCTGTCTCAGTTATTTGGTAGGAAGTGTTACCCTTTCTCCTCCCTAGAGTTTGCATTGGTACCATCCAAAAGTTGGGAGCGCCTAGCTTCTAGATAGTTGAGCTGTCATTATCTCGGCCCCAAGCCCGTGGGCCCATTCCAAACTTGTCTGGCTTCTCTGTTCAATGCTAAGCTTTCTCGGAGAATCTGGGAGAGCTCCTGGTCTGTATGCGCACAGCACTCAGTGTTCAGCCTCCCTAGGCACACCCACCTATTAAAGGTCTCCTTACCCAATGACCTGGGTGCAAGTGCTATTTTAGGAACCCCTATACTTAATTATCTCTGATTTGGATGAGCCAGCTTCCTCCTCCTGGGTTGGGCTATTTCCTATTCCTTTTCAAATTCATGCTCTTCTTGGGGCATTTCAAGGTTTTTCATTAATGAACCCAAACAAAAATGTTCCAGATGTTCAAAACTGTACCAGCAGATATTCATTTTCTGTCCTTGTATGTGATTTGGGAGCTGGGAATGGTGTTGGCATTGGCATTGGGTCATTTTATGTTCTTGAATGCACTAATATTTTTAATTCAGACTTACTTGAAAGTTTAAAAGATTTTTTTTTTTTTTTGACAGGCAGAGTGGACAGTGAGAGAGAGAGAGACAGAGAGAAAGGTCTTCCTTTTGCCGTTGGTTCACCCTCCAATGGCCGCCGTGGCTGGCGCGCTGCGGCCGGTGCACCGTGCTGATCTGATGGCAGGAGCCAGGTGCTTCTCCTGGTCTCCCATGGGGTGCAGGGCCCAAGCACTTGGGCCATCCTCCACTGCCTTCCCGGGCCACAGCAGAGAGCTGGCCTGGAAGAGGGGCAACCGGGACAGAATCCGGTGCCCCGACCGGGACTAGAACCCGGTGTGCCGGCGCCGCTAGGCGGAGGATTAGCCTAGTGAGCCACAGCACCGGCTCAAAAGATTTTTAAAACAAGTTTATACATAGTGATGATGAAATAGAAAGGCTTAGACAGAAATACTTAGGTAGAAATGTTTGCTTAAATAGTTGAGTCATAATATATTTTGTTGCTAAATATCATGAAGTGCTGGGATTAATAAATAAAATAAGATCTAGGCTGTTAGTGTTGGCTATTAGCTCTGGAATTGACTTTAACTATTCATTTACATGTTGGATACCTTCTAATCCCCAATAATCAATCTATCATCATTAGCAGATATACTAAGTGATAACATCTACAACAGGAAATGTGGTTATTCACACCAGTTGTGGTAGGTGTAATGGAGCCATTGGCAAGGTCTGAAGAGAAGAAAACAGAGACATAATAGATTCCTGGCCCTCCTCCTCGTCCCCTTTTCCTCCTTCTGCATTTCTTAGATCCACTGGCTGAGGCCCGGTGAGTTAGGCTGACAGGGGCACGCATTGTGGCTCAGGGGGTTAACACGGCACCTATGAAGCCGGCATCCCATACTGGAGTGCCAGTTTGAGGAGGCCCAGATACACTGATTCTGATCCAGCTTATTGCTAATAGACTGGGAAATCAATGGACGACGGCCCAAGTGCTTGCCCCACTGCACCCACAGAGGACTGGAGGAAAGTCCTGGCTTCCAGCTGGTCTATCCCTGCCCATTATGGCCATTTGGGGAGTGAACCAGCCAATAGAAGATCTCATGTGTGAGTGTGTGTGTGTGTGTGTGTCCCATTCACTCTTTAACTCTGTCTTTGAAATAAATTATTAAAGTTTTTTTTTTTTTAAAAGAAAGGGACTTAGTTTCTGGATGGCAAATTGTGTAAAGGTGGACACAGGTGGCCCTTTCTACCTGTGGGGTCATTTTCCATGAATTCAATCACCTGAGGAATAAAAATATTTGGAAAAAAATTATCTGTACTGAACAGGTCCACACTTTTTTATTGTCATTATTTCCAGTGTAAGAACTATTTACGTAACCCCTACATTGTGTTAGGTATCATCAGTAATCTAGAGATGAGTTCAATTGCACAAGAGGAGGGATATAGGCAGATACTGTGCCATTTTATGTAAGGACTTGAACATCCACACATTTTGGTGTCAAAGAGGAGAGTCCTGGACACAGTCCTCCCATGGATACTGGGAGGCAACTGAATCTCATTTGCAGAAGCAGGTTGCACTTTATTGAGTCGAACTCTTCATTACTTCACTGACTTCAGAATAACGATGTGCCCCGTTGAGCCCAAGGAATCATCCCTTCTCTGTGTGCCCGAGAAGAGTATAGGAGGCCGTTTGTGTCTGCCAGAGGACGAGGACGTGCAGAGGCATCAGCGTAGCGTTTCTGCTCACCTGCACTGCAGCACGAACACAGCGACTGCGTGCGGCGATGTCAGTGCCACGGGGAACGGGAAACTACTGCCGAGGAGGTTTTGCAACTGGGAAAGGTCATCTCTGCTGTTCAGAGGGGATTCTAGCTCACTCTGTCCCTCCAGCTTTACCTTGCTGACTGTCTCAGCCCCTGGAGAATGTCGTCCTACCTGTTGCTCTCCACTTCTTGCTTGACCCCATAAACAAATGTCCCAAGTGAGAGTTTTATGATGCATATTCTCTGGGCTTACTGTTCAGTGACTGCAGCTGACTTTGCCAAAGATTCTCTGGCATCCGTTGTCAGACTTGCATTTCTGGAGACACGTGTGTCCCCCGTAAGTGGGAGCCGGCGCAGGGTGGAGGAAGATCTGCCCGTACCTGCCGTCACCGAAGTCTTTCTTAAGTTGCCGTCTCCTTCCAGGTTTCAGTGCCCAAGAAACCACTTAAATTGTCCATATTTTATTTTTCTGTCCCTCTTCTGCCCTGGCCTTTCCAATCTCTGATCTTCTGTCAGGAATTCCTCCAGAATAAAGGTACCTGCGGTCACACTGAAAGAGAAAACTCAGGATGGTCAGGAGTTCACTTATAACCAGCCAGTGTTAATACACTTTCCTGGAAGTCATAGAGTGTCAGTTCCCTTTCTTCCCAAATAAAAAAAGGAAGTTGTTTGTAACATTAGATGTTTGAGTAACTACTGTGCAGATGTTCATTGGTTAGAGGATTTCAAGGGTTACTGATTCTGTTTTGCCCAGTCTCTGCTCTTTAAGTGCCATTTACTGGGGGCTGACACAGGCCCCACCGGGAAGCTGCAGGGAGGGAGCAGGGTCAGGAGAGTTCCCTTGAGCCTTTATAAATGAAGAGACTGGCTTAGCCTCGGAATCTGTAACAATAATCCAAGACCCTATAAATAAATGACTTAGACAGGCTTGTTTAAACAGGTGTGATTTCTCTGGGGGATAACCAGGTCAGAGAGCTGACACATGATTTAGGTCTGAGTCATTTCAAAAATTATAAAAAGCTAAAATAAGAATTCCCCACCTTTTAGACTTTTTTTTTTTTTTTAATTCAAAATGTGTGGCAACACTGGGCAGTAGAAACTGAAAAGGACTTGACCTTCTCATGGAAGGAAACAAGGTAAAAAAAAATCCTAAGAAGGGGCAAAGAATGGAAAAGCCAAAGAAGTTGTTATTAATTGTTCCTTCTGCAGCTGTTTCTGCTCATCCCAACACACTGGTCTCTTATCCTCAGGTGTAATGGGTATGGGGGCTTTGGCTGTACGTTGTCTGTCTTCATGGAAGAAACAGTTAAGAGGCAGGATGAGAGGAGGAGTGGCAAGAGGCCTGTTGGATTGGCTTGGGGAGCAGGCAGGGCACGGGGTGGGAGTAGAAACGGGAACAATGGGAACAGTCAGATTGGAGTTCAATGGAGGGAATAGGCGGAAGCGAGAATAGGAGACTCTGTTCTGCTTTGTGGACTTGCTAATGAGGATCCAGCTAGCTGTTTACATTCAGCTTCAAAAACAAGTTATGTCCACTTTGAACCCTTGGGAATGTTTCCCCCAGAACACCGAGCGCCCGTCCCCAGAGATGGCGCTCAGGAGGTAACCTAAGTCATTACAGAGTCGTGCTGCAGTAACCCCTCCCGGGCTGCGGTGTACAGGGAGTCGCTGCTGGAGAGGAGAGTCGCTGGGTGGAAATCCGGTAGGCGGATTTCACACTGGCCAGCCGGCAAGATCCTGTTCAGCTTAGCGTGCTAGCTCAGTGTTTAGTTGGAAAAAGATGCCAACATCTCGAAGGGTTGATCAATAGCTTCTTCAAAACCCTATTACCTGGAAAATTTAACTTGCCTGTCAGACATAGATCATAGGGTCAGAATTTAGACTTCAGAACGACTTTCCCACAAATGGATCTCTTGCTGCTCAGTGTCAATCTGACAGCTCCAGGAATTCGTGCCAAGGAAACCCCGAGTCACCTGGCCCCCACTGCTCTTCCTTTTGTGGTGTGTGTTCCAGCGTTGTCTGAAATGCTGTTGAGGGTAGACTGTGATTTTCAAAATCTTCTTTAAGCACAGCAAATTTGTTTCCTTAAGATATTTTAATTCTGATTAGTTTCCATGAATACGTGTTTGCTTGTTTTATTTTTATTTTCAAGACCATATGTTCCATGGGGAAATTTCTAGCCACAAAATAAGATTCTCTGTACCCCACGTGAGTAAATATTATGACAGCAGGATCTCTCTCTTTTAGCAGTGACCACATGTAGCCTCAGAAATGCACAGGAATAAGTTTCCAGGCTGGTGTTTGTAACTCAGTGTGAAACTGTAGGTTCATTGGTGAATTCTCTGATCTGCATGATGTATGTGCAGACTGTGTGCATTGGGAGCTGTTAAATACTTAGCTTTAATATAGTTTAGAAAAGGTTGGTTGATGTTTGTGCCATTCCCTGTGGACTGCCGCAAATCACAACAAGCTAAGCCAAAGGTGAAATGGCTGCACTTCAGTGCGTGTTAGTACGACCTGCAAAGTCTCCTTAAAATACAGCTAGAAGAATTGTGCTCTGACTCAGCAATTTGGTGCAGACGGTGGAAACATGTCCACACAAAAACTGGTACAAAAAATGTCCACAGCAGTGCTGCTTACAACAACCAAAAACTGGTAACAACACAGATGTCCATCAGCTGATAAATGGATACACAAACTGTATCCAAGGAACAGAACATGGTGTAGCCATAAAAAGAAACTCTGGTTCATGCCACAGCATGGAAGGATGTTTAAACTATGTTAAGCTGGCGCTGTGGCTCACTAGGCTAATCCTCCGTCTGCAGCGCCGGCACACCGGGTTCTAGTCCTGATTGAGGCACCAGATTCTGTCCCGGTTGCTCCTCTTCCAGGCCAGCTCTCTGCTGTGGCCTGGGAGTGCAGTGGAGGATGGCCCAAGTGCTTGGGCCCTGCATCCGCATGGGAGACCAGGAAAAGAACCAGGCTCCTGGCTTCGGATCAGCGTGGTACGCTGGCCTCAGCAGCCACTGAGGGGTGAACCAATGGAAAAAGGAAGACCTTTCTCTGTCTCTCTCACTATCCACTCTGCCTGTCAAAAAACAAACAAACAAACAAAAAAAAAACAACAAAACCTATGTTAAGTGAAGAAAGTGAAATTGTTTGATTTGAGTGATATAAAATATCAAGAATCAGTAAATTTGTAGGCATTTAAGATAGACCACTGGTTGTCATGACTGGCAGGGTGGGATGAGTGGGAATGATGGCCAGTGGGTGTGGAGTTCCTTTTGTGTTGATGAGAACGTTCTTGAACTAAATGGTAGTGTCTACTTTATAAGGGTGAGGATTGTATCTCAGTTTTAAAGAGGGAAAAAAATGCAAATAGGTTCCTGAATTTCCTGCTTCAGAAAATCCATATGTACATCTAGGATGGGTTCTGGACACGTGTATTTTTATTTGAATGCACCTGGTTTGTGAACCACACCTTGGGAAATTTTGCAACTGGTTATTACATGTATGAATCTCTTCATGTTTTATAACTTTGTAGTATTCTTACAAATCCAAACTACTCTTTAAAATCCTTCATCTTGCTTTAGAAAACATCCATAAAATAATGCAGAATACAATTAGAAGACTCCTCAAAACGTGATATATGGAAAATAGCATAATGGCATTCTCTTAAATTATTACTGTGAAATCACTGGACCTGACTTCTCATCAATATGATTTTTATATTTTCATTCTTAACCAGCTTCCAATCTGAAATGAACTGCTTCCTCTACATGTCACTTGACAAGAGCCAAAAATACTCTAATATGAATTACAGTCCTTCATTTAGCAAGAACTTGCTATCAGACCGACTTCTGTATTGGGTTGATAAACTAAAGACCATGCCACATCCTTCTAAGGCTTTGCAATCTGGAGCAATGGTTTTCAATGTTGACTACGCACTGAACTCAACTGGGAAACTTTACAACGAATACTGAATCCAGGGTTCTACCCACAGATCTTGATTTCATTGATTCAGAGTGCACATGGAACTTCAGGACTTAAAAACATCCTCAGATTCTTCTAACGAACAACCGGATTTGGAGCCAGTGCTGTAAGAAGAAATGAGCCCCTACATGGGTCACATAGCACATTATGCCAAGTGTTACAGTGGCGGTAGTCGAAGATTACTGTGGGGGCTCAGAGGAGCCTCACTTAACCCAGGCTGGAGGTGGAGAATGCTCAGGAAACGATGCCTGAGCTGAGTGTTACGTGATGAGGAGCAGTTGGCCAAGAGAAGTAGAGAGACAGCTGGAGTGATGGGAGTGATCCAGGCGGGGGAAGTATCCTGCTATTCCGAGCAGTGTGTGTACTACTGCGTCCAGCTCGGGATGTGCACCATCCCTTTGTCCAGTGCAAGGATGGGTGAGAAAGCCTGACTGCTAGAGCGAAGGCTGTTGTAGAAAAGTGTAACAGACGTGTGATAAATTTCATAGCTGCCTACAGCCAATGCTTGTTTCCTCAGAAACCAATCTGAGCTGTCTGCTAGGACTTTGAGATCATGGTATCGTCTTGCTTCCTGTCGTTTGAGGAAAGGTAACCATCTCTTGCTTTATGGACCTGCAGTGAAAGGCGTAAAACCAGCAGTGCTGGATTTTTCCACAGAGCTTATGAGCTGTTGAAATAGATCCTAGAGTTTGTTATTTGTTTTGCCGAATGGTCCAAGTCTGTCTGCTCCTATCAGTCTCGGAGCTGCCTTTCTGGAAGTGTCTGAGTCCCTGGTTCCAGGTCAACATCCGCTGTTGTCCTTAAATTAAGCAACCATTGAAAGCAGAAAAGGCATGGACTAAGCAGCTACTAGGAAGCCAGCTAATGGCCAAGAGCAAGAACTGCCTGTTCCTTTCTTAACCCTGAACAAACTTGGGAGGTTGGATACTCACCACCTAATTGTGTCAACAACCACTGCTTTAGGTTCATGGCTATCCATTTGCTATCTTAAAGTCAGGTTGCCACACAAATACAGGTGGTTCTCAGGGCAAACAACTCAGCTATTATTTCCATAGGAATATCTGAGGTTGTAGAGAGGTTATTTGACTTGGTGGACCCAGTGTTTTGATACTTCTCTTTTTTATTAAGGGCAGTCACCTCTGTCATGTGACTTTAAAGGTCTTAAATGAAGGAATCTTACACGTTGGCAAACATTTAAAACTACAGTAAAAGTTAGCATAGGAGCCAGGCCTTCTGATGGTTGTTTCTTTTTAGATGTCTTCCTGGCTAACATGTACACAATAGTCCCCCAGTATCCTGTTGCACCTTCTCATGGTTTCTGCTACACATGATCAACCATAGGTTGAAAAATATAGAATGGAAAATTTCAGAAGGGAGCAGTGGGTGAGCTTTGAACTGGATGCTATTCCGAGCAGTGTGTGTACCATTGCGCCCAGCTCAGGATGTGTACCATCCCTTTGTCCAGTGCACACATGTTTTACACATGACCCACGTGTTAGTCACTTAGCAGCCATCTCAGTTATCAGATCGACTGAAAAGAAGGGTGATTACAGTATAAGATATTTTGAGAGAGAGACCACATTTGCAAAACTTCACTTTCAGTGTACTCTTACCATTTTATTTTATTATTTGTTGTTAATCTCTTACTGTGCCTGCGAACTAAGCTTTATTATAGGCACGCATATATAGAGAACACAGACTATGCAGATAAATGCTATCTGAGGGGTCTTGGGATATACCCTCGAGGGACTCCTGTTGCATCAGGGGCTTCTTTCACAGAGAAGTTTTCTCTTTCTTATTTCCCTACTGTGGTCCCCTAAAACAGTTTACAGGGAGGCTCAACAGCTGTTGTGAGGTTAGAAAAATCACTGGGGTCATCCTTGGAAGAGACAGAGGACGTCTGGGCTCCTGCTGCTCAACACAAGTGAATAGTCCATTGTCTTAAGGAACTTGGACTTGGACGAACAGCCTTGGTCTGAGTTTTCTGGAATAGTTTTGCCCTTGCTAGTTCTCCCTAAGTATGTTGTAGATTTATCTTGGCAGTATTTTATATTCAGTCTTAGCATTTTATCTTCATATTCTCCTGAATTTGGTTAATTTTAAGTGTATCTGTCTTGAGCAGATAATGCTGTGAATTCTGTGTGTAGTGCTGAATGAATATCATTTCTCTAAGCTTTTCACGTGCATCTACAATATTTCATTCATATCACATTTCTAAATAAGTTACCCTTTAAAACCAGTTTTTTCAACGTTTGCCCTGTAATCCCAAAGGGTAATCAAAGAGTATTTGGCCAAAAGGCCAAAAACATAAAGGCATATGGATTTTAAAATTTCTTCTTCCTTCTCATTTTTTGGCCCTATGTCAACAACATGCACTTTCTGTAGCCTGTAACATAAAAAAATACACATATAAGAGGTTTCTTCAAGTTCATCAAAAACATGAGAAACTATGAATGGAAGTTGTTTTTATCAAAATAAGCTTATATTTTAACATTTTTAAGTCCCTCATTTACATATCATCATTTTTGCCTGGGATTTTTGTTTGTTTTTAGAACAATATGGTCATCTGTGTGTATCACTTTACAGATATGTGAATCACCTGTTACTCAGATTAGTATGTCATAAAGACATTTATAACTTAGTATTTTTAAATGAGACACTCTTAAACTGGTGAAATTTATGCCACTGATTATTTTCATCTGAATATATTTTTCAAATAAAAATGTCACTACTCGGAGACATCACTTCTCATGACCTCTCGTCCCCATCTGGCTCACATCTTTGCAAGCATCGTTTTCCCACAACATCCACACGAGGCGGATGCACACCCACACAAGCACACACGGGGGGCTGAGGCAGGCAAAGAGCGCGCAGTGAAGCTGAGCCCTGACCAAGGACCAGGGCTGAAGTGGCAAATCTTTTTTTTTTTTTTTTTTTTTTTTTTTTTTGACAGGCAGAGTGGACAGTGAGAGAGAGAGAGAGAGAAAAGTCTTCCTTTGCCGTTGGTTCACCCTCCAGTGGCCGCCGCAGCCAGCACACCGCACTGACCCGATGGCAGGAGCCAGGTACTTTTCCTGGTCTCCCATGGGGTGCAGGGCCCAAGCACTTGGGCCATCCTCCACTGCCTTCCCGGGCCACAGCAGAGAGCTGGCCTGGAAGAGGGGCAACTGGGACAGAATCCGGCGCCCCGACCGGGACTAGAACCCGGTGTGCCAGCGCCGCAAGGCGGAGGATTAGCCTAGTGAGCCACGGTGCCGGCTTGCAGTGGCAAATCTTTAACAACTGGCTGGGGGAAGCCTTTATTCACCATTTGCCTGTATCTGTGGTGAGTTATAGCAACAAACAAAATCCCTGAGCTTGTGGAGCTCATTTTTTTGGTAGAGAAAAAGAGAAAATCAGCCAAGCAGCTGGTAAAATGTGTCAGATGATGACAAAAGCTAAAAGGAAATTTGCATGTATATGAAAGGGGGTAGGGGTACTAGGAGGAGGCTGGGGGCTGTCTTCTGTAGAGTGATCAGAGAGGCCTCAGTGGTAAACTGATGGCACAGCAGAGGTGTGCAGGGAGCTGAGGCATGTCAGCAGGACACAGGACACAGGCAGGATTTCAGGGTGTACTTCTCTGCTGGTGGCTTCAGAGTTAGACCGCGTCTGTGTTGCAGACTGGATACCCTCCCATGATGTCTGGCTTTAAGGCAAGATTTCCAGGGAGAGAAGGAACCAGGGCCCCTGTAGCACTCAAATCTAGCATGATGCCAGATTGCCATCTAAGCAGGATGACTGTACGTGTCAGCTCTGCATTGTAAATGGGCAATGCAGGCAAACATGCCGTCTCCTACAGGTGTGTCCCGTGGTGTCCTTGGTTTGTGTGCTTGCTGACAGCACGGATCATCTTGCTGGGCAGGTGCCTTTCTCACACTCTGTGTGGAGGAAGGTCTGTCTTTTTAAGCCTGTGGTTACACCTGATGTTGACAGAGCCCAGGGCTGTTGCCTCTCTCCTCTACCATCTGCCTAGGCCTTTGGTCAGAGTACCTCAGCTGTTGCTTGCTGAGTGCCAGGTTGACCATTTGCCCTTGAGATATCCTGGAAGTCTGTGTTAGGCCGCATGGGGCATCCCATTTTAATATGCCCCTTAACACTTTCTCCTCTCTCTCTTTCTCTCAGGATTTATTGATTTATTTGAAAGAGTTAAAGAGAGAGGGAGAGAGAGCTATCTTCCTTCTGTTGGTTCACTCCCCAGATGGCCACAACAGCCAGGGCTGAGCCAAAGAAAAACCAGGATCCAGGAGCTTCATCCAGGTCTCCCACAAGGGTAGCAGGAGTCCAAGCACTTGGGCCATCTTCTGTTCCTTTTCCCAGACTGCTAGCAGCCAGCTGGATCAGAAGTGGAGCAGCTGAGACACAGACCCATGCCCAGAGGGGATTCCAGTGTTGCAGGCTGCGGCTTCACCTGCTACGCCACCGCACCTGTCCCATCTTCTTTATTGACTTTTTTTTACCGGTTAAATTTCCCATACTAAAGATAATTGAATTGGTCAGCCAACTACCTTTTCGCCACCATGTAAGTTTTACTTGGCTGGCCTTCCCCTGTGCTAGCCAACACAAATGTATTCTCAAGACTTGTGGGGGTCTCTGCCTTCCTTCCAAAGAGCCACTGAGGACTTGTGGAACTGCTCTCACGGGGAGGAACAGTCCCCAAGGCTTCATTTCTCTGTGATCTCTGGGGTCACCCTGAGAGTCCTTTTTCCATGTTCCAAACAAGTCATAGGATCTCCCCCAAGGCCTCTCTACAGCCATATTTCAATGGTTTCATTAAAATTGGTGAAAGGCTTTCTATTTCAACTGGGCCCACACAAAAGAATCATTATTGATTCGACTGTTAGTTGCCAACCGATCAGTTTTCTCTTTGCTGATAGAAATCATAGGCATTTCCAGCATGCCCCGTCCTTATGCCACCCAGCACAAGAGGCCAACCAGCTTACCCATCCACTGTGGGTTCCCTTCCACCCAACAGCAAAGACCTGATCATGAAGAACACTCAGGAAAGTAATGAGGAAAAAGTGATGGGAGACCAAGGACTTCAACTGCCGCCCCTCACCCTCTCAGAAACAGAAGTAACAGCTAAGAGTCTGTCTTCAAGGACAGGTTCAAGGTTGAGAGACATGTTTCACTTAAGAAAAAGAAAATAGGCTTTGTGGTTTTTCTTGAAACATTAGCAATAATATCAACAACTTCTTTCCCAACCACAAGAAAGGGATGAGAAAGGCTAGGGAAAGTAATAGGACCTTTCGCTGGGATTGAGAAAGGTGCCGGAATTGCTCAATGTCCCGTGAAATCCCTGGGACTGCAGCGGGTTTGGGTGTGCCAGCTGGAAGATGTGTTATTTATGAAAGCAACAAGCAACGTTCAGTACGGAAGCAGGACCTGTGGAAAAAACGTGGAAAATTTTTATTTCGAAACTCCCATTCTTAATGGTTTCCTTGGTGGAGGTACATTAAGAAATGAAACAGGTTTTGTTTGTTTCCAAAGCTCTCCAAATCTTTCACTTAATGGAGCTCTTTCTGAGCCCTTTCACTTAGAGTTCCACAGACCCAAGGACAAAGATACAGCTGTGCAGACTTTGGCTGTTGTCTGATTTAGACATGGCCTTGTAGATCGAGATGAAACCAGAGTCTCTGCTTAAAAATTCATTGTGGGGGCCTGCACTGTGGCTCACTTGGCTAATCCTCCACCTGTGGCACCAGCACCGGGATTCTAGTCCCAGTTGGGGCACCAGGTACTAGTCCTAGTTGCTCCTCTTCCAGTCCAGCTCTCTGCCGTGGCCCAGGAGGGCAGCAGAGCATGGCCCAAGTGCTTGGGTCCCTGTACCCACATGGGAGACCAGGAGGAAGCACCTGGCTCCTGGCTCCTGGCTTCTGGCTCCTGGCTCCTGAACTGTAGCGGCCATTAAGGGAGTGAACCAACCAACGGAAGGAAGACCTTTCTCTCTGTCTCTCTCTCTCTCTCTCTCTCACTGTCTAACTTTGCCTGTCAAAAAAAAATATATCCATTGTGGGTCATGGAGCTGTGTTCTAAGGAGCGTAGGGTCACCGCCTCACACCTCCACCTTCTTTCCTCCTGCCCGACAAACGAATGCGGCTCATGAGTCAGGGTCACTCTGTCTGCAGAGAATGTTCTGGAAGTCACAGAGCTCCTTATGAAGTGGCCAGGTTTCACCACCTGTGCTCAGATATATGAGGCTGTGTTGCTGCCATATCTTTGAACCCAACAGGCTTGTTTCCAGAAAAACAATGAAAGTTTTCATTAAAAGATTTTGATACGAGAGAGGACAAGTTTGGTGTCCAAGCACATGAGCTGATCTTTGAGATAACCCGGAGCCTTTGACAGGAACACCACAATGCAGCTGTCAGGCTCTTAGGCTAGGTTTTGTTACTCTGAGAGAACTAGAAATTAAGGTGTCTTCATTAGGGTACCTTACTCGTGTGCTTGAGGAGCCTTGTGGACGACTGACTAAAAATGATAGCCACCCAAAAAGGAATTGAGAGCAACATCTTCTTAAGTTTTTAATCTATTAAAATCTACTTCCAATTTACAATAAACATAAAAAGAAGTCACCAACAACAGCCTTGGAGTAATAGTTCAGATTCATAAACCTAAAGGTCATAAATCTTTTTTTTAAAGATTTATTTATTTATTTGAAAGTCCAAGTTACACAGAGAGAAGGAGAGGCAGATTGAGAGAGAGAGCGCACACACTTTCATCTGATGGTTCACTCCCCAATTGGCCGCAACAGCCGGAACTGCGCCGATCTGAAGGCAGGAGCCAGGAGCTTCTTCCAGGACTGCTGTGCAGGTGCTGGGGCACAAGGACTTGGGCCATCTTCTACCGCTTTCCCAGGCCACAGCAGAGAACTGGATCAGAAGAGGAGCTGCCAGGACTGGAACCGGTGCCCATATTGGATGTTGGCGCTTTAGGCCAGGGTATTAACCTGCTGCACCACAGCGTCGGCCCTTAGGTCATAAATCTTAGTAGAATTGTCTTTCCCAGAATGGCAAGAGTGTGATATTTATGGTGTGGGTGTTGCAGTACAACAGGTTAACTCTCTGTTCTGCATCCCATACTGGAGTGCCTGGATCTGAGTCCCTTTTCCACTTCGGATCGAGCTTCCTGCTGACGTGCACCATTGGAGGCAGGAGATGATGGCTCAACTGTTTGGCCCCTGCTAACCAGCTGGGAGACACAGATGAAATGGCTGGCTCCTGCCTTTGGCCTGACCCAGCCCTGGTATGAAAGCTCAATGTCTGTTTCTTGCCCCCTCTTCCCCAACCATGGCACCTTTCAAATGAATAACCATTTTAAAAAAGAGTAAAATCTTTGAAATAAAATGTGTAGCTTAAACTCTGAGCAGCAACATCTAGAATAATCTCATGTGTCATAAATGCTGTTGCTCAGGGGGCATCAGGAACCTCAGGGGGCATCGAGCTCCAAGTCCACACAGACTGGGACCTCTCTCCAGCATTGTGGGTCCTTGTAGGACGACCAGCCACACTCCATCAGGATCGTCTCCACTGCCAAGTGGCTCATAGCTGTTTGCACACAGCACAAGAAGCTCCATCTGTCCTCTGGGTGTGATGCTGGGGTGGCCCAGGAAATACCCCACACTGCACATGCTTCTGGACGGACCTCCTCAAGAGACTCCAACAGATCATGGTTGGATCCCCCAAAAGCGTACAGTCTTCCTTCCATTTAGGGGATGTATGTTTCCATGTGCATTCACTTTTAAGGACTAAGCAATACTCTTGAAATAGAGCGAGCTGTTATGGATTATCAGTATTTGAGGCTTATAGAACTAGACCAAGCACGTTACCAGAATGTAATTAAGGAGATGTCGTCTAAGCAGTCAGTGTAATGCTGCGGTTGCAATGCTGAAAACCACTCCCATGAAAGGAAGCGATCCGGATGCTTTGCTTTCAGGACTACTGCTGTCTTCTGAGCTGGTTTTCGGCTTTGAGGCTTTGCCTTCCTTGTTGCTTTGTAATTATAAATGACTCTTAGATTAGCTTTACCATTTTCGCTTTATTAAAGATTATCTGGCTGTGTGTTAAAGGTTATTAGGTTGGGGATTATTTGGGTATTTGGCTAAGAAATATTGACATCAATTGTTTTTTGGGCGCTCTTGGCTTTCAAAGAAATAGTAGGTGAGATGTGTGCATTTTTAAGCTTAAATGGGAATCATTCACATCAATAGTGCCCAAGAAGAGGAGTGCACCCTCATGCCACCATGCCCTCTGCTACCAAGTGTCTAATAACAGGAACCCTCCTAGGCAAGGTGTGCTAACTGGATTTGTGAAGGTTAAGTAAATGGTACCATCACTGTTAATCTGAACATGAAATTAATATATTTGGTTTTGGCTTTACAGCACTGCATGAATATGAGCTGTAAGCTGTTTATTTTTTTTTTTTCTTTGTCACCACTGGGTTCTTTTTTAATTGACAAGGAGAAATAAATCAGGTAAATAGATTAAAACCTTGCACTTCT